>NC_081409.1:115084402-115797681 GCF_030272615.1 Cryptomeria japonica
AAATCGAATGCCATATTCTCTTTATGATGTTATGTCTTTCAAATTATCTTTTTTGTAAAACTGACTTATGTCACTCATGTAACCACAAGTTAGAATTCAGGTTTAGCTTTTGTAAAAGTTAGTTATCCTAACTTGTTTCCAAAAGGCAGTTATTAGAAGTCGAAGCTTGGGTAGTTGTACTAAGTTGGTACTTAGGTAGTTATCCTAAGTAGTTGATTGTCCTTAGCTAGTTATCCTAAGTAGTTGGTTGTCCTTAGCTAGTTATCCTAAGTAGTTGTGAGGTAATTATTTTAAGTGCCAAAGTCAGGTAGTTACTCTAAGTAACTATTTTTCTAAAAAGAAAGTAAGTTGTTTCAAGATTGGTGCACTCAAAGAGTTAGTTATTCTAAGTAGTTATAAAAGTGGTTAAGGTAGTTACCTTAAGTGGTTACTAGCCTCACTTATATATACTTTTTTGTAATTCAATCATAAGAAGGAGAGTCTTACAGAAGGGAAGATGTTGGAGAACTTTTGGATTTTACATTTTGTACTGAAAGCTTTTGAACTTGTATACTTTCAAAAGAATAATGAAGAATGCATGGAGTTCGTATGTCTTGAATGTATTCATAATTTATTATTACTAATTTCTCATATGTTAAATTAGTAATCCATTTTGTGTATTGGTGCAATCCATTGGTTTTCAATTCCAAAATATATGCATTTTGATGAAACACATCATTTCCTGGTATCTTGAAATGTGTGTGTTAGTACAACTTATTTCTTTGTATGTTGAGGTTTGTTGTCTTTCTTTCATCAACATTGCATATCTAAAACATATCTCATGCTTAAAACCCTTTTGTAATTGTTATTCATTGTGAAACTCAAATGGTATTTGTATGTCTATCATTGGGGTTTTTGTTATTCACCTTCTTTAGTTCAGTTTTGTCTCATTTTTGTACTTTCAGGTAAAAAGTGCATAAAATCCTAAAAATCCCCCCATCATACGAGGGAGCTACCCCTCTCAAACACAGAGGAAGATTGTGGCCTCACCACAATCTCTCCAACTATTGAGACAGTTGTCACTGCTCTTTGGGCGAACATGGTCAAGTTTGAAAGAGAATTCACAGTGACAAATCTGTTTACCAACAGTCCTGCTAGAATCATAAGTTTTTAAGGTGATAGATATTTTATGCTAATCATTGATGACTATTCTAGAATGATGTGGGTCAATTTTCTAAGGGAGAAATTTGAAGCATTTTAAAAGTTTAAAATCTTTAAAGCTAAAGTTAAGACCAAGACAGGATTGAATATTAAATGCTTAAGGTCATATCAGGGTGGAGAATTCACATCCGGTGAATTTAACAATTATTGTGAAAAGAATCGGATAAGGAGACAGTTATCTGCACCCCAGACACCTCAACAGAATGGATTTGTGGAAAGGAAGAACATAACTATCTTGGATGCGGCTAGAACTATGATGATGGAAGCTAATCTGCCTCATATCTACTGGAGAGAAGTTGTGAGCACAATGGTATACACATTCAACAGAGTTCATATCAAGGATGACACTAGTAAGACACCTTATAAGTTATGGTTTGGTCATACACATATAGTTAAGTATTTTAGAATCTTTGGTAGTAAATGCTATATCAAAAAAGACAATTTCATTGGAAAGTTATAAGGCACTAAGAGGGAGGGTGAATCAGTGATAGTAAAAACAATACAAATCTGAATATCAGTTTCACCAACTTAAAACTCAATAGACATGTAAGAAATAACACTAAGTATGCAATCACCACATAAAGTATAAACCGCATAACACAAGAGTTTATATGTGAAAACCCAAATGAGAAAAACCACGGTGGGAGTTAGTACCCACAAGATCCACTATCTGCAGTATAGTAATTTGATCGGTTAAGGTCTACAACACCCAGTTAGGGGCACCCCGGTTAGGGGTACACCCTGTTAGAAGTGCCTATGCCCGGTTAAGAGCTTTACAAAAAGGTCTGTGAGGACTAGGCCTATTAGGAGCTACCCAAGTAACTAGGATTTGCAAACACAAGTTAATGTGTCATCTGGTTAGAGGATTTAATGATCAAAACTATTAGGATCTAACCGCACCCTGTTAGGAGTGACCTTGTAAGAGGATTTTCTTACTGCAACTATTAGGAAGACAACAAGTACAAATGATCTCAGTATAACACCTTATGTGTCTAATAAGATCCACTTCAAAACATTACAACATCACAAAGACTTCATCTCTCAACTCCTCTAATCTTTGTGATGAGGAGGTAGAGTAGAAGTTGGTCTTCTTTTGAGGTTGGTGGGCTTTTGTTCCCAAATCAATCCCTAGGCACAAATGGGATTCTTCTAAACCTTTCTCCTATCTCCTCCTCTCTACTCAACACTGCTTGCATCCTATTGTATTGTACATCACTCCTCCTTACCTTCCATGCTAAGGCATTCAAATCTGAAATGAGGTCCTCTTGTGTGTCACTAAAAACGAACAAGTTTGGTTGTCCAACTGGCTGAATCTCCTCTCTTCTAGGAATGGGCAACTGTTGGAGAACCATGGTTTACCTAACCTTGTTTGTACTTGTAAGGATTCCAAACATATTAATGTGTTGACTGAGCATCTAGACAGGTCTGCAAAGTCTGATGACTGTTCCTCACCTTTTCAAGAGTGAAAATATCCACATAGGATGCAATGAACGTTGTTCTACTCAAGGCAACTTCTAGGTTCAAAAGGTCATCTTGATCAAATGACTTAATGAAAATGATGTGGAGCTCGTAGTAGGGTGTCTCAAGTCTTAACTCATCAATTTTGATGATTTGAAACAATCAATTGCTTCTCCTTCCTTACTGATTTCATGAGATGGTCAAATTTGCCCCAAAAAGGCTACTAGGATTAGCCCTAGTTTTTAGTGAAAATTGTTCACCCTGCTCAATCTGCTAAACTTCATGACAAACCCCTGGAGATGTGGTCATTTGATGATGTAAGCTCAAGGATTTTCGCTATGGCAAGTACTGTACGGACTGTTTGAGGACTGTCCCACAAAATAGGCACTTTTTAAGGGTTTTTGAGGGATTTAGTGAGGGTTTGCAATTTGAAAGTCTTCTCCATGATACTAGACCCAATTAAAAGTTTTATACCTTGCTATGACATATGCCAAACACTCCCAAGGACTCAAACTTCATCTTAGACTACTGTCATTATGTCAAACAAATGCCATACTGCTGCCTTTACACAGAAAAACAGTTTAGAGGACTGAGACAGCAACGTTTTTAAGATTTTACATGCATTTTCAACATTAATAAACCAAATACAATGAAGTTTTATCAAATACAGATGCAACAATGATTTGATAGAGGTTGTAACATCCTGCAAGGCAAATAGGAAAGGATTTCTTATGACTGTTACTCATACATTCGCCTTCATTGCACTTTGATAGTATTAAACTGATTCACTGTCTTTTCTTTGTTTTTATTTACTTATTCACTCTGTCCTTGGCCTGCAAAAAGGGTGTTAATAACAAGGTAACACAATGCATATAGCATCTTCAAAAACCTTGTAATTTTGAGCACTTCAAATATGTCACAAAGCATGACAGCCATATGAGACTGTGATAGAGAATACATTTTTTTCTAGGATCCTTATTTAGGTCCTTTACAACCAACTTGTGCATCTTGTCTTCTTAGCATTAAAAAAATTTGTAAATACATTCCATGTTACATGAAAGAGGGATCCATTATGCCATACTGTCCATTAGGAAGGTTGGCAATGAGATTTTTTTAACAATGAAACAATGACACATTGTTTTTCAGTCTGTTTACACCTTAGATTCTTGCATCCAACCAAGTAATGAGAGAGACAAGGATGGTAAAATGCAATTATGACTCTTGCCAACTTATTTCTCCTTCAACATTTCAAAGTACAGTGCTATAAACAACAAAGTACCATTCAAACAATTTTAAGGATACCCAAGCCAAGTTGTTCACTTCACATACTTGCCATGGGCTTACAAACACTTGTGCATTGCTAGAATAGGAAAATAGATGTATGATACAGTATGTACAAAGGATCCAACAAATTTCCTCAAAGCCATGGTTGAATAGACTTGAAGAAACTAGTTGGACCATGAATGATCTTCCATTGGAAACCACAAAACAATGCCTTACTCAAGAGTACTCCAAACAAAACTTGTTCCAATCCCCAAGAAAAGATCAGAGATCACTACTCAAACATCAAGAGAGATCATACCAATGAAAAACAGGAGTAGTACGGACTCATGGAGCCATGGTACGGACTGTACTCTCAAAAGTGCAGGAAACTAGTTAAAACTCACAAAAAACAAGTATTTCTTATATTTTTCCAACATGAACCACACATACAATGATGGGAACATGGTTTTTATACATGTGCCAACTTATTGAAGCCTTTGTACGGACAGGTACAGGCTGGAACTAACCAAAACCACCAAAAATTATTTTTTTGCACTTTTTGACAACTTTTGTTGCTCAAAAACTGCATTTTGACTTCCGGTGACTTGGCACTCAAACCAATGACTCAACATCATTTAAAAACACTAAATAAACATTCTCCAATGCCTTTTAAGGCTTTACAACATAAAAAATTCAAAAATGCTCATTTGGACCCAAAATTGACAATTTTTGGCCCACTGAGCAAAAACCAAAAATCTTGGAAACTCTTAAACAAAATGAGTTCCAAACCTCATTACACCACAAAAAAAACCTATTAAACCTACTAGAAGCATAAAATAAACACACATGCTTAATTTACAACAAAATGCTATACCTGCTGTGATTTGAGCATTCAGGTGCTCAGGTGCTCCTGCACCATACTCCCCTAAGGACAAAGAAGTCATGTGACTCCTTTGGGAAGTAAAGAAAGAGGAATTCCATCTTTGAGAAAGTCACTTTCAGGTATCCATGTGGCTTCATAAGCTGGTTTATCCTTCCACTTGATGAGATGCTCCATGTATGTATGGTGTCTTGTCTTTTTGATGATTCTTGAATCTAGTACCTGCTGAGGAATGGGAGTAGAAGAAGAGGGGAGAGAAAGATCAGAAAGGGAATGAGAAAGATCTAAAACTCTTTGTGATTTTGATGGTAGCTCCCCTTTGAATGGCACCAAATCTGCAACATTGAAAATAGGAGACATAGAAACTTCATTAGGCAAATCAACTTTGTAAGCATTATGGCCATACTTAGCCAAGATTTTGCATGGTCCTACTCTTCTCATTTGCAACTTAGTACGCACTCCTTTCTGTAACTGTGACTTGTTGAGATGGACCATTACATAATCACCCACTGAAAAATTGAACATCTCTTTTTGAAGCATCAACTCTCTCCTTAACTTTTTGAGTAGTTTCCTGTAAAGACTTCTATACCTGCTCATGAATTTCTTTCATAGACTGTGCCATATCTTCTGTTGTACCACTCACATGCTGCAAATTAGTTACATCATTTAACTCGAAAACACCTCTAGGATGCATTCCATAAACAATCTAAAATGGGCTCTTACCAGTGGATCTGTTTACACTGTCATTGTATGCAAACTCTACCTGATGGATGAGCTGATCCCAACTTTGCCCATATTCTTTGGTAAGACATCTGAGTAGGTTACCCAATGTTCTGTTCACCACTTCTGTTTGGCCATCTGTCTGTGGATGATAAGCTGAGCCAAAAGACAAGTTAGTAACCAATTTCTTCCATAAAGTTTTCCAAAAATGACCCAAAAACTTAGCATCTCTATCAGATACAATACTGGATGGAAAACCATGAATTCTTACAACTTCCTTAAAGAAAAGAAAAGCAATATGACTAGCATCATTAGTAGTTTTGCAAGGTATGAAATGTGCCATTTTACTGAATCTGTCAACAACCACAAAAATACTATCACACCTTGCCTTAGTTCTGGGCAAACCTACCACAAAATCCATACTGATTCAATCCCAAGGCCTAGAAGGTATGGGAAGAGGCTGATACAAACTAGCATTAGTGCTAGTACCCTTGGCTTTCTGACATACCATGCATTGCTCAACATATTTTCTGACATCTGCCTGCATCTTAGGCCAAAAATAGTGCCTCTAAACCAATTCCAAAGTCTTATTAAGACCAAAGTGACCACTCAAGCAACCATTGTGCTTTTCCTATATCAGATTCTCCCTCATTGAACCTTTTGGCACACACAGCTGTCCACCCCTGAATAACAATCCATTCTGCAAAGTATAGTCAGCATATTCACTATGAAAAGTATTCTGAAAATCTTGACAAACCTTGTAAATATCAGCAAAATCAGAATCATGTGGGTATAAATCCTTAAAACATTCTATACCAATACTTCTAATCTGAATTTCTTGAACAGTAAGTAACCTCCTACTCAATGCATCAGCTACTTTATTGCACTATCCTTTCTTATGCTTCAAAGTAAAGGTATATGCTTGCAAATACTCTACCCATTTAACATGTCTGTGACTAAGCTTATCCTGTGAATTGAGAAAACTAAGTGCCTGGTTGTCAGTGTAAACCGCAAATTCTTTAGGAAGAAGATAATGCCTCCATTTCCTAAGTGCCTGAACCAAAGCATACATTTCAAGATCATATGAAGAATATTTCCTCTTAGCATCATTAAGCTTTTCACTGAAAAATGCAACAGGTCTATTATCCTGACTCAAAATAGCACCAATAGCAATGTTACTTGCATCACACTCTAAGGTAAACAATTTGTCAAAACTAGGTAGAATCAACACTGGTTGAGTAGCAACTCTGACTTTCAACAATTCAAATCCCTTGTTGGCTGCTTTTGTCCACTGAAATTTCACTTTCGCACCACCCTTAATGGTTTCCAACATAGGTGCACATATTTCACTGAAACCTCTGATAAATTTCCTATAAAATTGAGCAAGTCCATGAAAACTCTTGACATCACTAGCATTCTTAGGGGTTGGCCAATTAACTGTGGCTTCTACCTTACTTGAATCCATCTTCAAGTCACCCCCTGAAACAACAAAACCCAAATAGACCAGCTCTTGCTTAAGGAAATCACATTTCTCTAGATTGATAGTAAGTTGTTCATCATTCAATCTTTGTAAGACAATCTGCAAATGTTGGAGGTGTTCTTCCTTGGTTTTATTGAAAATTAAGATGTCATCAAGGTACACAACTACAAACCTACCTATGAAGTCATGTAACACCTCATTCATCAATCTCATAAATGTACTGGGTGCATTTGTTAACCCAAATGGCATGACTAGCCATTCATACAACCCCTCATTGGTCTTGAAAGTTGTTTTCCATTCATCCCCCTCTTTGATGCGGATTTGATGATAACCACTTTTTAGGTCTATCTTAATGAAATATTTTTGTCCCCCTAAACAATCCATAAGATCTTCTATCCTAGGGATGGGGAATCTATACCTGATTGTGATCCTGTTTATTGCTCTTGAATCTGTACAAAGTCTCCAAGCCCCACCTTTCTTAGGTGCTAACACTGTGGTTACTGCACATGGACTAATACTTTTTCTAATCAATCCTTGGTCTAAGAGCTCTTGGATTTGTCTTGCCACTTCCTGATTTTGTTCAGGTGTCATTTTGTAAGCAGCTTTATTTGGTAAGGATGCACTTGGGATGAGGTCTATCTAGTGGCTAATAGCCCTCTGAGGAGGTAGAGAGGTTGGCTCACCATTATTAACAATAGACTTAAACTGATCTAGAAGTTGCTGCACCTCATATCGGATTTCTACCTTCTTTCCTTTCTTTTCATCAACTGGTTTAGTTATCAATGCAAAACCTATGCCATGACCTTCTTTTAGAGTATGAATGAACTCCTTTTCACCAACTAACAAAGTGTTGGGAACTTGTGGTTTGCTGCCCTCACTTTCTTCATTAAGGGACTGAATTTTATAGCTGATACCATTCTTGAGAAATGAGTATGAGTTCTTTTCACCATCATATTGTGCTTTCCTGTCAAATTGCCAAGGTCTTCCTAAAAGCAAATGACAAGCATCCATAGGTAGTATATCACACAAAATCTTATCTTGGTACTCACCTATGTTAAACTCTACCCATGTTTGTTCACTCACCAATACATGCTGCCCTTTTTTCAACCATGTGACCTTGTGGGCCTCATTGTGTTGTATTCTAGGTAGTTGAAGTTTTGTAGCAGCTTCTTCTGATATGATGTTATCAGTTGATCCTGAGTCAATGATAACTTTGCACACCTTTCCTTGGATCTTACATTTGATCCTGAAAAGAGCTTTCTTTTGAGACATATCTTTCTGAGATGGTTCTTTCATGAGGATCCTCCTGATCATGAGGTTTTCCCCTTCTTCTGATGGTAGACACCTTTGATTTGGTGTGGTTTCCTCTTGCACAAAATGGACTCTCTTATCACCTCCTTGAGATGAACTTGGCTTCTCTGGGAATCTATATGCTAGATGGCCTAGTTTCTGACAATTATAACATTTCATGGTGGAGAAGTATGAACCTCTTCCAGGTCCATTAGATCTACCCCTTCCTGGGTTGCCTGATCCCCTACCCCTATAGTTGGGTCTGCTCTGAGAATCCCCGCTTTGCTCAATAAGCTTAGACTCTCCCTGGGACCTATGATCTGTGTTTCTTCCCCCAAAACTGCCTCTATGACTGCCTCTATTTCCTCTCCCTCTACCTCTACCATTCTGTTCTTGTTTCTTCTTGTTTCTCTCTTCTACCTTCAGTGCTTGTTGATAACACTTCTGTAATGTGTTGGGACACCATAGGCTTAACTCTTCCTGAATATTCCATCTTAAGCCATTGAGGTACCTAGCTACTCTGACATTTTCATCTTCTTGTACCTTAGATCTAAGGCATAGTTTTTGGAATTCTTCAGTGTCACTACTGACATCTGGGTCTTTCTGTCTCAAGTTTTGTCTCTTCCTATGTAACTGGATTTCATAATCTTCAGGAATGTAGGTGTCTTTGATTTTAGTTACCATTGTCTTCCAGGTGGCTATGAGTTTCTTTCCCTCTTTCACCCTTTGCACTTGGATGAACTTCCACCAAGTTAAGGCTGCCCCTCTCATTCTAGATTTGGCTACCTTCACTTTCTACGCTTCAGTAATTCCATCACATTCAAAATGATTCTCTAGACCCTCTATCCACTCCATTAGTGCTTTTGGTTCCATCTTGCCACTGAAAAGGGACACTCCATCTAGGGCCTTTCCAGTCAAAGCTTTCAAAGCTTGTAAAAAGGTTTCTTGTTCTCTATCCAAGATAGGATCTGGTTCTGGGACTTCTTCCTCTAAGGTTTCCTTCTTATCTTCAGCATTTTCTACTCTCTCACTAACTTCTTCAGTCTTGACTTCTACTTGGTTCAACCTTTTTTCAAGTTGTTGTAATCTTTCCCTAAGGAGTCTATTTTCTTCAACCTGATCCTCCATCCTCTTTGCTAACTCTGCATTGGTCACCATGTTGTTGGTGTTGTCTCCCACTGCCACACTACCTGACATGTGCTAACTTCTCAACCCAAATCTAAATTGGCTCTGATACCACTATGATGAGGAGGTAGAGTAGAAGTTGGTCTTCTTTTGAGGTTGGTGGGCTTTTGTTCCCAAATCAATCCCTAGGCACAAATGGGATTCTTCTAAACCTTTCTCCTATCTCCTCCTATCTACTCAACACTGCTTGCATCCTATTGTATTGTACAACATTCATCCTTACCTTCCATGCTAAGGCATTCAAATCTGAAATGAGGTCCTCTTGTGTGTCACTAAAAACGAACAAGTTTGGTTGTCCAACCGGCTGAATCTCCTCTCTTCTAGGAATGGGCAACTATTGGAGAACCATGGTTTACCTAACCTTGTTTGTACTTGTAAGGATTCCAAACATATTAATGTGTTGACTGAGCATCTAGACAGGTCTGCAAAGTCTTATGACTATTCCTCACCTTTTCAAGAGTGAAAATATCCACATAGGATGCAATGAACGTTGTTCTACTCAAGGCAACTTCTAGGTTCAAAAGGTCATCTTGATCAAATGACTTAATTCAAATGATGTGGAGCTCGTAGTAGGGTGTCTCAAGTCTTAACTCATCAATTTTGATGATTTGAAACAATTAATTGCTTCTCCTTCCTTACCGATTTCATGAGATGGTCAAATTTGCCCCAAAAAGGCTACTAGGATTAGCCCTAGTTTTTAGTGAAAATTGTTCACCCTGCTCAATCTGCTAAACTTCATGACAAACCCCTGGAGATGTGGTCATTTGATGATGTAATCTCAAGGATTTTTTCTATGGCAAGTACTGTACGGTCTGTTTGAGGACTGTCCCACAAAATAGGCACTTTTTAAGGGTTTTTGAGGGATTTAGTGAGGGTTTGCAATTTGAAAGTCTTCTCCATGATACTAGACCCAATTAAAAGTTTTATACCTTGCTATGACATATGCAAAACACTCCCAAGGACTCAAAATTCATCTTAGACTACTGTCATTATGTCAAACAAATGCCATATTGCTGCCTTTACACAGAAAAACAGTTTAGAGGACTGAGACAACAACGTTTTTAAGATTTTACATGCATTTTCAACATTAATAAACCAAATACAATGAATTTTTATCAAATACAGATGCAACAATGATTTGATAGAGGTTGTAACATCTTGTAAGGCAAATAGGAAAGGATTTCTTATGACTGTTACTCATACATCCGCCTTCACTGCACTTTGACAATATTAAACTGATTCACTGTCTTTTCTTTGTTTTTATTTACTTATTCACTTTGTCCCTGGCCTGCAAAAAGGGTGTTAATAACAAGGTAACACAATGCATATAGCATCTTCAAAAACCTTGTAAGTTTGAGCACTTAAAATATGTCACAAAGCATGACAGCCATATGAGACTGTGATAGAGAATACATTTTTTTCTAGGATCCTTATTTAGGTCCTTTACAATCAACTTGTGCATCTTGTCTTCTTAGCATTAAAAACATTTGTAAATACATTCCATGTTACATGAAAGAGGGATCCATTATGCCATACTGTCCATTAGGAAGGTTGGCAATGAGATTTTTTTAACAATGAAACAGTGACACACTGTTTTTCAGTCTGTTTACACCTTAGATTCTTGCATCCAACCAAGTCATGAGAGAGACAAGGATGGTAAAATGCAATTATGACTCTTGCCAACTTAGTTCTCCTTCAACATTTCAAAGTACAGTGCTATGAACAGCAAAGTACCATTCAAACAATTTTAAGGATACCCAAGCCAAGTTGTTCACTTCACATACTTGCCATGGGCTTACAAACACTTGTGCATTGCTAGAATAGGAAAATAGATGTATGATATAGTATGTACAAAGGATCCAACAAATTTCCTCAAAGCCATGGATGAATAGACTTGAAGAAACTAGTTGGACCATGAATGATCTTCCATTGGAAACCACAAAACAATGCCTTACTCAAGAGTACTCCAAACAAAACTTGTTCCAATCCCCAAGAAAAGATCAGAGATCACTACTCAAACATCAAGAGAGATCATACCAATGAAAAACAAGAGTAGTACGGACTCATGGAGCCATGGAACGGACTGTACTCTCAAAAGTGCAGGAAACTAGTTAAAACTCACAAAAAACAAGAGCAAAACAAGTATTTCTTATATTTTTCCAACATGAACCGCACATACAATGATGGGAACATGGTTTTTATACATGTGCCAACTTATTGAAGCCTTTGTATGGACAGGTACAGGCTGGAACTAACCAAAACCACCAAAAATCATTTTTTTGCACTTTTTGACAACTTTTGTTGCTCAAAATTTGCATTTTGACTTCCGGTGACTTGGCACTCAAACCAATGACTCAAAATCATTTAAAAACACTAAATAAACATGCTCCAATTCCTTTCAAGGCTTTACAACATAAAAAATTCAAAAATGCTCATTTGGACCCAAAATTGACAATTTTTGGCCCATTGAGCAAAAACCAAAAATCTTGGAAACTCTTAAACAAAATGAGTTCCAAACCTCATTACACCACAAAACAAACCTATTAAACCTACTAGAAGCATAAAATAAACACACATGCTTAATTTGCAACAAAATGCTATACCTGCTATGATTTGAGCATTCAGGTGCTCAGGTGCTCTTGCACCACTTTGCACTATCAAAAATACAAAATTCGCTCATCACATATCACACTATCAAGCTCATGTATATATATCCTTTCATGCATCATCACACAATTAAAATCATCGTAAGGTCGGCTAGAACCTTATTACAATTCCCTAGGTTCAATGCATCTAGACACTCTTGCATTGTACACTTTTGTTATGTCAGCCACCAACATAATAAATCCAATTATGTGTCGTTTTACCGATCTGAGTGATTTTCATCATTATCAGTTAACTGAGTTTCTTGATCTCTTCCTTGTTGATCAGTTCTCATTCATCTGATCAAATCTACTCATGCGGTCATGAAGTTATCTTTATCTGATAGTCATCAATGTTTCTGCAAAACCACATTCCTTCATCCTTCATGGATTTCATGTACCGGTTGTCGGTGTGATACTCTGTCAGTCATTTTACCGATTGAAGTCCTAATTACCGGTTCTGATAAAATTGTCTTTGCTTTACTGGTTAAGTCTAGCCACTTGAACTGTAGGACTTAGATGACTTAAAGAAACATAGTTGCCATCAATGACAACATACAAAATAGTCATCATACATAAATCTAATCTCTATGCACAACAGACATATACTGGTTGCATCAAGCAAATACATATTACCTAGTTAGTACAAATGGTCAGATGCCAACAATCTCCCCCTTTGGCATTGATGGCAACACTTAGGAAAATTTTGGCAACTAAGTGTGAAAAAAAAATTTGACTTCATGAAATACACTCCCCCTTAGCAATTGCATGCCATTACAAAAATAAAATCATTACTCCCCCATAACAGTACATACAAAATTTTGATTCACTTAAACTAATTCTACTCCCCCTTTGACAAGAATGTCAAATAAAGAAGTAAAATACATACATTACATCAAAATTTGTCATAAAAAACTGCATGTATATATAGAGATAAAAGTTTTAGGGTCTTTACAATGCAATTATTAAGAAAACTTCACTGAAATGAAACTTCAACTATTTTAGATCATTGTCCCAAGTTTCTAACAGTGTCACGGTAGTCTCAACATGTGTCAAGATCTAGGTTGCAAATTCCTCCATAGCATCAATTGTACTCATCTCAGGGGTAGCCAAAATTGCTTTGGACTCCTTGTATGCTCTCTGTAAAATTTCAACTTTCAGAATTAACTGATTCTTCATCTCCCTCAAGGATCTTATCTGCTTCACTTGTTCAAAATCATAAATCTCTAATATGTGTTGTAAGGCATCAACTGATTTACCAAAAGTCAAAGCGGATTCCTATACCGGTATGAATGCATCACTTATCATTTCTAGTTCCTTCTCTATATCTTCTCTCTTTTGCTTTAAGTTAGAACAAAATAATGATACTTTAGATATAGTGGCCAAAATTTTACATCCAGTTTCTATCCCGGTTTTCAAAAGATCTTTGTTCACTGTTAAAGAAACCTTACCTTTGTCAATTTTTGAATATAATTGTTCTCCCCTTCTCTTCTTGTAACCTTTTTCTGCTAAAGCATGAGCTGCCTCTTCAAGTGATTTTAGTTGTTCACTGGCATCAACAACTAATTGTCCAAGCTTTGCAATAGGGATAGGTTATTTGTATTAGTCTCTGATAGGAGACTTGATAAAATTTCAATAATAGTTTGAATGGTCTCTGCTTCTCTTTTTTGCTCTTTCAACCTCTTCTTTTGTGCACGGGATTGCATAGTAGTAGAAATCTCCATTAATTCATAAGAACTCAAATTGTCCATATTTATAGGACCTTTAATATTGATTGAGTAATCATCATCATCCTCAACCATTGTTTTCTTCTTCTTCTCTTAATCCTTATTATCTGTCTTCTCCTTTTTCTCTATCTTTTCTTCCTTTGTTTTCTTCTCTTCCTCCTTTTCTTTTTCTGTCTCCACTTCCTTAGTGGTGTCTTTGACCGGTTGCGGATTTTCAACAACCTGTTCTTTCACCGATGCTTCCTTTTCCTTATTAACTGAATCCTTCTGATTATCCTCAATAGCAATATTTACATTTGTAGATGCACTTGCATTGACTGGTGCAATCTGAGTCTCTGTTGACTGTGCATTCACCAGTTGCTCAATTGATCTTTTGTCTGCTTCTTTCTCTTTTCCTTTGTTCTCAACCCATTCCTACTGAGTACCCAACATCTGTATATCAACTTTAAAAACATCTACATTGTTATCAGTGTTAGCAACATTAGCAGCATCATCGGTGTCATCGTCTATTATATCTACTGGTTCAGTATCAACAAGGTCATCATACAAGTACTTATTATCTGGATCAAGATCTGTAGGCTTAACACCCTCAGGAAAATCTTCTCCCTTTAACTTAACAAGTGTATCATCCTCATCTTCTTCATCTTTTTCTTCTTCTTCAGGGATGAGATCTAAAGAATTCTTTATCAAAATTTCAGTCTCCTTTTGGATTGATTCAGTATCACCTATCAACATTCTAGTCAGTCTTTTATTGGATCTAAAAAAATATTTTGCATGTACTCGAACATATTCTATTTCTTCCTCATTGGCTTCCAGTTGCAGGTGTTTAAGAGTGTAATCAATAAATTCTTTATCCTATCTAATGGCGGCTTGTCATCTTGCATCAATAATATTATACAAAGTGTTTGGAATTTTTCCTTGTAGCTCAATGAGGGATTTACTAAACTTGTTCATACTGAAGATGACTGCATCTTCAATCTCCCTTCATTGAATTTTAGACAAATGAGTAAACAGTATGTTTAAACCTTTGTAAATACCCTACTCCTTAATAATTCTAACCATTCTAGTGAAAGAATCTTCAAGTGTCAATATTTTCATAGTTGCTTTACCTTTTTGAGTAGTCTTCTTCTTCTTAGTACTTTCCCTTAATGCTCTCTTATCTTCTTCGGATTTTGTTTCCTTAATATCTATCACCAGTTTATGAGCTTTCTCCTTCTTTCTTTTTCTGGTTTGGGTAGGCTCAACAGGAGGTTCAACCTTTCCTTCAGAATTGTATTTTAGAGGGTTTTCCTCTTTGAGATTCAGCGGGCTTCACCTCAGTTTCTTTTGATTTCTTCTTCTCAATTGCTTTGGCTTCTCTGGTCTTACCAGTGGGGGAACTGGTTGGTATACTAGAAGTTCCACCTTGTTGAGTCTCATATTTGTCTATTGCTGCAGCTATGTGTTCTTTTGTAAATTTGTCCTACTCAACAGAGGCCTATACCACTTTTCTTAATTTATTTACTATCACTAGTATTTGTAATTCAAAATGCACTTCTAGTAATTTCTCCTTGTAGGTTCCAAACCTCTCAGCAGTGATATCGACTAGATGAGCTAACAAATGATCAACATAAGCAACAAGTAGATCTTTATCTACTTCATAACCCATGGGCATTACCCATGTGGTCCTGGGAATAACAACTTCCATCAAGCATGTATCTCTGTCCACCATAAAATAGATAGAATCCTCATATCGATTGACTACCTCTATCGGTATGCATTCCCTAGCATGCATTTCCTTCTGAAATTTCTTAAAATATCCCCATGAAATATCATTGAACTTGTTTTTCAGTATCCTAATGTTGTTCTTCATCTGCAATAGGGCAGGTGTCCTGGTTATCCATTGTACATCACCAATACCGGGGAAAAAGTTTTGGAAATAGAAGAATAAGCACATGATAAGTTGTCCAAACTTGAATCTAATCTTCTTGTCCCTCTTGATTGCTTCCAAATTTGCCACTAATTGACTCCTTAGAGCTTCAATCAAGTCATACCCCACATTTTCCTTAATCAGCTAGTATGCAGTGTGAATTGTTGATGTCGGTATACTGTTCATTCTGCTTGAATAGAAAATTTTATAGCCAATCACCATAGATGCAAATTTAATAGTAGGATCATTAATATCATTCACGGTCATGGCTCTTTGGTCCCATCTAGATCCACTTAACTTCTCAATATCATTATTAGGTATAGACCTAAGCAATGGCACTTCACCAGTTGAGCAGAAGTCGGTTATAGCATGGATTGCTTCCTTAGTGATTTTGTGAGGTCTATCCAACCACATGAACTGATCATGAATATGGCTCAAAACAAATCTCACCAACTCATCATCAAAATCATCTATGAAGTTGATCGCATGATGAAAACCTTTATCGGCTACTCTTCTAAATGATTATTTAAATCTTCCCTATTCATTACATAGAGATTTGTATTGATCATAAATAACTGCAACTCCCAAGTCTTCAAGTTTGCAGTGATAAAAGGATCTTACATCCTCTACATGCAAAACACCATTTGGTACACTAGATAGGGCACCAACAGGGTCAATTTCCTCTAACTTGTCTGGATGTCATTTGAACTCGAGTCTTGCCCTCTCGATCACGTCAACAAGATGTGGAGTATCCATACTACAATATGAAAAAATTTGAAGCAAAGAGTAAGATTCACTAATAAATACCTCTTCTACTTTGGTGCTAGGGTTCTCAGCCGTAAAAAACTTTCAATACTCGATCATTGAATCAAAATTCACTTCAATCACCTCAGATGCTAGTAAATGGTCTGAATGATGCTAGCACAAACTTATCTCTGCTCTTCTTGCTTCACCAAGAGTTCTCAATAAGCAAAGTGACAAATGAAATTCAAAAAGTTCTATTTATTTGCACTTTAACTACTGTAATAAATGCATTTATCCACAAAACCCTAAAATGCCTTAGCAAACTCTAAAGCGTATTACCGGTAGAAAAACTCAATAATATTTGCTGGTTATGATTCAAAAACACATCAAACATCAAAATGCATTAGAATATGCAAATTTAACTTATAGTACATCATCCAAGGGTTCAACTCAAGATTTGACAATAAGATCACCCCAAGTTGTAGAAACAACTTAGTTTGTCAAAGATGGATTCTCCACATTAGGTGAAGAATCTGACTCTTCAAATAGTTTGTCATCACTCTTCTTCTTCCAGGTCTTATTCATCTCAGCTCTGGTTTCATCAATATC
This sequence comes from Cryptomeria japonica, assembly GCF_030272615.1. Classification (NCBI taxonomy): domain Eukaryota; kingdom Viridiplantae; phylum Streptophyta; class Pinopsida; order Cupressales; family Cupressaceae; genus Cryptomeria; species Cryptomeria japonica. The sequence continues at coordinate 115,101,510 of NC_081409.1, forward strand.
AATCTTGTACTTTCCTTTCTGGTCTGCAGAATAATTAACCAGTTGGTTCTTCTATGTTCTACAAAATCTAGCAATGTGTCTCGGTTTGTTTCAATGATAGCGTGCCATTCTAGATTCTCTACAAGGTCATGAGTTGCCTCTACCTATTCTTCTTTTGTAGTTCATTGCCACATGTCCAAAATTGTTGCAGATTGAACAAGTCACATTGCCTCTCTTTTCCATCTCATAAGGACTAGACCGATTAACATAGGGTCTTTGCCAATTCGTGTTCCTTCAGTCAGTGAAATTCCTTCTCCAGTTACCAATAGGTCTTGGGTTCATGTGAGGTGCAGGATTGTTTGCTCCATATTTGCATTCAACTGATCTATGCCCATACATGTTGCATGTATAACAATAACCTTCAAATCTCCTAGGCACATATCTAGTATTAGGTCTATAACCAATATTAGCATCATATCTGCTTCTACAAACATTAGCAGTATATTCTGGTTTATGACAATTAAAGCAAATAGGTTTGTAAGCTTTCTTACTGGTAGGCTTCTAAGCCTTAGGAGAAGTTTTTTCTTCATGCATGTCGCTCTTGGTACCAGAAGGTTCTCCCTTCTCAGATGTATTGTATCCTAACCCAGATGTATCACCTTTCATCCTCTGAGATTGGATCTGTTCATCCAGCATAGAGGAGATCTTGTTGAATTTATCAAGCTTCTCATTGGCCTCAACAAGTTCCTTTGTAAGATCTTCATTTCTTTTCAAGAGGGTCTCTCTAAGAGACATTTCCATTTCAAGATCTGACTATAATGCTTCTTTTTCTTCTTTCTCCTCATGCCAATGTTCATACAAAGTTGCATTCTCCTACTTGATCTTAAATATTTCATGATCTTTATTTTGGATCTGATCCTCAGCCTTTCTTCTAGCTTCAACTTCCTCAGTCATCTGGATTGTAAGTGCTTCCATCTCTCTTATCAGGTTAGTCTTCTCACCATTTAGCTTCTCCACTTCTTCAAACATTGCATCAATGTTCACCTCATCTGAAGAGCTGTTGTTAGATCTCTCCAACAATTGTTCAGTCAATTATTTTCTTTTAGCTAGTGATGTCTTATACTTGCCTCTTAGGGTTTCTAGCTCATCCTTGGTTTCAGCAAGCTCTCTAGCCATCTCTATTTAGCTCATTCCTTCAACTATATTTGCCTTAGGATTAGAGATCCATTCCAAGTAGTTAATCCTTAAGTAATTTAGGCTCTGCTACCAATTGATGAACTTATAAGGCACTAAGAGGGTGGTCGAATCAGTGATAGTAAAAACAATACAAATCTGAATATCAATTTCACCAACTTAAAACTCAATAGACATGTAAGCAATAACACCAAGTATGCAATCACCACATAAAGCATAAACCACATGACACAAGAGTTTATACGTGGAAAACCCAAATGGGAAAAACCACGATGGGAGTTAGTACCCACCAGATCCACTATCTACAATATAGTAATCTAATCGGTTAAGGTCTACAACACCCGGTTAGGGGAACACTCTGTTAGAAGTGTCTATGTCTAGTTAAGAGCTTTACAAAAAGGTTTCTGAGGACCATCTCTATTAGGAGCTACCCAAGTAACTAGGATTTGCAAACACAAGTTAATGTGTCACCTGGTTAGAGGATTTAATGATCAAAACTGTTAGGATCTGACTGCAGCCTGTTAGGAGTGACCTTGTAAGAGGATTTTCTTGCTACAACTGTTAGGATGACAACAAGTACAAATGATCTCAGTATAACACCTTCTGTGTCTGATAATATATGCTTCATAACATTACAATATCACAAAGACTCCATCTCTCAACTCCTCTGATCTTTGCACTATCAGAAATACAAAATTCGCTCATCACATATCACACTATCAAACCCATGTATATATATCCTTTCGTACCTCATCACACAATTAAAATTATCATAATATCGGCCAGAATCTTATTACAATTTCCTAGGTTCAATGCATCTAGACACTCTTTCATTGTACGCTTTAGTTATGTCAGCCACCAACATAATAAATCCAATTCTGTGTCGTTTTACCTATCCAAGTGATTTTCATCACTATAGATTAACTGAGTTTCTTGATCTCTGCCTTGTTAATCAATTCTCATTCATCTGATCAAATATGCTTGTAGGATCATGAAGTTATCTTCATCTGATAGTCATCAACATTGTTGCAAAACCACATTCCTTCATCCTTCATGAATTTCATGTACCGATTGTCAGTGTGAGACTATGTCAATCATTTTACTAGTTGAAGTCCTAATTGAATATGATAAAATCGTGAAAGGTGATATTAGATGGTTATAAATCGAAAGAAACATTCAAAATGGAAACAAAACCATTGTATACCTTGTAAGCTAACGTCTCCCTCGGATTGAGCTTGATGAAGTGAAGGCGCCCCTTGATGATGCTCCACTTGATGTGCTCCTTTGATTGATTTGAATGTGGTTGGCTCTCCAATATTGTGCACAAATGGAATATGATGGATGGATGAGAGATTTTGGATTAATGATCAAAGGATGGAATGGCTAAGTATGGATGAGTGAAAATTTTGGCATAGTAAGGGTATGGGGATGATTTCTTGGGTACAAACTAGCAGCATGGATTTACTAAACTTGGAGATGAGATATGAGGGGGTGGAGTCCTCAATTTATAGGAAGAGAGGAGAATAAATAGAGGGATAGGATTGACCCAAGATGGAGGGTTGAGATTTCTTGTGATCCCACACAAGGCCCAAGAGGAGATGACAAGACAAGTGTGGAGACCAAGAGATATGTCTTAAAGGCATTTCTTGTCTCCACACTCCTCAAGGTTCATTGGGAGGACTTCCCAATGTGCCTAGGGAAGAACAAGGAATAAAATATTTCTTGAGGGATAGAGATGATGAATTAAAAATTCTTCAAAAAGGATGTTCATGGGGATTGGAGGAATACGGAGGAACTAAAAATTCCTTAGAGGATGGGATGCCTAGAGGAATGTGAGATTTTGAAAATATCACATTCACCTAGGAAAAGAGCATTTAAGGAGGTGGTTGGATGGAAGGGACAAGGAGTTGACTTTGTGGCTAATCATGATGATTAGCCACTAGCAACTCATTAGGAGAGGGATTAGAAGAATGATTAGGTGAGATTTGGGTAGATAAGATTTGTAGGAGGATTTGACTAGGAGAGAGAATGAGTGGAGGGAATTAAAAATTAGAAGAATAATGCTAAGTGAGTTTAGGGAGTTTCTAGAAGAATTCATTAGGTTAATGATGGATTAGGAAAAAAGGTGATTTGTAGGAATCACCTAGATTAACTAATTAATTAAGAGGAGGAATTTGAGGAGACTTAATATTAAGGATTTTTAGGGGATGACCCTTCAGTGAAATGGTGGGGCTTCTTGCCTGTAGTGCCTAGAACCTAGGTTCAAACCCCCACAAGTTCGTCTCTACCATGTAAAAAATGGAGTATTACCCTGGGGAGAACATTGGAGAAATAGTGGGGCTTCTTGCCTGTAGTGCTTACATCCTTGGTTCAAACCTTTTTTTGAACCCGTTAATGGGTCTTGGAGGGTTAGTCCCCTGTCCGAATCAATAAAAATTGAGCCACAATGGGAACCGCCAACTAAGGAGTGGATTAAAATCAACTTTGACGGGAGGTCTAAGGGAAACCCGGGTATCTCCGGAGTAGGAGTAGTGGCAAGAGACGATAAGAGGATCATCCTATTCAAAGGGGCTCAACGGCTTCAAAATGGGTCAAATAACAAAGTGGAAGCACAGGCGGCACTAATGGCTATAGAATTGGCTATTAACATGAAAGTGTCCAAACTACATTTGGAAGGGGATTCCCAAGTAGTGATCAATGCAATAGCGAAAGGTACCACCCCTTCCTGGAAATTAGCTCATTGGATAGAGATAATACGGAAAAAACTCACCTCATTTGAAGCTTTTTGGGTTTCCCATGTCCAGAGAGGTGCGAATGCAGTGGCGGATCTCCTCTCAAATGTCGGATGTGATTTGTCAGATCAAGTGGCCAGATGGTGGAAGGGCAATGGGAGTGTATGGTAGTGGTATTAATGCAGTTCGTGGAAAGCTAAACAAGCAAGCAGGCTTGATGGCTCGCAAGGACGAGAAATCAATGCCACTGGCTTGGTAATAAATGTGACAGTTCAAAGCACAAATATTGGTCTGAGACAATGGCGGAGGGCAGGAAATCTGATGTGAAATATCTTTCCATTTATTTCATAGATCATGCATTTAAAACACATCGCAAACGACAGTGGATTTATTACAAACACAATTATTGGGCATTGCATTTGCCAAAATCCAGTTTAATAAAGCTTGTTGGTGTTTTGCAGTTTAGTTTTCTAGTTTTTTGCAGGTTTCGAGCAGCTTTTAATGGAGGCAAATTTCACGCTTCGCACAGAGAAGAAATTGGTCCCATTTCTGGGAAAGGTCTCAGATAAATGTTTGCAGGGTCTTTTCAAATACAAGGATGATAAGTTGTGGAGTGCGGCTAGAATGATGTTGGGGGAGGAATTGGTGCATATCCATTTCCAGTACAGAACAAACATGGAATCCATTCCCTGATAATGGCATGGGGGTGTGAATTCAAACTCGAAGTGGAGAAGGTCAAACTAACAATGACAAAGCTCATTGATGGGGATTTCCTAATCAATTTGGACTCTATTCTGGAATGGGTGATTCCCCAAACCAGAATCCACATTCGGGAAGGAGAAGCAAACGAGGAGATTCTACCGTTCGTCAGAGGACCTAAGAGCCAGCTAAAGGAGCAATGCAGGGAACGAGCTCATATTGGTTGGGAAGCCATGAAGCTTTGTGTGAAGCTGATTCGAATAGACGAGGTGCTAAAGGCGTTGAAGGTGGTGGCACGAATGGAGGTGGGAAGAGAGCTCCGAGACCATTACGAGGAGGGGAGAGCGGTGCAGTTCCTAGCCAGTCTGGAAGGTGACCCAGACTTTAGGAACCTAGAATGCATCTCGAAGATGAAGACGGAAGCGGCCAAAGGGAAGGCATTGGCAGACATTGATGACATGGAGTTGAAGAAGCCGAACCAAAGCGATTCGGACAGAGCAACTATGGTGCAAATTATAGAGCTTTTTTGGTTTATACTTCTTTGAATTTCTGTTTAAAAAAAAAAAAAAAACTTTATGGATTACTGTAATGTTTCGTGCATTAATGCACAGTATTGGTTTACTTCTATTTCTGTTAGCTGAAACTGCAAAGTAGGTTTGAACTATTTTTTGGGCTGATGTTGATATCTTCTTGGCCCTAGCAGATTGTTGAAATTTTCTGAAAATTAATATATCCAAAATTACTGACCAAAATATATATATATATATATATTAAGGATTTTTAGAAGAATAAAGGTGGATTGATTTATTAAATAAATCAATCAACAGACTATAGTGACAATATTAATTATAATTAATTAATATTGAGGGGGAATTAAAAATTGGCACACTAAATTAATTATGTCAAGAACTTAAATAATTAAAATAATTATTTTTAAGTGTCTACACTAATTACCGGTTCTGATAAAATTGTCGTTGCTTTATCGGTTAAGTCTGGCTCGTTGAAATGTAGGACTTAGATGACTTAAACAAACATAGTTGCCATCAATGACAACATAAAAAATAGTCATCATACATAAATCTAATCTCTATGCACAATAGACATATACCGGTTGTATCAAGCAAATACATATTATCGGTTAGTACAAATGGTCAAATGTCAACACAAAACTATCTTAGATGCGGCTAGAACTATGATGATGGAAGTTAATCTGCCTCATATCTACTGGAGAAAAGTTGTGAGCACGATGGCATACACATTCAACAAAGTTCATATCAAGGGTGACACTGGTAAAACACCTTATGAGTTATGGTTTGGTCATACACCTATAGTTAAGTATTTCAGAATCTTTGGTAGTAAATGCTATATCAAAAGAGATGATTCCATTAGAAAGTTTGATCCTATATGTGATGAAGGGATATTTATTGATTATTCTAATGAAAGAAAAGCATATAGATGTTATAACAAAAGATTGCAGAGAATTGTGAAGAGCACTAATGTCAAGGTGGATAAGCAAAACAGAAATCAGATTAGAACTTATGAGAGAGAACCGACAATGGAGATGATCATAACTGAACCGATAGCACCTGCACCAGAACAAAATGTTGAACCAGTTACTCCGACAGTATTAGAAAATTCAACAGTAACTAAAGATCAGAGCTCAGGAACAGAAAGTCAGAAGACTCCTCGGTATGTAAGGTTAAATAATTCAAAAGATCGGATCATTGGAGACAAGAACAAAGGAGTGATGACAATAAGAAGGTTGGCAACTGATGAGGTATATTTAATTTCTCAAATTGAACCAGAATCAATAATTGAAGCATGTAAAGATGAAATTTGGATGAAATCTATGGAAGAGGAATTGGATCAGATGGAAAATAATAACACATGGACTTTAGTTCCCCGGCCTAAAAATAAGAATTTTATTGAAACTAAATGGGTTTTTAGGAATAAATTGAATGGAGATGGACAAGTTGTGAGGAATAAAGCTATATTGGTTTGTAAATGATATCCTTAGAAGGAAGGAATTGATTATTATGAAACTTTTGCTCTGCTAGCTAGGATTGAAGTTGTGAGATTATTTCTTGCTTATGTTGCCCATAAGAACTACAGGGTTTATTAGATGGATGTTAAGCACATGCATTTCTAAATGGAGACCTTGAAGAAGAAGTTTACTTTGAGAAACCTAATGGATTTTCACTTTCATATGACAAAAACATGGTTTGCGGGTTAAGGAGAGCTTTATATGGATTGAAACAAGACCCCAAAGCTTGGTATGCAAGATTGGATAAATATCTTTTGAAGATTGGTTTCACTAAAGGTAATGCTGACAGTAATTTATACTATAAAATCACTGATAATGACATATTGGTTGTTGAAGTCTTTTTTGATAATATCATTTTTGGAGGTGAAGATAAGTTGTGTATGGAATTATCTGAAAATATGAAGAATGAATTTGAGATGTCTATTATTGGGGAAATGAAATTTTTCCTAGGTTTGTAGATTACTCAGACTAATAAAGGTATTTTCATATGTCAAACTAAGTATGTTAGAGAGTTGTTGAAGAAATTTGGTATGAAATATTCTAAACCAGTTGGTACACCTATGGTTACAAGTGAGAAGTTGACTAAGAAAGATGCATCAGCACTGGTAAATCCTACAAGGTATAAGTCTATGATTGGAGATTTTTTATATCTGGCTTAGACTAGACTGGATATAATGAATGCAGTTTATATTGTATCAAGATATTAGAGTGATCCTAGAGAGAATCATGAGAGTGCGGTGAAAACGATTTTCAGGTATTTGCAGGGAACCACTGAATTTGGTTTGTGGTATCCTAAAAATGATGACTTTACACTATGTGTATATACAAATGTTGATTGGGCTGGAGATGTTGATGACCAGAAGAGCACATTTGGTGGAGCTTTGTTTCTTAGAAAGAAACTTGTTTCTTGGATCAGTAAGAAGAAGTCATGTACATTTTTATCTACTGTTGAAGCTAAGTATGTTGTTGTTGCTACTAACTGTAAACAAGTTCTATGGATGAAGAAAATGTTGAAGGATATAAGGGTGGATTGTAATGAACCCATAGTTATTCACTGTGATAGCTCTGCTACTATTGATATATCAAATAATCTGGTATTTCATTCTAAGACAAAGCACATATCTATCAAGTATAACTTTTTGAAGGAGAAGGTGGAAGAAAATGAAGTCAAACCGGTTTATGTGCACTAAAGAGCAGATTGCAGATATCTTCACTAAACCTTTGCCTAAGGAATCATTTGAGTACTTTAGAGACAGATTGGGGCTTTCTGCCCCTCCAGTAGAGACCTGAATGATGTTGACTGACATCATTCTGACATGCACTTACAGAGCTACTATTCATTCCGGATTGATGTGTTGGTGCTACTACTCAAGGGGGGTAGTCAACTATGTAGTTCAGTGTATTTATGATTTTACTTTGATGTTCATGTTAGATTTATGGCATTGATGTCAAAGGCGAAGAAATATATGTGAAAAGAAGAGCTTAATATAATATCAGTCAAGGGGAGAGATCAGAGCTTAATTGAGATATCATTCACAGAGGGAGTTTGTTACTTCATTGTTATATCATCTTTTGGGAGATTGTTGATTGTCTTCGTTTGGGGGAGACTTATTTGGCATTTCTTGGCACTTGAATATTTTTCACATCTAGTGTTGTCATGAATTCCAAAGGGGGAGATTGTTGGCAATTGGAGGAATTGATTATGTTTTGCATTGATGTTTTGTCATTGATGGTAACACTGGTTGTTTTGGTTGTTTACCGGCTTCCGGTAGAGTGGTTGGTTTATGATATTGATCTAGTATGCTTTGGCTTGTGGATTTAGTTTAGATATGTCATTCATGCTATTCAGATGGGTATCACGATCACTTGGTTTGGGATTTGATGACTTAGGAGCTATCATCTGTTCTAGTAAGCCTTTTGGTCACCGGTAAGGGTTATACCGACAGAGATTTGTTGAAGACCTTTTGATGCGTGTGATAAGTGGTGTTGGTGTGGCTTCTAGATGGCTTTCGGAATGTTGTTGGTTATCTTGTTCGTGTTCTTGTTGATTGGTGGTGTTGGATTTGAGTTCAAACCTAATGCTATCTTATATGGCTAGGTTGTGGACCGGTTTATGTAACGTGTTGGTGGATGATCCCAATGCGTTACTAGTTGGGTTTATTTATTGGATTATGTTGTTTCGGTCTCAGGCCGACTTGGTTGATCATTAGATTGTGGGTTTAAGTTATAAATTTATTGTATTATCTTTTAGGTGGTCGACCTAATTGTTTAGGTCTCGGATTGGTATAAATATGATGTAAGATCTCTTTTTAGATCGTGGTCATAGGTTATGGGATTATCTGTGTGTGAATAAAGTTGTAATTATACGCAAAGGTTTTTGGTCGATCATGTTAGACAACTCAGATAACCAGAGGACAACTGAGGGGTGGGTGAATCAGTTGTCATTGAATTATAGAACTTTAAGCATTTAAATCCTTAATACCCAAACACATAAACTTAATACCGGAATGCATAAACCAAATACTAGGATGACTGATAAAATATTTAAACATAAACATAAATCACAGAATAGTTACCATCCATCCATAACACATGACGCCAAGATTTATACGTGAAAACCCTAGTAAAGGGAAAAACCATGGTGGGAAGCCAACCCACTGTTAGATAATACTTCTGTAGTAAGTATATGATTACAATATGAGGGGTTTCACATATAGGAAGACCAACAAAGTAGAGTGCACTAATCACAAAAAGGAGCCTCACTGACTACATAAACATCGGACTACAATCCAGAAAGAAGAGTGAATTACAAGTATAGCATCTCCTATGCCTGGGTACAGTTCTAGTTAAGCTCAATATTGGAAGCCTTAAACCTCTCTTACAAAACCAATTTGATCACCTATGATTGGCCAAACCTTTTGCACGTGATTACAACATTTTTGCACACAGATCATTTCATAACCTTGATGTTTCAACCTATGATCTACAAAGAGATCTTACATCATATTTATACCAACCCAAGACCTAAACAATTAGGTCGACCACCTAAAAGATAATACAATAAATTCATAACATAAACCCATAAACCAATGATCAACCAAGTCATCTTAGGCCAAAAACAATGAAAACCAATCATTAAATCTCATCGATAACGCATCAGGAACATCCTCCAACACATTACAGAAACCGGTCCATAACCTAGATAACATCAGACCCAAACTAGGTCACCATAAACCAAATCCAACACCACCGATGAACTAGAATAGGAATAGGATAACCAACAACATCCTAAAAGCCATCTAGAATCCACACCAAAACCACTTATAACATGCATCATAAGATCTTCAACAAAGCTTTGTCCATAAAACCCTTATCAATGACCAAAAGGCTTACTAGAAAAAATGATAGCTCCTGAGTCATCAAATCCCGAACCAACTGATCGTGATGCACATTTGAATAGAATGAATGACATATCCAAACCAATTCCTCAAACCAAAGCATACCAGATCATTATCATAATCAACTACTCTACCAGAACCAATCGGAAACCGGTAGACAACCAAAACAACCGGTGTTGCCATCAATGACAAAACATCAATGCAACACATAATCAATTCCAAATTGCCAATAGATCATAGGTGATCAAATTGGATTGGTGAAAGAGGTTTAATACTTCTGGTATAGAGCTTAACTGGAACTATACTCAGACATAGGAGATGTTATTCTTGCAATTGATTCTTCTTCTGGATTGTAGTATGGATTTATTTTGTAGTCAGTGAGGCTTCTTTTGTGATGAACAGTGTGCTCTAGGTTGTTGACCTTCCTGCATGTGTAGACCCCTCTTATTGAAATCACATACTTACTGCAAAAGTATTATCTGACTGTGGGTAGGCTTCCCACCCTGGTTTTTTCCTTTACCGAGTTTTCCACATACAAATCTTAGTGTTATCTTTTGTGGATGGTTGGTAAATTTTTTGTGGTTTATATTTGTGCTTAACTATTATATTTTCTATTCTGGTAATAAGGTTTTAATGTTTAAAGTTCTATAATTTTTTGACAACTTATTCACCCCCCCTCTCAGTTGTCCTCCAGTTATCTGAGTTGTCTAACACTAGGTAGGTTGGTTAACAAGAGTGTGAGATACTTAGCATTTAACTTACAATAACACTAAGACCAAGAGACATTCATGGTGAGTTTCAGCCATAATATTATTATGTTGGGATGAACTAGAGGACATCCCAAACAATGATGTATTTAACTCCAATTTTACTCCACCCCTTATGGATGAACTATTACCACATTACAATGAGAATTGTAGGTTGAAAAGACGATTTGTGAGAGTTATTATAAGCAAAAATCTACCAATTATAATATTATCGCCACTTGATTGGTTGGTCCATCACATACGTTCAAAGCATATACTCCACAATTTGGTTAACTTGTTAAGTTTGGCCATCTATTTCTAGATGGTAAACCAAGCTAAAATTAAGGTTTGTTCCAAGGTGATCCAAAATCATGAGGTGAATAATTTATCCATGATTACCTTTAACACCCTATGCAATTTAACTATTTCCTTAGAAATTTTCCTTCTATAGCTTGATTATCATCCTTATTATTGTGTACAAAGTGAGCTACCTTAGTTAACTTGTCCACTACCACCAAAATTTTATCATGATTAAGGCACGATCTGGGTAAACCAATCATAAAATGTATCAAGGACACTAACATTTGTGTTGAGGTACACATAATAGTACAACAATATTGTTGGATATTGATGTTTGCTTTGACCCTTTCTCACTTAGGTAATTTCAACACAAAATCAACCACTTCCTTATTCATTCTTGGCAATAAATAAAGATATCATAGGTCTTTATACATCTTAGTTACACCAAGATGCACTTGATATGGTACATTATGGTTCTCCTCAAGGTTTCTTCCACACAAATCACTTTCATTGGGTACAAATGTTTGCCCCTATTATCAAAGGATACCATTATTTTCTCGAAGATATTCTCACAAGTACTATGCCCTTGCCACGAAACTAATTTTATTTGCAATTAAAAGGGGTCCCTTTCTTCAATTTGTTTGATGAACTCCCCTAGATTACACCTTACTTGAATGATTGTCATAAAGCTATCCCAATGACTTAAGACATCAACAACTTAGTTACCCTTCCCTTTTACATAAGAAATACAGATTTCATAGTTGCTCAATAATTCTAACCACCTTGTTTGATGAGCATTTAGATTAAGTTGGGTGAATAAAAAATTGAAGTCCTTTATGATGTGTATCCAATTTGAATAGTCTTCCCACAAGATAACATCTCCAAATTTCCAATGGAACTACATCAAAATCCCACCTAATCCTTCCAAGGAAACATTAATCCATGTTAGGATTCCCAAAGATACTGAGAGGGGGGGGTGAATCAGTATCTTGCCGGTTAATGGATTTTCTTAACTTATTAAATGAATTGCATCTCAAAACAGTATACCAGTAAACAAGAATCAATGCAGTAAATAAGATTAGTAAACACAACATAGAAAGAACACCATGACACAATATTTTTAAGGAGGAAACCCGGTGTGGGAAAAACCTTGGTGGGATTTGTGACCCACAATATTCGCTCACTGGCCAATAAGTGAATATTACTGATACAATAGGGGCCTGCACATGTAGGAAGGCCAACTCCCTAAAGCTCACTACTTAAATACAAAAGAGAAGTCTCACTGACTTACAAAAATGGATTAAGTAAATCCAATATCATGTACTGCTTTGGATCAACATTTGCTATGCCAGGTTCAGTACCGGTTTAAACTCTTGCAATAATCATAAACCTTATTCAACAATCTGCCTTAATATTCGCACATATTATCCATCTTGCATATTCCTATATCAGATGTTCTATAAGATCTCATACTTATATGTGAGCCTTATTACAATTCACCTTGTCGTCTTACAAAAATATTTGACAAATAAATACAATAGACAAAATTTTGTCCGCCAGGGTGCCGGTGAACATCTTTGTCGTTGCTGCTGTCGTTGTTTGTGTCTGTGTCGGTGTCTACCAGTGCCATAGGATTGTAAGGTTGCCATCAATGACAATACCTTCAATCACCTACAATTTCTCATTGGAGTGTGCATTTGCTAACAATCTCCCCCTTTGGCATTGATGGCAACACTCATGAGAAAAAGCAAAAATGTGTATCCAAAAATATTGTCCAAAACTGTCAAAACTGTGTGCTCCCCTTTGAGCAGATGATCTCTTTTGTCATACATTTTTCTCATCCTTATTCCTTTTTCTCATTCTCTACTACTCCCCCTTTGGCATCAATGACAAAGGTTGTCAATTAACGTCAATTGAGTGTAGTTCCTTTTTTTATCCTTGTAACCGGTTGGTTACAATCTGATAAAGATCTGCTAAAGAAACATTCAAACTGTTGTAGAATTTTTCACGGTCCTTTAGTGTTGCTTCAGTCCTCTGGATTGTACCAGTGAGAAAGTGCATTTTCTCTTCCAGTGTCCTAAGTCCTAGAACGAGAGCCTTAGAAATCTCTTTTCTCAAAGAGATGAGGATATCCAATTTAGGACTTAGTCTGCACTTAAGTTCTTTTGCTTTAAATTTTAACCTTTCCTTATCTTTTTCAAGTTTTTCTATTTTCTCTTCAAATCCAGTAATTTCCTATTCTACTACCGATATTGAATCTGATGAACCTATTAAATTGTCAACAATATCATTGATTTCCTTTTGAGTTATGCTGATCTCTTTATCTATATCTTCTGTCAAAATGTTTGTTTTGCATGTATATCTGTACAATTTCTTGAAGTCCAAGATTGTCTTGCCTAGTACCGGTAATAAGGTATCCATATGTTCCTTATTTTTCTTGACTGTCTCCTCAAAGAATTTTTCCTTCTCTTTATTCATTTTCTCTTTGAATGTTTCCTCATTGATTTGATCAATTGTTATTAGGTTGTCGATTATGTAGTTAGACAATGTGTCTAATTGGCCTAAAGAATCTTTATTCTCTATGTTACACTTGGGTACAATCATCTTCAAAATTGGTATGGTGTCATCAATAGCCTTATATGCTAGTGCATTACAATCTGTTATTTTCTTGATTGAATCTACCTTATATGCTAGTGCATTAAAATCTAGCAATTCAGTCATGGAGGTTCTGGATGACTGTCCAACTACCTTCACTGTAATCCATCAGTGGTAGTAATAGCATTGCTTTCCTCTTTCTTTAGAGGGTCAGTTTGTGTCTGCATTTCAGCTACCAAAGGTTTAGGTTTTTCAGTTGTAGCCGGTGGTACTGAATGTACCTGTGAATGATCTTGTTACTCTACCTATTTCTCTGTACTCTCTACTGATGGTTTCTCTGATGGTGCCTCTGATGATTTTTCAGTGGTATCCACTACCACTTTTTCTGTGCTTACTTCTGAAATGTCTACAACCAGTATCTCAACAGATTTTTCATTGCTATTAGTTGTTGGTTGCTTAGTAGATACATCATTATATACACCAATGCTATCTGCTTTTCCTATATCCGTTGTTTGTTCAGTTTGTTGAAAACTCCCAATTTCAATGTCTCCAACTGTATCTTTGACATTTGTCTCAACTGTTGTGTCTTCTACCGGTGGTTTAGTTGCCACATCTCTTTTCTCACTTGATTCCTTATCAGCCACAATGTTTACTTCCTGTGTGTCGATATTCATTATGTACAACACTTTTGAATCAGGATTTGTATCTTCATGTGTTGTCTCCATACTCTCTGTTGTCGATAGAGTATCAGAGGAAGGTGGGGGTAGGTTATCTGTCACCTTTATGCTCGGAGGTCCACCTACCTTGCCTTTCCCCTTATCTTTGTCCTTTTGATAGACTCTGATAGTTTTGGTCTCTTGAGCTCTTCTTGTTTTTCTTTTTCAACAAAGAATATATCCCACTTGTCTGCAGTTTCTTCTAATATCTCATTGACTCTACCTGCCATTAGTGCTACATGTCGGTGACCGGTTGAGAATACTATCCGGTTTGCCTCACTTATTAATTCATCTATCTCTTGTGTTGAGTTCATTGGGTGAACTGCAAGTAGTTTTTCTATTTTGATCTTTTTATCCAATTCAACAATTGCTACCCTTCTTGCTTCTAACCTTCCATACAAGTCATTGGGTATATCATCTAGAACTTCCATAGAAAATTTCTTATAGATATCAAGGTGTAAAATAACACTATTTTCTATACTTTCTTTTTCATCATTTGATAGTGTGTTATACAACTTGTTGATGTTTGAAAATTTGCCATCTTTACTTATCTCACTCAAAAGTTTGTCAAGTGGAGGAACAACCTGTTTTTGTTTCCTATTCTTTGGTGTCAACTTCCTTGTCGGAGGCCTAACTACTTGTTGTTTCTATCTTGTTCTTTTTGGTATAGGAGCAGGTGTCGGTGAGGGTTTTCTTTTTCTCTCTACCCTTTTGAACTCTGCTGGTATCTCACTATCAAAGGAGGTAGCAACCAGTGAAAGATGTGTTTCCAATTGTAGTCCTTCCAAGTCACTCTCCTTAATACCAGTTTTATTCAATACATCTTCCTTGATTGCTTTTGCCTGCCTTGTTCCTTTCCTAACTATCTATTCAGTTTTCTTTATTCTTTTCTAAGACTGAATACTGCTTTCAATTGTTTCCACATTTCCAAATATTTTTTCTGTTGGTTCTTTAGGGGCTTCAAGGAGGGATTTTGCATAAGTTTCAATTATGTTCTCATCTACCTCAGATCCCATTTCTATAACCCAAATAGTCCTTGGGACCACTACCTCCATCCAGATTTCATCTTTCTTAATTACAAAGCATATCTCCTTTTGATATTTGTCAACAATAGCTTGAGATAGCCTTATCCTAGTTTTCATTCTAGCTTTTAGTGTTTGAAAATGTTCATTTATATTCTTTTCTCTGTCATCTCCCATGTTGTTGAGTATGTCCATAAGTTATTTTCCTATCGGTATGTCAAAACCAAAATCCTTTCTTCCAATACCGAGAACTTGTTTGGTAATATATAACATTAAACATACAAGTAGGTTGCCAAATCTAAATGTACCTTTCTTATCACCTTTTATCTACCCCAGATTGTCTATCAATTCATCTTTCAACCATTCACAAATATCAATTTTTGCATTGTTGTTTACCATGTCATAGGAACTTTTGATACATAAGCTGGAAACAGAGTTTAATCTGTTGGCATGTGTAACCTTGTATCCAAGAATCATGCTTATGAACCTTACGTTGATATCCTTAACATAATTTACTCTTAGGGATCTCTTATCAAAGGTTGCGTCGGTTAGGGTTATTACAGTGTCATTTGGAACCTTTTTAGTCTTGTCAGGCCTACTACTGGTGGAAGGTAAGCCTGTCACTACCCTAACTGCTTCTTTGGTTATCTTATGAATTGAATCTAACCAGAAGAACTCTCCATGTACTTTGCTTAGCACGATCCTTATAACATCCTTCAAAAAATCAGGGATACTAAGAATTTCCACAAAACTTAGGGTTTCAATTATCTTGTGTTCTGGTTTAACATTTCCATTTTCATCACATATAGCAATCCTGTACATGTTCTTAATCTCATCATCTCCTAGTTCATCTATATGACAATGTATGTAGATTCTAGGATCCTCAACATAAGAAACTCCTTTGGGAATTTGTGAGAATGCTCCTAGGGTATCATCTTTCTTTGCAATTTCGGGAATGATTTTGAATATGGGCCTAGGGCACTTAACAACTTCAACTACAGTAGGGTTTGCAATGAATTCAGGTGCAAAGGAGGAAGCCATTGTTATAAATACCTTAATCTTCCTTTAGGTTTGAGTGCTTGAATGATTTACTTCACTTCTCGTTGTGGATGCCTTCGCTCGAGATTTTCGCGCTCTCTGGAAATTTGAATGCTTGGTGAATAAAAAAGAGCCAAAACACTTGCTTTATAGTGTCATTTCCTTCAACTGCCACATTTAATGTATGTCGGTTAAGTAAAACTTAACACATCTGCCGGTAAAGAAGTATTTCAACTTCTCACCATCAACTGAGGGTAAATTAGCATGTTTTTCAATTTGTTGCCATACCCCCAAAAGGTTTCTTTTCAGTTAGATGAAGAATCTCCTGCCGGTGGAGTGACACTTTGTTTTTCCGGTGGACGAGTATTCACATTAACATTCTGATCTGACTTTCTAATCCATTGTTTTCAAAATTATTTCTTTACTTCTTCAACCTTCTCTTTACCTTTCAGGTTGGGTCCTTTGTTATTTGTCGGTGGTGCCTTACTTCTACAAAATTTTGCAATATGTCCAATTTTGTTACAAGCATAACAAGTCACATTGTTTTTCTGAATTGTTTTTCCATATCCTATGCTGGTATGTGTTCTGCATTGATTAGATAAGTGTCCAAATCTTCCACAAACATAACATCTTACATTCATTCTGCAATTTTCTAAATTATGTCCAAGTTTGTTGCAGTTAGAACATTGACCGGTGGCTGCATTGGTGTTCTGATAGTTTCTAGATCAACACTGATTTTCTCTATGACCATACTTGTTACAGTTAAAGCATTTCCCATTAAATTTATAAGCATTAGGTTGTCTTACCGGTTTGCTGTGATCATGATTGTTTGCAGTGCCGAAGCTTTCACCAACTTCAAAGCCAAGTCCATTAGTGTCTCCTTTAGGTTTCTAATTTTTCAACATGTCATCAAGTTCTTTTGAACTTTTCTTGAATTTCTCCTTGTGTTGATTTGCAATAGCCAACTCATTTTCCAAGAAATCCTTTTGTCTCATGAGTTTAGTTTTATCATGTTCCAAGTGAATTATAATTGTTTTTAACATATCATTCTCATGACCGAGTCTTAGATTTTCATTTGCAGCATCATTGATTCTTCTAGCCAAATCATCTTCATTCTTCTTTATGTTTTCAGTGTCTTTACAAAATTTCATGGTTATGTCTTGCATCTCATTTCTCAAAGAAATTCTCTTGTTTCAGTTTGCTTACCAGATCATTAAGAGTCTCTTTTTCATCATCATCACTCTATATCTTCTCATGAAGCTCTCTTCTTTTGTTCCTAGCAATAGTAAGATTCTCCTGAAGTCCTTGAATGATTTTCTGTGTAGCCTTCAGATCATCTTCAAGTTTCATATTTTTCAACTTTTTCGCATCATAATCTGCAAGAGATGTTTCTACTTGCTTTCTCAGATTATCCATCTATATCGGTGTCATAATATTCCTCAAGTTGTTAGGCTTTTGAAAATAGAGGACCAGGCTCTGATACCAATTGTCAGGATTCCCAAAGATATTGAGGGGGGGGGGGGGGGCTGAATCAGTATCTTGTCGGTTAATGGATTTTCTTAACTTATTAAATGAATTGCATCTCAAAACAGTATACCAGTAAACAAGAATCAATGCAGTAAATAAGATTAGTAAACACAACATAGAAAGCACACCATGACACAATATTTTTAATGAGGAAACCCGGTGTGGGAAAAACCTCGGTGGGATTTGTGACCCACAATATTTGCTCACTGGCCAATAAGTAAATATTACTGAAACAATAGGGGCCTGCACATGCAGAAAGGCTAATTGCCTAAAGCTCACTACTTAAATACAAAAGATAAGTCTCACTGACTTACAAAAATGGATTAAGTAAATCCAATATCATGTACTACTTCGGATCAGCATCTGCTATGCCAGGTTCAATACCGGTTTAAGCTCTTGCAATAATCATAAACCTTATTCCACAATCTGCCTTAATATTCACACATATTATCCATCTTGCATATTCCTATATCAAATGTTCTATAAGATCTCATACTTATATATGAGCCTTACTACAATTTGCTTTATCGGCTTACAAAAAGATTTTATAAATAAATACAAAATACAATAGACAAAATTTTGTCGGCTAGGGTGTCAGTGAACATCTTTGCCACTGTCATTGCCAGTGTCTGTGCCTGTGTCGGTGTATGTCGGTGCCATAGGATTGTAAGGTTTCCATCAATGACAATACCTTCAATCACCTACAATTTCTCATTGGAGTGTGCATTTGCCAACAATCCAAACTACAAATTCCCTCTCAAAATAGGCTCTTGCAAGATAGGAGTAGTGGTAAGGGCTTCCTTTAGAGCTAGAGAAAAATTTCACACTTTTTATTCATTCAAACATTTTTCTTTTCTCGTTGAAGCGAGGTTATGGGCTGACAATATTGGAGAAATCCTTCACAATTATTCGGTAATATCCATCCAATCCCATAAAACTTCCTATGTCTAACACATTCTTAGGGATATGTCACTCCACAATGGATTGAATTTTAGATGGATCCGTGAAAATTCCTTATGTTGATAAATTGTGTCCTAGATAGTGTATCTTAGGCCGAAATAAAGAACACTTGGTCAACTTACCATAAAGTTTATGCTCCTTTAGTCTTTAAAGAACTATGATTAAATATTCTTCATGTTCTTGTGGATTCTTAGAGTAGATTGGAATATCATCCAACAATAATACAAAAGAACTTTATCCAAGATCTTATGAAAAAAAAAAATTCATGAGACTTATTAATGTAGATGGAGAATGTGTTAATCCTTGAAACACATAATAGCCATACCTTGTCTTGAATGTTATCTTTGGGATATATTTTTTTTAATCCTTAACTAATGATACCTACATCATAGATCTAAAATTGTGGCTCCCTTATCAAAAAAATCATCTATTATGAAAAGAAGACGTCTACTTCCAATAGTCACCTTATTTAGCATTTGATAGTTTGTGCAAATCCATAGTGTCCCACCTCTTTCAAAATGATATTAGAGCTCCCCATGGCAAAACACTAGGTCTAATATAATATTGTAATTGAATTTTGATCTTATGCAATTTAGCTATGTTCATTTGGTATGAGGCCTCTGAAATATTTGCATCCCTTAGAACTAGATCAATTGAGAATTTGACTATTTTTTCCAATTTCAGGGCTCAAGGGAAAACGTCGCTGCGAGGTGGCTCAAAATGATCAGACATCTTAGGGAGAAAGACAAGGGCACACCTAGTGTAAACCCGACCATCCAGATGCGCTCGCATTAACGATTCGTTCTCACGATGAGTAGAACAAAAGATGCACTATTTTGCCACCTCTCACCAACTGTTTTTGATGCGTTAGGAAAAAATCTCACCACAAGAAAATGGAATCGAGAAGAAACAACATGACCCCGTAGGTTCAAATGGCTCATCCATAAGTACCACAGTCTCTGAGTTACTCGACGTCAAAGTTTGACCATTTTTTCCACTTATAGCGCTCAAGGGAAAGCGTCGCTACAAGGTGGCTTGAAATGATCAAACATCTTGGGGAGCCAGACAAGGGAACACCTAGCGTAAACCCGGCCACTCGGAGGTTCTCACATTGATAGCTTTTTCCCATGACAAGCAAAATGAAAGATGCATTATTTTGCCACCTCTCATTGACGATTTTTGATGTGACAAAAAATCTCACCACAAGAAAACGGAATTGAGTTGTCCAAAACTAAGAGAGGCTTTTTGAGGCAGCGGAAACACAACCCCATAGGTTTGAACAAATCATCCATAAGTGTCATGGTCTCCGATTTATGCGATGTCAAAGTTTGACCATTTTTCAACTTTGAGCGCTCAAGGGAAAGTGTTGCTACGAGGTGGCTCGAAATGATTCGATGTCTTAGGGATCGAAACAAGTGCACACCTAGCATAAACCTGGTCACCTGGATGCACTCGCACTGAGAGTTCGTTCCCATGACGAGAAGAACGAAAGATGCACTATTTTACCACCTCTCACTGATGGTTTTTGGCAGTTTTTTTATGAAAGAAGAGATAATTGGTTTGATTTGATGTTAAAATGATTGCTTAAACTCTTCTTTTATAGGAGATTCTGATGAATAGGTATGTCTCTTACCCTAAGGCCAACTTGTTATGGAATAAAATTTAAATGAAAACCTTACCTAAGCTGACTCATCCTTAGATAAATTTCAAATCTTCTTTGGGCGCTCAAATCTTGTCTTCATTGATTCTTGAAATGATGAACTTCGCTCCATAATATCAACTCCTAAAGTTATCTTGCTTTCTCTCAACTCATGAAGTAATAAAACTTTTCTCTCCTTGTTCAATACATGAAAACTTTGCTCTGAAGCATGATTTTATGAAATAATTTCACTCCAATCTCTTCTTGCACGAAGTTCGCTCCTTATCTCAAACACATGAAGTAACAACATCACTTTAAATCATGATACGTGAAATAGCAATTTTACTTTAAACTTTCAACTCATGAAGTTGTCATTTCGCTCTTAATTTTTTTGAACTCAAAGTTCGCTCATATCACCTCGAAGTTCAAGTTCGCTCTTATCATCTCAAAGTTGAAGTTCGCTCATTCTTCTTTCAACACGCAGTTAAAACCTTGCTTACTCCATTCAATTCAAGAAGTAAACACTTCTCTCCTTTCCTTTAGCACACAAAGTTGATTCAACTTTACCCTCAAGATCGCTTTACCTTACTAAATCATGAACTTCGCTTATCTCTCTTCCAACACGAAGTTCGCTCATCTCGTCTTGAACATGTAGTTTGCTCATCTCTTCTTGAAGTTGAAGTTTGCTCATCTCCTCTTGAAGTTGAAGTTCGTTCATCTCCTCTTGAAGTTGAAGTTCTCTCATCTCCTCTTGAACATAAAGTTCGCTCATATCCTCTCCAACACAAAGTTCTCTCATTGTGCTCAAAGGTGAAGATGAATTTTGCTCTAATGTGTTTGAAAATGAACTTGAAACTTCGCTCCTCACACTCAACTTGATGAAGTCAAGGCAGGGAAATCCAATGAAGGACAACCCAATCTTCCAGCTTAACACATGAATCATGCACAACATACCAGTAACCGGTAACAAGATGCCAGAAACAACAGAAAGAACAACCGATAACAACATAAAACACATAACCGGTAAACAATATGAATGAATCTTATTACAATCTAAAGAATTACACATGCCACATGCTAGATCGCAGTCCAGGATATAAACAATGCTTACAACACAATTACAAGATCTACAGATTATCCTCATATCAAATTCTCTTCCGGGAACAGTCTATCGGTTCTACCCTAATCTGGATCTCAACCTTTCGGCCTCAGTCCTAGCAGATCAGGATCTCGTTGGATGTACATCTTCGCTCGATCTCATAACTCTGTCTTCTACCTTCTGAATTTTATATCCTCAAATGATTCACAAGCTTCCATTTATACCGTCCACACATAATTACAACTCAATCAAGTCGACCCAAAGACCAACTAGTTGATGAAACGTGCAATGATAACCTATCGACTAAAATCACCAAGAACAAACACAAAAACATAAAATAATGCATGAACTTCTGGGAATACCGACCAAGGACCAAAGCAACATCTCCAACAATCTACAAGTCACAGAGGTCAACCACAACCTGATCTAACTTCGCTCAGCACACTGCCAGACTAACCAGTAAGAATATATCAATCGGGCCAATACCAGAATTGATAACTCACCGAGAACTAAGCCAACTACGATGAAACTCAAAAATGACAAGGATCACAAACACAAGGGAATAAAACCAAAACAACAATACTAAACACTCAAACCAGAAGAAATGCCATGCTCTCAAGCAACTCTATTGAAAATTGCTCAATCGGTAAGAACTAGATTGGTGCTCCTGCATTAGACTCTTGAGGTTAATTGAAAAGTGAGTCCCATCATTTGATCTAGTTCGGTGATCTGTCAGTAGGTACTTGCAACTTCCTCAAGGGGTTCAATGATTTGACTACAACTTTTGGTTGCCTCTCCACGACGATCAACTGGTCCAAACTGCGGCCTGCCTCAATCGGCGATCTGTTCAAGTCTCCACCCACTAACTACCTCAAGCTCAAGCTCTAGGATCGGTAGTCTACCTGCAAACCTTGCTCTACCTCACATTCAACGATCTGAACAAGTCCACAAGTTGCCTCAATCTTCTCTCCAACCAACCGGTGCACAAACAACACTTTGTCTAACAACAAGTTCACAAACCAACTCTGATAGCATTTGATGCAATCAAGGTAGAGAGATCCAATGAAGGACGGCCCATCCTTGCAGCTTAACACATGAATCATGCACAACATATCAGTAACCGGTAACAAGATGCCAGAAACAACAAAAAGAACAACCGGTAACAACAAATAACACATAACCAGTAAACAATATGAATGAATCTTATTACAATTTGAAGAATTACACATGCCACATGTTGGATCGCAGTCCAGGATACAAATAATGCTTACAACACAATTACAAGATCCACAGATCATCCTCATATCAAATCATCTTTCGGGAACAGTCTGTCGATTCTACCCTAATCCGGACCTCAGCCTTTCGGCTTCAATCCTACCGGATCAGGATCTCGCCAGATCTACATCTTCGCTTGATCTTATAATCCTATCTTCTACCTTCTAACTTCTATATCCTCAAATGATTCAAAAGCTTCCATTTATACTGTCCACAAATAATTACAACTCAATCAAGTTGGCCCAAAGACCAACCGGTTCATGAAACGTGCAAAACGGTAACCTGTCAGCTTAAATCACCAAGAACAAACACCAAAACATAAAATGATGCGCAAACTTATGGGAATACCAACCAAGGCCCAAAGAAGCATCTCCAACGATCCGCAAGTCACGGAGGTCAACCGCAGCTCGATCCAACTTCGCTCAACACACTACCAGACTAACCGGTAAGAATATATCAACCGGGCCAATACTGGAATCGATAACTCACTGGGAACTAAGCCAACTTCCATGAAAATCAAACATGACAAGGATCACGAACACAAGGGAATAAACCCAAAACTACAACACTAAACACTCAAACTAGATGAAATGCCATGCTCTCAAGCAACTCTACTGAAAATTGCTCAACCGGTAAGAACTAGACGGGTGCTCCTGCATCAGACTCTCGGGGTTAAATGAAAAGTGAGTCCCATCACTTTATCTGGTTCGGCGATCTATCAGTAGGTACTTGCAACTGCCTCAGGGGGTTCGACGATCTGACTACAACTTCCAATTGCCTCTCTACGACGATCTACCAGTCCAAACTGTTGCCTACCTCAATCGACAATCTGTTCAAGTCTCCACCCACTAACTACCTCAAGCTCAAGCTCTAGGATCAATGGTCTACCTGCAAACCTTTCTCTGCCTCATGTTTGGCGATTTGAACAATTCCACAAGTTTCCTCAATCTTCTCTCCAACCAATCAGTCCACAAACAACACTTTGTCCAACAACAAGTTCACAAACTAACTCTGATACCATTTGATGCAATCAAGGCAGGGAGATCCAATGAAGGATAGCCCAACCTTGCATCTTTACACATGAATCATGCACAACATATCGGTAACTGGTAACAAGATGCCAAAAACAACAGAAAGAACAACCAGTAACAACACATAACACATAACTGGTAAACAATATGAATTAATCTTATTAAAATCTAAAGAATTACACATGCCACATGTTGGATGGAAGTCCAAGATACAAAAAATGCTTACAACACAATTACAAGATCCATAGATCATCCTCGTATCAAATCGTCTTCTGGGAACAGTCTATCGGTTCTACCCTAATCCGAACCTCAGCCTTCCGGCCTCAATCCTACCAGATCAGGATCTCGTCGGATCTACATCTTCACTCGATCTCATAACTCTGTCTTCTACCTTCCGACTTCTATATCCTCAAATGATTCACAAGCTTCCATTTATACTGTCCACAAATAATCACAACTCAATCAAGTCAGCCAAAAGACCAACCGGTTCATGAAACGTGCAACGGTAACCTGTCGTCTTAAATCATAAAGAACAAACACAAAAACATAAAACGATGGGTGGACTTCTGGGAATACTAGCCAAGGCCCAAAGAAACATCTCCAACGATCCGCAAGTCATAGAGGTTGACCGCAACCTGATCCAACTTCGCTCAACACACTGCCAGATTAACCGGTAAGAATATATCAACTAGGCCAATACCGGAATCGATAACTCCTCGGGAACTAAGCCAACTACCATGAAACTCGAACACGACAAGGATCACAAACACAAGGGAATAAATCCAAAACCACAACACTAAACACTCAAACCAAAATAAATGCCACACTCTCAAGCAACTCTACTGAAAACTTCTCAACTAGTAAGAGCTAGATCGGTGCTCCTGCATCACAACTCATGAAGTACAAGCCTTCACTTCTATTCCCAAATGTATGAAGCATAACTTCACTTCATTTCCCCAATTCATGAAGCAACAATTTTGTTCCTCCTTAGCAACCCTTGAAGTGAATGATTTCGCTCTTCTTAGGTCAAACATGAAGCAAAAAATTTCATTTGAAGCTTGCAGCTCTTAAAATTATCAACTTTGCTCAACTCTTTTGATACCTGAAATATGCATTTCGCTCCTAGTTGCTTGAAGTCAAAGTTCACCCCTAAACTCTCACACTTGAAGTTTTCTCCAAAGGTGAAGTCATGAAGTAAAATTTTGAAATCCAAGATAGACTCAAAGGTGAGGCAAATTATGAAAGAGCTAAAGATTACTTCATTGCACATTCAAATGTTCAAACTCATGCAACTTACTTTCATCAATCCTCAAAAGGACTCAAAGAAAATTCACTCAATCAAAATACACAATATGAGCATTAGTGGTGTCGGTACTTGGGTAGGTGGGTATACACAATATGAGAAACCTAGTTTAAAAGTATACGTGGTATGAGTTACATGTAATGAACAAATTGGATCACATTTCAAGACATATACACAATGAACAAGTTTGATCACATTTCAATAGCAAATAACTAAGTTTCAAGAATATCAAGTTTCATATATATCAAAATGGATCAAATATCAACTTTCATATATATCAATGAACAAATTGGATCAAATATCAAGTTTCATATATATCAAAATGAACAATAATCTTGTACATATCAAAAAATGGCATAGATGCCAAATCAATAATAGTTACAAAAATGTGCCATGTGCCATGTCTGTCAAAGTCGATATATACACATACAAATGTCGAATATATAAAAAATTGGTCCTTCAATGACCACACCTACAACTATATGTCTCTATCTGTATCTATGACTGTGGCGAATCATCAAAATCGAGCCTCTTCAAAGCAGTATGTGGCTCTAGAAGTGGTTGCACAAAGACAATTCAAATGTCGAATCAGATATATTTTCTCAATATAACATCAAAATAAAATACTGAACTCTAAATTGTTTGAAGTTGAAATGTTGATTACCTCATCTTTGTCTTCTGCAATTGGGTGAGGCTAAGGATCTGTGGGAAGTCCTAAAGGGGGTTGTAACTAGTAAAACAATATTAATACAAGTTAATAACATTTATGGCAAATAACACATAATAACTAAAAATGAATAGACTAAAAAACTAAAGCATATCGGAGCCTCAGATGGATGTGTTATGGTCGTAGGAGGCAAAGTCATAGATGAATTAGTTACAATCATTTCCTATATCCATAGTAAGTGATCCAAAAGGAGTTAACAAGAGGGTTTCAACTCCGTTGTGCACTTAGTGAAAAGGAGTTGATCTAAGACAAACATACCTTTTCCCTTTGTTGTGTTGGATCCCATATTATACGTGTAGGACTTCTAATGAAATGGAATGGTAGAACATCAGTAGGAAGTTTGGAAGGGGGTTGTAATAGGTTAAATACAATTATACAAGTTAATAACCCAAAGTTGTTGACAAACTAGATATAACAAACATTTCTAACATATGTAGAACAAATGCACACTGAAGCCTCGTATAGTTCTCCTGTAACCTTAGGAGGCCTAGTTGAATATGATGCAGCTATTACCATTTCTTGTATGAAAAATAACATATGATATAGACTGACCTCAATGTGATAAAAAAGGCTACTATGGGTGAGAAGCCCCTCTCTGAAAACATAAAAGAGTTAATGGTTGCTATTAACAAGGCTGAAGCAATTGAGGCTATGGTTAGTAAAATTCTGGAAACAGAAAAGAAGGTGAAGGAGCTAGAAGGGAACAGAGATGCTAAGGGTCTGGATACTAACCTGAACAATCTGGTCAACAGAGTGGATAGAATGGAGCTTACTGTGAAGAGGATTGCCAAGCAAAACTTCCAGATCCTTAAGGCCACTGTTGACCATATTAACATCCTGATTAACAAATTTGAACAAATTAAAGGCAAGGAGGGTGATAAGGATCAGATGGAGAAGAAGGGTCACAAAAAAATAGCAAGGGCCAACACTCAGAAACAAGTTGATATCAAGGAAAAAGAGCTGGAAGAAATGAAAAATTATGCGATCAATATGAAGCAGATGGTGGTTCATCATGAAGAACTTATGAGAAACATTTAGTTGTCCTTGTGTTGTCTTTGTGCTTTCCTTTGGTTGTCTAGTGTTGCTTCCTTTGTCTCGTGTTCCCTTTTTGTTTTGGCTGGGAACTGTTCTATGTGTGGGTGATCAGGCACTGTTGTTTTCTGCCTCTTTTATGCTTTATCTTTCTCCTACTTTGTAACAAGGTTTCGGGTTCCTTTCAAAAAACCTGTTTTTAATTAATCAAAACATATGATATAGACATAAAAGGATTTAGTTATTTTGAACAAGAAAGAATGCAATCCAAAGTGAATATGAAGATATCACCTCTTCCCTTTGTTGAACCTCATCGACATCAAATGCATTTATTAATTTTGTAAACCCATATGTTTCTATAAATAGAACAAATAAATTAAGTGCATTTATAAATATCTACATATGCATGTTTAATCATAATACATTTCAACAAATTATGAATTTAAATTGTATTAAATTACCTTTTTTCATTTGGGTGTCTAAGAGGATTTTTTTTTCTGCCTCGGAGTGCTAGAGGGTGGCTTTCTCACACAAGATGTCCTCGAGGCAGGTGGGGTAAACTGACCGAAAAAAATTAACATAAGGGAAAAGAGCATGTTTTTAATATATCACCTAAGTCAAAAGTATATAAATCTAAATGGTACCACATATCTATCTAGGCCAAAGTCAATGGCCGAAAGCATGATATCATCAAGTTGGGAAATCTCAGCCCCTGATAAGCCCTATAAAACACCAAGTAATGATACATATATATTAACAAAAGATATTTTGAAACCAATGCATTATTATATTTTTTAACCAATTTACAAATCTTTACCTTCGATGGTGAAACTACCCGTGATCGTGGAGTTGATTGAAAAGTATGTGGTGTACTCCCACCACCTATTGTACCCTACAATGCATTTTATTAATATGTCACTTTAAATTGTTCTAAAAATAAAAATTCATTTTTTTTATAAGATTTAGTCACTTAATTGATAACATGTCATAAACAAAATTAAATGCACATGTGTCTAATAGCAAGCGAACAACATACTCATCAGGTTGTCAGTGAGGGCCGCATCCTCTGTAGTGGAAGCATGGCATCTACTCCCGCAACATGTACACGAATGAGATGTCAAACCATCATCATTCGTGTCAATGTCTACACCAAAACATACACCCTGGCAGGTGGCGCACATATGTTGAATGGGTTGGTCCATGCCAAATGATGCATGAGGTGATGCTAATGAAGGAGGTGTAGCCGATAAAGGAGGTGACACTGATGAAGGAGGTGTCGCCGATAAAGGAGGTGACGCTGATGAAGGAGGTGTCGCTGATAAAGGAGGTGTCACAGGTGTTGGTACATCCTCTGCTCCGACCAACTGTGTGTCATGTTGAACAATGACATCAGTCAATGATGCAGCTCCCTGAAGAGTTTGTAATTACATAGACTCCTTCAAGGATATAGGGACGGTGAAATGAACCATGGGTTTAGGATTTGTACGCCTCCTATGATGTGGTTGTACCACCCTATGGGCCCCAGGTCTATCCTATGCAGAGCCTCTCCCTCTACCTTGAAATTGTCAAATGTCAAAGTAATTTGGCTTCTCGCCAACGATGAACACATAATACAACTTTCTCAAAAAATATAGAGGTGCCTCCCAATTATTACAAGGTGGTTGGTCAAAGACCATATACAACCTATCCCAAAAAGCTTATTTCAGCCTAGCATGAACACACCAATGTATAAGAAATCGAGTCGTATTTAGTTCTAGGTTGTTACTGGTAATAGGATCAATGAAAAGAGCACATATGTCAGCTTTAAGTATGCCCTTTTTTTCACTTGATCATATGACAACCCATCCACATAAAATGTTCGACATCTATCCCTCCATGAACCCCATTTCGTAACCTCCCTAGATACCTTATTTGCACTATTGGCCATTGTTTCTAGCATTGTGGTGAGGGTTGAGTGGTGCTCAAGACTAGAGGACCTCAACCTATTCACCAATATAGAAATTTGGGCACTATTTTGTGTAAGGCAATTGATGAGATCCTCTTGTGTGGCATCTACACGATCTAATGGAGGACGCAGAGGGCTTCGAGCTGGCGGTGGTTGTTGAGGAGCAGCATTTTGAGGATTTTGTGGTTGTGGAGCAATGTCTTGAGGGTTTTCTTGTTGCTCATGTGCAATGTTTACAGGGTTTTCTTGTGTTGCTTGTACAAGAGGAGGTGTTTGTTGTCTATTTCATTTTTGGGGATTGCTAGTAGGATCTGACATCAAATTAATAAAAACAAAATTTAAATCAATTAAAAAACCTTACTTCAATTAAAATGCAAACAAAAATAATCAAACCAAACAAATCTTACCTGTTCGACGAGGTGCCACTATTGAAAATTGCTCTTAATGCTGGAAAAAAAAAAAATGATTCCAAACCCATACGAGTTCCTGTGGTTTTTTGGCTTCCTTTTGCTACTGTTCCACGGATTTTGGCTTTGAAAATGGCCAAAACCCACAAGTTACCAAAAAATATAATCTTCTTCAAAACCCGTATGGATTTTGAGGAGCTTTTTGTTTTTTTAATTGTTTTTGGCTAAGCTTGGTGTTACCAAGCCTAGCACGTTTTTGAATTTTCAGATCACACACGAGTTATGAATTTTTTTTTTGTTTTTTACATGTGGCCACTTTTATGTTCACCATCTTGGTACACTTACCCCCTAATGATATGCCATGGAATTTTGAGATCTTAGTTTGCATTCATGGGTCTAGGATCTAATTTCCATACGTATCATTATAAATTGAGATTTCATAAAAGATGTGTTGCATTGTATCCTTAGTTTCCAAATAATAGAACAAAGCTTGTATTTTGGTGATGAATTTTCTCCCATAAGGGTTTCCCATGTAAATCTTGTTGTCTTGTGTAATCTTGCATTTACACATTGTTTCATTTACTTCTATCAATTCGTTAGATATATTTGAAAAAAAATATTAACTATTTTTGGATCACATTATCTTAAGTTTTTTATCCTAGTTTAGACGCCATTTTTAATAGAGGTGCAAACCCCCAACAATCATGAACTGAAATTTCAACCCCACAAGGTTGCACAAGTTCTACTCATCTTTCAATATACTCAACTTGTTTGCATTCAACAATAACATTCGCCATTCATCTTTTCAATGGTAACTTCATAATTGGACTTCTTGAATCGAATTGTATATTTATAATTGACTTTAATATGATGGAATACTCAAATGACAAACATGGCCTCTCCCTGTATGTTAGTTTCTTGCATATACAAAACCTAGAATATGAACTCTTTAATCCCAACCATATTAGACTCAAGGATTTGCCCCAACTATTTTTAATTAGACTACATTACAAGGGGGGCTAGATAGAGTCCTCAACATATATGGACATAACCTTGTTAATTTTTCCTTGCTAGTAGTCATGAAAAAAGTAGTTCATGACATGTCTTACTTTTTACAACTAAGTGGTTTATTTTTTAGCACACAACACATAAACTTCAACATTGTGGAGAAGATGTCATCTTATATTCTTGAACGGAATTGTGTATTATAACTTCTGTAGTCACACAAATCTGCCCATTTTAATTAAATGAATATTTCGTATTTATTTGATTAAAAATCCACTAGCCATCAATTAATTAAATTAATATTTAATTAATTCATCCCCAAACATTCTTCTATTAATTAAATAAATTATTCAATTTATTTTAATTAATTCATTAAATCCAATTCCAATCAATTAAATAAATAAAATCTATTTATTTAATTAAATCCCCTTTTCCTCTTTTAAATAAATTAAATAAAACATTTATTTAAATCATTATCCCCACCCCACTTGCATTTTCCTACAAATGCAACTTGCACACATTTATTGAAATAAATGAATTTTTATTTTAATAAAATCCTATTTTCCCTCACCCACCAAATCCACTTGCAAAAATCTAATCCCCTTCTAGATTCTTCTAAACCCTTCCTAATTAGCCTAATCCATCCCCTAAATATTGTCACATTCCTAAGCAAAATGGAGTCACTTCTCAAAGTCTAAAAGTCTTTGATAACCATTGAAGGCTTCCAACTTTCAACCACTTAATCCCCAAAGTCTCCAAAAACCATTAATGGTTAACCCAAACCCTTCCACATGGTTAAAACATTTGTTTTGACTCAACCTCTACCCAACCCAAGGGTCTCATCAAGCCTTTAATGCTTTGACCATGATTATCTCTTAATCATTTGCACAAAGGTTTATCCTTGGATTAACTCCTAATCCAGTGGGTAATCCTAATTTAGGCTTGACCCTTAGCCTTTAGATAACCATGAGGTCTTCTCAGGCCTTTAATGCCTCCAACCTCTTCTTTCAACCCAACCCTATGTTGACATTTGTCACCATTTCATTGGTGCAAATTGTGCACATGGATCCCCAACTTTCAAGTTTGACCCTTGATTAAACCTTTCAATCCTGGCCATCCATTGCTCCATTTTTCCTATAAATAGAGCCCATTCCTTCATAATCCAGATCCTGAAAACTTGTATGCATCTAAGCTATAGACATTTTAGAGAGCATTTTAGCATAAACAATCTAACATCTTGTCTTTTTAGTTAAAATATATCATTTTAGCATTAGTATTAGCTTTTTACTTCACATTTAGAGCCATACTACAATCTCAATCCTCCATAAGCATCCATAGTGCAAAAAGCTGCTAAGAGCTACACTATTTTGGAACTTGGAGAGGAGAGGAACAAGGGAGAAGAAGCTAAGGCCATGCTAAGAGGCAGTTGGAGATGTCTCATGATCTTTGTTTTACTTATTAGATATATTAGCATGTCTCTTTGTGTCTCTTTTGGAATGCCTTCATATGTTTAGTTTTAGATTGACTAACACTAATGTTTTGTATATTTTTGTGTTATTTGATCATAGACTAACCTTGTGCCATTTAGGAGGGCATCATTTGGTGAACCCGACGTGAATCGAACACGCAACCTTTTGATCTGTTTTTTTGAAAATTAACATTTTTGCTTGTTGAAACTGCCACACAGGTCACGCTTCGGCGCTACTGAACATGTTTTAGCGCTATCGAAACAATTTATTTTAGCGCTATTGACCCTAAAATAGCGCTATTGAAAACGTTTTAGCGCTACTGATTCTATTCTGGCGCTTTTGTCACAGTTCTAGCGCTATTGCAACTATTCTGGAGCTTTTGATCTCTCGGATTTTCCTATTCTTTAAGCGCTACTGTGTAAAATAGCGCTTCTGCGACCGCAGACTAGCGCTATTGTATTAATTAGCGCTTCTGTCTAAAAAGCAGAATAGCGCTATTGTGACAGAGTGTTGTCCAATTCGCTTTGTAACCAAAAATCAGAATTTAGGCTTATGTAAACCCACACTAACATTTGACCATTGACTGTGTGCAGGTTCTAATCCTTTTTGTGTGCAGGGGAAGGAGTTAGTTTAGATGCCATAAAATCTTTCTTTTTACTTTCTTTCAAAAGTTGGTTAAAAAGAATCCATTTTTCCTTCTTGCACAAGTTAAAATCAACCTCACATTTTATTTTGGAGTGCATAAAATGAACCTCAAATTTGTTTTTGGTGCTTAAAACAAAATTCATCTTTCTTTATTGCAAGGTAAAAAGAACAACAACTTCAAACATTTGTTTTCTTGCAAGTTAGGAAACACACTTTATTTGGTGCTTAAAACCAAACAATTCCATTTTCTTGCATCAAACTAAAAAATTTACAATCCACACTTCAAAATTTGGTGCCAATAAAAAAACACAATCCACTTGTTTTGATCTTTTCTTTTTGCAAACAAATTTTACTTCAAGCAAAACGTGTTTTTCATTAAGTTGACAAGGATTTCCAAATTTTTAGATTACAACACATTTTGCCATTGAAGTTAAAACGAACACCATGACTGTTGGAGCAACATCTCCAAATAGTTGAATCATCTTTGCAAATGCTGGATTAAAAAGAACAAGTGTTTTACGTATCTAGCACGCTTGTGCAAAAAGTCAGTCGAGTGGACCGACTTCTAACACACACTATCCTCTCCCTTGGCTCTCGTGGTCCTAGGTGCAAGAGAAAAGTGTTAGTAACACTCAAAATTTTATCTTTTTTAAGAGAGGCCTGCCAAGGGATCGATACTCTTGGGAACGACCTCGAGCGGTAAATCCTTCGAGCCACTATAGAAATCAGGTGAGAGCGAAAGTTGTAGCCTTGGGTATAGCTGTTCCTAAAGTGTAACTGGCCGAAAGGACAAATGGGCCCCACCACTAGTTACAAGGCTCTTAAGTGAGTCACTGCAGAATGAACTTATGTCCAAAGCCATCAAACATGACTAAACACCTTTAAGTAGTAACCCACCCATTCTATTGATTGAGGATATTTGAGATATAATTTAGTGCAAGAGCATAGAAGGTTTTGCTCCCAAGATACTCACAATACATATTTCCTTGAGTAGAAACATAGCTTTTTGAAAAGTCACTTGTGGCTTGATAAAAGTGGTGACTCCCCCATCATAGGGATCATCTATTTGTTATGCTCGTGCAA
The DNA here is from genome assembly GCF_030272615.1 of Cryptomeria japonica. Classification (NCBI taxonomy): domain Eukaryota; kingdom Viridiplantae; phylum Streptophyta; class Pinopsida; order Cupressales; family Cupressaceae; genus Cryptomeria; species Cryptomeria japonica. The sequence goes on from NC_081409.1 coordinate 115,135,120, forward strand.
GACTTAGTATATCACATCCTTACCTGCCACGACAGGATTCATAAGGTATGTAGTACCAAAGTCGAAGAAATATCAAGATGTGGGCTAAATTTATCACAACTGGCCATTTGACCATAGGGATAAAAAGTGTTTGAAGTGTGTTCGTTTTACAGACCTAGTGCAAATTGAGCCGACTTCGGGCTTTGAAATTACACCTTAAAATAAATCTAAAGGAAGGGTCAAAAACAAGTCCAAGAATTGGGTTGATCTAGATCCATACTCATTTGTGCCTTTGAGGCAACATTCTTGTGTTTGTGTGCTTGCTTTGTTTTCTTGTCAAAGAAAAATCAGAAAATCAATCCCAAAAACACAGTATTCATCCAACATTTCTAAAAAACAAACAAAAATACCAAAAACACAGTGCAAACAACAAAGAATCACATTTTATGACCATTCTTCACATCTTGCGAAAGAAGAAGCGTCATCAGAATATTACCTTGAAAAGAAGACCATTAAGCTCAAAGGCTTTGATCAAAAGGAGGAAATTCTTCTATCTCAATAGACAAGTCTTTGTCTCACATAGAGTCTTTCTACATCGCATGCGTCTATACCTTCAAGGCAAAACAAACAAATTTGATTCTGAATCATTGAACCACAGAGCTTTTATGCAATATAGAGCTCTGAGTTATCACAAAAATCAAGGAGGAAAGATTAATCCCAATTTCTTCCCAAACATCTGTATTACCTACAACACACCTCGAGGAGTGCCACCAATGCCTGAAAGGGAAGAGGTAGCGTTTGTTCCATTTGTAACACAAAGTTTTTATTGAAGTTGAAAACAAAACATCCATCATCTCATTCATACATCATCACTTCATCCTCAATCCATCCCAAAACTCTCAAAACATTAAGAGGTTCTTGTCCCAAATTCTCTTTTAGATATTGCTTGAAGTCAAACACATCACATCACTTTTTAGATTGTTTCTACATCTAGGATAAGCTCATCCTAAGAGACACATCTACGCAGGGTAAAACTAGTTCATGAGTGAATCCTCTCATTGCTAGGTAGTCAAAATCTGTAACACATCTCAGATTTCTCTACACCTTATCACATCCAAAAATCATCAAAACAAACAAGCAATTCAAAGAAGGAATTCTGGTTACATCTACCTTTAGAGTACTAGAGATCTACATACAACACAATCCACCAACCATCAATCATTCATCAAACAACTCATCATCATCTTCAATCAACTTCAAACACAAACTTGCAAACAAAATGGCTCAAACCCGATCGCGATCAAGGCAACGAGAAATAGAAATTGACGAAGAAGAGGACAACCTCAATGAATTTCAAGAAGCACTTGGAGGAAATGTAAATGATGAAAACCCAAGTAGTCCCACTCCTTCAACAATCGAAAGGGTTCAACATAACCCTCACTTTAATAGATTGTTTGATGAAATTCTCAGGAGCAATGCGGATGCTCACTTCTTAAAACTCGCTCAAGAAGGAGCCAAACTCCCCTCTGACTTTGATCTTGCCCAATTACGACAAGCATCAGAAAGACAGAGTCGCCATGAGGAGGAAAGAGGTAGAAATCACATCAGATATAACATTCCTCGAGGTAACCCACCACCTCCTCCTCCAAATGAAATGGAGATGTTGCGGCAACAAGTCGAGAATCTCGCCCAACAACTTCATAGTGGTGTTAAGACCAATCAATTCTCACTTAACGACATCTGTCCCTATCCATTTGATAGGAATCTTTATATGCCACCCTTTCCATGCGGGTTCGAAACACCAAAATTTGAAAAATATAGAGGAAAGGGGGATCCCCGTGATCATGTCCGAGAATTTCATTCCACTTGTCTTGAAGTGGCATATGAAGACACATACCTAATGCGCCTTTTTCCCCAAAGCTTGGGAGGAACAACCACATCATGGTTTTCCCAACTACCAGGTGGCATTAGAACATTTGAGGAACTCATCCAGAAGTTCCTATCTCATTACTCTTATAACATTGAACGCGACATCACCATGGCTGATCTATGCAATACCAAACAAAAACCAGGTGAACTATTCTCAGTATTCCTGCAACGATGGCGCCAAATGTCTAGCAGACGTTCTCTTCAGTTACCTGAACAAGAACTAGTGGAAATTTTCATTTCCAACTTAAACGAAGAAATGGAATTTCACCTGGATATCAAAGACACAGACTCTTTTAACGATATGATCACCAAGGGTATAAAATGTGAAAGGGCACTCATCAAAAAAGGACTCATCAAAATCTTTAATGAACCCAAAGATGGTCCTCGCCTGCACTTCAATAGTGATAAACCAAACTTCTGGAACAAGAATAAGAATATCGTCAACGATGGGGTTGTGGATGCTCGAACTATCCAAAATGCACAACCTGTGGTTCGATTTGCAGGACAAAATCCTCCACCTCAAAATAACACAAATGTTCCTCCTAATCAAGGTCGCATCACATCTCATGATGAACCAAGACCTCATCCACAAAAACAAAAATGCACATACACTCCCTTAGGGGAACCCATTGAAACAGTGATGCGACAACTTCTTTCTCAGAATTTGATCACTCTACCTAAGTTATCGAATTATGAGCCTCAAGTCAAACCAGCATGGTGGAGAGATACTGAACACTGTGAGTTCCATCAAGGAAGAGGACACAAGACAAGTAATTGTCACCGATTGAAAGATCTCATTCAAGATCTTATTGATCGAGGAGAAATTGAGATTGAAGGACATGACCCAAAAACAACAAATAATGATCATCTGATGTTCAAGAATCCACTTCCATCACAAGATCAAAGGGGTCCTTCCACTTCCCGGCGAGGCACTGATACCACTGATTATACGCAGGCTGCGTATAACTACACTGTAAATCACCTGTATGATGCCAATGAACAAGTTGCAACTATAACCTTCAAAAATCCCACCTCAAGTTGCAATGTTGTTACGCGTCGCGGCAAAGTCACCATCAAGGCAGCTCCACAGGGCACCACCTCCGTCCCAAAGCAATACAATCTTGTGGAACAATTAGATAAAATGCCTGCGCTCATATCCATTTTAGAACTATTGCGCCTATCGCCATCTCATAAAACAATCTTGGATCAAGCACTCCAAGAGGCGTCAGTCCCTGCAAACCTTAATACGGACCAGTTTCAAGCCATGGTTGGAAATCTAAAGTCATCACCTTGTCTCACTTTTTCCGAAAGTGACAACTCTTCTTTCCAACAACCTCATAATGCTTCGCTACACATTGAAGGCTTTATCAACCAACATAGGATCAAGCGAGTCTTGATAGATAATGGAGCAGGCCTAAACATCTGTACACTACAGTTGGTCACAGCATTGGGATATGCAATAGAATCGGTGGATCCTCGCAAGAAGATCACCATCAAGGCCTATGATGATGCAGAGCGTTCATCCAAAGGAGCTGTGGTACTACCAATCTGAGTGGGCCCTGTGGTAAAGCACATGATCTGTCAGGTTCTGGACCTTCCTCTGCCATATAATCTATTATTAGGGAGACCTTGGATACATGCCATGCAAGCCGTTCCATCCACCTACCATCAATGTATCAAGTTCCCACATAACGGTGCAGAGATCACAATCCTGGGCGATGCAAATCCTTTTGCATTTTGCCATAATATCAGCCATCAACCAGAGATTACTGTTCCTAATAATAGGGAAGCCATTTCCTCCACATCATATGTAAATCCCGCCTCTCTTGCCAGTTCACACACTCCTATACCCAAGCAAGAAAATCTTAAGATGAAAGTCGCAGAGGAAGGTCCTGGAGAATACAACTTGAGTCAACTCTTTTGTGTGGGACAAATGCCCACTTCTCCTAGAACACATGGTAAACCGCAGCAGTTACTCCAGCAACCACTAGTCACGCCCGCATGTCCTTTGATGCCTTTCATCCTTGGAAAAATTCAAGAGGAAGAAACACAAGATGAGGACCTAGCGGAATGGATCTATAAAGATCCCATCACCACTGACAAACCACAAGTTATACTTCCTACGGAACAATATGGTAAAGGCCTCCTCATTATGCAAAGAATGGGATATGATGGTCAGAGTGCTTTGGGATCCTGCCAACAAGGACGACATGAACCGCTGCTGCCAGAGTTCAAACCCAAAGGTAATACAAGCCTAGGCTTTGAAAAAGAAGTCCTTCCTAAACTCAGATTCAAAGGCAAAACTAGCAAACCATTTTGCCCACCTACTACAAAGAGGACACCTTTCATAATCAAAGCACCATCAAGCATTATCCCCACTGCCCCATCAAGGCTCACAACTCCACCGCAACCATCACCAGTGCCAAACATACCACCAATCGAACCAGTAATCCCATCCACCGCAGTCATCACATCACTAAAACCATTCATAGCAGCAACTATATTGGAACCCGCAGCAGCATCTATGGCACCAACCGTTCCAATAGAAGCCACTAAGTCAACACTGCCGATACTTCCAGTGACAAAACCTTTAAACCCCATCACAGTTCCTGCAGCACCGATCACTACAAAGGTACATAAACCAATCACACCTACGGTATTCAACTCCCGTGACATCCCAGTATGGTATAGCAATCGGATGCTAGAAAGTGATTCAGAGACCGACTCACATGAGTGGGAATTTGATTCTGTATAGCTTAACACTTCAGATGAGGAAGACACATCACCACCTCCACCACACAAAGACATCCCTGTTTACAGAGAAGCACAGATAAAGACCGCTTGGGTACCTGAGCTGGAAACATCTTCCACAGACCCTACGTCTCATCCTACGCCTGATTCTGATGGGGAGAGTACCATCAATGACCTTCACCACACTGTCTTAACCCTCACTGATACATCTCCCGCACTTAACTTAATCGATGAAGTAATGCCCATTATCCACCCTAAACTCATCGAATGGAATCAACCAAATCCCCCATGTCTTGACCTCTTCCAAAACGATGAGGCTATCATTGACTTTTTGGAATTAAGGGATAATCTACCAAGCGGGGATCACAAAGCTGGATTCGCCATTGAACTTAATAGCGCAGCATACTTCGGGGTGGATGCCAAACCCTTCAGCTACAAAAATATAACATTAAAACATGGATCTTCCAGTGAAAACCACACTGTGGCACTGTTTGATCCGACAAAAGTAAAAAGAAAGAGCGTATCCAACGGTGAAAACCTCTCTGAGGCGCCTAAGGATGAAGGGTTTGACATTCTCCCTGCTAGTACACAACAGGAACGATCAACGATCCTCATTGAGGAGACTAAAGAATACAATGTGGGGACTCCTAAAAACCCTCATATCATACATCTGGCATCTCTTCTCACTCCAGAGGAACAGCCTAAATTTATAGAGTTCTTCCAGAAGCGTCAGATCAACTTTGCATGGTCATATGCAGACATGCCTGGGCTTGATCCTGATTTAGTTATGCATCACCTCACCATAGCAGAAGGAGCCAAACCTGTCAAGCAGAAGCTTCATAAGATGCATCCTCAGATTGTCGTGCTAGTCAAAACAGAACTCAAGAAACTCCTGGATGTTGGTTTCATTAGACCAATTGATTATGTAGAATGGATCTCCAACATTATGCCAGCTGGCAAACCAAAAGGGGGCATCCGCATTTGTACTGACTTCAGAGATCTGAATAAGGCATGTCCTAAGGATGACTTCCCCCTACCAAATATTGACATCATAGTGGATTTGACAGCAGGACATGCCATGCTTTCACTCATGGATGGCTTTTCAGGATACAATCAAATAAAGATCACACCAGAGGACCAACATAAGACAGCCTTCACATGTCCATGGGGCACATACTGTTGGAATGTAATGCCTTTCGGTCTAAAGAATGCAGGAGCGACCTATCAAAGAGCAATGACCACCATCTTCCATGATATGATGCATACTATGATGGAAGATTATGTGGATTATTTACTAGCAAAATCACTTACTAGAGAAGGACATCTTCACATCTTAGATAAAATCTTTGATAGATTGGAACAATACCATGTTCGACTCAACCCAAAGAAATGTGTCTTCGGAGTGACCTCCGGGAAGCTTCTAGGATACAAGCAAAGGCATTGAGGTCGATCCAGCAAAGGTTAAAGCAATCATGGACATGCCACCTCCAAGGAATATCAGTCAGCTAAGAACACTACAAGGACGGCTTCAATCCATCCGCAGATTCATTGCACAATTGGCTGATAAGTGTCACCCATTCACACACCTGCTACACAAGAACATCCGCTTTCAGTGGGATGACAAATGCCAACAAGCATTTCAGGAACTTAAAGACTATCTCATGAATCCACCATTGTTGATGCCACCAGATCCAAGTAGACCGTTGTTACTTTATATCTCAGCGACAAGTACAGCATTAGGTGTATTACTGGCACAACATAATGCAAAAGGCAAAGAGTGTGCTGTATACTACATCTCTCGCACACTGGTTGGCTATGAACTCAATTACACACCTATTGAGCGAGCTTGCCTAGCAGTAATCTTAGCAGCCACTAAATTGTGGCACTATCTGTTGACGCACAAGGTACAACTCATCGCAAAGATTGATCCACTCAAGTACTTACTTAGCAAAGCAGCATTGACAGGTCGCTTGGCCAAATGGGTGATAATTCTAAGTGAATTTGACATTGAGTATGTAGATCGTAAAGCTATCAAAGGTCAGGTTATTGCAGATCAGTTGGCCGATGCACCACTCATAGGTGATCATCCCCTCATTTCCAATTTTCCAGATGAAGAGATATTCATGATCACAGAAGCACAGCCATGGAAACTATATTTTGATGGTTCATACACTAGGCACGGCTCGGGGGCAGGCATTCTGTTTATCACACCTCAAGGTGATAGCATCCCGAAGTCTTACAGGCTCACATTTCCATGCACAAACAACATAGCAGAGTATGAGGCCTTGATCACAGGACTCAGGTTAGCCATACAATGGAAATTACAAGACCTACAAGTATATGGCGACTCGCAACTGGTCATTTGACAAGCAACAGATGAGTATCAGACCAAAGATGATAAACTCATGCCATACAAGCAAATGGTGGACAATCTAAAGACATCATTTACTACTATCACTTTTGAGCAGATACCACGAGATCAGAATCGAGCTGCGGACGCCATGGCTACCATCGCATCTCTCCTAGATCTTCCAAAGAATTCAACACGCTACGAGTTCTTGGTAGAACAGCTTTGGATCCCCGCTTATGATATCCCCGAATCCGAGATGATATGTCGCCTTGTTGGTTCTGAATCCCCATGGTATGGTGAATTCTACACCTATCTCCGCGATCACACCCTTCCTCCCGACCAATCAAATAACCAATGAAAAACCTTCATTCGCCAAACTGCTCGATATACCATTATTGCCGAAACCCTCTACCGACGTAGTCTTGATGGTACTCTCATTCGATGTCTGGAACAAGATGAGATAACAAAGGCTTTGGAAGAGGTAGATGAAGGAATTTGCGGGACTCACTCAAGTGGTCCGTCACTAGCCAAGAAACTCATGCGAGCTGGATACTATTGGCCATCTATGGAAAAGGATTCCTACTACTTTGTCAGGAAATGCAAGAAATGTCAAGTCCATGGTGACCTGATACATGCACCAGCCCAGGAACTGCAACCAATCACAACACCATGGCCTTTTTGTCAATGGGGCCTTGACCTTGTGGGTAAAATTCACCCATCTTCATCCAATGGCCATAAATTTATTATTACCGCCACCGAATATTTCACCAAGTGGATCGAAGTTGTTCCACTTACCCAAGTCACCGGCAAGAAGATCACCTCATTCATCCTTAACTACATCATCTGCCGGTATGGTGTGCCCATGTCCATTGTCACAGATAACGGTCTTCCTTTCAAAAATCAGGATGTCCGTGAGCTTTGTGAGAAATTTCATATCCAACACCGCTTTTCCACTCCCTATTACCCACAAGGCAATGGTCAGGCCAAAGCATCCAATAAAAACATATTGAGAATCCTAAAGAAGACAATCAATGATGCCGGTCGTGATTGGCATGTTCAATTAAATCCAGCATTATGGGCCTATCGAACTAGTATTCGAACCCCTACAGGTGCAACTCCTTATTCATTGGTCTATGGTGCTGAAGCTATTTTACCTATTGAGGTCGAGATACCATCACTACGGGTTTCATTGCACAATCTCATCGATGATGAAGCATACAGAGTATCCCGTCTTCAGGACTTAGAGTTACTTGATGAGAAGCGACAAGCTGCATACAATCATCTCAAAGCCTATCAGCAGTGCATGAGTAGAAGCTACAATCACCGAGTTCGATCTCGTACATTTGAGGTAGGTGATCTTGTTCTTCGAGAGAATCCTCGCAACCAACCAAACAGAGAACATCAAGGCAAGTTTGAATCAAACTGGCTGGGCCCATATGTTGTCACTGTTGTGTTCGGGTCCGGGGCATATCAGTTGGCCACATCAGAAGGAGAACCGCTTGCAGATCCAATCAACAGCTTGCTCCTCAAACGGTTTTATACCTAAGCTGAAAAGAGCATCAGGCTCCCCTGCATATCAGAAAAATACCAAAAACATTCAGAAAATGTCCTGAAGAAAATACAAAAACATTCAAAAAAGTGAAGAAAAATCATACATCCAAACGGTGAACAACCATTCCAGTGGCACCTTGGGTAAGTGCGATGGTGAAAACCTGGCAAACAGGCGCCACTCGTAAAGGCAATAGGCTCCAGTATCTTTCAGGCTCGTTGCGATCACATGCACACACACATCCATCCATCCCAACCATGGCTTGTTATTTGATCTGCAATTACGAAAGTACTCCATGCGTTTAGTATCCCACCTTTTCATAGTCAGGTCTACAAACTGGGGGCAATACCCTTACCCTAGTGATGGAAGTGGATTCTACATTGTCTTATATATCATTATGCTCTTCATTCAAGCAATCATCAGAAAATATCAAAAACATTCAAAAATGTCTCGCAAAATCCCAAAAACATCGGAAAACCCCTCAAAAATCACACAAAAACATGGCAACACCTTGTACATACTCATTCGCATAGATGCAAAACAAACATTGACAACTACTCACACACTGACCATTTACCAATTAAACCAACACAATCGACTTCAACAATCCAAACCTGTCTTTAAAACAAGGATGCATCCTTCCTTACCAAAACAAAGACAAGATGACATTTTCTTTGACAAGAAAATTCTGTTAGGCTATCAAATACTTGGTTGATTTGTGAGTATAATTGTTTGTGTATCTATATCAGCATCTTTTAGCATTATTTTGAATTGTTTGCACAATCATTTCCGATGAAGTTTTGGGGCATGTACTAATGGTGTCTACGTGGGAAGTTCACTAAGCTATGTGATCATAGACAAAAATGCAGTCATAGATCACTACGGCTTGCTGACTACAGCGTATATCTCGACCATATGGACATGAACCATTACCAAGGATCCTTATTCTTTATTCTTTATGTATATATACTATTTGGTTGCAGGTACAATGCTCATTCTTTGGTTCCTCTTCCTCCAAATTGGATAAAGGTTTTATTTTCTTAGTACGGTATGCACTTGTCTCAGGATCTGATCAGCCTAAGATCAAGGAGGACGATCCAAGTCATGCACGAAAGGAGATAATCCTCGTCTGTTCCGCAAGCAATACTCTGGTCGACTTGACCCTTATATCAAGTCGTTTGTATTAACTTGCTATATTAAAATCCATGAAAGAAATACTCAGGTCATCTTGAATCATTGTGTCAAGATGCTTGTATTTTCTTCCAACATTTTAAAGCTCAATGATGAAAATAGAGCACTATGGATCGTCATTTCACCTCATCTGTTTCTATCTTGCATTCCGTTGCATATCACCCATCCATTCATTCATTCATATGTAGGCTTTTACATGAATGACTAATAAAAGCTGGTCTTGGATACAAATCACGACCGAGTACTCTGATACATCATCAATGCATCATGCAAAGTCTTAAAAACCTTGCATTCCTCATGGTCATATCATCATTGCATTTAGGTGCATCTTGCATTGCGACCATTCATGTCATTTTTAAACTTAAACATTGCATATAGTTCATTATTGACATTAGTTTTCATTAACAAAATCATTGTCATCATTGCATCAATCATAAATAATTAGATTCATTCATGGGATCAAATTGTCTTTGGTTGTTTTAAATCATTTACTAAGCATTTCATCCAGTATAAATTATCCATTATTATTTTATTAAAAACTTTTCATCATTTATCATTTGCATTCATTTCTTTATAGTTAAAAAAATGCATTCATTACTAAGTATCTTATTATGCTCATTTTAGGATTCATTTCACATCGCATTCATTATCCTCTTTTTAATTGTATTAAGGTACAATTATTACAAATATTAGTTATAGTATCATCCCATTATCATTTGTACTTACAAACATATTTTAACGCATTTTTTCATAAGACCATTTGTTTACAAAACATTGGTTCATACCATTTCATATATCCATTTTACGTATGCATTCATTTAAAACACATTATCATATAAACACTTGTACTTTACATTTGTTTATCCGTATGCATTCATTCTACACATTATCATATAAACACTTGTACTTTACATTTGTTTATCCGTATGCATTCATTCTACACATTATCATATAAACATTTGTACTTTACATTTGTTTATCCATCTGCATTCATTTAGGCATCATCATATAAACATTTGTACTTTACATTTGTTTATCCATCTGCATTCATTTAGGCATCATCATATAAACATTTGTACTTTACATTTGTTTATCCATCTGCATTCATTTAGGCATCATCATATAAACAATTGTACTTTACATTTTGTTTCTCCATATTACATTCATCTAAAAACACATCTAGATGCATATCCATACATAAAATCATTCACCATTGCATTAACATCGTCACATAAATCATCTCATCATTACATTGCAATAGGAAACATCAACAAATCCTTTTCATGCATCAAGCATAAGCATATATCCTCATCATGGCATTTCCATACATAAAGCATTACATCAAAATTCAAATACATCATACACATATAAACCTGCATTCATATGTCAGTATACAACATCATAAATCATCATAAAAACATGCATAAAAGAAACATCTCATCAAATGCATACATGTACACATATCCATCTACGCAAGTAAACATAATCATGCATAAACATCCATACATCATCACAAATATGGGATCTCCTCATATATATCAACTCATATATCAGAGTACAATGAAGTCTACAAAATCGGCTGCCAAGAGCCATCCAAGATACAGTCCAAAAATAGACAATGATACAATACATATATGCAAAAAAATGCTCTCTCAAATGCCGCTCTGGCCAGATGCTGTACCACCACCACCACCCCTACCTACTCCACCGCTGGTACCTGCCCCACCTGATCCATCTCTCCGTGGAGGCCTCATCGAACCCCCACTCCCTCCTGCATCTCCTGATCTATCCCGCCTCAAAGGACCCATCACTCCCCCACTGCTCTGCATCCTCTGTGATCGCTCGGATCTCGTCTGCCGCATCTGGGTATAACTGAGAGCTCGCTGACTGAGTGGCACCACCTGCTCATATAAACCTCGCCAATACTCTATCTCAGCCTGTGCTCGCCCAAACTGCCTCATAATCTCCCCTGTAGGACCCTGTGCTCCTACTCCTGCTCGGACTCTCTCCTGCAGCTCCGCCAATCTCTCCACCGCAGTATCTCTCTCCCGCAGCACCACTGTCAGCTCTGACTCACGTGCAAATAGCTGCACATCCCTAGTTGCTATCTCCTCCTCTAATCTCTCCACCCGGGTCTGCAAATAACCTATCATATGATCCCGCAGATCCCCAGTAGCTCCCTCCCCCATGTCCATGGCTGCCGCACCTGTATCCCCCCCTCCAGTAGGTCCCTCCCCTGCACCACCCTCCCCTGCACCTGTATCCATCGGGATCTCTCTCTCCATCCCCCTTCCACTCAACTGCACTCCTCCCTGCATCAACGGTCCCTGTGATATCTGAAGAGGTAGTCCACCTCTCCCTCTCCGCTACCTCGGCATCCCCAAACCTCCTCCACCTCCTCCACCACCTCCTCCTCCTCCTCCACCTCCTCCTCCATCTCCTCATCCTCCTCCTCCTCGGCCTCCTGCTCTCCGTCCTCATCCTCGTCCTCTCTCCTCCTCAAAAGATGGGATCGGCTCTGCCGGGTCTGATATCCGTAGGATCGGGTGCGCCGCCCGATACTGTGTATACTCTGCTGTCACACCTGCATCAACGAACCTCGGTCGTAAGTCCCATGGCCTCGCCTGCAGTGTCCGAAACTCTGCCAGTGCCTGATCATACGGTAGCACTAGACCCCATGCATACCGCTCTCGGATCACTCGTGCATACTCCCCTGATCCGCTAGGCAGTCCCTACTGCCGTCCAAACTGCCTCATCACACGTCCTGACACCTGTCTCTCCACATGATAAGAGGTCCTCCCAATGAGGAATCGGGTCATGAAGCAATACGGTAGTGCCTCCGCATCATCCTCCCATGGCTCACACTCCAAGTATGGCCGCCAGATCACTGTATCCAGGTCATCCAATGCTTGCCGCCACCACTCTAACTTCCCCAAGTGGGGCTGACTCATCATGCCACTGTACATAAACATGTATGGCTGGTCCATGGCTCGGAATCTGAGACTCACTGGTCGAGTCACTGGTAAGTGCTCCCATGCCCACACATGCAGCAGCGTCATGCCCACTGCAAGAGAACCTCTCCCCCGGTACACTACCTCGTGTAACCCCTGATACATGTGCGCTAACACGCACGACCCCCAGGCAAATCGGGTCCCCTCCGTCATCATCATCTCTATAACCTGTCCCCATCCCACCGCCAATCCATGTGACCGTCTGTCTAGACACAGAAGTCCTCCCACGATCCCTGACAACACTGCTGGAAGGGGCTCATATAGTGCCGCTATATCCTCCCATGCGATCGAGCCATCATCAATATATACATCATCCTCAAAAATCCTCTGACATGAAACCGTCCCCCAGGATCTGTCATATGTGACCAGCTCTCCCCGAATCGGAATCCGAAGGATACGCCACACGTCCTCCAATGTCACCATCATCTCTCCCTGGGCTAAATGAAACGTACACGTCTCACTGTGCCATCGCTCTGCCAATGTTGTGATCAGGTCGTGATTCATCCGAATCACGGGCATGTGCATCACCTCGTACAGGCCAATAGCTGCAATACAGTCTATCTCTATCTGTGTCAACCGATCTCGTAATCCCTGTGTCGCGGGGTGGCGCTCGCGTAACTGCAACACGCGCAGATCCTCCTACACATAGACATTCATCCAACCACCATCAGTTGTTTTGTTATCAAACTTTCTTAAGTTTAAACCTAAACTATCATCAGATACTTTGATCAAGTATCTTCGGGTCTCAACAGGTAAGCAATCATGGCCGCCTAGACTTCAACAGGCATTTATCCTAGCAAATGACCTAAGTCTCATCGGACTGCTATGGTTCAAAACAACTCCCACTTCACCTCGCCATCCATCAATCGTTAGGCATCAGGAGATTTATTTTGTCCAAAACTGGGGCATCTCGTTATCCTAAGGCAAAAGCGCTATTTTATCTACAATAGCGCTACAAAAACAAAAGCGCTAAACCCGCTATACAATAGCGCTATTACACATCAATAGCGCTCAATTAACCCTACCATAGCGCTAATTGGTCAAGAGCGCTAAAACTTGCATACACTAGCGCTAATGAATACAAAAGCGCTCAAACCAGACCACAATAGTGCTATTGCGGCACAATAGCGCTAATTCATGGAGCAAAAGCGTTAAAGCCATAGTTCCAGCGCTCTTGCTCCGACTTGACTTCGACTCAGCTAAAAACCTATCAAAAATGCATCAAAAGTAAGTTTTCGAATTTGCGTACCGCTGGTCCGTAGTCGGCTGGGCGCTGGACTCGGCGAACTCGCTCGAATCGGTGCTCGGTAATCGGAATCGGCATCGTAGCTCCTCCTTGCTCCTCCAAATGTCACTGTCAGAGCTCTCGTTTTCAATTGGTCGCGGTCACAAATGATCCTATTTTCACCCCTTTCACCCCATTTATACCCCCCGCCGTCACCATAACTTCGCCCCGCTCATCACCGTGGTCCCCGTGAACTTCCCGAGCCCCCCATTTCTCCATGTTTCCCCCGTTTTCTTCTATTTTTCTCCAGTAGGCCTAACTTCTTCTCTTCTACCGCCCTACCAATTTTCATTCTTTTTCGAGAGATCGCCCGATTTTTCGAAATTTTTCGGCCCATCTCTCGAGGGGGCATATCACCCATTAAATTTACATTTTATGGGGCATATTTCTTCACACCTATTTTTCTTTCTTTGAAACGATGCGATAAACTGCACCGTCCCAAAGAGGGGCAAATGTAGTCACACAAATCTGTCCATTTTAATTAAATGAATATTTCGTATTTATTTGATTAAAAATCCACTAGCCATCAATTAATTAAATTAATATTTAATTAATTCATCCCCAAACATTCTTCTATTAATTAAATAAATTATTCAATTTATTTTAATTAATTCATTAAATCCAATTCCAATCAATTAAATAAATAAAATCTATTTATTTAATTAAATCCCCTTTTCTTCTTTTAAATAAATTAAATAAAACATTTATTTAAATCATTATCCCCACCCCACTTGCATTTTCCTACAAATGCAACTTGCACACATTTATTGAAATAAATGAATTTTTATTTTAATAAAATCCTATTTTCCCTCACCCACCAAATCCACTTGCAAAAATCTAATCCCCTTCTAGATTCTTCTAAACCCTTCCTAATTAGCCTAATCCATCCCCTAAATATTGTCACATTCCTAAGCAAAATGGAGTCACTTCTCAAAGTCTAAAAGTCTTTGATAACCATTGAAGGCTTCCAACTTTCAACCACTTAATCCCCAAAGTCTCCAAAAACCATTAATGGTTAACCCAAACCCTTCCACATGGTTAAAACATTTGTTTTGACTCAACCTCCACCCAACCCAAGGGTCTCATCAAGCCTTTAATGCTTTGACCATGATTATCTCTTAATCATTTGCACAAAGGTTTATCCTTGGATTAACTCCTAATCCAATGGGTAATCCTAATTTAGGCTTGACCCTTAGCCTTTAGATAACCATGAGGTCTTCTCAGGTTTTTAATGCCTCCAACCTCTTCTTTCAACCCAACCCTATGTTGACATTTGTCACCATTTCATTGGTGCAAATTGTGCACATGGATCCCCAACTTTCAAACTTGACCCTTGATTAAACCTTTCAATCCTGGCCATCCATTGCTCCATTTTTCCTATAAATAGAGCCCATTCCTTCATAATCCAGATCCTGAAAACTTGTATACATCTAAGCTATAGACATTTTAGAGAGCATTTTAGCATAAACAATCTAACATCTTGTCTTTTTGGTTAAAATATATCATTTTAGCATTAGTATTAGCTTTTTATTTCACATTTAGAGCCATACTACAATCTCAATCCTCCATAAGCATCCATAGTGCAAAAAGCTGCTGAGAGCTACACTATTTTGGAACTTGGAGAGGAGAGGAACAAGGGAGAAGAAGCTAAGGCCATGCTAAGAGGCAGTTGGAGATGTCTCATGATCTTTGTTTTACTTATTAGATATATTAGCATGTCTCTTTGTGTCTCTTTTGGAATGCCTTCATATGTTTAGTTTTAGATTGACTAACACTAATGTTTTGTATGTTTTTGTGTTATTTGATCATAGACTAACCTTGTGCCATTTAGGAGGGCATCAACTTCAATTGACAGAGTAAATAAAAGAGGTACTAAAAGATATTAAGACTTATTGCTATTTTCATAATATATCTAATATGACCTATAATTGAAATGCTACAAAATATATAAGAACTTTCATTTCTCTTAAAAATTACCATAAATAAAATAAATTATAATTCAATATTATAATATGAATATAATCATTAGACTATTAAATCATTTACTTTTAATGCAAACAATATCACACATACAAACATTTTCAAAGACAAAACCTTATAAAAATGCATAACTTATTTCCTAATAATTCTCCAATACAACTTTCCTCTTAATAGCACACATAAATATATGTTTTGCCTCTTTACTTCCACCCTTTGACCCATCTCCATCCTCTTATCATTACATCCTTATTCTACATTCTTTATATAATACTTATTTATAATGTACCTTTCAACCATGGTCATAGGATTTTGTTTTTGCTTTTCTACTGCCGTTTGCATAGAGGTAGCAATTTGGATTTGTAGGCTAGACAAGCTATTCCCAAGGACCCCTCTTTTCATACCAGAAGCACCTATTTTTTGTTTGTTTTTTTGGTTTGCTATTTAATATAACATGGAACACATTTTTTTTTTTTTAATTTTATCATTAGGGAATAAAGTCCAACCCTGATTGTTATACGATATATGATGAAGATGATTATAATATTTAATTAAACATAAAGTTTTATTTTTATGAATTTGAATTATTTTTATGATTTTGAAAAATAATTTATGTTAATATTAAATTTATTAATTTTTTAAAAGATTGATTTATTTATATTTAATTTTTTAATTTAAATTAGTTTTAATCTTTAATTTCATGTTTTTATTTTCAAAATTCAATTAATATTTGAAATATAAAAAATAATTAATGAATGATTGAAATGAGAGTAACAGAAGTCTTTTAAAATTATATAAATGTATGTATTTTGAATTATTGATTAAAAATAATAATTTATTGAACATCAAAGTTTATTATTTATTTGTTTAAAATTTACAATGTAATCTATTATTGTAAAAGTTCCTTTTATAAGTTTCATCTATCTAATGCACACAAAATAGTATTCTAATAGACCATTTTAAAGATAAGTAATCTTTAATCACGAGTGTCTTTCAAACAACCCCAATAAAATAAGTTTAAAGTTGTCGTTTAACCTACTCACATTAGGTCTAAATTTATTTTTTTAATTTGGAGTATATACTTTTTTAGATTATATGTATAGAAATTAAGTATATAAGACTAATTTTATAAAATTTTGGTAAATTGGTTAAAATATTTTTATATGATATCAAGAACAAATATTATAGTTTATAATTAATTACAAATTAAATTAAATTATATATATATATATATATATATAACAATTATATTTAATATTTCATTTAATATAACTTTTATCGTTACTATATATTGTACAATAATATATATTTAATAATTAATATAGATTTTATAGACTACAAATTATATTACATTATTGTATATTTTACATAATGTAAATTACCAAATTTATTTTTAGAATAATATTATAAGTTTGATATTTTGATTGATCCAAAAAACTCCTTTTGAGCCCATTTGGTTTTGCGTGACAATTTTTGGCCCGAGTTTCATCACTAGTCACCTTTAGACATAATAGGTCTTGTATTCATAGTATCACAATTGTATTGATAAATGTATTAATATTATCACAATTATAAAGAGTAATTATGTTCATTATAATTGTATTTATATATATAAGTTATTATAATTATATTATTATTTTATATTACATAATATATATTTTTAATTTAATCTAATATATATGTGTGTGTGTGTGTGTGTGTTATTTAATACTGTTATTTTAAATAATCTATACAAAATAGAATAATTGCTTAATAATTAGAATAAAGTTTAATTAAAAAAATTAATTATGATTTAAATAATACAAATAATATAAATTATACAATTATATATTACATTATAAAAAATAATTAAAATATAAATATATAGTTAGTATCTAATATTTTTATATATTATAAATTAAATTATATATATAATATAATATAATTATTTAGTTTAAACTAATATACATTAGAATTATTATATTATTTTAAATTAATCTATACAAATTTAGAAGAAATATTTAAACAACTAATTAGTCATATAACAATTAATATAATTATAGTATGTATTTAACATATAAAATATTTAATTAAATAATAAATATTAAAATTTCACCTTAGTCATCTTCGTAGCACATTTGAGGTTTATCTTGTCTATAATAAGACACTAACTCATGATAGAAACCACAAGGAGAAACCAATGATTTAATCTATAGAAGAAAATGCTAAAAAACCATTGGGAGAAGAAAAATAGTTTCGGTTGTTTTTTTCTCTCTCCTATCTCTATCTCCTTACTTATCCCTAATATATCTTTCTCTTTCATCTCCGTCCCTTTTTCCAACTACATCCAACTCTCAATCTCTCCCTCTTTCTATCCCTACCTCACCCTCTCTCCCTTTCTCCCTCTCACTTCCTCTTTTTATATCTCTCTACTTCTCGCTCCCTATCTCAATCTCTATATGTATCTCTCACTTACACACATTTTATTTCTCTCATCTCTCTCTCTCTAAATCTCTAAATCTCTACTTATTTCTCCTCTCACTATCTCTCCCTCCCTCTCTATCTATTTATCTATTTATCTCCAACTTTATATTTCTCACTCATATACTTTCACACCCACTCCTCTCTATCTCTATCTCTATCTCTATCCATCTCTCTATCTTTATCTCTCTCTCTACCTATATCTTCCTCTTCATCTCTCCCTCTTCATCTCTCCCTCTATCTTCATCTCTACCTCTATCTTCCTCTATCCTATCTATATCTACATATGTATCCTTTTATCTATCCATCATCTTCTCTCATCTCTCTCCCTCTCTCTCCCTCTATCTTCATAGGTTTTGTTTTAGTTGTTTTTTCAAACCATTTAAGAGGATGCATAGTTGATTTGAAAATATCACTTTTCCATTGACACCAAACAACATCATTTTGTAAATGGCCTACCAATTGGCCTCATGTATTATGCAAATGTATGTAAAAAATAGACCAATTTTTTTCTAACCTACCTTACACATCTTTTCGGCGTACCCATTGCACACCAAGATGCAATTGCTAATAATAAACTATAAATTGAAAAGTAAAAACTCAAATTGTTATTGAAGCGCACTTACAACAAAAACGCCAAAACCAAATTATTGATCCTGCAGTTCAACCCTCAACGTTATCAGATTAGCCAATCCCCATAAAAATCATAAAGCAGATTAAATATTTACCTTCTATAAGCAATAGTTACACTATATAATTCTCTCCTCTACATCATAGAAAAATTCACCCATTTTAACTGAAAAAGTTATATATCGTATTATATATCTCAGCTCTTGTGAACCAGGGATCTGCATATCTACATGAATGCATGCAGACTACACAAAATTTAGAGGCTTAAACCCTCACCAAATACAAGATCTGCAATAATACATGGTTCACAAATGAAAGGATACTATTAGACCAACTGTAGTTGCATAAGTAACATACAAAAAAGATTACCATGTGATACAACTGTCATTATATACTGCTGTAATATGTTTTCCCCTTCTTCCTCACACTCCTCTGTTAAGCATGCTTTCAAACCTCTTCATGGATATCAACCTCTCCTTCGCCATCCTAGACTTCACTTTCCCAATGAAATGGTCTGATTCCTTATCCACAGCTTCTTCCTCAACTTGATAATGATCTTCTTCTTCATCTTCCTCATGAGAAGGATCCTCCATATTGTGCTTCTCCCTCTCAACTTCTTCATCTGCATTAACAATATCAACTTTGGCTTTATTACTCTCAGAGGATTTGTGATGAGAAGAAGTTTTAGTGCTTATGCTGTTATTAGAGTTAGAACCTCCTCCTACTTCACGCTTAGTCTTGGACCTCCACCCACCAAACAGCCATGAACGAGCCCTAAGACTTTTACTCTGCTGTTCAGTGTTGTCACTAAAACTAATTCTATATCTGCTTCCCATTACAACAATACCCAATACCAAAATCTGGCTCACCCTTCAAAGCTCTAAGCTTGTTTGCTTCAACAGACACAAGTAAGCTTGCTATATATACAATGTGTATGCATATGCTGGGACTTAGCTTGGGTTTCAATCGCTTACACAAAACCCACTACAGAATGCTCGTTTTAATATTAAATTATAGGACTGTTTAATTTGGACAGTAGACTGAGCGTGCTATATACACAATGTGTATTCTCCTGTTGGACCTCGCTTGTATTTCAAGGACTTACTACGCTCCTTAAAAACGTAATCTTTATCTCACCAATTAACTCGTTCGCTACGACCATGACTTCCGTTTGCTATATATACATTGTGTATGTATATTACAGAAGTTAGCTTCTGTTTGAAGCACTTGCATCAACACCGACATGAGAGCAACCTCGTACAACAATGACTTGAGATTGCACAACTTTTTAGAACTTATTTGTATGAAGATTCTGAGCACATTGAGGAGAGGAAATAAAAATCATATTTTTTATTCACTGTTTGCCAGATCTTATTTGATGGTGATAAATTAATGTCAGAGATATTTTTACAGTGCTGTTTTCGCTTTATTGGGGAATAAGTTGGTCAGCTTTTGGTGATTATTATAGTAAGAATTTTTGGGCATTGGGAATATAATGTTGCTCTCATATTTTCAGTCCCTGCCCATATGTTTTCACTGTACATTTTTTTCAGTTTGTTTCTCAGTAATTGTGTTAATGGAAAACTTCTTCGCTTCCTCCATAGTTGATTTTTCTTTCAATTCCATTTTAGAAGTTAATTTCTTGATTGAGCCAACTTAAACAATAAATTTATATTTATTATAAAATAGTAAGAGGTTCGATAGAAAAGAGTGGTGAAATAAAACAAAAAAATATTTTGAGAAGCTCTTCCAGAGTTTATTGAAATATATTCTTAATGCTGTGCTATGATGTAGATATTTTTGTATTTTATTTTATTATTTATATAGAGATATACAGTTTAATACACCAGTTTTTAATTAAGGATATGAATCATATTAGTTTGATCCATGTCAAAACATAAAAATTCCCTTCTTTAAATGTTTCAAATTTAGTATTTTTTCATGAAAATTGGTAATAGCTATTTGATCGGTTGTATTAAAGCATTTCAATAAAAAACCTTGCATGATAATGGTGGTTTCAAGGATAGACGATATATTAGTGTTGTTTAATTAAAGAATGTCAATTGCAATCCATATTAGATATAACTGTACATTGAACATATGTATTTGTGTTTCTGTGTTGTTGTTTGTTTGAAGGGTGTTAGAGTAATATTCTAATAGGTAGAGTAATATTCTAATAGGTGTAGACTAAGACTTTTGATGCAAAAGCATCCTTGGTTACCAAGCAATCCCACACCAACCAAAACAAATATTTTTCCTTGCATTTTAGTTTGTAGCTTTTTGAGCACTTTCTCTACATTGTACCAGATATTTCTCTTCATGCCTTGCGGATTTGGATTTCCACTTTGAACATGGTCATCTACATCATATCCATAGATATTTTGATTTGCATTAAGTTATCACATATGAATGTTCATTCGTTTGCCAGAACAAATTGTGTTTGTGGTGACAGTTCACTTACAGACCTTTCTGGTGGCATATGGACCTAATTGAAAAATCATTCAAGACATCTGGGACCTAAGGGAATCTTTTCCTATGGTCCACAATACGTTTTCATTCTTCGCATTGTATCATCTCTTATTTTGTGGCCGACTTGCATGTTTCAATATTCTTTGGGTTTTGAGACCCCGTAGTCGACATGGATCTTTTTTGAAACTTATAGAGCATATATAATAGCATTTGTAATCATTCCTAATACTAAAATATAGTGAACTAGTTAGATAGTAAGGTTGATCATTAGATTCAATCTGCCAGTCCAAGTGACTATGATCAAGGCAATGCACCCTATGTAAATTTGTAATGCCTTGCCGCAAGCCTATGTCCATTGTCATTCTGGATACCAATGCATATAATGTAATTGATGTTTCTAATGATGAATACAATGATCTTCTTGTATGTTGAGCATTTTCTTGTGTTGTTTCCGCTATGTTGAACTCTATGCTACACAGTTGGACAGTCCTATTCTGGACCCTCCATCTATGACTGCACCAAGTGGTATCAAAGCCAATTTCTAGCCCTTGTGGAGCAGAGGCATCCCTTTTAGTGAACAGGTCGCTGACCTGAGGTAGTCGGCAAGTGTTGTCAATCGATCACTGACTGTGAGGTAGTTGAAACTTTGTAGCCAAATCGTCGAACTGAGGCAATTGCACTTAAGTCAAAGAAGAGATGTCGTTGAAGAGAATACTTACTATAGAAAATGTTGTTGATAAAATGGATGCAATGATGGAAATAATGAGAGCAATGAGAGTGAAGAGGATAATAAGAGAGGTCTAAACCCTAGATCGAAAGGCGAAAGTGATGATGAATTAAATCAAAACCTAGTTGAAGACAATTTCAAAGAAGAGGAAGAAGAATCAAATTAAGTTAAGATGATGAAAGCTATTTCAAAGATCAATAAAAGACTTAGATTTGAAATTCAAAATTATGCAAGAAACCTAAACCCTAAGGAATTGGTTGATAGGATAAATGATATGGAGGAATACTTTGAATAATGAGGAAATTGAAAATCTGGAAAGGGTAAGATTTTCAAAAACCAAGCTGAAGTGTCATGTGGCTTTACGGTGGAAAGAAGTTCATTTGGATAGGAATAGGAGAGGAAAAAAGAAAATCACTAAATGGGATAGGATGGTGACAAAATTGAATAATCAATTGATACTTGTTGATTATGAGATTGAGTTGTTGAAGAAACTACAAAATGTAAGGCAAAACGAGAAATTTGTGAAGGAGTGTACTGAAGAATTCTACAAAGAGATCATTAGAGCTAGACATAGTGAAGTAAGGAAAAGGTTGCACAATACATCAATGGACTAAGAGAAAAGATTCAAAAAGAATTGATTATGGTAAGGATAACCATAGTTGAGAAAGCATATCAATTTACATTCAAGGTACAGGAGAAGCTAAATAAGAAGTTTGAATAGAGACAGAGGTCCGAAGAAGAAAGATCCTCCACTAAGAAAAATAAAGAAAATAAACCCCTCTAGGGTGATAGAAAGAAGACAATGCTTATTGCAGAGGAAAATATGGCAGAAGCACCTACCATAGTGATAGAGGAGGTTACAATTCATTTTGTAGTGACAGATACTAAAGAGATGGCAATGAATCCGAGAAGAGTCCATTTAGAGGAACATGTCTCAAGTGTGGAGGTGAAGAACGTGGAGCATTCAAATATCATAATGTACAAGAAGTTGTCAGATCACCTAGTTTAGTAGGGAAACTAAAGAAAGGCAAATCACTAGTGATGACAAGATCTTTGTTATAGGAAGAAACAATTGAGGAGCCACTGCAAAGGAAGATTTTGTTTAGAACCTAATGTAAGTCTGGAGATAAGTGTTGCAAAGTCATTGTTGATAGTGGTAGTTCAGATAATTTAGATTCAGAAGAGATGGAAACCCAATTGAATTTGAAGAGATTGAAACACCTGAAATCCTACAAGATAGAATGGATTCAAGATGAGAAAAAAGTATTGGTGAGTGACCAATGTTGGGTGAAATATCATATAGGATCATATCATGATGAAGTATTGTGTGATATTGTGCCCATAGATGTATGTCATATATCGTTGGGAAGAAAATGGCAATATGATAGAAAGACAATTCATGATGGAAGAAGAAACACTTATACTATGACATCTAATGACAACAAACATATGTGGATACCTTTGGAGGCAGAAGAAGAGAAGATTGAAGTGTGTGGTAACACCAAAATCAGTTTCGTCGGTGGCAAAACAATTTTAGGAGGTCCATGAAAACATGTGTTTTGCATTGATTTCAAAGAAGTCTAACAGTTTGAAAGTCGAGAGTCATACCAGAAGGAAGGATGAACCACCGCAAAGCGAAATAAAAAAGTTGTTGAGAG
Organism: Cryptomeria japonica; assembly: GCF_030272615.1. Classification (NCBI taxonomy): domain Eukaryota; kingdom Viridiplantae; phylum Streptophyta; class Pinopsida; order Cupressales; family Cupressaceae; genus Cryptomeria; species Cryptomeria japonica. The sequence goes on from NC_081409.1 coordinate 115,159,086, forward strand.
GAAAGCAAGACATTGTATCAGAGAACATGACAGATGGATTACCATCAATTTGGAGTATCATTCATCATATGGATCGCATACCAAGAGCTAGTTTGCCAAACAAAACAACACATACAATTACACTAGTAGAGAATGCAAAGTTGAATAGACAAGTAGGAGAGTTGTTGAAGAAAGGATTGATTAGAGAAATTTTAAGCCCATGTGTGGTACTTGTTGTGCTTGCACCAAAGAAAGATGGAGAATGGAGGATGTGTACTAACTCAAGAGCAAAAATTTATATGGATTTTTTCAGACAAATTGCATTTGCTTTTATTTTTGTATTCAATAATACAAAGTTTTAAATTTATCATAATTGAAATTAAAATTTTAGAATTTGAAATGATTTGCATGGGAAAAGGCAAAATTTCAGTTTTCATAGAGTGATAAAACATGACTTATATCAATTGAAATTTTTTTGAGGAATAATAAAAATAAGCTTAATTTTCAATTTAGAAAGATCAAATTGAATTTTTATGTTTCCAAACCTTAAGCATAAAATATATTGTTTCAAAATTCAAAAAAATCGAAAAAATATTATATAATTATTAATTTAAAAAAAAATTCTTTAGAAAGAATTTTCTAAATTTTAATCACAAAAATATAATTTTTTTAAATTCAAACAATCAAAGTTACATACAAATGTATTTCAAAAATATTGGAATAAGGAAAAAACTCATAAGAAAGTGTTATGAATGCATTATCCTATAATAGTAACCCTAAATGTGGCCTAACCTTACCATAAACCTTATCTTACCATGAATGAAACCTTAGCTTAAACTTAACTATAAACCTAGAATTAAATCCTAAATACAACTTGAACCTTAATCCAACCATAATTGAATTGTAATACTAACTTACCCAAAGCATTATCTTACAATAGTGACCCTAATTGAACCTTAACCTTAACCCTAAACTTAATTTGACCATATTTAAAACCTAGCCACAACCTAACCATAAGCTTAACTATAACCCTATAATTAAACATTATCTACAGCTTCAACCTCAATCTAACAATAATTGAACCCTAACCCTACCTAAACCCTAATCTTAATTGAATTCTAATTCAATCTGTAACCCTAATTGAACTAATCCTAATTTAACCCTAATCCTTATTTAACCCTAACCCTAATGTAATTGAATAATAATCCTAATTATGACTCTAACTAAAATCTGAACCTAATATTTTAAACTAGACCTAATTAAACCCTCACCATAACCTAATCTTACCATAATTGAAAGCTAACCATATCCTAACCCTAAAATATAACCCTAGAATTAAGCCTTAACTATGACTTGAACCCTAATCTAATCATAATTAGACCCTAGCCCTAAACTTAACCCTAACCTTAATTGAACTCTAATCTTAATTAAATTTTAATTATAATTTAACCCTAACCCTAATGTATATAAATTATAACCCTAATTGAACTATAATGCTAACCCTAAATATCATTAAACCCTTATCATAATCAAACCTTAATCATAATTGTACCCTAACTTAATTAAATATAACCTTAATCCCTCTAATTGAATGTCAATCCTAACCTAACCCTAAACTTAACTCTAACCATAAAATTTAACCCTACCTATAACTTGAACGTTAATCTAACTCTAATTTAACCCTAACCCTTATTAAACCATACTTCTAATTGAATTCTAGCCCAAACCCTAACCTTAATTGAACTTTAATCCTAATTTAACTATAACCCTAATGTATTTGAGTCGTAACCCTAATTCCAACCCTAATTGAACTCTAATATGAACCCTAACTATAATTATAAACCTACTATAATCAAACACTAACCTTAACAATATCCATGTAATCTAAACCTAATTGAACTCTAATCCTAATTGAACATTTATGCAAACATAACCATAACCCTAAGCACACATTAACTCTTACCTTAAAATCAAGCTTTGTTATAATATAATTTCAAACCTCATACCATGCCTTATTTGTAAACACTAACCCTATTTGAATTCTAACAATAAATCTTACCTTGATTAAAATGTAAATGAATTGTAATACTAACCATATTCCTCATTGAACCCTTGCCCTAACCATGGCACTAATTCTACTTGAACCCCACGAATTATCCTAGAAAAGTAACCCTAATTGTAGCATAACTCTTTTCCTAAACCTCATCTTATCATAATTGAAATCTAACCATATTGACCTATCTCTAAACTTAAATATTGCCCTAGATTTCAACCATAACTATAAATTAAATCATAACATATAAATTAAATCATAACATGACCATGATTGAATCCCATCCCTAAACTTAACCCTAATAAGGTTGCAATGCAAATTGAAACCTAGCACTAAACTAAATCATAATTGACCTCTAATCCTAATATAATTCCAACCCTAATCTAGCCCAAACCCTAATCCTAATTGAACTCTAATACTAATTCAACCCTAACCAACTAATGTAATTGAATCATAACCCTAATTCTAAACCTAATTGAACCCTAACCCAAACATAACCATAACCCTAAGTAAACCTTAACTCTTAGCTTAAAATCAAGCTTTGTTATATAATTCCAACCCTCATACCATGAATTATCTATAAACCCTAACCCTATTTGAATTCTAACAATAAATCTTACCTTGATTAAATTATAAATGAAGTGTAATACTAACCCTATTCTTCATTGAACCTTTGCCATAACCATGACACTAATTCTACTTGAACCCCAAGAATTATCCTACAAAAGTAACCCTAATTGTAGCATAACTCTTATCTTAAACCTCATCTTACCATAATTGAAACCTAACCATATTGACCTATCTCTAAACTTAAATCTTGCCCTAGATCTCCACTGTAACTACAAATTAAATCATAACACAACTATAATTAAACCCTATCCCTAAACTTGACCCTAATCAAGTTGTAATGCAAATTGAACCCTAGCACTAAACTAAAGCCTGGCCATAATTGAACTCTAATCCTAATGTAATTCTAACCCTAATCTAGCCCAAACACTAATCCTAATTGAACTCTAATACTAATTCAACCCTAACCAAGTAATGTAATTGAATCATAACCCTAATCTTTACCCTAATTGAACTCTAGCCTTACCCCAATGTAATTGAATCATAACCCTAATTCTAATCCTAATTGAACTCTAGCCCTAATTGTTATTGAACCCTTATGACAATCTAACCCTAAAATGAAACTAAAAATAATTAAACCCTATCTTCAACCTAAAACCTAATCCTAAAGTAATAACCCTTAACCCAACCATGATACAAATCCTAACCCTAACCCTAACCATGATATAAACACTAACATTAATCCTCACACTAACCCTTAACCATAACCCTAACCATGATGTAAACCCTAACCCTAGCCATAATCCTACCCACAACTGTAACCCTAACCCTAACCATAAACTTTACCCTAACTCCAATGGCAACCATGATCTAAACCATAACTGTAACCATAATCCTAACCCTAAGCCTAAACCTAACCCTAACCATGATGTTAATCATGACCCTAAACCTAACTCTAACCCTAACCCTAGCTATAATGTAAACCCTAACTATGACCCTAACCATAATCCTAAACCTAACCTTAACCCCAACCATGATGTAAACAATAAACCTAACCATAACCCCAAACCATAATCGTAATCATAATCCTTACCCTAACCCTAATTATAACACTAATCTAACCATAATCCTAAACCCTAACCCTAACAATAGTCCTACCCTAAACTTTGCCCTAACCCAAATTGAACTTTAATACTAATCTATTCCTAACCTTAATCTAGCCAAAACTCTAATACTAATTGAACTTTAATACTAATTTAACCCTAACCTTACTGTAATTGAAACATCACCATAATTCTAACCCTAACTTTCATGTAAACCCTAAACGTAATTGTAACCTTGACACTATAACCTAACCACAAACTTAACCTTAGCACTAAACCCTGACCCTAACCATAATCATAAACTCTAACTGTAACCATAATCTTAAACCAAAACCAAACCCTAACCATGATATACACCCTAACCATTATCATAATCCTAACCTTAAACCCTAACCTTAATCATAACCCTAACCATGATGTAAACCTTTACCCTAACAATAATACTAACCTTAACTCTAATCCAAAACATAACCATAAACCAAATCCTAATCCTAACCATACCCCCAATTATAATTATAACCCCAACCCTACCTTTGATGTAAACCCTATACATATTTGTAACCCTCACACTAAACCCTAACCCTAACCATGATATAAGCCCTAACCATTGTCTTAACCCTAACCCTAAACCCTAGCCCTAATCATAACCCTATCCTGAACCATGATGTAAACCTTATCCCCGACTATAACACTAACCTTAAACCTAATGCTAACCATAACCATAATACTCGACATTAAATAAAATTTAATATATCTTAAATTTTAGTAATTGCTTTGATATTGTGTCACATATATATTATTAAAAATAGTCTAAATAGATATATTTAATTTCATATATCTTCGTGTAATAATATAATTTATTTTAATAAAAAGATCGTATATAATTATAAAATTATTTATTTTATGCTTTCCATGTTGTTGTCATTGCCACTAGCATATATACCTTAAAATTTAACTTAATCTATATAAAATATGTCGAGAGATATCCTTCTAGAGGCAACTATCTAAATTTAGCATCTAAAATTCATAAAAAATGTAGTCTCTTTTATATGGTTAATGCAAGAGAATTTATTATTTGTTTGATTTCAAATCAATTAAAGTTTGACATGAATATTTTTAATGATTTCAAATATATTTTTGAAATTAAATTAAAATAACATAGATATATTATTAAAAGGAATCATGTAGCATAATTAAATAAAAAAAGAATAGAAAACTAGATTAAGCATAGAAGAATAGCTATGTAAAATATAACAAATATTCAATTTTGAAGAACACTACATACGAAGACAAAAAGTGAAAACTATGAATTTACCAATGTTAACCTTTAAATAAATTGAAAGCTATAACACAAAAATGTAACCACAAAATTAAACCACAACTCTAAGCTTATCCCTAAAAGGAACTAACCCTGCCATTAAAAGTATGCCAAATTTAACAAGAACCCTAATTTATGACCTTAATTGTAATTGTAAATCATATTGAATTGTCATGTTTCATGAACCTTAACCCTAACCACAATAAACCCTGACCTGAACCCTACACCATATTGAGCCTTAAACCGAAAACTAAATTGAAATAAACCCTTAACCTCGTCCATGTAATTAAATATAAAACTAATTTGAATCCTGCTTCTATAACTAAAACAAAATAACCCTAATATAAACTAAATGGAACCATAACCCTTAATCCTAACCCTAACACTAATCATGATATAAACCCTACCTGTACCGATAATTTTAACCGTAATTGTAAATCCTAAGTCTAACCTCAATACTAACCCTAACAATAACCATGTTATAGATGCTAACCTTATTAATAATCCCAACCATAATGCTAAACCACAACCTAACCATGATATCAACCCTAGCCCTAGCCATAATCGTTGCCATAACCATAAGCCTAACCCTAAATGTCAACCCTAACCGTAAACATTATGCCTAACCCTAAGCCTAATAATACAATAGTCTATTTTAATATTAACTAATTTAATGTGTTCCATATTACGCTGGGAATCCTACTAGCTTATATATATTAATATTATATATAAAATACGCCGAGAGATATCCTTCTCAAAGCGCCTATCTAATTTTAAGGATATAAAATTGATTAAAAAAATAATAGGCGCCTTGAGAAGGATATCTCTCGATGTATTTTATATATAATATTAATATATATAAGCTAGTAATACACCCAATCAAAAAATGTCTTACATTTCAAAACCATAGAATATTATTTTAACACCCAAAGTTAATAAAATATCTCCTAAAATTAAACTTAGGTAATCTTTTCTATTTAGCTTAATTAAACTCTCTTTGGGAGAGAGTTTGAGATCAGTTTTTCACATCATCTCTCTCCCCCTTCGACAGCAATGCCAAAATTTACCTAAAAAGAAAATCAAACTCTCTCCCAAAATAAAAACATGAATCTCTCTCCCCCTGGGACACACAACCAAATCAACAGACTACTCCAGCAGAGGAGCAACACCAACTCATCAATCCGGATAAAAGAACAAGGCTTTGAAAATATCAACCATTTGTTCCTTTGTAGACACATACTCCAACTTCACCTTCTATTCACTGGGTTGCTCTCTCAAGTAATTATATTTAATTAATATATGCTTAGTCTTTGAATGTTTCACTGGATTCTTAGACATGTTTATAGCACTGGAATTATCATAACAGCAACACGCTTATTGGCACGCTCTTCTCTTCTTCTTTCTCTCTCTTCTCTTTCCCATGTTTGTCTCAATCTTCATTCTTCTCCATAAGGGCTGGCAATTATGTCTATTCTCCTTGCTTTTGTTTGCTCCTTGATCTCTCTTGTGTTCTTGTTATCTCCTTTTGCCATTGGTGTTTATGATCTGGTCTTCTATTACTCCTATATTGTATCCCATGGTGGTTATTTGATTTGTTTTCTCAACGGTCACATTTTTTCATTGATTTATTTTAAAGATTTTTTTATAGTCCACAATGTCAAACAAGACATACATACCTTAACCCCTATGGAGTTTGAATTTATGACTTCTATTTAAGAACACAAGTTCTCCCCACTAAATCAATCCAAACTGTCAACAAGAAGAGAGCCATGAATAAAAGAAATACAACCAAATAGTTTAACAACAAGAGAGCCACGGACGGAAGAAAATATGGATGTGAACTTTATACATATGAAGAGTCACATCGACAATGTTGGAGAAGTCCAAGCTGACGGTAGAGGTCACAAGTTGTCAAGCAAATCATTTGATTCATCTGCTTGCACAGATAAAAGCATGGTGGAGAAAGAAGGGAAAATGTATCAAGCTTTGAAGCATTCCAGATTTTGTTATTCGTCCAACCCCTCCCTACTTCGCCTATGAAAAGGTTATTGATAATAACCCCTCCCTACTTCGCTTATGAAAGGTTATTGATAATAATGTGGAGGACTCTATGTGTCGTCCTACCCTTCTTCACAACGGTTTTTGTGTAGATGAAAAAAGTGTGGAACAATCCATGAGATTTCTGTAAGAAACATTCTCAAGTGAAAATAGGACGCAGCCATATCATTTAATTGTTTGTATGTGAATTTTTAAATAACAAGACAAATACTAATATATAAGTTCAGCATGTTATAGCTAAATTATAATCAATGTTAAACAATGACCACCAATGATGAATGACATGTAAACTCATCTTTTGTGTGGAAACTTAATTAAAAGGATCAATTAAAGTTGAGAAAAAAATTTACAACGTACAAAGAAAAATATTCAAGAAAGACTCTCGACGGGCTTTTTACTGTTGCTGGAATTTTGTTTAGAATCAACCACTGAAGTATGAATGCCATCAAGTTTCCTTTCGGATTGCCGTTCTTTTGAGCTGTTTTCCAAAATCTCTAAGTATTCGATGACTAGAGGGTCTGTCCAAGGTGCTCCGAATGGAGCTTCGTCACCCGCAACCCAACCAAGATGACCACCATTTGGTGTCACCACCAATAAGCAATGAGGATTTGCCTGAAAAAGCAAGGTACTTACATTATTGAAAACAAACCCCTTATTATTCAGAAGATAGATTACACAAAAACAATGCAGCATGGAAACCCATACTAGACCACCAACATTTGGAATCACCACCAATAAAGAATTGGATTTGCCTGAAAAAGTAGGGTACATTCTGTGTTTGAAAACAAACCCGTTTTTATTCAGAAAAAAGATTTCACAGAAATAATGAACTAATTCTTAACAAGATCATTTTATAAAAGTTATACCCTAGCCAGACTCACAATTGCACATTATGCATCAGATTAATGAAGCCACTAATATAATTTAATTTCTTCTTGTGGCTATCACAAATTAGCAAGTTGACTAGATCTGATTTATAGCAATTAAAGAACTAGAACATTTATATTTGCAAATTACTACACAGTATATGCCATATTCATCAGGAGACATGGGAGCAGGATCAACATGTCGTTTTCTCAGGGGTGCAAGAATAACGGTACACGGTGAAGATTTGCAATAGTCAGCTTGCACTGGAGGTTGCTCATTAAGTAAAAATCTCAAGTATACAAGATATGAACAATACATAAGATGAAGTGTGAAAAAGTCCATTTGTTCTTTAAAAATGGTCTAACACATCTAAGGCTGAGGTCTTATGGGAGGGGCTTGGGTTCTATTTTTATGGAAAAGAAAATTTGGCTACAAGATTATTTGGAATCTTCTCCTAAAAAGTAGAAGCTCCTACTTTTGAGATTTTCATTTTTGAGTGGGTGCAAATGGGGTGGCGCTGGAATTAGCCTCTACAGCTTAGAGATTATTTATGCCACTTGTCAATTATAATTTAATAAAAAATTATTGTTAAAATTGCACACTACAAAAATAGACACAATTAATACTTAAATTTAGGAGCTAAAATTTTTAAGCTGAATTCCACTGTTCATAAGACCACCAGCTTCCTTCAATTTAGGAGCTTAAATTTTTAAGCAGAAGTGCACTACAAATTTCATGGGACCACCCACTTAAAACAATTCCTAAAAAATCTCTGCAGCACCCACTCTATTTTTTAGGAAGCCCTCCTCCATGTGACCCCAGCCTACGAGGCATGATGACTAGGCTGGAACCTGTAAAGCTACTGTACAGTCACCAAATGAAATAATAACTGTACAATTACAGGAACAAGATCCCAACGCTGTTCCAGATGTTTATTACAGACATACCCGTTCCGGAGACATTGTGGATTTGTAAGGATACAGGGATGCCTTGGAAATGCCCCTCCGCCGTCCCAACCTTCACAATCAAACAGAAACATTCCAGAAACGGGCAGGAAACGGCAATTATTTTAGGGGGCAACTGACTGCCTACTGCTCCCCCTTCCAAAAAGTCAGAAAATTAAAATAACTCGTCAAAAATGTTTTAAAAAATTAAAAAGTTGCCTGGTATTGTGGGCTACCATGCCACATTCAGTCCTTAATGCTCAAACATGGCCCATTCCAAACCACATTTCACTTTTCAGTTGTTACAGCCAAAAGAACTTGCAGCAGCAGAGTTGAAGGAAGGAGAAAAACAAAATTGCAATTGTTTGAAGAAAGTGTATCAGCAGGGCAGAATTAGTGATAATAGTGAACACTAAGCAATAAGGAGATGTAGCAAAGATATCAGTGATGGTTATGCTTCTTTTTCCTTTTCTGGTTTTTTTTAAAAGTTCATGGAATAATTTGAATTTCATTTATCTTCTTCCCAAGTTTGCAGTTGCCTTCTTTTTTACACAAAACATTATTATATATGAGTTTCAAAGGTAGATCTATAAGAGCACTAACTGCCAGGCAAGAAGGACACAAATCCTCATAGAACAAGCCACCATTCTTTGATGGGACAAATTATGCCTGTTGGAGCATAAGGGTGAAGACCTACTTGAATGCCCTAGGATATAATGTTTGACAATTGGTGGTAAATCGCTACACACCTCCATCAACTCCCCTAATGGATCAAGCCAAAACAAAACAAGGAAAGTGAGAACATTGCAAAAGCCAAACATGCGATATTGTGTGGACTATCAAATCTGAGTTTGTGAAGGTTATGCATTGCAAATCAGATAATTACTTATTAAAGAACATCCAAAGCTTCAAACCCATCAAAAGCAATTTGAAAGTCTCAAGATGAAAGAAGAGGAGAACATAAACTCTTCTTGCTTCGTGTTGATGATATCGTAAATACAATCAAAGGACTTGGTGAAGAAGTTGAAGAAGCCACAGTCGTTCAAAAGTTTTTAAAATCTTTGCCCTTCAGGTTTGACTCCAAAGCATCGGCAATAGAAGAAATGAAGGATCTAGATACCTTGCGTAAGGATGAGTTGCATGGTATCCTCATTGCCTATGAAATGAGGATTGAAGACAAGCCTTCACAAAAGGAGGCAACCTTTAAAGCATCAAGAAAGGGAAAGAACAAAGAGTGTGAATCAAGCAAGATTTCATGCAATGAAATGGATGAAGAAGAAGCTCTTTTCATGAGAAAGCTAAAGAAAGGATTTGGGAATTATCAAGGTAAATTACCATTTAAATGCTTTAATTGTGGTAAAATTGGGCACTTTGCTTCCAAATGTCCATGGGATAAAAGTGAATGCAGTGAGGATGAAAAGGACCACCACATAAAGAAAGGGAGAAAGCGTCATCAAAAGAAGAGCCACAAGCATAATCAATATCAAAACAAGAACTCTCAAAAATACAAGAAGAGTTGTTATTCAAAGAAGAACAATAGCTCATCCGAAGAGAGCAGTGAAGAATGTTCAAGCAGTAATGGAGAAGAAATACTCTTCATGGCAATGGAAGCAGAAAATGATTAAAACAAAGTGGAAGGAGAAAAGGAGGTGTGCAATAAAGAAGAGGAAGTAGATATCGAGGAAGAACTTCACTATGCTTACAAAGAAAACGAGAAACTCAAGAAAAGGATTTTAAAACAAAAGGTATAAATTCAAAAAGTTTGTGGCTCAAGAAAAATCAGATAAAATAATTGAAGATTTGAAAATTCAATTAGAAGACGCAAAACAGATTGAGGTTATAAGAGATCAGCTTAAGGCCAAGGGATTTAAGTGTGAAAAACTAGAGCTTGAAGTTGTCTCCTTAAAAAAGGAATTCGAGAAATCTGTTGAACCAATTAAATCAAAGCCTAGAAAGAGAGGAATTTAATCAAAGGGATCTAAAGTTTGACAAAGGCGCTGAAAGATTGGATAAAATCATCAATTCACAAATATCACCATTTATTAAGATTGGTCCTGGTTCTATTAAAGATCAAAAGTGTAGATTTTGTCCACAGCTAGATCGAGCCTAGTGCCGATTTCAAATAGCAATGATCCCGTGCTCTCTTTTCTGCCTTAGCGCAGCTTACAATCCTCTCATTTTACATAAAGTTTTGTGTGCTCATCATGAAGGTTCCCTGTGCTCTCTCCAAAGACTTCTAGATTCGAAAACAAGCACCTGGCAGAACACCCCATATGGAAGCTATGCGGAAGATTGAAGCAAGCACAAAAGGGGAGTCCTTGGGAACTCCCGCGATTATGCCACGTGTTCCTCTCTTGTTTTTGGGAATATCCTTCAAATAACACCCACATCAAAAACAAGACACGTAGAAACTCTACGAAAGTTTAAGTTCAAATCAAGAAGTATCACCCAAAAATCTCTGCCAAGGTGCCACGTGTCTCAAATATGTGTGGGCCCATCAAGCCTATGTGAGATTTTCAAAGCAACAATAGAAAGCGCCACTTGTCAACCAAGCGTGGAATTCGAAAGTCTTCGACTCAAAAAGGGAACGCAGGCACGCCATTCGCCGATGGAAGCAAGAATGAAACTAGACACACTGTGAGTCCAAAGCAAAATTAGTGGCCAAAAATTTAAAAAGGAATTGCATGCCCAAGCTGTTTTGATTTAAAATCATGAGAGATCCAAGTGGCACTCTGTTGACGTGTATTTTGTACACCATCATACACAGAATAAAATACCCAAAGGCATCTTATCCTCTCTTGAATAAAGTCGCTAACTGCTGAAGATTCGCATGAAGGATCAGTTAGGATGACTCCAATGTTCTGGTTAGTAGGGTCTCTACGTGTGGATAAGCACCAGTGGTCGTTGTGATTTGCTGTGTCCTCAAGGGGCCTTACGTTCCGAAGTTTTACTAAACTAAAAAAGCTTTTCAAAAAATAACAAAAGGATAGGGTTTTGCAAGAGGTCTAATCTAATCTAACCCTAAGAATGACTTCATGTGGACAAGACTTGGCAAGATTATACCAACTTCAATTTCGCCATAAAATAACAACTCAATTGAAATTGATGCAATCTTCTAAGGTAACAAAATGATTTTCAATGCATCAAAGATCAAAGACACTACCACGAAGGTACATATCCAAGATACACTAATGATTGAAGGTTAAGTGATTCAAATATCTCCAGTTGACCACGCAAGGCGTTCCTACAATCATCAAGAAGCTAGTGGTTTGGAAAGCGAATCCTACCAAAGATCAAGTCTCACACTTTGTCCTTCGAATTAACACACTACTTTGATTAAGCATGATTCAAGTAAATTGAACAACCATGAAGATAACCAAGAAAGTTGCAACAAAACACCATAACTTCAATATTTCATTGATTTCAAAGTCATCATGTACAACAATTGCTTGAATTCTTTTCCTCAAAACTCAATCTTGCTACAAAAGTAAATTGCTTCTAAACTCTAATCTCTCTAATACATCAAACTCTCTGATATCTAACTATTAACTATTACCAAATGAAATGAAAATGAGGGTATAAATAGCATCCTCAATTACAATGAATGGTCCAGATTGAAAGCAGATCAACGGTCAAGATCATGACACCTAAACCCTAATTAGGGTTTGTTACAAATGGCCTCCTTTTTACTGAACAATATTAAATGCATAGCCAAATATTAAATTTGGCACAAAAACCTAGGAGACATAAACCAATGACAATTAAGGTGCCATGTCATCTATAACAACCTCTCATCTAGAATCTTATTCCCTTTCCAATGTTCTTTTTTAGCATATGCAATGAATCTTGACACGATTCCTTCGATCTCAGCAATTGGAATCTCGGGAAGATTCTTCATACTCTCTTCCAAGTGGATGACCTGATCAAATGCATCTAGAAGAGCTGCGTCCCATGAAGATTCAAGTTCCTTAGTTCTTTCAATCAGGAGCATGGTGGCAAACATCTGATCATGTTGCTCGTCTGTGATATTAGCGTCCTTGCAAAAGATGACCTTGATTCTATCCTCCAATTCCTGCAAATCCACATCTATCTCGACCTCGATCCTCCTGCCAAGAATGGTACGAAGTACCTCAAATACTCTGTCCTGGATCGGGTTGATCACCTCCTCAACTTGGCTACATCTAGTACTGATGTCCTCAAAGAGAACACTCTTCATCTGGAGTAAGGTTGACCACTGAAGCAAACTGTGAGGTCCTCCATCCATGATCTTTTCCTGTGCTAAGACCTTCCTCGATGTTTGTCTGATTACTTTCAAGACAGGAATGATAACATCTCTAGTATGAGCAAAAGCGGCTACTATTATCATCAAGTTGTGGATTATCTCAAGAACCTGGATAGCCCTATGAATAGTCTTCATCATCCTTGTTACAAATTCTACGGCAACTGTATGAGATTTGTCCATCCAAGTACTCGTACGCTGGACCATATTCCTGAATCTCTCGGCCTCATTAATTGATTGAAGGGGAAGTGCCTGCACTGGTGATCTAGCTGGATCCTGACGTCCTAAAGGTTCATTGAGATGACAGAAGTATGTCCTCCATGCACCGACCTCTCTCTCAAGCTTTCTATTCTTCTCCATTTCTTCTCTAAGCTTGTCTTTTAATGCCTCAAATGAATCGGTGGCATCATCTAGTGTCTGCTCGGCTGTGGATGGTCCTAGCTCAAATGTCTCTATATCATATTCCTCTGCTAGGATCTCCCCTTCATACTTGTCCACTGTCGGTGTAGCTATCTGTAGTTTTCTGGATCCAGTCTCATCTCTAATCATCTTAGACATCTTGGTAGCCTTCCTCTTCTCTGTTACTTCGTGAGAACGTCCAACAAGGCTCTCTAAATCAATTACATTGTCCTCGTCCTCTATCACGATCACCTTAGTTAATCTTTCCTTCAACCAATCTGGGATGGCCGATCTTGTCTCTTTAACTTGAATCTCCTTATGCACTACTTCTTCTTCTCTGGGAGGAGATGTTACCTCGTTATCTTCTCTATCTTCATTGAGCTTATAATCTTGGAGAGATCCATCTGGTGACCCTTGCGGTGCTTGTCCTTCTTCCTGCCCATCATTCTGTACCATCGACTCCATAGATTCTTCCACTTGAAGTGTCCTCTTCTCTGGTCTAGAAGATGTACCGGATGAACGATCTCGGTTGGCCCCTTGCTTCTTCTTGGAAGATTCCCTCTTTTCGGGCCTTTCTTTTCTCTTCGAACCTCTTGGATGGAGATTGCCTTCACTTGCACTTCGAAGGTTACCTTCACTTGTATTCTTAAGATTAGGATTGCCTTCGCTCACACTAGCTCCACCTTCGGCTGGTTTCTCTTCCAAAGTGAAAGTCATAGCTATGCCTTGCTCTCTCAACTTCTGATGTTGTACGTCAACCCATCTGCGAGTACAAAACAAGACTGGAGTAATCAAAGCATCTAGATCCACGACCTCAGGCTCATTCCAATCTAATCTTATTGATTTGCTTTCTCGATCATAGGATGACTGGATATGTCTGCCACTATCCTATGCTTGGTCGGCCACTCTGTAAATCCTGCATTTCCTGATGAAATCCAAAGGCAATCTAGAATGCATTTTTCGTTTCACTTCAAGATCATCTAAGAGATTCATCATAAAATCTTCTATTTGGTACTCATGCTTAAACTTCCTACCGACTGTCTCCTCTAAATGTCCATGTGGATCAAAGCTTTCTCTCAAAGCAAAGGATGAAAAAGAATACAAAGCTAACTCCTTCTCTACGTCATCCATGGCTAATGCATTAGGACATACCTCAACTGAATTGCCTAAAATGATAGGTACCAGAACTCCATTCCCATGTCTGTGTCTGAATGCCTTCGCATATGCTGCCAACTGTCTTGTTACTTCAAGTAACACAATTCTGTCTGTTGGATATCTCGGCAACATGTATGGAGGTGAAGGACATCCATGTACTCTAATATAAGTGAACTTCAGAAACTGAATAAACCAAGCACTGTACCTCTTCACTAGTTCCTGTGCATCCTGAGATAATCTGTTGTGAATCCCACCTTGCAACGTCCTTGTGATGTTCATCGTGAAGGTATCATTAACTAGCTTGTAGTTGCTCCCTGGCAGATGATGCAAGTGGACATAGGAATCACAAACTCTGACCTCGCCGGGTCCTCTTCCAATCACTCCTCTGTGAGGTAGTCCTGCGTACTCAAAGCTCCTGATCAAGGCATATATGACGTATGAACTCATGTGGAAGGACTTGGTAGCCTTGAGTCTCCTCAACTGTACGTCCAAGCAATGGCTAATCATTCTAGCCCAATGTATGGTTCCTTTTCCTTGAACGATCACCTGGATGAAGTAGAACATCCACTTCTCAAAATAGAAGGCGTGAGGGGCTCCTGTAACTCGGTTGAGCATTGTGATCAAATCTCTGTACTCCTCCTGGAAATCAATCCTATGCGGCATGTTCGGGATCTTGCTCAGGCGAGGACGACTCTTGAGTAACCAGTTCTTGTTGATTATGCTTAGACAAGCATCTGGATCATCTTCGTACATTGACCTGGCTCCTTCTATGCTCTTGTATATCATGTCTCTGTGCTCTGGAAGATGGAAAGCTTCACTTATAGCTTCCTCTGAAAGGTACGCCAGAGTGTTGCCTTCATTGGACACGATCGTTCTGGACTGAGGATCATAATGACGAGCACACTCGATCATCAACTCATGGCACTGAACTGCTGGAGGGAAGCTGGCCGCCTTAATGATGCCACTCTCGATTATCCTCCGGGCGACAGGTGATGGCTTGCCAATGTAAGGGACATCTCGAAACTTCTTCGTGCTGAAGTTGCCCAAGTTGGTATCTCCAATGTTGCTCCATTTCGACACGATCTTGGTCTCCACTTCTTCGGTCTTTTGATCTTCCTTCATGAGAGCTGGACGACTGGTGGATGCTCCCACCTTCGGGGTCGCCATACCTACACAACATTTCATAATAAGAACTAGATTTTGCAATACATAACATAGATTAGAGAGTAAATTTTAGGAAACCTCATGATAGGTCCTTGAGTTATCACTTCCTAAAAATGATTAAGCTAGCTGGAATTCAAAATTTAAGGCTATGACGATCAACGATTAAAATCAAAACAATAAAACCATATCGCCATACCTCCCTTGAGAGCTAACTCTAGAATGCAAAATAGATAGATTCGCCTAGGCAAAATTAACGTTAGATGGCCTTTTCCACGTGATCTTTCAATATCCTTGTCAAGTTCGCCTTGACTCTAACTCGCACCCCTTTGATAATACTTCGCACCACCTTTGGATAGAAACTCGCACTCTCTAAACACAATTCGCACTTCTCCTTCCAAATGACGTTTGTGAGATGATAAAATGATAATGTGAAAATGAAGATTTTCACCCTCCCTTTATAAGCGCTCACCTTTATATTCACCTCTAGGCCGACTTTTATAAAATGAGGCAATTAAAAACGATTTTTAAATAAATGACAAAGGCCGACCTTTGTAAAATAAAAGCGCTCCATTTTTATTAAAAAATAATAATTAATTAATTAATTGCCATCGTTTTTTAATTTAATAAACTCGATTTTTTTAAAAGGCAAAAATCAATTAATTAATGTCTTGCGCTATATTTAAATGCTATTTTAATTGAATTTTTGAATTTGTCGATTTTAGCATTTAAAATAAATTGAAAAAATGTTTTAGCGCCAAGAATTTCAAAAGGTAGAAAGATGCAAACCTAACGCTCTGGTCCCTGACTGAGGGACAGGAGCGAAATCTCAATTTGGTCTTGATTCTTGTGTTTTTGGCGTTTAAAATCTCCATCTCAACGTTGAATTTGGCATTTTTGTTGGGAATTTCGAACTTGACTAGCTTGATTTTGTGGATGAGTGCCTCTTGTGACCACTATCGCCCTGGTCCCTGACTGAAGGACAGGAGCGATCTTCCATTTCTAGCTCAAATTGGTAACATTTTGTTGTTCACTTCTTTTGGATCGCCTTCCAAATGACGTTTTACACCTTTTGCAATTTTGCTTTGACATGATCTTCGAAGGATAATGAATGATTTAGCTAATATCGCCCTGGTCCCTTGGTGAGGGACAGGAGCGATCTTGGTGTTTCTCTCCTTGATCTCGCTTCTTTAATCACCAATCTTCATTATATGGCAAGCAATGATGTTATTTCTTCATTCCACCCTTACTTCACTTGGCATCTACAAGGCATTTTGATGTTTAAATAGATTATCGCCCTGGTCCCTTGGTGAGGGACAGGAGCGATGTCCATGTTCTAGCCAAAATTTGCTATCTTTCATCCTTTGTTCTTTGTTCATTGCTTCCTAAATGATGTCCTTGATCTTGTGTATCCATGCCTTGTCTTGATTTTGAAGGAAAATGAATGATCTTGTGCAAATCGCCCTAGTCCCTGACTGAGGGACAGGAGCGATATAGGTCCCTTGGTTCAATTGATGACCCTTTGACGTTTGAAACCTTTACATATCGTTTTCTTAAGACACCTTTGATACTTTGCAACCTCGTATAATCCTGACTTGGCATGATTTTTACATGAATTGGCAAATATGGAGCATATCGCTCTGGTCCCTGCCTGAGGGACAGGAGCGATCTTCAATGTCCTGGGCTCATGCTTGCTTCCATCGAATTGTAATTACTTTCATAATGTAGAATGAGGTCCCTTTGATCCCCTTGGACACTTGATACTTGTTAAACCTTCAAAATCTAGGCCTTTATGAAAATTTCGCTCTGGTCCCTGACTGAGGGACAGGAGCGAACTGGGACACTTGGTGCAAATCCTTCAATTTGGTGGTCTTTGTAACTTTGTTCATCATCAAGATACCTCAAAAAATGTCCTTGCCACCACGTATCCGGACTTGGAGTGGTCTAAAACTTGGGATGCAGGCAAGATAACTAAGATATCGCCCTAGTCCCTGGCTGAGGGACAGGAGCGAATTTGTACTTTCAAGCTCAACTACACTTTGCCACCTTCAAAAATTATCTTCAACGGTCTTGTTGTGCCCCATTTTATTCATCTTTGGCTTGGAAATCATTCAAACTTGGCAAGAAATTCATCTAAGGCAAAAATCGCTCTGGTCCCTGACTGAGGGACAGGAGCGCCTAGGCCAATTTGGAGTTCACCAAGCATCTTGCAATCTTCAATTTGTCTTCAACGAATTAGTTTCACCCTCCTTTCTTGCCTTCAAGCTTAAAACTTGCTTGCTTTTGCCTGAATTTTACCTTATGAAGAATTTCGCTCTGGTCCCTAGGAGAGGGACGGGAGCTACACTGAACTTCGCCCTGGTCCCTGACTGAGGGACAGGAGCGATTTTGCTTCAAAGTCAAATTTTCCTTCACGAAGGCACTTCAAGTTATATTCAATCGATAAAACATATCTCCTTTGACCTCTTCAAATCGTCAAGTTGTTGAAATCCTGCAAGGACAAGGCAATATTTGATTTTGAGCTCCGGTCCTTCACTGAGGGACAGGAGTGATTTTGACTCCTGGGGCATTTCCGTGTTCGTGAAATTCTTCAATTTATATTCAACGGAAAGATCACGCCTCCTTTTACTATTTCCAACCAAAAAACCATCTTGATCCTGCAGAGACAGTAAGATTTTTGAAAACGAGCTCCGGTCCTTCACTGAGGGACAGGAGCGATTTTGCTCCTACAGGCCAAAATATCAAGATTTTGGGAGTTTAATCATTTCACAAGGCAAAAACAAATCATTTCCAATGCCCGGGATCAAATATCAAAAAACTCAAAATTTGGTCAAAATTACTCAATTGAACAAAATTCACAATTTCATCATCAACACTTAGACAAATTTAGACTCTGCATTCAAAATTCCAATTGAAAATGGACCAACTCACTTAGCCTCTGGCGAATTCACTTCACTTCAAAACTGCATCCTACGAGAGGAAGCTCAAAAAGCTCTCAAGACTGGCTGGACTCTGGCTTAAAAGACAAAACAGGAACCCTAAGGCTTGACCCTAATCTAGACAACTGACAAACTACCAAAACCCTAAAAACGAAGCGAAAGGCGAGCGAAAAACGAGCAAAAAGAGGGGGTCCCCATTTCAAATGGGGCGATGTGTGAAATGGTCACAACATCTGGCGACACCACTGAGAAATGTTGAAAAAACATTTGGGAATCAATCCTTCTAAAAGAAAACTCAGAAAATCTCCCTCAACAAAACCAAGAGTTAAGAAACACTTACAAGAAGAGACCATCATATTGAGACAAAGTATCAAGTCCACAGTTACCCATGTTTGTGCAAATGCGTTAATTCCCCTCAACAAGACAATTATGATCTTCAGGTTCCCCTGTGATAAGCTACGTAGTTTGTCTAGACTCCAAAAGCATCCTGGATAGAGCCTCGCTGCCAGTCGGACGTCCATAGTCCCGACGAGGTTATCGCCGCAAGCTCACGAACATTGCTCCATTGCCAGCCAGGCGTCTATAGCCCCGATGGAGTTACTCGTAAATTCCCTTTTAGCCAATTCGATATTTCCTTTTAGCTCATTTTCTTTCCTTTTTTCTCTTTTCTCATTTTCTCATCTTTTGATAGTGCTTTTCAGTTCCGTCAATTCTTTGGCTCGTGAGTAGTGAAACTCACTAGGGTTTGAGGATTGCGGTGGCGCTGAAGTCAGACTTTAGATTTTTCACTGATCACAGCTTCGCCTGGAAACCATAACGACTCGGAGATTATAAGTGTATAAAGATATAATAACTGGAGGACAAAATACGTGAGTTCAATAAGTTAATCTACTTCAATGCAAATACGTCCTGACTCAAAGCTTTATTAAAAGAAACTCCCTTTGTAATTCCAAAAGACCTCATGATTTTCCAAATGCAACCAACAACCTAGCGGGAAGTCAGAGCGTTACATGACAAAATCACCCAATATCAAATGGATACCCCTCAGGACAAAACAACTAACCTAAAACAAAACACCTAAACTAAGAACGAAAACAAAACAAAAGGCAAAAAAAAACAAAAGACAAGCAAACAAACGAAAAAACAACGAAAGCAAACTAAACTAATTATGTACAAGGGAAGGCCTTGAGCATCTTAGGACTGGAAATAATGTTTGAGATACCTCCCATTGACATGCAACGGGATGTCTTCTCCAGTTAAAGTCTGCAACCTAAATGCATTTTCTCCCAAGAATTAGATTATGTTTTCAAGAAACAATCTTTTAAGAACGGTTAATTATTCTAAGAATCCTTCTATTTCTTTCAAGCCTTGATAGGTGCCTCCCATGAGAAGATTTGAATGTTATGCCCTATGCCTGTGAAACTTAGTGCATTTTGTTCTCCTCTCAACAATGAATGGTTGTGGTGTGATGTGCTCATTCTTGGGAGCTAATGTTGCTTTACGATTTTCACAAAAGGGGGTTTTAAAATGTTGTAAAGCTTTGCATTCAGCATTTCACCTTAGTTTAGTTGTTCTATGTTTTTCCTCCTCTTTTCGATTCCCCCTAAGAACAAAGAGTCAACTTCTAGAACCACAAGGTCATTTCACATACAGCAAATCGAGTTCAAATTCCCACGTCTGTGAAACTTTTGGACTGCCCTTCAAAGGCGCAAGCCTTTTGGAGATCAACAATATTCATGGCACGCCTGGTGGGACCTTTGAATTCTCATCGTTGAATATCTGGTGTATTTCTCAACATTCTACCCGAGGTATTCAATCAATGCCCAACGATTTTACACAATCGTGACTCAAGTAGCATCTACTCATCTCTATCTTCAAACAAACAAATCTCCCTACATGGGATAATTTTTAGCAAGCTTTTATTTATGTTACTATTCCAATATGGAATGTTACTTTGAACTGCAATTGTTTTTCCCCCTTTCCATGAAAATATAGAGACCTCATTCATGTATCCACAATCCTTTCATCACCCAATCCACTATATTGCCTAGCCCCCTGATGAAAGGAGTCCCATTGATGTTAGTATCAAAGAGATAAAGGAAAATTTCCAAGATTATTTGAAGTCAATTTAAGTAGAACAACAGAGATATCAAGATCAGCTTGCTTATTGTTGATGTGTTTTTCATGCACATGCGAACACAGAATAAAATACCTGTATCTTATCCTCTCTTGAACAAAGTTATTTGAATGTTGAAGATTTGTCTAAGGATCAATCAAAATAACTCCAAGGTTCTTATATGTAGGGTCTCTACGTGTGGATAAGCTCTGTTGGTGTGATGCGATTATGCTGGGATTCACAAAGGGGACTTACATCCGATTGTCTGAATGCTTGATTAGCTGGAACTTGAGTCCTAACTACTCACTGGGAGATAAAGAAATATCAAAAGCATAGGGTTTAGAGAATCTATTCTAGGACCTAGAATGTAAGAATATAGATGAATGACTAGGTGGAGTCCTACTGGGCTAGGTCTCACCATCAAATTGAACAATTCGACACCAGCTCAGTGCAATCTTCTAAGGGAATTTTGAAGATGTTCAAATCATCACCATTCAAGTTAATGCATAAACAATGGATGCATAACCATTTGAAGTTAAGCTCATTCAATGCCAGTTGACCAACCACACAGGGCGCACTTACAATCAATAAGAGGCTAGTGGTATGGACTAGGCGGATTCCACACGAGTGCATTCAACAATTTTCTCCATTCACTTTAATTATCTACCATCTAACTTGAAGATCCAACAAGAAACCATGTATATTGCAAGAAACAACACATTTCACCATAACTTCAATGAAAATGGAGTTTATTTACAATTTTGGGCAACAATCTCTTGTCTTCTCCTCCTACTCTATTCTAATTGCTATTCTATTCTCTTAAGACTATCTATTGACTATTTCCTATTAACCTTTACAAATGAAGAGCCAGAGCCTTATATAGAGAGCTCTTTACATTTCAATGGCTCAGATTGATTTACAATCAATGGCTAGGATTACAAGATGAAAACCCTAATTAGGGTTTGTTACAACAAACTCCTTTAGTCAATGAGAAAATTACATTCAATGCATGAGAACCAATAGGAAACAAGGGTAGGTGCATTGGAGTTTGTGCCTTCATGCATGAGCATGGTTCACCGAATCTAGGCATGTTGATGTGGACCTTTCTGACTGGAGGAATAGTGACTGGGATGCCACCTTGTTTGGCACTTGTGCTTGGTTAAGGAACGTTGAGCAATATCTCTTGATACTCAAAGTGATGATGATGAGAAGAGGACTTTGATTAACTCTTCTGAAACTATCTGCTTCTTCAATGTACCCTTGCATTGACCTTGGTTGATCCTCCTTCGTCCTTGATATACTTGATGCATGGTGTACCTTTCCTTGACTCCCTTGTGTTTGCCTATGAGATCCTCTTGAAGAGGTCTTCCTTTGACCTTGATGTTGAAATATTCTTCTTGAGGTCCTCGTTCCGATCTCCCTCCAACCCAGTCCTTCTAATCTCTTTCTTTTCTTGTTGCAAAACAAACAAATGAACATCAAACACATATGATATATAGCTTATACAATCTCTTAATTTGATATAATCTCTGGTCTTATGTGATTTGCAGGTCTGATAGGTGCAGGTTTAGGGGAGATTGTCCTTTGCTTGAGCAAATTTGCTCTTGCTATGATGAATTCAGTCGTTCCTTTGTTGAATTTTGTTGTTGTTAGGATGTACTCTGCCCCTTAAAGTGACCGATCTGCTTTAAGTATATAAAAAAATCTTCTTAGGAGGATCACTGATCTTCAAACTTGCCCTTTAGAGAATCAGGTCTGAGATTAAAAGTGTTGATTTTGTCTTGACCTGCCTCTATAAGACCTGAAATTTGTCTGTCTAATGAAATCTGCTTTTGAAATTCGCCTCGATGAATTCTGTTGCTCCTCAAATTCGCTCTTGTTGAATTTGGCTTGTGAAGATTGTTGACAAATTTGGAATTTGCTTCTTAACTGCTGACGGATTTCGCTCTTCAAGTTCGCTCTCATTGAACCAGGTCTAGGCTTGAAATATGTCTAGTGAAGATTATCATCTCACCTTCATAAGATTTGGAATTCACTTTCAGTACTTGAAATTCGCTTCTTAAATCTGCTTTAGGTTCGCTCCTTGAAGAAGAATGTTTGAAATGAATGATGAATAATTTAAGAATCGACCTCCCTTATATAGGCGCCTTTGTGGGAGAATGCACCTCTTTGATGAAAGCCGACTTTGTTTGGATGAATAAATCAATTGCATTTCCCTTCAGCTGGCCGACTTCTATTTGAAAATTTGAATTTGCTTTTGCCACCAAAGTGAGATTGGTTTATTAATGCATAAAATGTTTCTAGGTTGACTTGCACTTAGTCTTCTCTTGATCTTTTCGGTTTATCACAAAGCACTTTACTCTCAACAAACTTCGCTCTTGTACCTTCAAGAGGTACATGTCCTTGAAAACAACTTCATTCTGGTACCTTAGACAGGGACAGGACCCTTAGGATAATTCGCTCCTGTACCTTTGGAAGGGTCGGGAGCGAAATTCCTCTCTTTGCTCAATTCACACTCAATTCTTTTCACTTTGCCTTAGACTTGATTTTCCAGATTCTCTTCTCATCGCGCTCAAGTCAATCAGCTCCCAACTTTTCTTAAAAAAGATCCTCTTGGTGCTTTAGTGAGATAGGAGGTCCTTTCAAGGATTTCGCTCTTGTACCTTTGGAAGGGTCAGGAGCGAAATTCTTCTTTTTGATTCAAACACTTCATATTCCTTCAACTTTGTTCTTAAACTTAGCTTTTGGGTCCTTCCACCTCGATCAAGTCCATTCCATTTGCCCTCAACCTAGCTCATGACAGGATCCATTTAATTGTTTGAGTGAGCAATTAAGGTCTTTTGAGGATTTCGCTCCTGTACCTTTGGAAGGTCAGGAGCGAAATTCTTCTTTTCATTCAATTCGTTCACCATTCTTTATTACTTCACCTTGAACTCAACTTTTGAATGCTTCTTCCATCATAATCAAGTGGATTAGCTTCCATTATTGCTCAATGTGATGTCCATTCAATGTTTTTGGTGGATTTCGCTCATGTACCTTTGGAAGGGTTAGGAGCGAAATTGACAATATTGTTCAAATTCTCCATACTTCATCATTCAACTTGGTTTGAATTCACTTCTAAAGGCACACAACTCATCTTTCTTTCAGTCAAGCCCTGAAAGCGAAGGAGCAAGGTGTTTTAAGAAAATTCGCTCCTGTACCTTTGGAAGTCAAGAGCAAAATTCACACTTTCACTTTAACTTGGAGCAAAGGAAGTAGCTATCCATTTCCAGCTCACTGTTTACCAATCTTCTTTAACTCTGTCAATCTTCATGCCAATCTTTCATTATCAAAGAAAAGGTTGTATTTGCATCAAGTTAAAGAAATCTTCAAGAGTCTTGTTCCATTCACCTAAGCTCTTTTCGTTGCTACAAGATTGTCAAAACATTATTAACCATTAACCTTCAAACAGCCTTTTGTGTACAGATCAGTCACCAAGGGATCAAAACAAGTATGCTTTTAGACCAGATCGGTGCTTTGAAGGATCAGGATGATCTCTTGCAAAGGGAGTAATTCGGGCTTTTGAAGAGCAATGGAAGTAGATTCAGGTTTTTTGGAGTGGCAACAGAAGTCATCTTTGGATAGCTATCTTCCAGCTTGATGTTGTCTTGAAATATGAGTTGCTTATTGTGAATTTGATCTTCTTGACTTCTCCACGTGACTGGTGTTCTATGCTTCCTTGAATGCTCATCTTTCCATCAAACCTGAAAGACCAAGAAAACACTTAGATCATAATTGTGAACAAACACCCGGTTAAGTAATGTGAAATAATTCACGGGATTCACTTCATGAAATTCTTCAATATCTGGAAATAGCATCAATGGGCTCTACAAATAATAATTCAAATCTGCAATTGCATTTTTAGACCTATCAATGACATATCAGATCTGGACCTGCACAAAATTAGGGAGGAAAACACCTTGATTTGAATATGAACAGCTTGTTTGTTTTCAAGAATTACTTCCCTTCTTTTCTGATTTGGCTTAAGTTTGATCTTCTTCACTAGATTGCATTAATCTCTGGAATTCATATCAGGACTGCATATACTTGTTTCCAGAATCCGATGTAGATTGAAATCCATGTCTGTCAGATTATTCACTTAAATCTGCACCTCTTGAATTCTCCTTAAAATCTGATTACCTCAATTCAAATATGAATTCGTATCTTTGCCTTGTCATTTACTTATGCTCTCCTTATGATCTGATTTTGAATTTAAATCCCCCAAATGGTTTTGTTCATGTGACGCATCTTTCCCTTCAAAGGCCAGCTTGTTTATTTCCTAAGTGCCACACCTTACATTGTGTTTCATCGTGGCATGTGTTGGGAATATTAGGAGCCAAATAAAATGATGAGGTGGCTCTTTTCTTTTAAATATGCCTTAAAAACTTTTTCCTCTTTCCAAAATTAAGTTTTGGTGGGCCCAAGCAATGATGTGGAAAAGGTATGTGATAACTTTTAAAATTTCCATTTCTGATTTTGTGGGGCCCAAGCAATATGTGGCATGGTAATTAAAAACAGGCTGGTCCTCCATTTTTGAGTGTGTGGGGCCCAAAAGGATGATATGATACGGTGGAGAGAAATATGAGGGGGGAGTGGTAGGAAATGTTAAGGGTAGCTGCTACGTGGAGAAAGAGGGGGGAATGGGATGTTGGAGGAAAGAGGGACATAAGGGATATGAATGATGGAAGTAGGAGATACGTGGGGGGGGATGAGGTTATGAGTTTTAGGATGTGGGAGGTAAAAGGGGTTGGAGGGAGTTAGGATATGTTGGGGAATAAAGTGGAGTGGGAGGTATAAGGGGGTAATGAAAGGGTAAAGGGGATGTAGGTTATAATGGGAGTTATAAGAGGCAAGGAAAAAGGGTAAGGGGGTAGGGTGGTAGGTTAGGATAGGGATAGGATATGGCTACTAGGATGGGAGTAGTAGGAAGAAGGTAATTAGGAATAAAGGTGGGAAATGGGAATAATTAAGTAGGTAGGGAGGTTAGGATGTGGTAGGCTAAGGGGTACAGAGATAGGAGGGTGGAAGATGTAGGTGTGGGCAAGGTAGGTGTAAATGTAGATGAAGGGTAGTGGATGAGTTTACTAGGATGGGGAGAGGGTTAGGTAGGTAAAGGTATAGGTTAGAAGATGGGATGTAAGGTAAGGGACATGGAAGTGGTAGGTTATGTAGAGATGTGAAGGAGGTTAAGACATGGGGTATGAAAGGTGGATGGAGGATAGAGGATAGGAAGGTAGGTGAGTTAGAAGGTATGGTAAATGGAAGTGAAGAGTGTTAGGAGAGGTGGAAATGGAAGGAAATGGAAATGGGAGAGATTGGGTTTGGGCACCCACTGACAGGATCAGGAGAAGTGGAAGGGATTATGCCTTGGCTGGGCAAAGGGAATGTTAAACCTCACTTCTTTTCAAAGAGAAAGACTTGGCCAGCTCCTGAACAACTACGAACAAAAGGTTAACAGAAAAGACTCGACAACAACCAACTAAGCTAAGACAACTAACCTAGAAAGCGAAAAAAGTGGTTGTCCCCATTTGCAATGAGGCGATGTGTGAATACATCACAACACTTATCACGCCTTCTTATGGCAACAAGAGCTAGAAGAAAAAAGAAGGAAGCAAGA
Source organism: Cryptomeria japonica (assembly GCF_030272615.1). Classification (NCBI taxonomy): domain Eukaryota; kingdom Viridiplantae; phylum Streptophyta; class Pinopsida; order Cupressales; family Cupressaceae; genus Cryptomeria; species Cryptomeria japonica. The sequence continues at coordinate 115,185,680 of NC_081409.1, forward strand.
TCAAATGCTTGCGACCCAAATTGTTGCAGAAAATCAAGAACTACTTATATGTAAGGAGAAAACAATCCGTGTCTCATTGTTTAAAGGCAGACTCATTTGGAGATCACACTAGTCTCACGGACAAGAAGAAACAAGCAAGATGGACAAGCACAAAGATTGCAAGGGCCCACGCCCACAAGAAAAGAAAAGAGGCAAAAAAATGACAAGCAGATTCAACAAGGTGAATGCTTTGTTTCTGAAAAAGACAACGCAAATGAATTGTGTTTATTTTCTTTCGTGATCATCCTCTCATTGTTGAGAATGAAGTAAAAAATAAAGTCTATATCAGCTCTAGAGACAATATCAAAGCAACTAGGTGATACAACAAATCCCTACGAATACCTAGAACACAGCGCATGTTTCAAGAAAGAAACAAGCAATAAGGAATAAGGCGAGGTCATTTATGATGCCCCAAAGAATCCCTATGAAGCAAAACACCTCTATTTGGAGAGAAAGAAAAGAAGAGATGGATGAAGACCAATTCTGGGGTGAATTAGAAATATTCTTCTTATCAATAAAGGTAAAAGCCCTACCTCCTAAAGCAGAAAGTTATGAGAAACAACAAAGGTACTTCATCATTGTACCTTCAGAAGAGTCTGAAAGCAAAAGCTATGCAAATGGGCAATATACAGAGAAAGCATAATGTACCTATGATCACACAAATTCAGTACCTTCAAGAGGATGCCCTATTCGACATCTTGCCCAGCAAGGGAATTGCCAAACCCTTTCTGTCATGTTCACTTCGGAACATGAGCTACTCAGGCAAAAAAGACTCACTCTTCCGTTACCAAAGAATGGTATCAGCAATTTGCAAGTTGCCTGTCACTCCCTTTCCCTCTACTCCTGGTTCAAAAGCATGCAAAATGTTATAAATTAGGGAGAAATGGAAGTCATTTTGAAACATCTACTAATGGTTTTGTTTAGCCCATCAATTGTCATAGTAGGTTAGGTTAGGGTAGGATTAGTTAGTCATTCTTTCCTATCAAAGAAACGTTACTACATGTTTACTTAACTTGGAGGGTTGCGTTGCTTAGTACTAAGCTTTCCTCTAAATGCAATTGTGCACAAGTTTTGACCCCAAGAATGCTCCTACGCTCAAAAGGTTATAGAATTATCAGCTAATGTGATCATGCATCACAAAGTAGCAACAAGTTTTTAGAAATCTGCAACATAAACTTTCCTTTGCGCCCAAAGGCTCTCCCCACCACACTATGAAAGAACATAACATACTAAGGTTTGCACGTACTATCCAAGAACATAACATACTATCCATGTTATGCTGGGAGAGCCTTCATGCAAAATCTAGTTAATTTTTTAACTCATTGCAAGCATGTTGAAAGAAAATATTTCCAAGAAGAAAAGAAATAAACACGTGTAGATACCAAACAATTGTTGCAAAAGATCCAAAATATCAAAAGTTATGTACATGTATATTCATTTATATAGTAAATTTTTACAAGTATTCATATATGCTTTTTGACCCTTGATGTTATTATAAAAAATTTCAAAATGGGTCTTCTGAGTTTTGCAAAATTGTCTTGATTTTTGTTTTTAAAGAAAAAAGAAAAGATTTTTTTTAGGGCACAAAGCAAAGGAAGCTATATTGTTGTGCTTGGGGGCTATCTCCTTCGTCATCCTCCTCATCAGCATCCTCATCTGTCACCAGTAATTCCCTCTCGCTTGGCAGGCTGTTGTCATCACTATCCAACACTGAGTTGTCCACGAAGAATCGAAAATCCTCTAGCCATTCCACCTTGAAGGTGGGTTCTTCCCCAGTTGCCCTTTTGAGGAATTCACATGCATGGCCATAATGAGCTCAATTATCCCCAAAGGAGCAGGTCTTGACATTAGCTACAAACGGCCATCATGGCACCACTGCATCTTTTTCCATGTATGCCTTCAGGTTATTTGCATTACAAATACCGACCCCATACTGTGCCACCGCCAGAACTTGATTTGAACCACCAGCTATTCATTCCCAAACAACCCCCAAGTCATCTTTGTGATGCCGTCTTTCAGTGCTTTCATGTGAAGAAAGGAACCCACAAAGTGAGACACAATGTCAATATTCACCCGATACCGATCCTCACTAACCAGAAAATCATCTCCCAGGATCCACTTAACAGCGGCAAGCACTAAATCATTGTCAGTATTTATCAAAAGTGTTCTAGCCGCCAATTTGTTACTATGCCTAAGAACGCTCACTATGTCGTAATGGCAGTTACCCTAATTGGGGTGTCCTTATCTGCCTAAGCTTGCAAATTATACTAATGCTCTTTACTACGTGTTGATGTGTTTTCTATGTACAATCGAACACAGGATAAAATACAAAAGTATTTTACCCTCTTGAAAAAAATCAACTCGGATGCTAAATAACTGATCAACTAAGATGGTTCCAAGGTTTCTACGGTCAGTTCATGACATGTGGGTAACTCAATGGCTTGATGTGAATTGTTGTTTTCACATGGGGACTTAAAAAATTGTTCTAAAGATTGCACACTTATCATGAATGGTCATGGGATGCCGATGATTTTGCAATTTGAGCTCACAATCTATTCTAAAGAAGACTTTCAAATAAAATGCAAAAGGATGAGAGTTTAGGAGTTCTATTCGAATCCTACTTAACCTAGAATGCAAGAGGTAATAAATGATTCAATGAAATTCAACTAGGCTAGGTTTCAACATCAAAGAACAATTCAACACAAGCTTAGTGCAATCATCTAAGGTAGATTTATAGATGTTCAAATCCATACTAAACACCATAGACACCATCAATTGGATGCATATCAGTGAGCAAGCACAAATTGAAGTTAAGTTCGATTTAAATTTCAGTTAACCACACAAGGCAAACTTACAATCAGCAAGAAGCTAGTGGTATGGATTAAACGAATTTCATTCAAATGCATTCAACACTTCTTTCATTCAATCTAAAATACTTGAAAGCAAATCCTAATCTAAATTTGGAGGCAATGATAACCACAAATGCTTCAAAATCTAAACAAAATCCCCAAACTTCAATGATTGAATTCAAACTTGCAGCATATTGGCAACAATTCTCAAAAATCTCTCCCTTACAAATGAGAGGAATGAGGCTTATATAGAATCTCAAAATGAAACGGATGGTCAAGATTCAATCTAGAATCAAGGGCCAAGATCATGTGCTGCCCTAATATTAACCTAATTAGGGTTTACAACAAAAAGAGGAATCAAAAAAGGAGGTCCAATGGGATGACGTCTAGTCATCAAGTAGGGAATCTTCTAGAAGATTCCAGCCTGCATCCCTCTCTCTAGCTGCATACTCAACGAATCTAGCCAAGACTGAGTTGAGTTCCTCCATCGTAACACTAGGAAGACCTTCCCGCTGCAAATCAATTACATCTAAGGCATCTGAGCAAGCATCCAAAATGCTCTCCCAATCTATCATAAGTTTCTACGAGTTGTTGATGTGATTCATGAGAGAAACCAAGTCATCTAGTTGATTCTTCCTCAAAGATTCCAACTGACTGAAGTAAATATACCTTATTTTCTCTTTCAATTCTTCCAAGTTCAAACTGTTGGATCTCTGGTAGGATTTCCGTGTCGGAACAATGTTTGGACTCATTGTCCTTCTCTGTCATATCATTCTTCTTCACGGATGAAGAGCTCATGGTAAACTGAGGAGTGTTAGACTTTTGTTTCTTTTGCCTTGACTCTTGGCCAGCAATCTCTTTGCCTTTAGCTTGTGATTCTCTAGGCATACCTTTCCTTCTTTTGGGAGCTTGACTCTCCTCATCATTGTGCAATCTCATTGTTGATCGTCCTTTCATCATCATTAATAGAGGACTCCTCATTTCTCATCTTATCATAGGTGAACGTGACCTTCAATTTTCTCAACTCATTAACATACTTGTCCACCCATTCCCTAGAGTAATCATTCACTTCTCTCATCAAAACATTCAAATCTACCAACTTAGGTTGCATCCAACTAGGCAACGTGATAGGCTTGTCTTTCTCATTTGCATACTGCAGATGGATGTGTTCCCCATCATCTTGCACTTGATCTGGAATGGAGAAGAGATTACACTTCTTCATGAAGTCCACTAACAGACGAGACGACATCTTCCTTCTAACTGCAAACTCATCCATGAGATTAGCCCAATAGTCTTCAATGTCAATTCTGTGTATAAACTTCCCTCCTCTAATTGTTACAATTCTCTAAAATGGATCAAAGCTATCCTTGCCCTTTTAGGTTCCAAGGTGATAGAACTTCAACTCCTCACTAACTGTATCTGTTGCGGTTGCATTGTGGCATACCTCGATCATCTTTTCAAGTGCAAATGGAAAAGTCGTCCTCGTTCTATGCTTAGCCTTCTAGAGAGAATCATACTCCAAAAGTCGTCTCACTACCTCAAGTAAAACCATCTTGTTTGTCAGATACCTAGGAAGCTTGTATGGTTCCGATGGGAAGCCCTAAATTTGTAGGTATGTGAAGGTAGGAAACTGGATATAGCACAATCCATATTTCTCATTAAGTGTTGTTGCCTCCTTAGACAACCGTTTGTGTATTCCGCCTTGCAACAGTCTTGTGATGTGCATGATTAAAGCAACATTCACCCTTCTGTAGTGCTCAGTTTCATGTAGGGGGAGTTGCAAATATCACTCATAAACTCTATACTGTCTAGGCTCGTTCTTGACTTCACCCTTGCGTATCAATCCTCTGTACACAACACATCTAGCAAGTATGTAAACAAGGAAGTCATGTTGAATGTCTTTGTTTTTTCCAAACCTTTCAACTAGATGTCAAGGTTATCACTTATCATCTTCACCCAGTTGATCACCATTCCTCCTGCTATCTCCTCAATAAAATGATACATCCATGTCTCAAATAGCGCTCCTTGAGGTGCTCCCATGACTCGGTTGAGCAAAAATATTAAGCCACTATACTCCTTAAAATCCGAACTTAGGAGCCTCTTGGGTAACCTGGAGTGGTGACGCCTTGTCTCAAGGATCCACTTATTGTTGATAATTGTCATACATGATCATGTTATTCTATCAAATTAAGCTTGGACCTCTTCCTTGGTCCTTTCTTGCATGTCTGTACACCTAGGGATTGCAAATACTTCCCCAATGGATTCCTCAGTCAGGTACGCATGCACTATCCCCTTAGGTGATTTGATCATTCTGGTTAGCGGATCATAATGCTTTCCGCACTGAACTGCGAGCTCATTGCACTAAATGGATGGTGGAAAACCAACTGTATGGTAGATTCCACTCTTCATGATATCAGCCACCAAGGTGGATGGAAGATGATTCTTCACTCCAAACATTCTCTGCTTCATTTGTTCATGTCCAGGCATTCCATGTTCATATCTCCAATCTTCTTCCATTGGGATGATATCTGTGACTCCGAGTAGTGGCCCTCTTGCACGATCTTCAATTGGTTTTTCCTTGTCGATATACCCACCTTAGACGTGCCACCTGTATGAAGCTAGAAGTTAATATAATGGTAAAAATAGCTCTAATAGTATATTTTCAGAATTCTCTAAGTTCTGATTTTTAAAGATTTTGTCACATTTATGAGTCTAAAATCAGAAATTTCAACAGTAAGGAACATAAAATTCTGAAAATTAGACAAATCTAGATCAAGTTTTATAACCTGATTTTCAAACTCAATATAAGTCTGATCGCAATTGCAAGTCTGAAGACAACCTGGTATACTCAGAAAATGATGGATTTTGATGTCAAAAGTGTATTTCCAGGTCTGATTTTCTGAGATTAGAAGTCTGAAACACCTCTGAAAGCTCACTTAAAGGCTCGGATCACTCAATAACCATGGCACCACATCAATTTACCCTGCATATTGGCTGGGAATGAATTAGTCTGTGAATAATGGCTGGGAATGAATTAATACAAAATCTATGGGGCTGGCATATTGTCTCAGATCTGAAAAATGAAGTTTGGATCAGCAATGGCATCACAAACAATACCACAATCCTCTCCAAAAATGGCGCCACATCAAACTTAGGGAAATTCACACTTCAATCAGCAATGGCACACCTCATGTTTGCCCACAAACCCACTCAATGGTGACACAATCAGCCTCTTAAGAAGAAATTGCAGCCTCCACTAAGCAATGGTTCCACACAAAATAATCAAATAACCTCCAATAATGGTGCCACAACGAATGTAGACAAAAATCGTCCTCTTCTCAGCTGTAGCGTACCCTCAATCTGCCCACTAGCTGTCACATCAATGGAAATATAATAATATTTAAATGCTGGGCTGAGTCTTTTATTCTTGCTTTTGCCTTACAAAATCAACACACAAGCAATGTGAGATAAAACTTCTCTCTTACCAGCCCAGTGGAAAAACGATTTGCATAGGGATTCCACACTTAGCATTAAATTCATTTTGTTTGATCATTAAATGTCTGTGGTAAGGCAAAATAAATACTATTTGGGGCACACTTTGTCATTTAAAATTTCATTTGAATTCAATTCTAGCCACCTAGGGGAAAAAACGCACCCCATCTAGACAATTTAATTCACTTAAATAATCTCCACTTGCCACTTAAACCCATGAGGGGAAAATTGACCCTCATCTAAACAAGTTATTTTCATTTCACTCATTTTTAGCTCATATATCCATCCAAGGGAAAATCGCTGGCCATTTGGACAATTAAATTTGACCATTTCACGCAAAAACACCTCCCAGTGGAAAAACGTCCCTCATATGGACACAAAAGTCTCATTGAACTTGTCAAATCTCATCAAAATGCTCTCCAGGGGAAATTTGAACTCCATCTAGACAAACTAAAATCAACCAAAATTCACAATTTCATCCCCAGTGGAAAAACGGACCTCATCAAGACAACATAGATCTGTCCACACTTCAGTCCATCTCGTTCATTTTCAATCCTAGTGGAAATTCAAAGGACAAATAATTGCACTTAACTTGGTCATTTACCTCCTGGTCGAAAAACGTGGGTCATCAAGACTCACTTTCCTTGTACATTTTCATTCAAAATGGCCTGGTGGAAAAATGACCTCCATCAGGACAACCACAGTGGAGAATCTAGATGCATAGGGATTTTCCCAAAAAACACTTGAAACTCAATGGAAACTCTATTTCCATCGGAACAATTCACTTTTACACCTTGATTTCATGGGGGGAAAACTTCCTCCATAGGAACTAGGATGATTTTCATGCTGAAAAAGGCCCAAACTTATCAAATTTCATCCTTTCACTCAATGGAAATAGAATTTCCATTGGGACATAACATTTTATCTCGATTTCATCAAGATTTTGTGCAATTTTGACATATTCTACCTCCTAGGAGTGGAAAAACAACTCCTATAGGGGCTTTAACATTTTTGCACAAAATTCACATCAATTTTGCAACATAAATATATTTTACGCTCAAATTTTAAAACTTGTTGCAACTTCAAGACTTAGGCAAAATATAGGATCACCTTGACATTTTGCCATTTTAAAACACTTGATCCTACTGACTTCAAAATTCAAAATTTAAACCCTAATTGCACATTGAAGTCCTCTAGGCATGACCATTTCAAAAACAAGACTCAGGCATGAAAACTCAAAATTGCCACCTGACTGCCAAAAACCCTAAACTAACAAAACTCGGAAAGCAAGAAAGAGGGGGTCCCCGTTTGCAATGGGGCGATGTGTGAAAAGGTCACAACACTACATAGGCTAATCTCAAAGTTTGGAATGATTTAATCGACAGGGTAATTGCCTTTTATAGACAATTTTCGCCCTCCGTGCACATGCGAACAGCTATGCATCCGCATTTTATGGTGAGCGATCATGCCACAAAACAAGTTTTGAGGTGCTAGAGCAGCACACCCAAGACTTTCGGTATTCAATAAGTATTTAATTTAATGTCCCTTTACATGATAGCAAGGATGATATAGAGGCAACTTGCTTTAATGGGTTAAGGAAGGAAGTAACGCATTTATTTCTCTTGTTTATGATACAAGATTTGGTTAGACTTTGCTAAAGATTTTGGGTGTCATATCAATAATTCTCAAATCACTATTAGTCATGTTGTTGGTTTGCAACAACACCCATGAATTCACTCATGATGACATATTTAATATTTCCTTGATGTGAAATATTGAAGAGGCATGTGTCCTCTTTAAGTGAAAAATCTAAAGGTTACCCTCTCTACCATTTTGGTTTCCAACTTGGCAGCCTTGTTTTATTAATCAGCAGAATTAAAAGATTAAAATAAATGAGCAAAAGCTCCAAGGGCATAAAGTACAAGTTAAAATTATTCTATACCTAGGTGATGAGGATAACTCTACTGGGGCTATGGACACTTGACTAACGATAGAGCTAAGTTTGTCAAAAACCAAAGCGATACCCTTGTCGGGGCTATGGACACCTGTCCGTCAGCAAGGCTCTATTTAATTGACGTGTATTTTGTACACAATCATACACAGAATAAAATACCCAAAGGCATCTTATCCTCTCTTGAATAAAGTCTCTAACTGCTGAAGATATCGCAAGAAGGATCAGTTAGGATGACTCCAATGTTCTTTTTGGTAGGGTCTCTACATGTGGATAAGCACCAGTGGTCTTTGTGATTGCTGTGTCATCAAGGGGCCTTACGTTTCCGAAGAATTTTCTAAACTAAACAAGCTCTCAAAAAATATCAAAAGAGTAGGGTTTGCAAGAGATCTAATCTAGTCTAACCCTAAGAATGACTCAATGCAGACGAGACTTGGTGAGATTCTACCAACTTCAATATTGCCATAAATCAACAACTCAATTGAAATTGATGCGATCTTCTAAGGTAACAAATGATTTTTCAATACATCAAGGATCAAGGACACAACCACGAAGGTACATATCCAAGATACAACAACGATTGAAGGTTTAAGCGATTCAAATATCTCCAGTCGACCACGCAAGGCGTTCCTACAATCAGCAAGAAGCTAGTGGTTTGGAAAGCGAATCCTACCAAAGATCAAGTCCAACACTTTGTCCTTCGAATTAACACACTACTTTGATTGAGAATGATTCAAGAAAATGAACAACCATGAAGATAACCACGAGAATTGCAATAAAACACCATAACTTCAATATTTTATTGATCTCAAAGCCATCATATACAACAATTGTTTGAATTCCTTCTTCAAAGCTCAATCTTGCTACAAAAACAACTTGCTTCTAATCTCTCTAATTTCTCCTTAATCTCTAATTTTTCTAGTTCTTTTATTGATTTTAAAATGAAAAGAAATGAGGGTATAAATAGCATCCTCAATTACAATGAACGGTCCAGATCGAAAGAAGATCAATGGCCAAGATTATGACACCTAAACCCTAATTAGGGTTTATTACAAATAGCCCCCTTTTTACTGAACAATATTAAATGCATAGCCAAATATTAAATTTGGCACAAAAATCTAGGAGACATAGACCAATGACAATTAAAGTGCCATGTCATCTATAACAACCTCTCATCTAGAATCTTATTCCCTTTCCAATGCTCCTTTTTAGCATATGCAATGAATCTTGATACGATTCCTTCGATCTCAACAATTGGAATCTCGGGAAGATTCCTCATTCTTTCTTCTAAGTGGATGACTTGATCAAATGCTTTGAGAAGAGCAGCGTCCCATCCAGGTTCAAGTTCTTTAGTCTTCTCAATCAAGAGCATGGTAGCAAACATCTGGTCCCGTTGCTCATCTGTGATAACATTAGCATCCTTGCAAAAGATGACCTTGACTCTATCCTCCAATTCCTGCAAATCCACATCTGTCTCAACTTCGATCCTCCTGCCAAGAATGGTACGTAGTACCTCAAATACTCTGTCCTAGATCGAGTGGATAACCTCCTCAACATGATTACACCTGGTACTGATGTCCTCGAAGAGAACTTCCTTCATCTGGAGTAAGGTTGACCACTGAAGCAAACTATGAGGTCCTCCATCCATTATCTTTTCCTGTGCTTAGACCTTCCTTGATGTTTGTCTGATTACTTGCAAGACAGGAATGATAACATCTTTAGTATGAGCAAAAGCGGCTACCGTTATCATCAAGTTGTGGATGATCTCAAGAACCTGGATAGCCCTATGAATGGTCTGCATCATCCTTGTTGCAAATTCTATGGCAACTGTATGAGATTTGTCAATCCATGAGCTCATAAGTTGGACCAAACTCCTGACTCTCTCTGCCTCACCAATTGACTGAAGGGGAAGTGCTTGTACGGGTGATCTTGCTGGATCCTGACGTCCCAAAGGTTGATTGAGATGGCTGAAATATGTTCTCCATGCACCGACCTCCCTCTCAAGCTTCCTATTTTTCTCCATTTCTTCTCTAAGCTTGTCTTTCAATGCCTCAAATGAATCGGTGGCATCATCTAGTGTCTGCTCGACTGTGAGTGGACCAAGCTCAAATGTTTCTACATCATATTCCTCTGCAAGGATCTCACCTTCGTACTTGTCCACGGCCGGTGTAGCTATCTGCAATTTTTTGGATCCAGTCTCATCTCTAATCATCTTGGACATCTTGGTGGCCTTCCTCTTCTCTATCACTTCCTGGGAATGTCCAACAAGGCTCTCCAAATCAATCACATTGTCCTCGTCCTCGATCACAATTACCTTCGTTAATCTTTCCTTCAACCAATCTGGGATGGCAGATCTTGTTTCTTTAACCTGTATTTCCTTAAGCAATTCTTCTTCTCTGGGAGGAGATGTTACTTCGTTATCTTCCCTATCCTCATGCAACTCATTGTCTTGGAGAGATCCACCTGGTGACCTTCGAGGTGCCTGTCCTTCTTTATCATTCTGTACCATTGATTCCATAGACTCCTCTATCTCAAATGTCCTCTTCTCTTGTCGAGAAGACGTACCGAATGAACGATCTCGGTTGGCCTCTTGCTTCTTCTTGGAAGATTCTCTTTTCTCAGGTCTCTCTTTCCTCTTCGAGCCTCTTGGATGGAGATTGCCTTCACTTGCACTTCGAAGGTTGCCTTCACTTGTATTTCTGGGATTAGGATTGCCTTCGCTTACATTGGCTCCACCTTCAGCTGGTCTCTCCTCCAAGGTGAAAGTCATAGCTATGCCCTGTTCTCTCAACTTCTAATGCTGCACATCAACCCATCTACGAGTACAAGACAAGACTGGAGCCATCAAAGCATCTAGATCCACAACCTCGGGCTCATTCCAATCTAACCTCACTGTTTTGCTTTCTCGATCATAGGATGATTGGAGATGTCTGCCACTGTCCTGAGCTTGGTCGGCCACTCTGTAAATCTTGCATTTCCTGATGAAATCCAAAGGCAATCTAGAATGCATCTTTCTTTTCACTTCAAGATCATCTAAGAGATTCATCATAAAATCTTCTATTTGAAACTCATGCTTATATTTCCTACCGACTGTCTCCTCTATATATCCATGTGGATCAAAGCTCTCTCTCAAGGCAAAGAATGAAAATGAATACAAAGCTAACTCCTTCTCTGCGTCATCCATGGCTAGAGCATTAGGACATATCTCAACTGAATTGCCTAATATGATAGGTACAGGAACTCCATTTCCATGTCTGTGTCTGAATGCCTTCGCATAAGCTGCCAACTGTCTTGTTACCTCAAGTAACACTATTCTGTCTGTCGGATATCTCGGCAACATGTATGGAGGTGAAGGACATCCATGAACTCTAATATAAGTAAATTTCGGAAATTGGATAAACCAAGCACCGTACCTCTTTACTAGCTCTTGTGCATCCTGAGATAGTCTATTGTGAATCCCGCCTTGCAACGTCCTTGTAATGTTCATCGTGAAGGTATCATTAACTAACTTGTAGTTACTTCCTGACGAATGATGCAAGTGAACATAGGAATCACAAACTCTAACTTCACCGGGTCCTCTTCCAATCACTCCTCTGTGAGGTAGTCCTGCGTACTCAATGCTCCTAATCATGGCATATATGACGTATGAACTCATGTGGAAGGATTTGGTAGCCTTCAGTCTCCTTAACTGTACGTCCAAGCAATGGCTAATCATTCTAGCCCAATGAATTGTTCCTTTTCCCTGAACTATCACCTGGATGAAGTAGAACATCCACTTCTCAAAGTAGAAGGCCTGAGGGGCTCCTGTGACTCGGTTGAGCATTGTTATCAAATCTCTGTACTCCTCCTGGAAATCGATCCTATGTGGTGTGTTCGGAATCTTGCTCAGGCGAGGACGACTCTTGAGTAACCAATTCTTGTTGATGATGCTTAAGCAAGCATCTGGATCATCTTCGTACATGGACCTGGCTCCTTCTATGCTTTTGTAGACCATATCTCTGTGCTCTGGAAGATGGAAAGCCTCACTTATAGCTTCCTCTGAAAGATAAGATAAAGTGTTTCCCTCCTTGGACACGATCGTTCTGGACTGAGGACCATAATGACGAGCACACTCGATCATCAACTCATGGCACTGGACTGCTAGAGGGAAGCCGGCCACCTTAATGATGCCACTTTCGATTATCCTCTTGACGACAGGTGATGGCTTGCCAATATAAGGGACCTCTCGAAACTTCTTCGTACTGAAGTTGCCCAAGTTGGTATCCCCAATGTTGCTCCACTTAGACACGATCTTGGTCTCCAATTCTTCGTTCTTTTGATCTTCTTTCATGAGAGTTGGACGACTGGTGGATGCTCCCGCCTTCGGGGTTGCCATCGTAACACCTACACAACATTTCATAATAAGTAATAGATTTTGCAATGCATGACTATAGATTAGAGATTAAATTTAGGAAACTTCATGATAAGTCTTTGAGTTATCATTTCCTAAATATGATCGAGCTACTTGAAATTCAAAATTTCAAAATTCAAAATTTAAGGCTATGACGATCAAAATTCAAAATTAAAACAAAGGAAGACTTCGCCATACCTCTCTTGAGAGCTTAACTCTAAAATGCAAAATTAAGAAATTCGCCTAGGCAAAAATCGATGTTTGATGATTTCAACATGATCCTCTTCAAGTGAACGTCTTCCTTAGCAACTTCGCCACCTTTGGGGGGTCTTCAATCAAGATGATGGCAAGCTCGCTCTACGTGAACCAAACTCGCACTCCTTTTGATGATGTTTCGCACCTCCTTTTGATGATATTCGCACCTTGTAATTGTCTTCTCCAAATCGCATGTAAAGGATGATTGAATGATGTTTTGAAATGCAATAACTCACCCTTCCTTTATAGGCGCTCTCCTCTACAATTACCTCTAGGCCGACTTTGTAAAATAAGGCAATTAAAACAAATTTTAATTAAAAATTAAGGCCGACCTCTAGAAAATATAATCCAAGTGCACCAATTTATTTTTTATTAATTAATTAATTAATTAATGCCCTTGTGATTAATTAATTCGATTTTTTAAAGGCAAAAAATAATTAATTAAATGTTTTGCGCAATTTTAAATGCCAATTTTAATTAAATATTTCAAATTTTATCGATTTTTTTTAGCATTTAATATACTTTGAAAATTATTGGCGCCAAAACATGAGAGAGGTAAGGGTACAAACCATATCGCTCTGGTCCCTAACTGAGGGACAGGAGCGAACTTCACTTCCTAGCTCAAATTTGAGATTTTTAAATATTCACTCCTTGTTTGTTACCTTTCAAATGACGTTTTCAACCTTGTGTAACTTTGATTTGATGTGATCTTTTGAAAAGAATGAGTGATTTAGTTAATATCGCCCTGGTCCTTGCCTGAAGGACAGGAGCGATTTTGCCTCCTTGCTCAAGTTGATCACCTTTTGACGTTAACTTCTTTGCTTATCATTCTCTCAAAGATATTTTGACCCTGTGTAACTTTGATTTGATCTTGCCTTGACGTGGTTTTTGAAAGAAATGGCCAATGTATTGAATATCGCCCTGGTCCTTGCCTGAAGGACAGGAGCGATCCTTGGTGTCTTGGGCTCATCCTTGTTCCTATCAACTTGCAATTGTCTTCACAGTGTAAAATGATGTCCCTTATACCTTCTTGAACGTATGAAACGAATGTGGCCTTCAAATTTTAAGCATATTTAGAGATTTCGCTCTGGTCCCTAGGAGAGGGACAGGAGCGAACTTGGGCATATAGTGTAAATCCTTCATCTTTGGTGGTTTTTGTAACTTCATTCTTTGTCGAGGCGTTTCAAACATTATTGCCACCTTGTACTTTGACTTGGAGTGACTTTAAACTTGTAAGGAAGGCAACATAACTAATATTTCGCCCTAGTCCCTGGCTGAGGGACAGGAGCGAATTTCATTTTCTAGGCTCAATCACACTTTGCCAATGTTTAAAAATATCTTCAACGGACTCGTCATGCTCCCTTTCACTCACTTTTGGCATGGAATTTGTTTCAACTTGGTGAGAAATTGATCTAAGGAAGAAATCGCTCTGGTCCCTGGCTGAGGGACAGGAGCTATCACTAAATTTCGCCCTGGTCCCTGGCTGAGGGACAGGAGCGATTTTGCTTCTAGGGTCCATTTTCCTCATGATGACATTTCCAAGTTATATTCAACTGATGAAATATATCTCCTTTGATCTTCTCAAATTGCGAAATTGTTGAAATCTTGTAAGGACAAGGCAATGTTGGATTTTAAGCTCCGGTCCTTCAGTGAGGGACAGGAGCGATTTTTGTCCCTGGCACATTTCCATGTTTGCGAATTTCTTCAAATTATATTCAACGGAAAGAACATGCCTCCCTTTATCTCTTCCAATCCAAAAATCGTCTTGATCCTGCAAGGACAGTAAAATTGTGAAAAACAAGCTCCGGTCCTTCAGTGAGGGACAGGAGCGATTTTTGTCCTTGAGGGCAAATGTTCATCTTTTTGTCGCAAATGACTAACTCCTGGCATTCCATTACGTTTATTCCATTTTCCATCACGTCCTTGATGCTTTAGCTTGATCAGAATGAAGTCAGAATGGTCCAGACAAGACATTTCGCCCTGGTCCCTGACTGAGGGACTGGAGCGATTTGTCTTCAAACTCCAAAAATTCGCCATTTTCAAATCTCAAAATCTTCCAAATCTTTCAATTCGCGTTCAAACGCATCTCCTGGCGACCCTGCACAAGTCAAATGAAACAAAATAACAATCAAAATGCATAAAACACCATCTTCGTCATGATTTTAGAGTTTTAACCACTTGACAAGGCAACAATAAGACTTTTCCAATACTCGGGAAAAATTTTCAAAATTTGCTCAAAAAATCACCCAGGCAAAGATTCATAATCCCATCATCAACACTAAGGCAAAATTTTGGACTTGCATTCAAAATTCCAACTGAACCTAGACCAACCTTCTAGACCCTTGACGAATTCACTTTATTTCAAAATTGCATCCTACGGGAGGAAGCTCAACAAGTTTCAAAATTGACTGGACTCTGGTCTGAAAACACTAAAACGGAAACCCTAAGGCTTAACCCTAATCCAAACGACTAACAAACTAAACCAAAACCCTAAAAAAGCAGAGAGAAGGGCAAGAAAAACGAGCAGAAAGAGGGGGTCCCCATTTTAATGGGGCGATGTGTGAAATGGGCACAACAGATAGCAAGGATGATATAGAGGCAACTTGCTTTAATGGGTTAAGGAAGGAAGTAACGCATTTATTTCTCTTGTTTATGATACAAGATTTGGTTAGACTTTGCTAAAGATTTTGGGTGTCATATCAATAATTCTCAAATCACTATTAGTCATGTTGTTGGTTTGCAACAACACCCATGAATTCACTCATGATGACATATTTAATATTTCCTTGATGTGAAATATTGAAGAGGCATGTGTCCTCTTTAAGTGAAAAATCTAAAGGTTACCCTCTCTACCATTTTGGTTTCCAACTTGGCAGCCTTGTTTTATTAATCAGCAGAATTAAAAGATTAAAATAAATGAGCAAAAGCTCCAAGGGCATAAAGTACAAGTTAAAATTATTCTATACCTAGGTGATGAGGATAACTCTACTGGGGCTATGGACACTTGACTAACGATAGAGCTAAGTTTGTCAAAAACCAAAGCGATACCCTTGTCGAGGCTATGGACACCTGTCCGTCAGCAAGGCTCTATTTAATTGGCCATGAGGGAGTAATCTAAATATGTAGCTTAATGGGAACGTGTCCTCTTCTTATTTCACCTTGCATAAAGGGTAAATAACACACCACAATGCACACACGAATGATTGGGCCCTCTCATTTGGTACCTTGACTCTCAGTGATACAAAGTTCTTAATGTGAGAAACTTCATCTTTGTTAGGCCATTCCAAATGTTTTGTTATAAACTAGAGATTTTAATACATTAATATCTTAGTTCTCTCTTAAAAGTCGGAGTCCCACATATCGACCCTTAATGAGCTTCAAGTCATTGTGCTGGAATTTGGACATTATCATATTCGCCGCTAAATACATTCTTTATCTGCTTGTGTCTCTAGCCGCTCATCTCATGGCCCTTTTGCTTTGCCAAGTTCCTAGTGTTTTAGCATGTCTACCTTGTGCTATTCCACACATGTCTTTTGAATTGTGGTATTTTAACATATTTTGGTTTGTGTCTATAGTATGTGTCATTTCATGCTGAATATGCATTGAAGCACAAGATGAGTATTAGGCTTGTTAAGCTCATGCTTATTTAAAAAACAATCAAGTTTTAAATTCTTGAAAATTTACCTGCAAATTCCGAGAGGTCAAGTTCAAGCAGCAATGGGCAAATAACAATAAAGGCAATGCCATGGATTACCTACCTGTTGTGACATATTCACACATCGCCACATTGCAAATGGGGACCCCTACTTTTTTGTTTTCTGGGGTTTGCTTTCTAGGTTTTTAGGGTTTGTCTGTTAGCCTTTGCATGCTAAGTGTTGCCAGAGGGATCACTAGGATGGCAGGCTCTGCTTGAGCCGGGGTGAGTCCACGGGGCCCCAAAATTAGGGTTTCTTTGAGAGTCTTCCTTAGGCCCTGGTTTTGCTCTTGTTGCTAATTGTGTCTTGCTTGGTGAATGAGTATCATCCTTGAAGGTCTGAGCTAGGTCAAGTTGGTGAGTGATGAAGTCTAGAATGTCATCCTGATCTTCAAATGCCCTGAAATTTGGCTAAGTCTGGAATGTCTTCCTGATCCTGAAATTTGACTGTCTGGAAAACTGAAGAATCCTCCAAAAACTAGATTTTGCATTATAACTCCTGGAGGTTCGAAACCACTCTCAAGCATCCTAACAATATATATGGAATATAACTTAAAGTATTATATCTTTCTTCTTTCTCATACTTAAATGTTATATTCCATACATGAATCCTGACGGAGAGACCAAAATGTCAAATTTCGCTCTGGACCCTTCCAAAGGGTCCAAAGCGAATTTCGCACCTGACCCTTCCAAAGGGTCCAGAGCGAAATTCTCCATAAGACATTCTACTTTGACCAAAACCTAGAACTAACGCATTCCCAGGCATTATTGGGGGCAAAGCACTTGTTTGGATGAAGAAATGTGAGAAATGAAGTCAAGATCTGAGCCTAAACGTGAATTTCACTCCTAACCCTTCCAAAGGATCCAGAGCGAAATTCTCCCTAGACACCTTGTTTGCGCTAAAAGTCTTGTTCCTTGGACATGGTAGGGGTAAATTGGTATGTTCTAGCCCAGGGAAGTGATTGAAGGCATTGGAAAATGTGGATTTTGAGCTAAAACTAGAATTTCGCTCGTTACCCTTCCAAAGGGTCTAGAGCAAAATTCTTAGAAGAGACCCTTTTTCCTCTTTGATTGCACGCAAACCTTGTTCCTTGGGCACAGTTGGAAGCAGAATGATGTGTCTTTGCCTTTTGAGGTGATAGAATGCGAAAGAATGAAGGATTTTTTACCAAAACAAGAATTTCGCTCCTAACCCTTCCAAAGGGTCCAAAGCGAAATTCATTTTTCTCCACTTTGCTCTTTGATATGACCAAGTTTGTTGACTTCTAGGGCGTCATGGGAAGGTTTTGATACACATTTGTCTTTGAGAGGAGATTTGAGGTGATGAAATGGTAAAAATCCCAAAGAATCCTTTTGTTTCTAAAGAGCCTTGGTAGGTGCCTCCCACGAGCAGATTTAAATGTTATGCCCTATGCCTATGAAACTTAGTGCATTTCGTTCTCCTCTCAACAATGAATAGTTGTGGCGTGATGTGCTCATTCCTAGGAGCTAATGTTTCTTTACGATTTTTACAAAAGGGGGTTTTAAAGTGTTGTAAAAGCTTTGCATTTGGTTTTTCACCTTAGTTTAGTTGTTCTATATTTTTCCTCCTCTTTTCAATTCCCCCTAAGAACAAAGAGTCAACTTCTACAACCACGAAGGTCATTTCACAGATACCAAATCGAGTTCAACGTCCCACGTCTGTAAAACTTGCGCCTTTTGGGGATGAACAAAAAGAAATAAAAAGAGGCTACAAGTTCTAACATTGTGAATCCACCACAAAAGGAAAATGAAGAAAAGCCAAAAAGCTACATCAAGGCTCTCAAGAATTCCACCACGGACAACAACAAAAAGGAGATCAAGAAGGAGAAAATAGTCCCACAAGAGAACAATCCACCTTCGAAGGCAAAGGACAACTTCCAAAAGCCCTTTCATCAAAGACAGCCATATACTGTAAATGTTGTTCAATTTACAATTCAATATGCAAGATGTATTCTAATTTATATTCTCTATCTTTATGTATTATCTATCTCTGTTATAAATCTGACCATCTTCTTTGCTTGGCAGGTGAGAGGAGTATTTATCGATTTCAATATCGTCTTCACAAATATCAATTGATATATATATATGCAAGAGGGGAGGATCAAGCAGTGCCTTGACCGGTCATGTCTTATGGACATGATTGATCAAGACACTACTTGATCGCACCCTTTGATATATACTATCAATCGGTGTTTATTTAATTACCAGCCCAATACTAATCGGGGTCCACATAACTCAGTGTACATGCCAATCGGTATTCACGATGTATGCCAAACGGTGTTTGCATGGCATATTAACCGATGTAAATAGGTGTCTAAGTTAACCGATTAACTAATGGTTATATATGTCAAGCGGTGCATACTTTGCCACCCGATAGCAACTCGATAATCATTATTAGTTTATTGTTGGGAACACATCCAATATAAATTGGGATACATGGTTAACTCGATAACCATCGGTGATCACCAATATGCCATGCTATAATATGGTTATCGATATTGATCAACTGAGTAGATTTGATATATGAATGAGGAATAATTATCAAATGAAATAGCTTGAAGTTTTCTGAATGGTTTATCGATAGGATAAATGATTGAATGAGAGACTTCATTTATCTCTCATTCAATCATTTATCTTACTGAAGCTACCATGCATTAACACTCCCTCTGAGCTAGGTAAGATAAATGAGAGCAATATATCAAGCATCACAATTCAAATGCTAGTTAGCATTCTTTACACAATCTAACTTTCTACGAAATCATATCACCTAATCACATGATATGAAGTATCACCTAAACACGTGATACAAAATGTTCATCACATTAATCTTGTGATGACAGGATATCACCTTAGCATGTGATATCAGTATTGCCTAAGCATGCAATACTTAAGGATAATCATATGAGAAAATATTCAATTCTCATCTTTATCCAAGTTGTGGTAGGTGCACTAACATCTCATATAAATGTTTTACCACAACACAATCATGGCTCATCCATGACACACCAAAGATCCAACATGATAATTGGTTTGGACATTATAAGATCGTTGCCTTATAATGTCTCCATACAAGTGTTCATTATCTTGAGAGATCGTCACCTCTTAGATATGAACCCAGGGGATAAAATCCAAAATGTCTTATCATGACAAAGAAGTTTACACATTAAACATCTTATTGATATGTAAATACAAATTAAAAAGAAAATTACCTTTCTATCATACCTAAACCTTTTATGAAGTAATCAACCTTCACTCTGGAAAGAGGTTTGGTCAGAATATATGTCGTTTGATCTCCTGTACAAACATATTCTAATTGAATCACATTTTTGTCTACCATATCTCGCACATAGTGGTATGGGATCTCAATATGCTTGGATTTGTCATGGAACACTGGATTAACTGAAAGTTTTATGCAGCTCTGATTGTCACAATGTATAATAGTGGGTTTCATAGGTTCTCCAAACAACCCCACAAGCAACTTCCTAAGCCATACTGCCTCTCGAGCAACCATAGAAGCTGCAATGTATTCTGCCTCGGTGGAGCTTTGAGCTACAAAGGACTGCTTCCTGCTGATCCAAGATATCATAGCTGAACCTAGACTGAAGCAACATCCTGAAGTGTTTCTTCTGTCAGTTACACTTCCAGCCCAATCTGAATCTGTAAATCCATGTAGGTCTATATCAACTTTCTCATATTTGAGACCAAGGTTTAGGGTACCTTGTAGGTATCTCATGATGTGCTTTACTGCAACCAGGTGTATCTCCTTAGGTTCACACATGAACTGACTTAGAGCATTAACTGCATAACAGATATCTGGCCTTGTATTCACCAGGTACATCAGGGACCCAATCATCTGTCTGTATTGAGTAGAGTCAGTGGGTTGTGACTCTGTTGCTACTTCTTTAAGTTTATGTAAGTTGGTTTCCATAGGAGAGGTCATGGGCCTACAGTTTAGCATTTTGAATCTCTTCATAATATCCAAGGTATACTTTCCTTGGTTTAGTATAATGTTGTCAGAATTCTGCCATACTTCCAATCCTAGGAAGTAATGAAGGAGTCCTAAGTCCTTCATATCAAATATTTTGGATAGATCTTTCTTGCATTGATCTATAAGATGATCATTTCCTGTGATTAATAAGTCATCAACATATAAAATCAACATTAGCATATCACCTTTATTTCTTTTGTAGTAGAGATTAGGATCTGCATCATTTTTAGAGAAGCCTAGTCTTGAGAGATAGGTGTCAATTCTTTCATACCAGGCCCTGGGAGCCTGTTTAAGCCCATAGAGAGCTTTCTTGAGTCGACACGCATAAGACTCTGCATTATAAATTTCAAACCCTTCAGGTTGCTCTAGGTAGACTTCTTCTGAGATCTCACCATTTAGAAATGATGTCTTAACATCCATCCGGTGTACCTTCCACCCCTTAGCTGCTGCAATAGCTAATACAGCTCTTACTGATGTATATCTGGCAACAGGTGCAAAAGTTTCTTCATAATCTATTCCTTCCCTTTGTGAGAAACCTCTAGCTACAAATCTAGCCTTGTGTTTTTCAATACTACCATCTGCAGCATGTTTGATCTTAAAAAGCCATTTAGATGAAACAACAGATTTCTTAGTTGGCCTAGGAACAATCTCCCAAACATCATTTTTCATAATAGACTGATACTCTTCAAACATGGCATCCTTCCATACTTGATGTTCAAGAGCCCCTAATACATTGTTTGGTTCGGCTTTAGAGAGATCATTCATAAGGGCAACATAGCTAGTGAATTTGTTAGGCCTTTTGCTTTCCTTGAAGGTCCCTAAAGGAGCAACAAACTTCTGAGCTTCTGCTACAGTCTTGGTGGCCCATAGTGATCTTTTCTTGAGGTTTTCTCTAGGTGGACTTTGAGTTTCACTTATAGTTTCCTCAGGGTTCTCCCTCTAAAGCTTAGGAGTAGGATCTCTATCTATGCTAGGGGTGGGGATATAGACTTCAGGATCTAGAGAGCTTTGGGCTCTTTTGAATGCTAAGGCTTCTTCAAAGATCACATCCCTGCTTAGTTCAATATTCTTTTGACTAGGTATATAGATCCTATAAGCTTTAAAGGTTTCACTATATCCTACAAAGATTCCCCTTTTTCCAAAAGGCTCTAATTTTAATCTTTTCTCCTTAGGTACATGAATATAGACATGGCATCCAAAAATCCTAAGGTGGCTAATATCAAATTTTGAATTAGTAAAGACTTCCTCAGGTGTCTTATCTTCAAGATGAGAGTGGGGACATTTGTTTTGAATATATACATCAGTGCTAGTTGCTTCTGCCCAAAGATTGACATTTAGATTCTGATCAAAAATCATAGCTTTGGCAGCTTCAACAATTGTCCTATTCTTCCTTTCAGCTATCCCATTTTGTTGAGGGTTATAAGGTATTGTTAACTCCCTCTTAATCCCTGAATTTTTACAAAACTCTTTAAATAATTCTGATGTGTATTCCCCCCCATTATCAGTTCTTAGGGTTTTAATTTTATTTCCTGAGTAGTTCTCTATTACTGATTTGAATTCTTTAAACCTATTAAGGATCTCTTCTGATTCTTTACATTTCAGAAAGTAGATCCAAGTTTTCCTAGAGTAGTCATCAACAAATATTAAATAATACAAAAATCCCCCCAATGAAGGTACAGACATAGGTCCACATATATCAGAATGAACTAACTCTAAAATTTTACTTGTTTTTCTAGTACTATTCTGAAAAGCACCCTTAGTATTTTTACCTAGGGCACATCCTATGCATGCCCCTGAATGATATCGCTTTAACTTAGGTAGACCTGTGACAAGGTATCCCATTGATGATAAAGCTCTAAAATTTAGGTGGCCTAGTCTTATATGCCAGACTTCATTAGCATCTATAGTTTCATGAATTAGGGCTAAGTTGGGCTCTGTGCATAGCTCATACAAATAGCCTTGTCTTTGACCAATTGTTTTAGCTTTCTTGATGGATGAGTTCTTTGGCCAAGCCAAAACTTTGTTGTCCATGAAGGTTACTTTGTATCCATTGTCCTCTAGTGCTAATATTGAGACTAGATTTCTCTTGATGCCTGGAACATATAGTACTCCTCTAAGTTGTAATGATACACCCGACTTTAGTTTGATGGTGCAGGTTCCGACTCCTTTGACTAGATGTGTAGAGTCATCTCTAATAGTTACTTCCTCATCATTCTCCTCTTTCATGGAGTCTAGTACTTCTCTGAATCCTATAATGTGTCTAGATGAGCCACTATCGATCACCCAGGAATTTACTTTGTTTGATGCTTGGTGAGTGTTGAATAGAGTACATACTTCTCGGAGTCCTCTTCCTTTTTAGATTTTCTTGTTTTGGCAAATGTGGCTTGCTTAGCTCTTTCTGGACATTTGGCAACATAGTGCCCAAATTTGTCACATCTGTAACACTGAATCTGAGAAAGGTCATTTTTGAAGGTGTTCTTGCCGTGACGACTTTTTCTCTTCCTGAATTGCTTCTGTTTGCTTTTCTTGTTTGAGTTTGTGTTTAGAACTTGAAGATCTTCATCTATATTCTTCTATTTGATCCCTTTCTTATTTTGCCTTGATTCCTCTTGGAGACAGTCAGCCTTTAGCCTATCGAATTTTGGGAATTCATCCCTTGCACTGATGCCTTGGACGAATGTTTCTCATATGCTAAGCAACCCATCTAGAGCAATGAGGGTTAATTCTTTGCTTTGGATCTCATATCCAAGGGTTGCCAGTTCATCCCTTAGGGTAGATATTCGCATGAAGTAGGCATTGACTGATTCTCCTTTCATCATGGCTATGTGATTTATTTCTCTTTTTAAGCCAAGGTTCTACTGGCATTAGATATCTCAAAAGCATCTTCAAGTGCTTTGAACATGTTGAAGGTTGTTTCATGTTTCCTTATGATGGGCATAATATTGTTTCTTACCCCATCAACTATGATTTTAAAAGCCTTTTCATTTCCTTTTCATTTCCTTCTCTCCAAATTGCTTTGTCAGGTTCAGTCTCAAGTTCTACAGTTTCAGTCTTTACAAATGATTCGATTTTATTTTCTTTTAGAATCATTTGAATTCTGAATTTCCATGCTGAGAAGTCATCACCTCCTCCGAGTCTGTCTTCAAATCTGATAGCGCTAGCCATTGAGAGAATTGTGATGTTGAATATATGCTTGATTTGAATTTTTACGTAAAATTGAACACCCTCAGGTTCGATTTAACTATAGCTCTGATACCATGTAAATGTTGTTCAATTTACAATTCAATATGCAAGATGTATTCTAATTTATATTCTCTATCTTTATGTATTATCTATCTCTATTATAAATCTAACTATCTTCTTTGTTTGGTAGGTGAGAGGAGTATTTATCGATTTCAATATCCTCTTCACAAATATCAATTGATATATATATATATGCAAGAGGGGAGGATCAAGCAGTGCCTTGAGCGGTCATGTCTTATGGACATGACCGATCAAGACACTACTTGATCGCACCCTTTGATATATACTATCAATCGGTGTTTATTTAATTACCAGCCCGATACTAATCGGGGTCCACGTAACTTAGTGTACATGCGAATCGGTATTCACGATGTATGCCAAACGGTGTTTGTGTGGCATATTAACCGATGTAAATTGGTGTCTAAGTTAACCGACTAACTAATGGTTATATATGTCAAGCGGTGCATACTTTGCCACCCGATAGCAACTCGATAATCATTATTAGTTTATTGCTGGGAACACATCCGATATAAATCGGGATACATGGTTGACTCGATAACCATCGGTGATCACCGATATGCCATGCTATAATATGATTATCGATATTGATCAACTGAGTAGATTTGAGGAATAATTATCAAATGAAATAGCTTGAAGTTTTTTGAATGGTTTATCGATAGGATAAATGATTGAATGAGAGACTTCATTTATCTCTCATTCAATCATTTATCTTACCGAAGCTACCATGCATTAACATATACAACCCAGTTCCATCATTACTTAAATGGTTATCGTTTTTCATATAATTGTAGAATTTGTGCAAGAGATAATCCTACTTTCACCAGAAGAAATTACAATTCATTTGCTTCTCTAATGGATTATAACATTATATGCTACAAGTGCAACAGTTTTGGGCATGCAACATGTTTTTGCAGAACCATTTTTGTCGAGTTTCCAAGACAAAACAAGGAGAATGTTCCTAACAAAAGTAATGATGAATCAACTAAGTTTAGGAACAAGCGTGAGAAAAATGAGTAGATAGAGTCCATGTTTGTTCAAACAACTCTACATGCACAAAACAAAAGATAGATGGTATGTTGCTAGTAGTTGCTAAAGGCGCATGACAAGTGACAAAAGTAAATTCTACTCTTGAACAAGTAGATGAAGGGGCAGCGAAATTTGGAGACAACACTAAGAAAGATATAAAAGGAAAAGGGACTCTTAGTCTAGCTGATGGAAAAACAAAAACTGAGAATGTGCTTTATGTTAAAGGGTTGAAGCAAAATCTCCCAAGTGTAAGTCAGCTACGTGATCAAGGGTACAATGTTACATTTCTTCATCAAGAAAGATGGAAATTGATAGTGGATGCTTACAAAACATCCAATAATCTTTACATCCTCAATGAGATCAACAGTGAAAGATGTTACATGGGGCAAGAAGACAAAAGCTGATTATGGCATAGAAGATTGGAGCATCTTGTCAAGATCAGTCAAGGAAGCAATGAGAGACATGCCAAAATTTTCGAAGTCCACAAATATTACTTGCAAGCAATGTCAACTTAGGAAGCAAACTAGAGCGAGTTTTAAATCAAAGGAGCGCTCGGCATCAAAACTATTGGAGCAAATCTTTGTGGTTCAACCAAAACAAGACACATGCAAGGAGAAATCTATTTTATGTTGTTAATTGATGATTACTCTAGAATGACTTGAGTTGCCTTTTTAAAACAAAAATCTGAAGCTCTTGATAAGTTCAAAGCATTCAAAGCAATGTTACAAAACTCTGTGAAACTCACCAAGCCTTGTCGAGTCCTGAGGTGGGTCGGTCATGCCAGGTTTATGAGCCCTTGGACTCGGATTCGCCGAGTCTAACCAAGGCTAGCAAAGTCTCGACAGACTCACTAAGTTCCAAGCCCCAAACTTTGCCATCCTAGCAACTTCAAAACGTCACAATAAAATTAAAAAATAAGGAGTTTAAGTGAAAAGTAAAAGACATATTTGTCTCCCCAACCCCTAAAAGTCATTCTTTTTGTTTACAAGCACAAGGAGAGAAAAAGAAAGCTTTGAGCAAATATAGTACGTCATCGAAAAAAAACCAGCAAGTTGATTGAGGATTATTTGGGCAGGTTAGTAGCTTGCATTCAGGTATTTAGAAGATCTTCAAAAAGATTTGGAGGAGACCACAACTAATTTGGAGCTACATTTCTTCAATTTTGGAGAAAATTTGAAGAGGTAAATTAAAGTTTTTTGTTTTTTGTTTTTTGTTTTTTTATTTTATTTCAAACTTCCATTTTTTGGTACATTTGTTTTATTTTATTTCATTTTAGGTGAATGGGAAAAAGGAACCCTAGCTATTTTTATTTATTCCTTAATTCTTTAGCTGCAAACCCTAATTGTTCTTAGTTTTTTCTTTTTTCTTTTTTATTTATTTTACTTCAATCAAAATGTGTAAATGCTAAATTTTTATCCTTTATAATTTATTGCATCTTACCATTCATTTATGGATTGATCCAAAATTTGAAATATAATGCCTAGTTCTATCCTAGTTAGGAAGGATCATACTTGGAAACATGCCATCCCTAGAACAAAAAAAGGTGCAATAACATGTTTGCATTGCAAAACAAAATACAACAGGGTAGGTATTAATCAATTGAAGTATCATCTTGCACAAATACCAATGCATGACGCTAAACCATGCACATTAGCACCTATTGATGTTGTACGTGAAGTACAAATGCAAATAGAGGCTTTTGAAGAGAAAAAAAAATTAAAAAGGAAGCAAAGGGAAGAAATGTCAAACATTGGTGGAGAGGCCTCTTCAATTCCTCCATTTCCTAGATCCATGAGTAGTGGTAGTGGGAGTGAGAGCATGAGTATTAGGCCTCAGAGTCGTAAAGATAATGCCAAGTAGATTCATATTTTGCTCCATGCTCGACTCCAAGTTCCCAGCCATCACTTGAGCATGGGTTGTGTTGTGAGGTATTCGCACATCACCCCATCACAAATGGGGACCCTCACTTTTTTTCCTACTTTCTTAGGTAGTGGTAGAGCCCTTAGCTATTAGCCTTTGCATTGAAGAGGTATAGATGGTCAAGAAGCCACAAGTCAGGTAGATAGCCCTGTGTGAGGTGGGAAATGAAGTGGTAAATGAATGGAGGCATAAACTGAGGTATAAAACCCAAAGTGTGTTTTCAAGCTACTTCAAGTGCCCTTAGTTGAGAGTAAAATTGTTTCTAGAGTGCACCATGAACCTAATTTCAACAAACCCAAAAGAAAAAATGAAGGAGAGTGAGCGAGCAAACACTAAGTGTCAAAGTTTCATTCACTTCAGGTGCATCCACTTTGATTTGGACTTGACTTCATGTGCACCCCTCTTGGAGCAAACTTCATGTCCAAGGCAAGGAGAGTGAACTTCATGTCCAAGCCTAGGGGAGTGAACTTCATGTGCACACCATTTGGAGCGAATTTCCTCTAGAGGCCTTCCCTAAGGACAGTTTATCGTGTTTGCATAAATAAATGGTGGGAAGACTCAATGTTAGAACCCATAGAATGAAGGGAAATGAATGAAAGCGAGTTCAAAGACAAGTTTAAGGGTAACTTCATGAACTGAGGAAGGAGAGCGAGCTTCATGTCCAAGGCAGGAAGAGCAACTTCATGTTCAAGGCAGGGAGAGTGAACTTCATGTCCAAGGCAAAGAGAGTGAACTTCATGTCCAAGGCAGGGAGAGCGAACTTCATGTTCAAGCCAAGGGGAGCGAACTTCATGTGGAAGCTAAGTAGAGCGAACTTCATGTGTATGTGATCAAGAGCAAATTTGCTAGATTGTTTCTGAGAACATTACTTTGAACCGATTTAATGCTTGGAAGGAATTTTGAGTTAAGAGGATGAATAGGCAAGATAGAAGGTTACTTCATGTGCTCCCATATTGGGAGCGAACTTCATGAGCATGCTAATTGGAGCAAACTTCATAAGTACCTTGTTCAATGCACTTTCAAAGACTAATCAAACACATTTAGCACGAATCTGATCAGCAGAGCAGCAATTTCAATCAAGCATTGGCAGCAAAATTCATCAAATTCAATTAAGAGGGCAACAAAATTCATCAAGAAGACTGCGAATTAACTCAGCAAGGAAGCATATTGAGCGAATTTCATCATGAAGATAGCAAATTCAGTCATTAAAAGAAGTGATCTCCCTTAGATATACCTATCACACCTGCAACACATGAAAAACCAGAGATTATATTAAGGTGTGTAAAAGCTATATGTCATGATTATTTGATACCATACTTGTTTTGTTTTGCAGATATGAGAAGAAGATGATGCAAATTGCAAAGCAACACCTTGAAGAAATGAGAAAGGGAAGATTGCAAAACCCCACCACCATGCAACTTCAAGAAGAAAACTTCATTAGCAAGCACAAGAGTATCCAGGAAGGAAGAATCTCAGGTACTTTCACCACATCAAGATGACATGAAAAGGTCAAGGCCTTGAAGTATAAAGAGATATTACACAACTATCTCAAGGCAAGCAAGCAAGCGATAATGAAGGAAGGACTTAGCTACATCAATGCTTCTCATCACCACTACTTTGAGTGAGCTTGAAATGTTGAGTATCAAGAGATATCTCTCAACATCCCTTCATGGTGATGAATCAAGTCTACAAATGCAAGCTGAAGTGGCATCCTAGTCATCATCCCAATCACCACTACACCAATCAAATAAGTTCCACATCAGCACGTCTAGATGCAATGAACTTGACTCATACATGAAGGCACAAACTTTGAGGCACCTACCCTTATTATCTATTGGTCATGCCAAAGTATTATAATTATTTCATTGGCTAGAATTGAGTTTGTTGTAACAAACCCTAATTAGGTTTTATTGTAAAATCTCAGCCATTGATCCCAAATTGATTTGAGCCATTGAATTGTATTGAGAGCACTATAAAAGGCTCAAATCTCTCATTTGTAAAGGTTAATAGTGAATAGAAGAATAAGGAATAAGAGAATAGTAATAGAATAGAAGAATAGAATAGTGAATAGCAATTAGAATAGAAGTTAGATTAGGAGAAGGCAAAGATTGTTGCCAAATCTTGTTGTAAAGAGCAATTGATTTGTTACTTCAACAACTTGCATGGTCTTTACTTCTCAATTTACTTTCATGTTGATTAGATTGAATGGAAGAATTTGTTGAATGCATTTGTGTGGAATCTGTTTAATCCATACCACAAGCCACTTGTTGATTGTAAGTGTGCCTTGCATGGTCAACTGGAATTATATAAGCTTAACTTCAAGTTGTTATACGTCCATTGCTTATGCATTAACTTGAACGGTGATCAATGTTTGATGATAACGATTTGAACATCTTTGAATTATCCCTTAGAAGATTGCACTGAGCTTGTGTCAAATTATTCAAGTTGATGGTGAGACCTCGCCCAGTAGGATTCCATTGAATCATTCACCCATTTTCTTGCGTTGTTAGGATTAGAATAGGCTTCTTAAACCCTTTCCTTCTGTCCTTTTTTTCAACTCAAGTTAGTTTAGGATCAAAAAGCATCACAAGATTGCAACATCAAATGATCAAGTTCCAGCAATTCAAACATTTGACAATTCAATGTAAGCCCCCTCCTGATCCCAACATAATCACATCAAACCATTGAGCTAATCCACATGTCGTGACCCGACATACCAAAAACTTGGAGTTATCTCAAGTGATCCTTAAGCCAAACTTCAGCATTTGAGTAACTTTGTTCAAGAGAGGATAAGATACTTTTGGGTATTTTATTCTGTGTCTGCATGTGCGTAAAAAACACATCAACAGATTGGAATAAGGAGAAGCACAACACTGCAAAAAGTGCATTGTTGGTTCTACTTCACCATTCCATTCCATGCAGCCAAGTAATTATCATTATTTTGTTTTTAAATGCATAATTTGATTTCTATGTCTCTTGATTTTTTTTGTTTTTAAGACTTAAGAATATGTGACATTTAAGATTTTAATTTTTAAGTTAAAACTTATTATTTATTTTGTTTATACAATTTGTTTTAGGTCTCCTTATTAGCAAAACATGATATATGTCATTACTGTTTGTAGTGTGGGGTTTAAAGCCTCTATTGATGAGGAGATAAAAGGTGTCATTTTATCTCAAAAAGTGGTTGATGTCAAAGCCACAATAGATGAGCAGCATGAGATATGGACGAGGAAGGGTTGCAACATCATTACTAATGGTTGAACCAACAGAAGAAATATAACACTGCTGAACTTTCTTGTTTCTTCCTTGGGCAATTGTAGTTTGCAAAGTCTATTGATTTAGCATTCAAGATTTTTAATTTTTATTTTATTGAATCACTGGTTTTTTTGCTCTTTGGTGGCACAGTGTTTTTTAAGTCAATTGATGCTTTAGGAAACACAAAAAATGTTGAGTTTCTTTGTGGGACCTTGGAGGAAGCATTGGCTGAGGTAGGTGAGAATGTAGTACAAATAGTCACATGTAATGCAGAAAATTATATTGATGTAGGTAGACTTCTTATGGAGAGGC
Organism: Cryptomeria japonica; assembly: GCF_030272615.1. Lineage (NCBI taxonomy): Eukaryota > Viridiplantae > Streptophyta > Pinopsida > Cupressales > Cupressaceae > Cryptomeria > Cryptomeria japonica. The sequence goes on from NC_081409.1 coordinate 115,216,136, forward strand.
ACCCCACCTTGTTTTGGACCCCTTATGCTGCTCACTGCCTTGATGTCATATTAGAGGATCCTGGCACTAACGCATCTCTTGTCACTCTAGAGGAGGTTGATCCACAATCATAGTGGATCACTAAGAGTGTTGATCATGTCTTCAGCGATAATGACGTCCTTGGGTTGACCAAGTGTATCAACTAGCAAAGGCAATAGCCATGGCAGGAGGTTAGAGTATGAGGAGACTCACTAGAGGAGGATGATGATGTGGATGTGATTGAGCCTAAGCCTAAGATACAAGCAGATATCATGGCTGCAGCATCATCCAAAATCTATCTTAGGTGCACACGGAGGAGGGTTGGAGTGTCGAGTGATGTAATGGACACCCCCTGTTCGGTACTAAATTTATGTCCTTTTTACTTAGTGTAATTTTGTCAAACAGTTGGCGTGCAAGCTGACTACTGGATTTTTTGGTTCTTGATTTGCTATAGGATAAATTTGGTAAACTGATATTTATTGTAAAGCTTTCAAAGTTTATTCAATATAAAAATAACCAGACATATCAAATACCAAAAACAAGAGGATTAATGCTGATGGTATTTATTTAATTCCAACTCCAAGCATACAAATCAGATTTGAAGAATATTACAAACCATATGATAATAAACAAATTCAAACCTGGACTCCACAAGTATAGAACCTGCTGAAAACACTGTTCATGCACTGTAGCTGCACTATTCACGGCACTGTAGCATTTTTACTATTCACGCAGCACTGTAGCAAAACACTATTCACGCGGTACTGTAGCAAAAACACTGTTCACGCGGTACTGTAGCAAAACACTGTTCACGCGGTACTGTAGCAAATCACTGTTCATGCGGTACTGTAGCAAAAACACTGTTCACGCGGTACTGTAGCAAATCACTATTCACGCGGTACTGTAGCAAAACACTATTTTCAAATCCGCATTTTCAAACTCCTGTAAAACATCATGCGAGAGCACCAAATGAAGCCCAATGTGTTTCCTGAATGAAAACACCATTAATCCTCCTGACTGTGTCTTTCAACAGCGAAGAGAATGCTAGCAAAGAGGGATTCCGTCCTCCAAGCCCCAATAATCAGATTTCTACGAAATCCAACAGCATAACATTAATTCATCCCAGCATATCCCAAAAGAGAGCTCTCAACCTCCCTTTATATCTTCTCCCTGGATGCAAACACTTCATTTCCTAAATGTGGGATAATACAATTAGAATAAAATATTATTTCCCACAATGTACCATTAAAGGGAACTTTTAATATTTTAAACATTACTTTATATTCCCAACCTTATAAAATAACGATAAAGTTAAATATTTAATTTAACTTTACACTTTATCGTTAAATATTAAAACATTGTTAATAATCCCTTTAAATCATTGTCGCCTTCAAATATTTTTACTGATAGTTATGCCAACCAGGGAAACACTAAAAATTTCAAGTCACTGCTTGGAGACTAACTTACTATAAATAGTAAGTGTCTAGAAACCCTGTCAAAGCAGCACCGATTGGCCTGAAATCGAAAACACCTAGGCCAAAACACCTCAGGATCCCATCAATGTCCTTGTTAGCCTTCGGGACCATGTCAGAATAGGCTAACGACACCCCATATCATGTTGCGCTAAAAAGGGGACATTACAGTCCGCCCCCCTTGAAATTGCTTGTCCTCAAGCAAATTCGGTCCTGAATGTTGCAATACCTGCTCATTCTCCCATGTAGCATCCTCATCTGGCAGGTCTCTCCATTTCACCAGGTATTCCTTAACGATTCTGTTCCTGAGTGTCCTTTCCCTGATATCCAGAATAGCTTCGGGTACTAACACAAGCTTCCCCTCCTCATCCAAAGGGGGTAAATCTGCAGAAGGCACTACACTCTGACCAATGGCTTTCTTAAGCCTAGACACATGAAACACATTGTGCACCCGACTGCCCTCTGGAAGCTCAAGCTCATAGGCGACTTCGCCCACTCTGCGAATCACCCTGTAGGGACCATAAAATCTAGGCTTCAACTTTTCAGCTCCGCTCTTCTTGAGTGATGACTGTCTATATGGTTGTAGCCTCAAGTAAACCATATCCCCTACCTCGAAACTGCGCTCTATTCGGTGCTGATCAGCATACAATTTCTGTTGATTCTGGGCCTGCTGTATATTCTCCTTGAGCACTTTCAGGATGTCCTGACTATCCTGCAATAAGTTTTTGGCTTTGGGCACTCTGCTGTCCCCCAAAACTAAATCCATGAAGCTAGGTGCATCATAACCATAGAGTGCCATGAAAGGAGTCATCCTGATGGACATATGATAAGTGGTGTTATAACAATACTCTCCCATATGCAACCATTTGACCCAAGCTTTTTGTTGTGCAGTTACATAGTTCCTCAAATATCCCTCCACCCATTTATTCACAATCTCTGTTTGCCCATCTGTCTGCGGATGATAACTAGTGCTAGGTGTAAGATCTGTACCACACAACCTAAACAACTCCTGCCAAAAAACACTCATAAACTTACTATCCCGATCACTGACAATGAATCTGGGCAACCCATGTAACCTGAATATCTCTCTAAAGAAAAGATCTGCCACCTGTGCTGCTGTGTAAATGGACGGAATAGCAAAGAAGTGAGCGAACTTCGTCAAGCGGTCCACAACCACATAGATGCAATCCCTTCCCTGCACTCGTGGTAAACCAGTGATGAAGTCCATCGAAATACTTTCCCATTTCCTATCTGGAACGGGCAAGGGCTGTAATAAACCAGCAGGAAATGTGTGCTCTCCCTTATTCTGTTGACAAACCGCACACTCCCTGACATACCTCTGAACATCATCCTTGAGCCCTCTCCATGTGAACCGCTCTCGGATCTGCCTGTAGGTCTTGAAGATCCCCGGATGCCCAGCTGTGGGTGCATCATGAAATGCCTTAAGTATCACCTCTCTCAAATGTGATGACGGAATCAAATAAACCCTGTCTTGAACTCTGATCAATCCATCTATCACCTCATAGCGATCATCCTGTATAGTACCTGAAATCAATCCAGAAGCCCAAGCATCTCCGACATACTCTGCTATAATCTGATCTCTCCAATCTCCTGAAATCTCTGCCAGAGCACATAAGTGAGGTCTCCGAGATAAGGCATCAGCCACCACGTTTTTCTTACCTTTGACAAACTCTATGTCAAAGTCATAAGCCTGCAATTTAGTAACCCATTTCTGTTGCCGGTCATTAAGATCACGCTGGCTCATGAAATATTTTATGCTATTGTGATCAGTTTTGATTACAAACCGTCCACCTACTAAGTATGATCGGAATTTGGCCAATGCATGCATTATGGCCAACATCTCCCTGTCATAGATAGAATAGCTCCTCTCAACACCTCGTAGCTTCCTACTCTCGAATGCAATGGGATGTTTCTCCTGCATCAATACTGCCCCTATCCCATCACCTGAAGCATCACACTGAAGTTCAAATGGCTTCGTGAAATCTGGTAGAGCTAAAACCGGACAAGATGACATCACTTGTTTGAAGTGGTCAAAACATCGCTGCGCTGCTTCTGTCCATACAAAGGCTCCCTTTTTAGTGAGGTCTGTCAAAGGTGCTGCAGTCTGTGAAAACCCCTTAACAAACCTCCTGTAAAACCCGCATAAACCAAAGAACCCCTTAAGCTGTGTGAGGTTTGTGGGAGTAGGCCAATCTACTATAGCTCTAATCTTTTCGGGATCAACCCGAACACCATCCGCACTAATAATATGCCCAAGGTATAGTAATTCTGTCATACCAAACTCACACTTAGACTCCTTGGCATACAAAGACTCTCTCTCTAGGATAGATAATACCTCCTCCAAATGCTGTGAATGTTCCTCCCAGGTCTTACTGAAGACCAAGATGTCATCAAAGAAGATCAAGACAAATCTCCTCAACTGCTCCCTGAATACCTGGTTCATACAACTCTGAAATGTAGCGGGTGCATTGGTTAGTCCAAATGGCATAACCATAAACTCAAAGTGGCCATAGTGACATCGGAAGGCTGTTTTCTCAATGTCCTCTGCTCTCATCTTGATCTGATGGTATCCAGATCGCAAATCAATTTTGGTGAAGAAGCATGCCCCATGCAACTCATCAATCAGCTCATCAATCCTAGGAATGGGATACCTGTTTTTAATTGTTTTCTTATTCAATGCCCTGTAATCGATGCAGATGCGCATCGTCCCATCCTTCTTCTTTACCAAAACTACAGCTGAAGCAAAGGGGCTTTTGCTAGGCCTGATGTGCCCCATTTCCAACAACTCCTTAATCGCCTTCTCTATCTCATCTTTATGTTTCTTAGGATGACGATAAGGAGTGATCATCACTGGTTTGGCTCCCTCCTCGAGCTCAATAACATGCTCTGCACCCCTGTTAGGAGGAACCCCGTGAGGAATATCACTGAATACCTTGGCATGCCTGTCAAGAATCTCCTGTATATCTGGTGGATAACTCTTCACCCGAGGCTCCAGTGAAGTTGGCATAACTAAGCACTCTGTCGCCCACTCTATGTCATTATGTCGAAAAAGTTTCTCCATTCTCCTCAGAGAGACTACCCTGCAACTCCCATCTGAAAGTCCCCTGAGTACAACAGTCCTACCCTCATGCTGAAACCTCATTTCCAACTTCGCTAGGTTGAAAGTGAACTCAACCAGCGATGCCATCCATGTCATACCGAGGATGACGTCGTAATCTCCCATGTCCACAACATAGAAATCATCCTTCAACTCATAACCATCTCCAAATCTAATGTGAAGATTTGAAACCTTCTGAGTACATAATAGCTTTTGGCCATTAGCCACCATGACTCTAAAACCATCATGCTCCTCTGTCTGTAAACCTCTCCTGGCTACCAACTGTGTATCTATAAAGTTATGTGTAGCCCCAGTGTCAATGAGAGATATCACTTTCTGCCCCTGGATAGTGCCCCTGACCTTAAATGTGATTGCCTTTTGGGCCCCTGTCAAGCGTGCCAACGATCTATCATCCTTAGGAATGCTGCTCTCCTCTATCGTGTTACCCTCATCTGAATCGGAGTGCTGATCCTCCCCCTCTGACTCTGACTCCTCTGCTGAAAAATACTCCATTTGATTTGCCTTAGCCTTGAGAGGGCATTTATGAGATAAGTCCCAAGGCTCTCTACACTGGAAGCACAATTTCTTCTTTCGAAGTTCATTCAAGGTTTCACTGTCTAGTCCTTTTGATCCTTCTTTGGGTTTGTTATACTCTTTCTGAAATGGTTTTTTGTCTTTGTCCTTGCGGTAGGAAGAATCTGTTGAATGGTATTTTCCTTTGTATACCGAAGGGGCTAAATCTCGTGCCTTTTTAGTTGCTTCTGCTAAGGTGAGTGGATCATGTCCCTTCACCCAACCACGTAATGGATCAGCAAGCCCATCACAAAATAACACCACCAATCTCCTAGGAGAGATATCAGTAACAAGTACAGACAAACGCTGAAACTCGGCGATGTAAGCATCCACTGAACCTGACTGTTTTAACTGTGCTAGCTCCTTGAAATGTAACTCGGGATCCCTAGTGTCAAATCTCTCAATCAATCTTTCTGTGAATTCCTCATAGGATGTAATCTGATTATGCCCCAGAGTCACCATGCCATGATGCCACCATTCATGCGCAACGCCGTCCAAATGCATAGCCGCATACTTGATAGCCTCATCCTCAGGCATAGGATTTAGCTGCAAGTATGTATCTATCTTCTGCACCCAAGCTCGTGCAGTCATCTTCCCTGAAGCATCATAATAAGGCAAGGAAAGTTTTCCAACTTTCTTCCTCAACTCAAAATTCTGATTCCTCCCTCCTGCTCTAGGCATATGTCTCATCCTCAAGTCCATATAATCTCTGAGGGAAATATCTGCCTGAAACTCGGGTCCACTGGCCTCCCAGTCCCTCCTGAACTGACCCTGTAACTCAGTAATCTGCGGTTCGTTCACTGGTTGAACCGGATCCCTAGGTGGAAAGGTGGGTAGAAGAGGTCTCGAGCTCGCTGTTCGAGCTGGGCGTGCAATGTGTCTAAAGTTATCCGCCTCATTCCCATTGTTGCCATGTCCATTATTACCATTAATATTATTCTCAGGGCCATTGTTGTTGCCTCGGCCTCCATTATTATCATTGCCCCTATTGTTATCGTTTCCCCCATTGTTATTGTTTCCATTGTTTGCATCACCTGGATTAATATTAACGCCCATCTGTCTAGCCATAAGCTGCAACATCATGTCCATTCGCCTATTCTGCTCCTGCTGCATACGCTGCCCTTGCTCTAACGTACCCAGCAACTGTCTGAACATTACCTCCCCCTGATCTGGAACGATATTCCTCTCATCTCGGTCACCCATACTGCTGTCCTGCTCGAAGAATATTTCCTCTATGTCTGTATGACTAGATTCTATGTCCACCTGCACGGATGAACTAGACTGCTCACTCTGACTATCCGGATTTCTATTTTGTCTGGCCCTGGTATTGCGAAAATTATAATGCCCCTGTCGCATGCTCAATCATACATTCTGGACCTGTTTTATTTCTGCAATATGTTTTGGTGAAAGTTTCCCACAAGATGGCAGAATCTTCTGCTCTGATACCACTGTAATGGACACCCCCTGTTCGGTACTAAATTTATGTCCTTTTTACTTAGTGTAATTTTGTCAAACAGTTGGCGTGCAAGCTGACTACTGGATTTTTTGGTTCTTGATTTGCTATAGGATAAATTTGGTAAACTGATATTTATTGTAAAGCTTTCAAAGTTTATTCAATATAAAAATAACCAGACATATCAAATACCAAAAACAAGAGGATTAATGCTGATGGTATTTATTTAATTCCAACTCCAAGCATACAAATCAGATTTGAAGAATATTACAAACCATATGATAATAAACAAATTCAAACCTGGACTCCACAAGTATAGAACCTGCTGAAAACACTGTTCATGCACTGTAGCTGCACTATTCACGGCACTGTAGCATTTTTACTATTCACGCAGCACTGTAGCAAAACACTATTCACGCGGTACTGTAGCAAAAACACTGTTCACGCGGTACTGTAGCAAAACACTGTTCACGCGGTACTGTAGCAAATCACTGTTCACGCGGTACTGTAGCAAAAACACTGTTCACGCGGTACTGTAGCAAATCACTATTCACGCGGTACTGTAGCAAAACACTATTTTCAAATCCGCATTTTCAAACTCCTGTAAAACATCATGCGAGAGCACCAAATGAAGCCCAATGTGTTTCCTGAATGAAAACACCATTAATCCTCCTGACTGTGTCTTTCAACAGCGAAGAGAATGCTAGCAAAGAGGGATTCCGTCCTCCAAGCCCCAATAATCAGATTTCTACGAAATCCAACAGCATAACATTAATTCATCCCAGCATATCCCAAAAGAGAGCTCTCAACCTCCCTTTATATCTTCTCCCTGGATGCAAACACTTCATTTCCTAAATGTGGGATAATACAATTAGAATAAAATATTATTTCCCACAATGTACCATTAAAGGGAACTTTTAATATTTTAAACATTACTTTATATTCCCAACCTTATAAAATAACGATAAAGTTAAATATTTAATTTAACTTTACACTTTATCGTTAAATATTAAAACATTGTTAATAATCCCTTTAAATCATTGTCGCCTTCAAATATTTTTACTGATAGTTATGCCAACCAGGGAAACACTAAAAATTTCAAGTCACTGCTTGGAGACTAACTTACTATAAATAGTAAGTGTCTAGAAACCCTGTCAAAGCAGCACCGATTGGCCTGAAATCGAAAACACCTAGGCCAAAACACCTCAGGATCCCATCAATGTCCTTGTTAGCCTTCGGGACCATGTCAGAATAGGCTAACGACACCCCATATCATGTTGCGCTAAAAAGGGGACATTACAAGTGATTTAGGCTCCTATGAGCAATAGACTTCTAGCTTTTATTTTGATATTTGCATGGAACTTTTGATGCCATAGATTTCATATTCCATGACTTTTGTAGACATTTGACACTACTTATATATCTAATGTGTTAGATCCTTATACTAAAATTTGTGTTTATACTTTATGTGATCATTGTATACTTGTGTATGTGTTCAAAGTAGCTTCTATTTCATGAGATTGTTGTGTATTTAATGTTTATTTATTAAAGGGTGCATGAAACAAGATTTAAATCCTTAAAAATCTCTGAATTTCTTGGGTTTTTCAATTGGCCGAGTCTGGGCATCAAGTCCGAGTCCAAGGCATGTTCGGGTCTTGTAACTTTGATTCAAAGCATTAGTAGAGAATGAATCGGGCTTGAAGATCAAATGTCTTAGATTTATATAGAGGAGACAATATACAGCTGCAAGAACTCCACAACAAAATGTAGTTGAGAGAAAGAATAGAATGGTTCAAGAAATGGCTAGAGCTATGTTAAATGAATCAAAGTTAGCTAATACCTTTTGGAGAGATGCAGTTCACACAACATTACATTTTGAATCATGCACAAATGAGAGTAAATTATAACAAAACAGCATGAGTTATGGAAAGGGAGACCTACAATTGTTAAGTATTTCAAATTTTTTGGAAGCAAATGTTACATGAGGAGAGATGAAGAATATCTAGGCAAATTTGATGCTAGAGCTGATGAAGGAATATTCCTTGGCTACTCCACTAGAAGTAAAGCATACACATGCTACAACAAGAGGCTACACAAGATTGTCGAAAGTAAAATGTAAAAGTTGATGAAGGAAGACACTATGAAAAAGAAGTCCAAGAAAATGTTCCTCAAACTGAGGAAGTTTGCAAATAAGAAGATACAGAGGAGGAAACTGAGAAATAGACAATTGAGCAAGAAAATCAAGAGACACCATCAAATGCACCACCTAAGACTCCATTTAAATTTGTCCAAAAGAATCATCTAGAAGACTTGACCATTGGAGTCGAAGATATAGATATTTAGATGAGGAGATTTGCTAACACAATAGACCATGCACATTTTTTATTGCTTTCCAAAGTTGAACCAAAGGACTTTTCTGAAGCAAGTGAAGACAAGTAATAGATCAAGGCTATGGAGGAAGAACTGGATCAAATAGAAAAGAATGAAACTTGGGAGTTTGTCCCAAGACCTAAGGGCAAGGACATCATTGGAGCCAAGTGAGTTTTTCAAAACAAGTTATATAAAGATAGGGAAGTCACAAGGAACAAGTCAAGACTTGTGTACAAAGGCTATGCACAAGTCAAAGGAATAGACTTCGAAGAAACATTTGCCCCTATTGCATGATTAGAGGCTTTATAACGTCCTTAGGTCTTGCAAGTTTCAAGAATTTCAAAGTTTATCAAATGGACATCAAATCTACTTTTCTAAATGGAAATCTGGAAGAGGAAGTGTATATTGAACAACTTGAAGGGTTCATCCTATCAAAAAATAAGGATTATGTTTGTAAACTAAAGAAGGCTCTTTACAAACAAAAGTAAGCCTTGAGGGCTTGATATTCAAGATTAGACAAGCATCTTCAAAAGTGGGGCTTCAAAAGACAAATTGCAAGCAACAATTTATATATCAAGAATGAAGGAGATAATTTGTTGATTGTTGTCATCTATGTAGGTGACATCCTTTTTGGAGGATACTGAGGGAATGTGTTAAGAATTTGCTTATGAAATGCAAAAGGAATTTGAGATGTCAATGCTTGGTGAGTTATCTTTCTTTCTTAGTTTGCAAATCTCTCAATAAAATAAAGGGACCTATATTTCTCAAACCAAGTATGTTAAAAAGATGTTAAAGAAGTTCAAAATGGAAGATTGTAAACCAGTAAGTACTCCTGTGGTTACTAGTTGTAAATTGAGCAAAGATGATTAATCTCCTACAACAAATTATACTATCACACACATACAAATTAGACTATGTATAGATCCATGATTGGAAGCTTGCTATACCTAACAGCTACAAGGCCTGATATTATGCAAGCAGTTGGTTTGGTGGCACGGTTTTAGGAAGCTCCAAAGGAAACCCATGTCAATGCAATCAAAAGGATGTTGAAATATTTAAAGGATATTATGGATTTTAGATTGTGGTATCCAAGAGGCAAAGATTTCACCCTTACAACATACATGGATGCAAATTGCACAAGCAATATTGATGACAAGGTAAGCACCAATAGAGGTACATTCTTCCTTGGTGATTGTCTTGTACCTTAGTTAAGCAAGAAACAAGCTTCAGTTTCTTTTTTGACAGCAAGGGCAAAGTATATTGCAGCAGCAGCTTGTCTCACACGTTCTATGGATGAACCAACTATTGAAAGATATCAAGGTTGAGTATGAGAATCCCCCCCCATGCTTTGTGATAATATGAGTGCCATCAACATATCAAAGAAACTTATTGTGCACTCAAAGACAAAACATATTATGATTTAAGTACCATTTTTTAGGGAGCAAACACTTGAATAGCAGATAAAGTTGGAGTATGTTGCTACAAAGGAGCAGATTGCAGACATTTTCACGAAACCTCTTCCAAAAGTGACTTTTGAGTACTTGAAGGAGAAATTGGGAGTGATATCACTTTCATCCATTCGCTAAGTTTTCATAAGAAGCATGTGCTCAAGGGGAGCTTCGCTAAGTTTTCATAAGAAGCATGTGCTCAAGGGGAGCTACTCATTGTCTTGCTTAGTTAGCACTAGATACCCTTTGCCATTGATGTAAAAGGGGGAGAAGTCAAGTAAGGGGGAACATTTCAATTAGGCAGACTTGTTTGACCCAGTTGCTCTCAAAAGATTAATTTATAAATCAAGAATGGAGATCATTTGTTGATTGTTGTCATCTGTGTAGATGACATCATTTTTGGAGGATACTATGAGGGAATGTGTCCTGACTTTGCTTCTTACATGCAAAATGAATTTGAGATGTCAATGTTTGGTGAGTTATCTTCTTTCTTGGTTTGCAAATCTCTCAATTAGATAAAGGAATCTATATTTCTCAAACCAAGTATGTTAATGGAAGATTGTAATCCAGTAAGTACTCCTATGGTTACTGGTTGTAAATTGGGCAAAGATGATGAATCTCCTGCAGCAAATTAGACTACTTATAGATCCATGAATGGAAGCTTGCTATACCTAACAACTACAAGGCCCAATATTACGCAAGCAGTTGGTTTGGTGGCACATTTTCAGGAAGCTTTAACGGAAACCCATGTCAATCCAGTCAAAAGGATGTTGAAATATTTAAAGGGGACTATGGATTTCATATTGTGGTATCCAAGAGATGAAGATTTCACCCTTACAGCATACATGGATGCAGATTGCACAGGCAATATTGATGACAAGAAAAGCACCAATGGAGGTGCATTCTTCCTTGGTGATTGTCTTGTATCTTGGTTAAGCAAGAAACAAGCTTTAGTTTCTTCATCGACAGCAAGGGCAGAGTAAATTGCAGCAGCAGCTTGTCGCACACAGGTTCTATGGATGTAATAGACATTGAAAGATATCAAGGTTGAGTATGAGAATCCCATCCCCATTTTCTGTGATAATACAAGTGCCATCAACATATCAAAGAATCTTATTGTGCACTATAGGAAGAAACATATTCTGATTAAGTACCATTTTTTAGGGAGCAAGTACTTCAGCAACAAGAAAAGTTGGAGTATGTTGCTACAAAGGACTAGATTGCAAACATTTTCACAAAGCCTCTTCCAAGAAAGACTTTTGAGTACTTGAAGGAGAAATTGGGAGTGATATCCTTTTCATCCATTCACTAAGTTTTCATAAGAAGCATATGATCATGGAGATCTATTCATTGTCTTACTCAGTTAGCCCTGGATATCCTTTGCCATTAATGTCAAAGGGGGAGAAGTCAAGGGGAGTTGTTTGACCCAGATTCTCTTAGACAACTAATTTTTACAGGGTTGCCATCCATGACAAGGGAGTATTGTTGGATTATTGTCATTGACATCAAAGGGCCAATCAATAATGTGTGGTTTAACATGTGCCAAATTTATGGCACTAAGATCAAGATTTTGTAAATTAAGGGAAGCAATTTATTTACTAAATTGCACAAATATTAAATTATGGCATCTATGATAAAGATGACTTATTTAAGGAAAAATAATATTTTATTTTTTGGAAAACCCCCTATAAGAGCCGCCCCTTGTCAAGGGTAATTGAAACAATTGGCGCCCCTCATCAAGAGGGACGACCTCCTTGATTAGTGCGCCCACCTTGGGAAAGAGCTTTTAAAGAAATGAAAAATTAATTAAATAACTATTTATTCGCCAACCTGGTTTATGGGTGGTGACCATTGGAATGAAGAGGTGTCTTGTGGGAGATATAAATGGAAGATGTTTTAAGGTTATTGAGTATCAATTCAATTACAATATCATTCTGATTTAGAGCATATTTACTGGTGTATGAAGGGCAGAAAGAAAGGATTATTGTAAAAATTATTTGTCAAATATTTGAGCAGATTTATGGGACTCATTTGATCCCATTTTCTGAAGTGAAATTGGAGCCATCTCATGCTATATTTGTGAGGGAAGATCATTGAAGATTGTAGTTCAGATTCATGTGAAGATATTGCAGATTTGGGAGCATATTTTGAAGATTATATTGCAGAACTGAGTAGAGATTTGAGAGCAGAGATTCAAGGCAGATTTGTGAAAAATGGGCAAGATTTTGTTGAAGTCTTTGAAGGGATCTAGGGCAGATCCAACAATATTATTAATTTGCATTTTGAAGGTTGGTGCCTTCTACTTTGTGAGGTTAGGAGGTTGGAGCCTCTCACTCGAAGACATTGTTGTATCTTGTTGAGTTGGTGTACAATTGTGGGGATTGGTGTCACTAGTGGGTTGGTGCCTACAAATCTTCTAGCGGAGATTGGTGTCTCCTGTGGGTTGGTACCTATGAAATTTGTACGAAGTTCTCAATACAAAAAGAATATTTTGCCGTGGTTTTCTCTCACAAGGGTTTCCACATAGATTGTGTGTTCACTTTTGTTCTTACTTGCTAGATCTTGCATGTGTGGTTGATTAAGCTTTTTGAAGTATTGATATTGCATCTAATCACGTGTTTCTAAAGGTAAAATTTTGCTATCATACTAATTCACCCCCCTCTCAATATAATCGTGTGCTCTTCACAGTTGGCAATATGGATTGCAGTGATTCTTTCAAAAATATTTTAGATTCTTGGGGTGTTCTCCAATATTCTTGGAGAGCACGTCTATTTTTAATGTCTCTAAATTGATACTAACCTTCGTCCCACAACCTCAATTATATCTTGGCATGTCCAAATTTGATTTTTGATGCTTAAACAATACTTTTTCTTGAAATAATAAATGATTGATTCAATATATTAACATAGGAGACAAAATCTCCCTATACAGACATTACAAACAAAGTTTATAAAAAATAAATGAAAGATAGAAGAGAAACATTCTAATAAGACCAAACTACAAAAAGGAAACATCCTAACTAACTATTTGAATGACCATTATAGAAAAATTACATAAATACTTGAATACCTTCCCTTAATGGTCATTCTACTAACTACCCTACAGAAGACTTGACATAATTTGTGAGTCATTTGGCCACAAAATGAATAGAAGGATGACTCCTTTTCAAAACACTCTACAATATGAGCCTGTTGCTGAGACCCTCCCTGGTTGGACTTCTGATCAACCAACTATTTTTTACAAAACCTCTGTATATGACCAAGTTTACCACAATAGTGACACGTGATATTCTTCTTGAAATTATCCTCAGAGTTGCTTTTTCCTTTCTGCTGAGTGGACACACCTTTGCCTTTGTCCTTGGCAATAAATGCATGTTCCACAGTGGCTATGTCACTACTACTACCAAATTGTTGTCTCCACTTGGCTCGTTGCAAGAGCTTGTTGCATAATTCATCAAACTTCAAGTCAACATTGGTGGATGTAATGTTGAGATTTTCGATGAAGTGCTCATAGGATTGTGGTAAACTTTTCAATGTAATGACCACCATATCCTCTTCTTCCATCTTGCGACCAATGGCCTCAAGTTGATCTCGAATGTCTTTGATCTTCATAATATGATCCTACAAAGACATCTTGTCATCCATCATAATCGAGAACAACATGTTCTTAAGGAAGAAAGCTTTGCCTTTATTTGACATCTCATGCAGATCCTTCAAGTTACTCCAAATCTCTTTAGCAATCTTTGCCAAATGGCACTATTGGAAGCATCTCATCAATGACTGATAACTTGAGCAAAATAAGAATTTCACAATTATGCTCATCAAACTTGTCCTGGTCTTTGCTTGCCACTATGGGACAAGTAGTATTACCTAGAACAATTTGATCTAGACACCGATACTCAAAAATAGTGAGCATCCTCTACTTCCAAGTATTGTAGTTCTTCTCGTTGAAGCGTTAATTGCCTTCCAACATGATCTTGGTCAACAACACCATCCCTCCCATTTTCCAATGACATGAAAAATGAAGTCAACTTCTCAAAAAAAACACTTTGATTTTTGTAAAAAATCAGCCCAAAAGGTCTTTTTTTTTTGTAAAAAACCAATTAAAACTTTCAGCAAGCAGTTGGCACAAATTTCAAGGTTCTGTTTTGAAACCCACACACACATGCAACAGATGTTACACACGATTCTTTGAAAAAATCATCAAAAACAAAACAAGGTTTGTGAAGTCCGATTTCAGAAAAACCCTAGCCACTGGAAACAAAACCTAGATCACAAAAAAAACCTTAGCAGAAATAAATCGTAGAAAAGAGCAAGTCGCTGTTGACGTGTATTTTGTACACAATCAAACACAGAATAAAATACCTAAGGGTACCTTATCCTCTCTTGAATAAAGCCTCTGATTGCTAAAGATATCGCGAAAAAGGATCAATCAGGATGACTCCAAGGTTCTTGTATGTAGGGTCTCTACGTGTGGATAAGCTCCAATGGTATGATGTGATTTGCTGGAATCACAAGGGGACTTACATTTGATGATTGAACTTCTGATCTGCTTTGCTGGAACACAGGCTCTTACTAGCTTAGATTTGAAAAACGGAAAAAGGATGAGGGCGAAGAGAGGATCTAATCCTAATACTAAGAATGTAGGAGCAATGATTGATCTTTGATGAAACTCTAACTAGGTCTTGTTTTGACATCGCAGGACCATCTCCACAAGGCTAGTGCGATCTTCGAAGGGAAGCTTTATGATGTTCAAATCATCACTGCAGGCATAGACACCATCAAGTTGATGCATATCAATGAAGAAGCGACAATTGAAGTTAAGCTTAAGCTGAACGATTCCAGTTGACTACACAAGGCAAGTCTGCAATCAACAAACTGCTAGTAGTATGGATATGTGAATTTCACCATCAATCAAGCATATTTCTTCCACTCATCTAATAACATGAAATCAAATATGAGAAGTATAAAGACCATGCAAATTGTCGAATCGACCCATAAATTTCACCATTTCTTCAATGAAGTTACAAGTCTTTTACAACAACATCTTGGCAACAATCTTTGCCTTCTCTCTCTACTCTACTCTAATTACTATCCTATCAACTAGCTAACTACTCTCTATCTGCTAACTGCTTTCAACTATTTCTATCTTATTTCTAACTGCCTTTACAAAATGAAATGCCAGGGCTTATATAGTGCCCACAATACAATTTGATGGCTTAGATCAATTCGAGATCAATGGCCAAGATTTTACAATGAAAACCCTAGTTAGGGTTTGTTACAACCATTACATAACATTTAATGCTTGACCAATGATAAAATTGTATTGCTTGGACACATGTCCTCTCTAGAAAAATCGACCAATGGATAGCCGGGGTAGGTACATCGGAGTTTGTGCCACCTTCCATGAGTTAGGTACATTGAATCTGGACATGCCGAGGTGGACCACACTGACTGGAGAAGTGATGACTAGGATGCCACGCCGTCTGACACTTGTAACTTGGTAAATATTCAACTTGATGTTGTTGAGAAGCTAGCTTTAATTAATTCTTTTGGAACTATCTGCTTCTTCAACGAACCCTTTACTTTGACTTCTTGTGTCCTTGATGTGCAGGATGATTGATGTACCTCGCCTTGGAATACTGGATTGGAAGAGGTCGCCCTTATCTTGATGATGCTGGATCGAAGAAGGTCGTCCTTGTCGATGCTAGGCTAGAGGAGGTCGCCCTTGTCCTTGCTTGATCGTCCTTGATCTGGCTTGATTTTCCTTGAGAAGAGTCCTCCGACTTGTAGATCTTTCGAGCTTGGAGTCGCCATCTTGATACCTACACAACATTTCAAAATTAGTAATATATCTTGAAATCTAAAAATTAAACTTTAAAAGGAATATTCAAGATTTTAAGTAGGAAACTTCATGATAAATCTTGAGTTATCATTTCCTAATTAACCATGCAATACTTAGACTTTTCTAAAAAATGTCAAAAAAATAAAAATCAAACCTCTTCTTGAGAATTAACTCTAAGAAATGATGTAAAAATAGATGAATTTTGCTAGGCAAAGTGTAGATCAAAGTTCTCCCTTGGATAAAATGCACCTCCTTTAGCTTGGAAAAGAACTCCACCACCTTTAGACTTCAAAAATCTGGAAATTCGCCTTGAAATACCTTCAAAACATCTGGAATTTATCCTCCAATCTAGCAAGAAATACGCCTCTCCAATAGCCTTCAAGATGAATTTCGCCCTCCACTAGCTTCTCCACACTTAGTAAAAATTCGCTCCACTTCTCTAGATTTCACTCCTCAAATTGCTCTCCAATTTTGTACTTGAAAGGATGATTGAATGATTTGAATTGTGAAACAACACCCCCAATAAATAGAGCGCTCACCTTCCATTTACCCATGAGGCCGACTTGGCAAATAAAAGGTAAAATAATAAATAAAACCTCAAAAGGAGTAGGCCGACCTAGCAAATAAAGGCAAAATAATGCCTTGTGCGCTCCACATTATAATTTTAATTTCACAAAAAAAATTAATTTTAAATGCCTTTATAATAGAAATTCAATTTTTTGAGGCCCAAAATTAATTTACTAAATGCCAATTAATTTTTTCAAATATTCCAAAGTTAGCAAATTTTGTTGAATTTCAAGGAATGTCAACATTCAATTAATGCAAAAATGAAGGATATCATCAATTTCGCCCTGGACCCTTGGTGAAGGCCAGGAGCGATTTTTCAATCTAGACCTTGCATATCTCCTTTTTTTCGTCCAAAACTTCATCTAGGCATTTAAATGGTACTTTTAACTGGAGCTTCGAGTTTAATTTTATTTGATCTTTAGGAGGAGCGTACCTTAAGACATTTTCGCCCTGGTCCCTTGCTGAGGGACAGGAGCGATTTTTGTCTTTTGGGTTGATTCTCTCCTTTGTATCCCACTCAAGTTATATTCAACGGACAGAACTCGCTTCCCTTGACCTCCTCAAACCGCAAAATTACTTAAATCTTGCAATGATAATGCAAGTTTGGATTTCAAGCTCCGGTCCTTCAGTGAGGGACAGGAGCGCTTTTTGCATTTGTCATCAAAATTTGCAACTCTTACATCTCAATTCCACCTCGAAGCATTTTAAACATCATTTCAAATCCGCGCCTTGGCTTAGATTTGTCCAAACTTGGCGAGAAGGACTGGATATTAAGTTTTTCGCCCTAGTCCCTTGGAGAGGGACAGGAGCTATTTTGCAAATCCAAGCTTATCCGTCCTTTGTTAGCCTTCCAAATTATATTCAATGGATAAATCATGTTTTCCTTGGTCTCTTCAAATCATAAAATTGTCTTGATCCTGCAAGAACAGTGCAAATTTGAAATTCAAGCTCCGGTCCTTCAGTGAGGGACGGGAGCACTTTTGCAATTACAAGCCAATTCGTCCTTTGCTAGCTTCGAAAATTATCTTCAACGGATCGATTGTGTCTTCCTCCACCCACCTCAAACGCGAAACTTGCTTTTCTCTTGCCCAAATCTTGTCTTGAGGGAAAATCGCTTCGGTCCCTTGGAGAGGGACAGGAGCGCCCTAGCCAGTCACCTTGGTCCCTTGGAGAGGGACAGGAGCGAACTTGTTACTTAGGCCGATTTTCTTCATTGTGGCGTTCTTAAGTTATATTCAACGGGCAAAACATACTTCCCTTGACCTCCTCAAATCGCGAAACCACTTAAATCTTGCAAGGATAATGCGACATTGGGATTCAAGCTCCGGTCCTTCAGTGAGGGACAGGAGCGAATTTTGCTCTCTAGGCCAAATCGTTACAATTTTCATCAAAAAATGTCTTGGCTAAGGAAGATATCATCTTACTTCATGCTATGACTAAAAGTTAATGTCCAAAAAAGATCTAAAATTGTGCATATAAAGAAAAGCGCTCTGGTCCTTCAGTGAGGGACAGGAGCGAATTTGACCTTCTAGGCAAAAACTTCATCATTTCATTGTTTTTGATCAAGTCTGGATGCTCTATCATGCTCATTTCGTCCTTCACCATGCTTTTGATGTCTCAATTTAACCAAACAAGGCCAGGAATGGCTCAAATAAGTATTTTCGCCCTGGTCCCTTGGTGAGGGACAGGGGCGCTTTGCCTTGGTCCCTTGGAGAAGGACAGGAGCGAAATTCGCTCTAGATCCTCAGTGAAGGACAGGAGCGAAATTTGACTTTTTGATCTCTCTATCAGGATAATTTTTATGGAATATAACATTTAAGTATAAGTTCTTCTTTCTTATACTTTAAGTTATATTCCATATATACTTTCAAGATGTTTGAGAGTGGTTTCAGACCTCTAGGAGTTATATTGCAAAATCTAGTTTTTTGAGGTTTTTCAGTTTCCAGACTTAGTCAAATTTCAGGATCAGGACATTCCAGACTTAGCCAAATTTCAGGATCAAGACTTTCAGACTTAGACAAATTTCAAGATCAGGACATCACTCAAGCCGGACTTGCTATCCTATTGATCTCCCCGACAGCACTCAAAATGCAAAAGCTAACTAACAAAACCCTAAAAGACCAAAAAACAAACCCTAAAAAGCAAAAAACATGGGTCCCCATTTGCAATGGGGCGATGTGTGAAAACGTCACAACAGTCGCACGGGCAAAAATCTGCGAAAAAACCACGAGCTTGCCCACAGACAAACACTCAAAACGCGTGCAAAACAAAACCCTCGTGACAACCTTCAACAGGAAAGATAAAATGGAATCTTTAGCCTTGAGAAAAATCTCATCACATAGAGAAAAATCTTCATGCGGCCTATGAAGACGTCGCAAGGGAAAAAATGAACACCCAAGTCATGCAACACATAGACAGACATCATGTGAGAGAAGACCAAAGTCACCGCGTAGAAACCAAAAGAGATCTAGCCAAATTGCAAGCAAAGAAGTGGGTTAAAAACCCACGACCAAAAAAAAACACAAAAAAGTCACGTAGTATTCCTAAAACAAACCCGCGATTTATAGAAGAAAAAACCCTTGTCTTGATAGAAGAAATCTGCAAGCATATTTTCCAAATCAATTGCACGATTTTAAGCAGTAAAAACCCACATGAAAATCCTCAAAGAGCTCATGATTCTTTTGAGAAACCCTTTGCGGTTTTCCAGTTACAAACCCTTCTCCAACTTCTACTTCACACAAGTCCACAAATTCAAAGAAGAAATCATAATAATTTCTCAAAAAAAGAGCTTTCAATTTATTTTTTAAAAACTTTTGATAAAATTTTCAAAAAAAATTTCCACAAACCACATTTTTACATACAAAAATGTTTCGAAAAAAATTCTAGAAATAATTTCCAGGTTAAGAGACCACAAATTTTAAAAAATCATCAAAATCTTTCCCCACTCTGATACCATGAAATAATAAATGATTGATTCAATATATCAACACAGGAGACGAAAACTCCTTATATATAGATTACAAACAAAGTTTCTAAAAAAGAAACGAAAGATAGAAGAGAAACTTTCTAAATAAAAACAAACTACAAAAAGGAAATATCCTAAACTAACTAACCAAACAACCATTATAGAAACATTATATAGTTACTTTAATATTTGTAACTTAAACAAGTGTATTTAAATATACACTTAAATTCTAATGTTAATATTGCATTATTAAATTGTTATATTTTTATAAAGTAACTTTATGTCCCCTCAAATGAAAGGGGAGTTGCACATGAAGTCATTTTCATAATTCGAAAAAGACTTTTGGTGGGAAATGAATTATTTTATAATTTCAAATTGGTCTCTTTTCCCTCCACAGCTATAAAAGGAGGTTTGACCTCTCATTTTGGATATGCTAAAGATTACAAATATGTTGTGCTATCGAATTAAACCTATGTTCTTCCTTATATCTTGTAAGGACGAAGTGGTTCTATTCAAGAATCACCACTTTTCTTCATGGAGTTTGCAGATAGGGGTTTCAATATTAACATGTTTGCAGTTTTTTGAGTGCAAGAGTTTGGGGGTTTGTTTGTTTGTCATTTGCAAAGTTTGTTGATGATTTTCACGGTAATTTGAAAATTTCTATTGGCTGGTTGTACACTATGGGGGGTTTGATATGTTCCCTAGTTGGTTGTACCATAAATCTTTTGCTTGGGAAATGTGTTGAAGGGTCTGAAAATTATTTGAGGCTGCAATAACAAAGTTCTTCTAGTTGGACGACCCTTTGTGATGCTTTTCTAAGTTGTTATCAGCTGGCACGAATTTCCAAAAGGGGTTGTACCAGTGTCCTTGACTGGGCATGAAACTTTCCCCTCCTAAGTGCCAATCATTAAAGAATATTTCATTGTTGTTTGGGGGCATCTAGTCCATGGGAGACCATTGGAACCTATTCCGAGTTGTATTTTTTGGAGATGGTTGCCTATAAGGGGGACCATACAATTCACCAACCCTGTTGTGACAGAGATTTCAGACCTGCCATATCTGATTTGCCTTTCCAGGCCATCATTGGCACATTTTCAATGAGTTATGAGGTTGAATGAAGCTGTTCTAAGGAGGTTAAATTGTTATTGAGTGTAGTAAATTGTATCCCTTCACAATTTCACACACTTTGGGCTCACTTTGGGCGCTGTGCCTAATGTACCTGGTTCATGTCTGGTAGTGCTCAATTTCAGTACCATTTCCTAAAACTTGGTGCAATCCTCTACTCATGACCTTTTTGTCATGGCTCGAACTGTTGGGACTAGGGCACCCAGCACCCCTCCCTGAGCAATTTGACCCCAAATTTCATATCACAAAAGTTGGCTTTGCAAGTAGCAAGAAATTGCTCTCCGATGTTGATATTCCCCAAAAATTAATTTCAAAAAGGTGTAAATTGCATGTCAATACAACTTGTGGTTGAGGCATTATGGTTCCTAAAATTACAGAGAGGAAACTTGTGGTCCTTTTTAGTGAAGGACTAATGGAACCTATCAAGGGATGGGTTAACGCATTTGATCCACCAAGTTTACAAGAGGCTAGGAGCATGGAACTTGCTGGCCCAAAGAACAAATTCTCATCAAAGACCTACCATCATAAGTAAGGAAAAAAACATTTTCACAAAGATATAATCATACCAAAAAGACACTTCATTGTAATGTCCCAAAATTTTTATAAAGTGGCTTAACTAAATTAATTGGTTAAGTTGTGCAGAAATCAGTTTTTTTTTTTAAGGATGACTTTTATTAATTAAATTAATTATAAAACAAAAAATAATAAGATAAGTCACTTTATTTGATAAAGTTCTCGAGTTATAAAGTCGGCCTAATCTTCTAAAAAGTTCCTCAAGGTCCTTATAAAGAGGATCCAGGGGTTGTGGCAAAGCGTTCTATGGATTTGATATAATTATTAATGATTTTTGGAGATGGAAACATTCAAGAGTTTAACAGAAGAGTTGGACGAAACCGTAGCTCTTCCTAAAGGGTGAATTCGTGATGGAGTTCACGGTTGGGCCAAATTTGTGAAGTCTCCATTAGAGAGAAATTTGCATTGGTTTAGGGCTTGATTCAAAAATTTTAAAAATAGATATTTACCAAGAGGAATTACAACGGAGGTTTACTAAATTTGACATCTAAAATAATATGCCACATACCTTTAGGAATAGGAGAGAACAAAGGAAGTACAAATTGTTTTCAATAATCTAACAAAAATGAAATTTACTTATCATTATTTTAGTACAGAAAACCACTCATTTATTCATCACATACCTTGATATCCTCTCGAGGTATCCCACGAGAGGGAGCTATTGGATCATTTTCAGCCTGCAACAAAAGTTAATTAGTAATAACTGGCATACATTTCAAATTCAAACACTAAAGAGTAGATGTAGAAACTACTAATTGAATTGTGTTACTAAAAACATGATCATTACTGAAACATAAGAAAGTCAACTACCTGTATGCATAGCAAAGAAGTCTGGACATATTTAATAGAGCGAGAGCTGCTAGCATCAGCATAGTAGTCATCCACTGATTTGTACCCAAAGGATACTATGAAATGATTACAAATCACACATTAGAATTTAACAATGATGTCATAAGCAACTATATTGCATTCAACATACACAATCTTGTCCTAAAGTCAGAAGTTTCAAGTTAAACCTCTTGTTAAGCCTTCATCAAAATCTCGCACAGATTTTGCCTTAGCTACCAAGGGTAAATTGTACTCGCCTCCTATCCCTTCAAAAAGGTGTTCATGCCTGCCATTGGAGCAAATGAGCTATGAGATAACTGCCATGCAAGAGTGATAAAAGCACAATTTAATGCATGACAATAAAGTCTTTACTTTTTGAATATCATGCGGAGCCCTCTAGCAAGAGCCTTATCATAGATATTATTGAAACCCTTGTGAAAATCCTCATCTGCAATGACCAAGTTGAAAGGGTTGCAGAGAGAAACTGCACCAGAGAGAGGGCAGTTACCAGCCTCCTTCATATGCAATTTAAAACTCCACAAATTAGTTATTAATATAAATGATTGGCAGTGACTGAGAAAGGCACCAAAGATAGATGCAGTTTAAGGATATTCCAAACATAAAGGTGGGTGAGAGCAAGAAATTGAAAGCAATGCACCAAAGATAAATGCAGTTATGAGATATGACAAATTAGAGGTAGGTGAGAACAAGAAAATAAGTCTCTAGAGCCGGAATAGGTGTCAAGATCCTTATAACTAAAAATTGCATGCAAGAAAGGGTGCTATCTGTAGAAACTCTGAGTATACCACCAATTTCTTAACATACAGTGTGATGTGATAGAAATTCAAAAACCCTAAAAATCTTGACTGTATCATTGCTGATACAAAACCATTGCACTAAAGCTAATAGGAAATGAAGAAATAAAAATTTAATATCATCCATACAAGGACAAATGCAGTCAATGAGATTGGAAATTTCAAATTGTAATACATCAAGACAATGCCCATAGGCTGCAAAAATGACCAGAACAGTAAAGTACCACCAATCAGCAGGAGCATTAATATAAGAAAACATGAATAAAAGAGGGAAAGTTAACAATCTAAGATCTTGTACTCTGCAAAAATTACAGAGCTAAAGGAGATAATTGTTATCACAAAAGCTTGCACCCTAGCTAAGCTATCAACTCAACAACCTTGTGAAACATGGAAACAACCCCGAAGTGTGGGACCGTGCGCAAGGGGTTGAATCTCCGGAGAAGGTCGGCTTCCTTCCTCAAATAGGTGCAGGTGTTGAACCAACTCAACACTTTAAAACTAATTCCTAAGCCTATCTTAACAACTTGCGGACGTAAAGGGAAGAGAGAATGCTTCAAATAGGAGGAGGTGATGCACCAAGAAGAGAGATTGTTCCTCTCCCCACCCAAAAAGGCATGAGGAATCAAGTGAAATACCCAAAAGATGCACAAACTTCAGTTGCATGAGTGACCCAAACACATGTATGGAGGTTAGAATTTGCTAAGTGTCAAGAGGGGAGAAGGATTTCCACAAGTCACACTCAAAAAAAACAAGTTAACACAGCATATATGGAGAGAAGAGCCACAAAACATACACTTATGATGAAGGTAAGGAAACATACACAACATGCATAAGTTGAAGGAAGGCAAGAATGTAATTTCAATTCATTGAAAGGCCAAAGGCCAAACTTACAATTGCAGAAATGCAAAAATAATTACAAATCTTCAAGAGAAGAGAAAGAGCAGAGGAAAGCTCAAGGCAGCGAAGAGAGAACCCCTTACAATGAGGCTTAACAGCCTTTATATAGAAAAAATGGATACAAGGGTGATCGTGACCTCTGCATGTCAGTCTGGAAGTGCAAGGAAGTGCATGCACTTGACTTGTACATGCAAGCAACCTAGCCATACCCACAAAGGGCAATCCTGAGAAGGTGGATTGACTAACCTTCCAAAGTCAGATATGACATAAGTCACCAAGCATGGCCCCGTACCTCCCTTGATGGAAATCCTGCCAAAAACATTTAATGCACCCTTGTGGCTTCACAAAAGAAAGTGCACAAGTCACCAAAACTGTAGGAGCATTTAAAGCCTTGAGTGTCGATCACGCCATCCGGAAGTGTCGCCAGTCGGAAGGAAGTCCGAAGACTTTGGAAGCTCGGACTCCCGAAGTGAGGAAGACAAGGGAAGGAGCAAGGAACTTCGGAACCTCAGGGTTCCGGAGTTCCGGAGAACTTCAAAAGGCTAAGGAAAGAACTTTGGAACCTCAGGGTTCCGGGATAGAGAGAGGAAGAGAACAAAAGGAACTTCGGAACCTCAGGGTTCCAAAGTTCCAGAGGAACTAGAGAGAGAAGGCAAAGGGGGAAGGAACTTCGGAACCTCGAGGTTCCGGAGTTCCGAAGAAAAGAAGGAAGAAGAGCTAGGAGGGAACTTCGGAACCTTGGGGTTCCGGAGTTCCGAGGAACTGCACAAAGGAACTTCAAAACCTCAGGGTTCCGGAGTTCCGGGGAACTGCGCAAAGGAACTTTGGAACCTCGGGGTTCCGAAGTTCCGAGGAAGGGAAAAGAAAGGAACTACGGAACCTCGGGGTTCCGGAGTTCCGGGAGAGAAGAAAAGAAAGGGAGAGAAGGAGAGGAACTTCGGAACCTCGGGGTTCCAGAGTTCCAAGAAAAGAAAAGAGAGGCAACAAAGAGAAGGAACTTCGGAACCTCAGGGTTAGGTTCCGAAGTTCCGGCGAAGGAAAAGCGAGAGAAGGGAAAGAGAAAGAACCTCGGAACCTCAAGGATCCGGAGTTCCAGAGAACTTCAAAAGGCTAAGGAAAGAACTTCAGAACCTCGGGGTTTTGGAGTTCCGGGGAAGAAGAAAAGGCCAAGGGAGGAACTTCCTCCGAACAAGGCAACACTTCACGCTTCATGATTCTTCTCTCCTTGATCAACTAGGGCAGCACTAGTCCATGGAACATATCTTTGATCGGTTCTCACTGATGGACCAAGGGTGTCATAAAATGACAACAATAATCATAGGGAAGTTGTCATCAATCTAGGCATACAGTTCAAGCTAACCATTCAGACAAAAATTTGATTGGTTGTTCTGTGTTGTTAACTGCATGGGATCAGGACCCTTCCCTGCTTAATCAAAATCATTCAGACAAAATTACTCAACATTATACTAAGGGATCAATTAACAGAATTTATCAGTCCTGAATTAATTAAGAATATGAAAATAATTTTTCATTTTTACTATCCCTAACATAGGGAAGGATTATCACATTCTATATCAAAAATTCACTTACAATGCATTACTACCATTCTTGATTATTGAAAATAGAACCACTAATATGTTTTGACTTTTATGTGGGAACATTTTTTGTACAGTTGCAATGTCAAGCAAATTTGGAGAGTTGTTCCTATTATTTGTAACATCTAGACCTTCCACAAAACTCTAATGGACATACAATGCCAAACTACCTCCTCTAATGCTCCCTGTTGACGTGTTTTTTATGACGGCGTCCAACACAGAATAAAGTTGCCCAACGGTCACTTCACTCTCTCTTGATCAAAGTACGATTGCATGCTGATATTGTAGGAAGATCAGACAAATCGACTCCAAGGTTCTTTTATGATACGAGTGTGACTCAGTTGGCGGATGTGATTGCTGGTAATCCAAGGGGCCTTATGTATGTCAGAGAAATTTATGTAAGCTCAAGACTTTGTTGACACGGACAATTTGCAATGAAGTTCTAAGTTTTAGATTTTCAAATTATGAAATATGCAGAAAGTAAATAGGAACAGGGTAGAGGGGAACTAAACTAAAGGTAATCTAATCCTAGGAACAAGGAGACGGGACAAACTTGTGCAAAATCGAACCGCACTTCGCTTTGCCAGCAAAGCACAACTTACACGAAGGCGGTGCGATCTTCAGGGGAAGTGCTAAAGATTTTCAAATCGTCAAAAGAAACCATCAGATAGAACAATCTCTTCTAACAATTGAAGTTGAACATACACTTATAACAAGGCTCAGACTAACTTTGCACAATATGCAACAATCAGTTGCACACCAAAAGTATGAGCACGAATTTGGTAACAAGCGATCCTATCAAATCCAGTTCATTTAATTGCATGAAAACAAATCTAATCTATGAAGAGAACGAGACCATGCGAGTTCCAAAACAACACAAGAACACACCAATAATTGAACAATGTATTAAGTGTTTGCTTCAAAAACTCTTAGCAACAATCTCTAACGATAGTCTCTCCTCATTACAAATGAGGGGGTTACCCCCTTATATAGGCCTCAAGCCCAGATTACATGCAAAACCCTAATTAGGGTTTGCCCAAAAGATTCTCCACACATGATGCAACAAGGTGGGAATCTGCATTCAATAACCCATTATGTCCACTTACAATTAATTTAAAAGGGCCTAAAATAGCACCCATGATGATGATCATGCCCGGAATATAACTAACGTCGTCATAAATGCCCATCACTCTCCAAGCGACGGCGGCGTGCAAGAAGAATCCGTCATAAAACCATTATGAGAGGACGACATGCAAGAAGATTCCCTTATCCTGTGGTGGCATGCGTTGACTGGTCCCGCGCCTAGTCAATGTTCTCTTCAACCATAAATACGCCATCATGGTTCAATCAAAAGACTTTCGTCCAAAAACGGACGACCATTATCTCGCTCATTAATGGCGTAAGTAATGAACCTACCGACGACGGCTTCCAATTCTCTAATGGAGACACTTGGCACATTCTCGATGTTGAACTCCATCAAGGCAACCTCCTCTTCGCTTCTCGAAAAGAAACCTTCCCAATCTACCATGGCCTCCTGTGTTTTCCTCATCATACCGGAGAATGAAGAAACATTTCCAAAATGTTCCTTGGGAAACGAACCGACAAAGAAGAAATCATGTAATTGGGATTTCAAGGAATTCGCTGTTATTCCCCTGTCGCTGAGTTTCCTTGAAAATAAAGCTTCCATGGCACTGAGGATTTCTTCCTGTATCCCTCTAATAGATTCCTTCAAGGTGACGGAATCAATGTTGAATTTATCAAGGGTGTTCTTCCCTGAACAGATGGCGTAAAACCATCGGGGAAAGTCGTAGGCTTCATTCTCCTGGATTACTTTCTCGTCTACCAGTGTTTGCCTTAGAGTCCTCATTAGAGCCCTGAGTTGGGAAATGTTTAAGTCTTGGTAGACATCAACATCTTCCCATAGTCCTTCCGTCGTTTCCAACCTACTTAGGAGGGCCACGAACCTCGAATGGAGCTGAGCTAGATCTTCTACAAATTTCCCTACCTCAACAAAAACATCCTCTACCCATTCTCGGGAATTCTGTGCCATTGCCTTTGTAAGTTCCGCATCATCAATTACTTCCTTGGGAAGGAAGGGAGGGGGAGTGGATGAAGGACCTGCTTCCCTAAGGGGTTTCTTGAAACTCCTGACATACTCGCATAGAAGTCCGTTTTCCTCCTTCAGCCGCTTACACTTTGCTCTTGACTTCAGCAATTTCTCCTTCATGGCAAAGGAAGAATCGTCGAAATCTCCCATTACTTGACCAGTGGAAGCATGGCCAAGATCCACCTGTCTGATGACGTAATCTTCCTGCCTAATCTCACTCCTATCCTTATCCACCGCAGGTTCAGCAATGTGCAAGGTCCGAGCTCTGGATTCTTCCCTGACTACCTTGGAAAACTTCCGGGGGGCCTTTCTTTTGGGTGGCTGATCCATCCTCTTCAATAATTCTTCTAATTCCTGAGCAGGATTGGGCTCCCCTCCTACTTCATTTCCCAACCTGCCTACCAACCAATCCAGCGTAGGGATGGAATGGCTGTAATCCTCTGCATGCTCCCATTATTGAGATTCCTCTTCCATTTCGCCAAGGATAGTCTCTATGAAATTATCCTAGCGAACTTCTTCCAGGTGCGGGGAAACCTCTTGCCTCTGACTTCTTGGCTGATGACGACCCTATGAAGCATTGATGCTGAGTATATCAAGTGCTGGAACGTTTCCTAGAAGTGGGCCTGCAGGATGCGGGAACATTTCTACTTCTTGTATGCTCACAGAGCTTACTAGTGAATGTTCCCTTCCTGTCCTCGTTCTTTTTGTGGAGGCTCCTCCTGCTAGGCTTCCTGCTGAACCTCGCGTGGGATTTCCTGTTGGGCATCCTTCGTCTTTGTTATCCTTGGCCTCTTTGGGGCACTTTTTCCTTTGTCTATCCGGGCCTCTCTTCCTGCCTGACCCTGTGAAGAGTCTTCAGTTGCCTCGCTGTGAGAATCCAGATTTCCCATCAGCTGGTATGTCAAAGGGACATGGTTTTCAACCAACTTTCTTGTCTACTTGTCAATCCAGTGCTTAGTGAATTTTAGCACTGGCCTAGCCAAAATGTTCAAATCATCTACCTCAGGTTCCGACCAATCTGGCAACAGCATAGGTTGATCTTTTATCCTCTCAAATTCGGGTTGCATCAGATCTGAGTCTTCCTTCACCTGGTCTAGCACCTGATGGATCTCACTTATTCTGATGGTGTCGAGGGGCAGTTTGGAGCGCATTCTTCTCCGAACCTCAAAGTCATCCTAGGCACCGGCCCAATAATCCTCCAAGTGAAATCTATGTATGAATTTGACACCGGCAACCTTCTTGATCTGGCTGTAAGGATCATATTGGGCCCTGGAAGTGTAAAATGGTAGTCGGTAGAATGCCAACTCGCTTGCTGCACTTTCAGCGGCCTCCAATCCTAGGCATATCTCCATGAAATCCCCCAAGACAACTGGAAATTCAATAGATTGCTTCTTCTTCTTCTTCTTCTGCAGCTGATTGTAGGCAGTCAATTGCCTCATGAGCTCGAGCAATATAAGCTTATCTGACGGATATCTAGGCAATTTGTAAGATTGGAAGGAGAAACCCTGTGTCCTGATGTAGGTGAACTTGGGAAACTGCAGGAACACGGCGCCATACTTCTGGACCAAAGCACTTGCTTGCGGAGACAACCTCATGGGCAACTTATTTTGCATAAGTCGTGTCAGGTACATGGTGAAGGTGTCATTCGCCAACTTGTAAGAATTCAAGTTGTGGAGATGTAGCTGAGGATAACATTCATGCACCTTTATCTGAGCTAGCCCGCAGCCCATGATTCCTCTTGCTGGCAGCCCATTGAATCCACCCCTTCATGCCAGCATATAGAATAGGTAGGAACTCATGAAAAAGGACTGAGACTTTTTCTCCTGCGGGTTCTTCAATTGTTCGTGCAAGTAGTGGCTGATCAATCTAGCCCAGTCAATCAATGTATTAGAATTCATGATCTCGCCAATGTAGAAGAACATCCAAGGCTCAAAGTTCACCGTGTGTGAGCATCCCATTACTCTACTTAGCATTTTTATCATGTCCACAAATTCCTGCTTGAACTCTAAGATTGTGAGAGTTTTGGGCATCTACTCTAGGTTTCAGCAACCATTGCTTGTTGATCAAATCAACACACCTGGTGGTGCCTGCTTCATAGACTGCTTGGGCTCCACTACTAGTCCTATATGTCATGGAGTAATGTGAAGGGATTCCGAAGGCTTCACCAATCACCTCTGGAGTCAATGTTGCCAGTAACTTGCCATCTGGCATTGAGATCGTCATCCGCTCCAGATTGTAATGTGCTGCACATTCCAAGACTAGATCTGGGCATTGAATGGCGGGAGGAAAGCCAACTGCTGCAACTATTCCACTTCTCACAATCTTGACAGCTGTCGGAGATGGATTGTGTCCTACAGTTCCAAACATTCTTATCTTGAATGCAGCTCAGTTGAACGTGCCGAAGTTGGTATCATCGATCTCTTCCCATTTTGAATTCAACCGAGAATGGGGAAGAAAACACTTCGTCTTCTGCTTTGATCATTGCCTGCCTGGAGATAGTAGCTGTCCTGCTAGGTTCCGCCATCTTGGGAATACTTCAAAATGATGAAATAGAGACTAAGTATAAAAAAAATTTCACTTCTTCACTCTTCCTTTCCTAATCTTGCACGTGAAAAATGAAATGTTTTATCCAACTTATATAGAATTCTCAAGAGGTATCAAATTAGTAATGTATTTATGGCATGTCATACTTTCCTTAATCGCTACGACATGCAAGGCAGTTTCCCATGTGTGTGAGTTCAAATTTAGAACCTTCCTTAAATGCTCCCAGTCATGTGTCATACTTGGAAGATTCCTCCTGCCAACTTGTTGATTCCATACTTTCCAATTTTGGAGGGAGATTGCAGGATTTTTCTCGGGATTTGCTCAATTCCACTCCGACTTGTCATCTCATGCCGTCGAAGGAACTTTCCTGAATTTTCTCCATATCCCTATTTTTGAGGGATCTTCCTAAATTTTAGGAGTCAAGTTCATTGGATGGGGAATTTCGTCCCAATTCGGAATCTATAAAAATTTCCCTATTTGGCCGGGATTTGATGTCTAAAAATAGCATAATTGAAAATTCGCCCGAGGGGAATTTCTGCTTTTTATTCTTCCTTGACTCCTTGGAATCCGTGCCTTAGGCAAAATTTCAAATTTTTTGTTTGGGTGAAATTTTACCATGCCAAGGATTCATGAATTTTCCACTTGTGAATGCCTTCATGGATTCAGCGCCCCAGATCAAACCTAGGCACATTTTGGCTCTGTCCATGGAGAGGCGGAAAATTGTACTTGTGAATGCCTTCTTGGTTTTAGCGCCCCAAACTTGGCTTGGGCGCATTTTCACCCTGTCCATGGAAAGGCGAAAAATTGTATTTATGAATGCCTTCTTGATTTCAGCGCCCTAGGCCTGACCTGGGCGCATTTTTGTCATGTCCATGACAAAAATTGCTCGTGAATGACTCCTTGGTTTCAACGTCCCAGACTTGGCTTGGGCACATTTTCACCCTGTCCATGGAGAGGTGGAAAATTCCACTTGTGAATGTCTTCTTGATTTCAGCGCCCCAGACCTAACCTGGGCGCATTTTGCACATGTCCATGGAGAGGTGGAAAATTCCACTTGTGAAATGTCTTCTTGATTTTAGCGCCCCAGACCTGACCTGGGCGCATTTTGCACATGTCCATGGAGAGGTGGAAAATTCCACTTGTGAATGTCTTCTTCATTTCAGCGCCCCAGACCTGACCTGGGCGCATTTTGCACGTCCATGGAGAGGCGGAAAATTGTACTTGTGAATCCATCCTTGGTTTTGGCGCCCCAGACCTGACCTGGGCGCATTTTGGCCATGTCCATGGACAGGCAGAATTTCCTACTTGTGAATGACTTCCAGACAGAATATTTTGACCTTCCACTTCAAGGATGATTCTTCAGATTTAGCCATTTTAGACCCCTGCCTGTCTGCTTTCAACTTTCCAGATTTAGAAGTGATTGTGCATGTTGACTCTCTGTTGTCTGCTAGCCTAATCTTGCCACAAATAGACTTTCCCGAAATAGAAACTTTCCAAAATGTCAGAGTTAGAGCCCGAGACAGGGCACAAGATGACTTACTAAAAATAGAAATTTACTAAAAATAGAAATTACTAAAAATAGTAAGTTTGATTTTTGGCAAAATGGCAACATTCTGGGACTCGGAAAAATCCCTAAAAAATAGGGACTTTCTAAAAATAGAAAGTTACTCCGTTTGGGCTCAAATTTTGCTGGGAGGTCCCTTGAAAGGTCCTGACTCCAGTCGTATGCTTAGTTTTTCCAAAACCCTAACAGAAACCCCTAAAATCTAGGACAGAAGGCAAAACCCTAGAAAAAGGACAAAACAAGACCTAGACCTCACGGAATTTGCTTGACAGAGAAGCAGATTAACCCCAACCGACTCCCAAACACCTGTAACACGGAGAGATTGAAGAGATTGCCACTAACACACACAAAACGAAAGCCAAACGACCAAAAGGGCCTAAAAGCAAAGGGGGGTCCCTATCTGGGATGGGGTGATGTGTGATTAGGTCACAACACTCCCCAATGTCTATTCGCAACATCTAGACCTTTCACAAAACTTATAAACCTCCACAAAACTCTAATTGTATATCTAGATCTTCCACAAAACTCTAATGGAAATACAATGCCAAACTACCTTCCACTAATGCTCCCCAATGTCTATTCTGCTCATCCCTGCCTCTTGGCTTGTGAAACGGATACATAGACTTGTACAAATCCAACTGGAAACTAAATAATCAAAGCAAACAACCAATCTGAGGGATTTGGAATGCCAACAATCATTTTCTGTTGTATATGCAAACCATCATTTTCCAACAGAACAAAACTGCTGCTTTATGACAAAACTACTGCTTATTGGGCAAAAGTAAAGCTGCCGTATCTTGTTCACAAAACCACTGATTTCAAGTTGTCACTTAAATCATATGAAACCAACTTTTACAGGACAAAGCTGCTGCCTGTGAGAGACCTAAGGTTTCAAACAGAACCAAAAACCATTTTTCAAGATTTCTCGATTGCCAAAGCTAGTACAGAGATATCCCACACCATTCCAACCTTCTCCAGCAACCTTAGCCTCTGATTTTGTTGAAAACTTAACATTCTTAACCTGGAATGTCTTCAAAACCAAGTTCTCCTTTAGTCACAGTGGTATGACAATTTGAGCTATTTTCAAGGACCCCTTTTATACAGATCAACCATTGAGCGGCTTACTGAAGAGCCCATGTGAGTGTAGACATATGCAATATGCAAACAAGGTTAAAGACAAAAAAAGAAAAGGATGAAAAAGGATGCAAAGTAAACACTTCTATTGTGAAATGATTGGATTCTTATGAATGGGCTGCAGACTTGAATAATTGTCATGAAGGAAATGGAATTGGCTCTATAGATATGATATGTGGTACAGGTACCAACTATGAGATGCACGAAGAAAAATTAAAAAGCAAAATTTTGAAAAGGTAACCGAAGCAGAAGAAGTCTTTAGTTTACCTCCAAGTTTGAGGAACATTAAGGGTGCTGGTAGATGGTTATGGATAAGAACTGGATGACATTATAGCCCTGGCCAAGCTAGAAATGTTTAGTGGAAGAGCACATAGCAGGGTTACACTGTATGCTAGAAAAATAAGTTACTCATGGTTCCAGAGGAAGTTTAGACTGATTGCCTTCTTTAGCATTTTATAGATTAATGTAGTGTTTAGCTGCAGGACAGCAAACAGTCTATGAAAGTTTTTCTAGGGGGAGTGTTAAAAGGAAATCTTAACATTCACCTACCTAAGGTTAGAATATTGAATTCATGTTGTGGGTGTGTGTGTGTGTGTGTGTGTGTGTGTGTGTGTGTGTGTGTGTGTATTGGTGAAAAGTGCTTCTAGATTAGATTGTGTGATAGCTTTATCCATCAACATTTCAGATCACACTCCGTGATCCATCATCTAGATGATAGAGTACTTTTACGGGCAAAAAAATTAGATTAGTAGCAGACCACGAAAGCTTAAAAAGAGAGGGGTGAGAGGGGGTTGGCACAAAAAGTGAGGCATGAAGGATGAAACAAGAAATTAAAAAATAAAAATAAAAATAAAAATCGCACCAGCCTAAAATAAAAACAAAAGCCAAATATTAAAGAAGAAAAGACCAAATCCTACAAGTGTTGGAAATTTCTGTAGTTGTCATTGATGTCAAGAAAGAAAGTCATTGTTATCAAAATTGTATGGAAGATTGTTGGATGTTGTCATTGATGTCAAAGGCGAGTGGTTGTTATTGATGTGGACAAAATCGAATGAAGGCCAAAGGCCGCTAATCACCATACAAAGCAACTCAAGTTAAGAATACAATCAAACAACAAAAAAGACAAGTTTATGCTTGTTCAAGATTGCTGGTCAACCTTCTAATTCTTGGTGCCTTCCTTCTAAAATGGGAAATAAATTCAATTTAATATTAATGTTATAATTGGGCCAACCCTCTTTGCATTATAATGTAATTTTCCCACTTTAAAATAGAATTTAATAATAAATAATAATAATAAAAATTAGTTATTAAAATTTAAATTAAAATATAAAAGAATATAATTAAATATAATTAATTAAAATTTAATTAAGTTAATGAATGGTCAAAAGACATGGAAGGAAAAGTTGTGACTCCCTCAACAATGACATATAAAAGGGAGAAGAGAACCTCATTTGAGAGGGGGATAATTTGGAAATGAGAAGTGCACATCTGATTTAAATAAGAAGTGCAGACCTGATTATGAAAGGTTATGTCCCTTTCAAAGGGCAGAAATAATGAAGAG
The DNA here is from genome assembly GCF_030272615.1 of Cryptomeria japonica. Taxonomy (NCBI): domain Eukaryota; kingdom Viridiplantae; phylum Streptophyta; class Pinopsida; order Cupressales; family Cupressaceae; genus Cryptomeria; species Cryptomeria japonica. The sequence continues at coordinate 115,250,707 of NC_081409.1, forward strand.
TTGCACTCTTTCAAAAGGTGCTAATGATGAAAGGGTGTGTCTCTTGCCAAAGGGCATGCATGATGAAGAGGTGTGACCTCTCCCTCACATTGAGAGATATATAGGAAAGGAATCAAAGCACCCAGTAACATCACCATGGATTGGATAAGATAAGAATATTTATTAAGTTACAGGCAGTAGCATCTTTGTTCTTGGTGGTATGCATGGGGATGTGCTGAATATAGGAAAATATAGAGACTGCCAGCAAGGATAGAAAAGATAGAAGAAAACCATTCAGACTGCCAGCAAGAAAGGAAGGAAAAATTGAGCAGTGACAGATACGTTTTCTGAGTTAATATTAAATATAAGTCAGCATCTTATATATATATATAAATTCAATATGTACATTAATGAATACAAACCATTGCGGATAATCTTAATCAAATTGATGACCATTAATATGATATAAAATTGAAAAGGCAAATAATATATAATTATTTAAACGGCATTGTAATAACTACACACAACATCACTGTTAGACATAATACATGTACATATATCTATTAATAAATCCAGAAGGAATAAAGCAAGTCAAATTCAGTTTGTATAAATTATAATACTGTAAATGTACAGTGCTAATATGGTGAGAAGTAGCCATGACAGAAAATGAATAATTCTGATACGAAGTAGTACTAACAGAAAGCATGAGACACTACTGTAACAAAATGTAATAGAATTGTAATGACTATGTCAAGTATAATTAATTATCATTATGGGTTGAATTGAATAATAAATATAACTTCATTAGAATATCACAAATGGTTCGTTGTATATGAGGGACTCTCTCTTAAGTACACCACTCCATAGTGGATGCCTAACACCTGCCACATGGAGCCAAGAGGGGTGTAGCATCTGCTCGTGGGCTTTAGAGGAAGGTGGTTGTGATGTGAGGGAATGGCAATAGGACAACTCACTAGGTACACCACTGCATAATGGATGCTTATCACCTGCCACATGGAGCCAAGAGGGATGTAGCATCTGCTCTTCAGCCTAGGGCAGAGGGTCTCTTGGACCACCTATCCAACCAGCCTACCCTAGTGCACTAAGAAATTGGATAATAAAGAATGGCAACTAACCTACAATCTGATTTTATCTAACAAATATAATGCTAATGGTAATTAATACATTAAAATTTATATCATTCGATCTAATTCATTAGCATATGTTTCAACTTATAAGTATTACTTCATATATGTTCTCTAATTTTGTGTTGCAAGAAAACAGTATACAAAGGTAGTCCCTTAAAACTTACCTATTTCAGATTTGGGAAAATTTAAGATAATTTAGAGTATAACTAATTAGGGGACATTACAAATAGAAAATAAAATAACGTCTGAATTAGCCGACCCCTTTTACACCATGATGCTGGCCAACTTCCTTTGAAGAGATTAATCATCCAATTTAGAGGAAATATATATATGATTAATGGTGCAGTAACTGAAAATGAATAAAAGCGATTATTTTTACTAAGTATAACAATGCATGAAGATAAGGACTATCAGCAGCAAATATAGATAAGGATCATGGGTAGTGAATATAAATAAGGATTGTGAGCAACGATTAAGTGAATGAAAAAACGAGGCAGCGATTGATTAAGTGTACGAGTAAGGGGAAATATATGTCAATCACCCAAGTAAAGGTATGGTGATTTATCAAGAGCAAAAAGGAGCAGCAATTCATAATCAAGAGACAGCAATTATTTAAGGCAGCGCTTATGTTTATTAAGACGGCAATTAAGTCTCAAAGGGAAGCACCAAGAGGCGTGTCTTCATGAAAGATTGTGTCTATTCTAAGGGATGTCTCCCTTCAAGTAAAGGCATGATGATATAAATGCGTTAGAGAAGTTGAAGAGAAGAGTGTGGGGAATTAAGTGAGAGATGTGTGTGGAATAGTATTGAAGATCTATATTGAAGGAAAGTTGGAGATAAATATTGACAAGATTTTGAGCAGTCATTGAGAACAGAAATAGAATGAAAAAACTGACCATTTAGAGCAGAAAAATAAATCAAGAATATTTCAGATTTATCTTGAAGAAAGTTGGAGAGTAATGTCCCCTTCTCCTCAGTGACCACACGAGAGTTGATTAGCCTATTTCACATCATCCCAATAGGTTGATTAGGAGATATAAGGGATGATATGATGGTCACATCATTAATTTCTATTGGTGGAGAAATAAAAGGTGGAATATTATTTTATGGGATATTATATTATTATTTGGTGAGCAATGTTACTTTATGCTATAAAACAAATTATAAAAGTAAAGTGACTTTATTTATAAAAATGATAATAAAGTCATAAAGTAACTTTATAAGGAGATGATAACATCTTTATGAAGAGATAGTTTTTGAAATGCTGAGCGGCGGGAGCGGAGGAAGCGAGGGTAGAGTTTTTGCAGGCGGGGAGAATGTTGAGAGTGATGACGACCCAGATCCAAATGCTAGGGGGGTGTTCGTTGGCCTCTACTACTGTTTGTCTTTGGTGGGTTGGACCATTTCTGGGCTTGTTGGTCTTCGAGCGGTTGGGGGATTGCATCAATTTTCCTCCCTTCTCTTTTGTTTCTGCGGGTGGAGATTTTCTGAACCTTGCTTGGACTGCGGGTTTGGGGGAGAGCTTGTATGGACTCTATTCGTTGTTGATACTAGCGTTGCACATGTGGATTGCGGCAGTGTTGGTGGGGGTGTGGGTCTGTTGTCCTGTGTTCAATGTGTTGAGCTTAGCATGAAGGTTGTCGTCCGTGCTTCCCTTAACCCGGTTTTTGTTGCTTGTTCTGGGTGCTATTCTTGGTGTCTGCGGTGGATGGCAGTCATGTGTGGTGACGTTTGGTGGGTGCTTTTGGAAGAATGGAGGGGTGTGTGGAGGGCGCTTTGGGTGGAGACTTCCTTGGGGTTTGACTTGGCTCTTTGCTTCTGGTGGTGCTTCTCCCCCCTGTCAGTGTCTTCTTTCCTGGATACTTATGGACTGTGCAATGCCCGATGGTGGACGTTGGCTCTGCGGTTGCTTGGCTCTAGATCTGGGTCGGGCTTTCTTTTGGACCTGGTGGGTCTGTGAGGTGGAGATGTAGATGTTGGTCGTTGTGTTGTGCAAGAAGGTTTACGTGGTGGCTACGGTGGTCTACGCTTTGTCCGTAGATTGCGCTTTCCTGGTTGTGCCTTGGTGTGAGGGGGTTGTTTGGGATCTAGGTGGAGTTTGTGTTTGCTTGGAGTCCCTTCTCCCCATGGGTTTTTTTTTTGCCTTTGGGAAAGATCTGTTGTGGATGGGGGTCTCTATCTAGGAGGTCCCTGCATCTTTTTGGTGTGGTTTTTCAGATTTTCTCTTGCAGATTGTGAGTGCTTTTATGGATCTATTCATTTCAAGAGATTCTCTAGTGTTTCACAAACTGTCTTCTTTCCTTTTCTCCCAATCTGTCCTATTGAGGGGGACCACTCTTCTATAGAGGGGAAGAGTTGTGGGTTGAGTTTTGTGGGATGGCTCTTGCTGGGGGTTTTGGATACCCTATTTTTCGAGGATGGATGTGCTCTTGTGATTTTCTCTTTGTCGTTAGGTTTCTTTCCCTCTTCTCCTATAGAGGTGGAGATTCTAGTGAAACTTGTTGGCATAGAGCCTTTCTGGTGTTGGCCTCTCTTTAAGTTCAAGGTTTTGGGAGCCTTTTTAAAACCCTTCCATCCAGCTAAGCATCATGAGATTACTTATTGGTTGTTGGACTACGTTTTGTGGTTAGATGCTTGGTTTTCTCTGTGGATGGTCTCTTTCCTTCCAGATCCTATTGAGGTGATTCCCTATCCTATAGAGGTGGAGAGGTGTTGTGCTAGAAGGTGGGCTCTGATCAGATGCTAGGTGGTGACGGGCGTCCTACTGCTAGTTATGAGATCCATTTCAAAACCCATTTTGAAGGTTCGGGATGCCTTTCAAAATCCCCCTTTTGGCTATTGCTCTATGTTTATTTTTTTTATGCCTCGTTCAGGTTGTGGGAGCCTTGTAAAACCCATAGGCAGGCTGGATGATAGTAGTTTTCAAGGGCCCAGCTTGGCCAGTTGTTGTTTTTGTTTTTGGTTAAGGACAGGTTTTTCTTTTGGCGATCTAAGGTCTATGTTGCAGGTTAAGGGAGCCTGGGAAAACCCTTCTCTGCTGGTTTGGGGGGCCAATTTAAAACCCAGGCTAAAGGTTAGGGGAGCATTTCAAACCCCTTTGAGTCCAGATTGTGAATGTATGGCTACCTGTTAGAATCTGGTGTCTTTGAAGGTTATGGGTGCCTGGAAACACCCATGGTGTCAGTCAAAGGTTAAGGGAGCCTTAGTAAAACCCTTGTGCATGTATTAGGGGCTGGTCTTTTCAGTCTCAGTTGTGGTTGGGCTGCTGGTTTTCTAATGATTATTCCTTTGGGCAGCATAGTATTGTGGGTTCCAGATCCTGGTAAAATCCGAGGGTTTCGAGTCCCTTCAAAACCTGTTGTATGGGATTTTAGGTCCCCTCAAAACCTGTTTATCCTTAATCAAAAACTTTATAAGGAGTAAATAAAATAAAGTGATTTTTAATCGCACATTGAGAGTGGAAGCTCACCAACAGTTTGGGAAGTCTTTAAAAGGAGCCTCGTCCTTCTCCAAGGGGACATTAGGTGATTGTTTGATACTTGATATTTCTCCTTAGTTGCTGCTGTAACAGTGACAACCATTTCTGAGGACAAAACCCCTTGGATATTTGTAGGTTGGATGGGAGCCCCTTCTCTACTTGTGTAGAAAGGAACATTAAGAATACAATTAAAATGAGAATAAAATGAAAAGCTACAAAAGTAAAAAGGGATCCACATTGAAGAGAAGAAGAATTGAAATTAAAAAAAAACTAGATAAAGCAAGCAAGGAGAAATAACAACCAAACAAACGTACATATATACCATCCTAACAACATACTTATATACAAACCAAATGCAAACATACCCACCTACATACTATTGTGACCTTTTTCACAAATCACCCCATTGCAAATGGGGACCCTCTCTTTTCCTGCTTTCTAGGGTTTTTTGTTAGTGTCTCGTGGCCTTCCGCTTCAATTTTGTCAAGCCTTGCTCAGTTTTGAACGGTTTGAGTCCTAAGGATTGAAAGCTACTTTTTGCAAGCCAAGTGATAACAAAGTCCGGACACCGCCAAAGTGCCTAGAAAGGCCAAAGGACGAAGATTGCAATTGATTTGGACAAATTTGGACAACTTTCTATTTTTAGAAAGTTTGTTTTTTTGCTTTTTCCTATTTTTTAGGAAGTTTCGTTTTTGGCATTTTTAGCCCAATCCCCGGTATGGCTATTTTTAGAAAGTTTTTCCTATTTTTTAGGGATGTCTGCTTTTTGCTTTTTCAGAATGGGAATCTTGGGTTTGCACTGGTGGCACTGGCCTGCTCCGATCGTGATCAAAAATTTTCAAGTTTTGACCCAAAAAGCTAAGTTCCTATATTTTAGGGGGTCATGGCGCATTCAAAGGGTAATCAGCTCGAAAAATCATCTAAGTGTGGAATGTCATCCTGATCCTCAAATGTCCTGAAATTTGGCTAAGTCTAGAATGTCATCCTAATCCTGAAATTTGACTAAGTTTGGAAAATTGGAGAATCCTCCAGAAACTAGATTTTGCATTATAAGTCCTAGAGATCTTAAACCACTCTCAAACATCCCAACAACATATACGAAATATAACTTAAAGTATAAGAAAGAGAAAAGACATATTGAAATACCACTTATACTTAAATGTTATATTTCATATATAGTCCACCCTCTTGAGGCCTTCTCAAAGTCCGCCATGTTTGAAGAGGTCTTCCAAAGTCCACCCTCCTTGGTGGAAGCCTAAAACTCCGCCTTGGTTGAGGTCTCTCCAAACTCCACCCTCCTTGATGTCTCATGAAAGTCCGCCATGCTTGAGGAGGTAGACCAAAAGTCCGCCATGTTGAGAGGTGTCTAAAGTCCGCCATGCATGTTGGAGAGGCTATGAAGAGGGAGCATAGAACTTGGCCCTATGCCTTGCTTGAGGTAACATCAAACTCCGCCCTCAAGGAGACCTTCCTAAAGTCCGCCTTGAGAGGCTTCAAAACTCCGCCCTATGCCTTGAGAAGGTAGTTAAACTTTGCCCTTGGTGATATGTTCAAAACTCCGCCATGTCCTGTGGACTCTCCAAAGTCCGCCCAAACTTGTTGGTGAAGATGGTAAGGTCATCAAAAGTCCGCCATGCATAGGGAAGGGAAGAAAGTCCGCCCATTTAGAGGTGCCTAAAGTCTGCCTTGAGGAGGTAGCCTCAAAAATGATGAAGATAGCCATGTCCTTACTAAACTCTGCCCAAGCAAGTGTCCCAAGTCTCAAAACTCCGCCCTCCAAGCTGCCTAAGAGATGAAAGAAAGTCCGCCTTCCATGAGCTAAGAAAGTCTGCCCTACCTAGTAAACACTTCCAAGTGTGGTGTCAAAGGACCTAAAACCTCTGCCCTATGTAAGAGACATCAATGATGGCAACATGAAGATTGGAAGTCAGTAAATGGAGAGGTTAATACGATGCAACATGAAGGAGAATTGATGACAGAAATTTAGCTAAGTATGAAGTGATACTTGGTGCCAAGTAGAAGTCCGCCCTACACTTGGACATGCAAGATGTTTTCAAAGTGAGTGAAGTCCGCCCAAGGAGAGAGCCTCCAAAAGTCCCCCCTATGAATGGGATGAATGAAGTTTAAGGCAAGCAAACAAACATGATGATATAAGTCATAAAACTCCGCCCAAGCATGAAATTGAACACTAAAAAACTCCGCCCTACTCTTGGAAGTCAAATTAAGTCAATGAAAATTTGCGTGATGTCATCAAATCTCCCAAAAAAATCGAACTCGCAATCAATTTAGAAAGTTGGAAATTGAGATTTTCAAAGATCAGCAAGTTGAGAAATCAAAATGGAAACTCAAAATTAAAATGGGAAAGAAGATATTTGCAGATCAAAATGATTTTCAGACTGAGTCCCAAATTGGAAACTTTTTGGAAGATACTATTTTATGAGCCTAGTTCGAGTTAATAGACTAAAAACAATTTAGAAACTTGCAAAAGTAAAAGATTTTCGAACTAAAGAAGATGACAACACTTTCCCAAGATTTGAGTTAGATTTAGAAACATGAGTTGGATGATTTTGCGTGTTTCTAATTAGGAATTCAACTTCATTACAAATGCATCATTTGTAACTTCATTTTACACCAAGAAGTTCGAAATTCTTAAGGAGAGCATAAAGAAGTGTTTGCAGATTGGAGTTCATTTGGAGAAAAATCTTGATATGGCTTGCAGTTGGGTGAGCTTCTTGACAAAGGATTCACAGATTTTGGAGTGGAGCCAGCTGGTATAAGGAAGAATTGTTAATTCTTTCTGAGTTTTCTGAGAAACTTCTATCTATTTGAAGGTGAAGTTGAATTTACGATGCAGATTTGTGCATTTTCTAAGTTTTTCAGAGTCATTGAAAATGATTTTAGTGGATTTATTCGAATTCTTAGTGAAGAAAAATCATTTTATTGACTAAGTAAGAGGGTTATAACACTTGGTGTTGGATTGTGATCACAATTATCTTGAAGGTTGGAGAATTTACATGTGAAAATCCCATTCTCATGGCTAAGTATGAAAATGAAATAAAATCTCCAAACACTTAGCCATTCAGAGCCTTGATTTTCTTTAATCCAAGATAGATTTTTAACTTATTTTCCTTTGGTTTTACAGGTTGCAAGAGGAAATAGAAGCAGGATCATCATAGAGATCGCAGCTGGAGTTCCAAGCCAAACGGAGGATTGAGGACAAGTTCACGGGCAAGGTTCATCCGAGCGTGAAGATAGCCAAAATTTGGCTAAGTATGGGAAATGTTTCACAAAGAAAGAGAAATACTTCACGAAGGGATTTCTTCTCCAAATTCAAGGCACTTGAAAGAATCTCAAGGCATCAAGAAAGAAAAAGTTCTCAGACTTGGTGAAAATATGGAAAAGTTAAATAAATTTCCAACTTCTCGAAGGATTTCATCTCCTGAAGAAATTAAAATAAAAGACAAGCTCCCAAACAGAATCAAATGGCGACAAGAAGGAATCAAATTTCCATACTTAGACAATTTTTTGACGCAAATTGGAGAATTCAAGGAAGACATCCAACACGTTGAGGTGGCGCCTTGTCATCTTTCGACCAATCAGATTGTTCCAAGTCAGCATGTCCAGGTTCAATGAACCTTACCTATCCAAAAGCTTCTAGAAGGGCACACTTCACAATGCAACAACCTTCTATTTTCATTGATGGTTCATATTTAGCAAGAAGGACAAGTGTCCCAAATGTAATTTTCTCATTGGTCGAGGGTAGTTAGTTTTGGGAAACCCTAATTAGGGTTTGTAGCTTTCAATCTGGGCCCTTGATCACTATTTGATCTCAGTCGTTCATTTATTTTTGAAAACTATATAAGGCTACCTCCTCTCATTTGGAGAGTGTGAGGTTTTTGATGTATTCTTGCGTAAGGTCATTTCCAGATAATATATTGCAAGTGCGCTTTCTCTTAAGGCTTTGTAATCCCTATTGTTTGAATGATTTGCATGGTTTCAATTTCCTCAACACTTAGTTAAAGTTAATTAAGGTTTGCTTTCATTGTTGTTAATTTGAATGAAGGATTTGATAAGTGTCAATCGATGGTGCATCTCCACTCATACTTTTGGTGAATGGATGATTTCCATTTCACCGTGCAAAGTTAGTCTAAGCCCATCCTCTGTGCATCCCAATATCTTAATCATAAGCACAATCCATTGAAGATTGCACCGGCTTTGTGTAGTTGTCCCTAGTGTGGCCAAGCGAAGTTTGGTTTCCCGAGAGCACCCAATTGATACCGTCTCTGGAGTTCGTAGGATTAGATTAGCTTTCTCAAACCCTATCTCTTTTCTCCTTTTTGAAAGTCTAAATCCCAGAAAATCTTTAAAAAAAAAGAGAGCCTAAAATTGCTAAATCCGTCTAAGTCCAACAGTTCAAAGACATTTGTTAACATAAGTCCCCCTTGAGATTTTCAGCGTACACTACCCAAGAAGCTACTTCACTAAAGTCGCTTGTTCGCACATATAGACCTATAAAAATATATCATCTATTAATAAGAGCATAAAAAATACAAAGCTACATGCATGCATGCATACAAACAAACCAACACACACCTGCAAGCATACATACATACAAACAAAACTAAACCTACATATAAACAAACCTAAACCTACATACAAACAAACAAGCTTACATGCATACCTACAAACAAGAAAACATACAAATATATACATACCCGCAAACTTACATACATCCAGGCAAACATGCATATATACCTACAAACATACATACAAAACTACAAATATATATAGAAATACAAGCTGTTGTAGTGGTTGCAATTTACTTACTACAATCTTTGCAATGTTTGATCATATGAATAAAATTAAAAATGTGTCCTCTGATTCACTTTTATATGGCACGTCACATCTTTAATAAGCTAATAATATTATATTAAGTAGCTAAGGCAAACCATCTTTTGCTATTTTCACTGGCAGTGCAACGATAGACATCAATATGGTACTAGAGAGAATAACCCGAGTGACAGACAGTCAGAACTAAGCCAAAACAAAGCAAGAGGTAATTATTATGCAGTGATTGCATGTTTTTAAATATTAGAGTCATTGGAACCAAAGCCTGTAGACAATTCTATATATCCATCTACAATATCTTGAAATAATGTTCTGTATGTTCTAATCTTCTAATGTTGTCCCTTCATATAAATCTTACAGTTTGCAAATCCAAGATATAGTGATAAAAACTTGTTAAAAAATCCTGCTACATCAAGATGCAAAACACTAATTATGAATCAGATAATCTTATACACGGCGCAGTGAAATTTGCAAATCATAAGTAAAATTCACTCGCAACTATAGGTTCTCCTAATGCAACCTCAAAGGAAGTTCACATGGTCAAAATATCCTTGATGCAGCAACCATAACCTTTGGAAAAAGAGTATAGAAGCAATGCAAAGTAATTATCTATCCCATTAGCCAGCCTAATAAATATACATTAGGCAAATGAAGAACATCCCTGCAAAACTCTATAAAAATGAAGAACACTCCTAAATCAGCACATAGTTCTCATGAAAGAGTAGAGCCTGGACAACACAAGAGATGGCATAATTGTGAAGATGTGGTTATATACTGTTAAACAATAAGATAAAAGTTAAAGATCCCCAACATCGAGAAAATAAGTTGTATGCTACTATCTACCAATACAGAAGTGGAGATTTATATGAAAATGTTATCATACCTGGCCTAGATACCGCACAAGAATATTTCCCCCAAGTGACCAGCCAACTGCATATATGTTGGACTCAGAAAAGCAAACACCCACATGTTTCACCACCTGACGAAGATCCTCTGTGAAGGAGGCTGAGTAGAACTGTAACAAGAACAGAATATATATTGATTGGAATGATGCACATGTTGGAGAGTCTTTTTGCATCCCACAAATATCATACATGTGATTTCTACAAGTTCGAAAAAATCCTAACAATGAAAGAATAGCATGGAAATTTGGATTGAAATGACAACTTGGCTGTATTAACAATTTTACCAATTTCAGTCTCAATATTCTCATATTTAATAATAGAAGAAAACTACTCAATTGTATAGGGAAACTGAGTAAATTTTGTACAGTTAAGAGTTTGAATAGATCTTCAAAGATGATGATCTTGAACATTTTAAAAAATAGCTATCCCGGTGAATAAATTACTCCATGAATGGCCGTATAGACTTACAACCAGCTTAGATAATATGATTTACTAGGAAGCTGTGGCTAACTAGAGATACCTAGACAGTGATCAAGAAAACAAAATGAAATGATCTATCAAATCTCATTAAGTCAGATAAAAGCTGAAATAAAGTGTGTATACAAGATTATAGGGTGAACTGGAAGGCATTTTGCAAAACAGGAATATGTAGAATTTTTCATTACATTCTGAATGCATTATGCATATCATCTACTTCAACATAATTAAGTTGTGATCAAATGCACGGTTACTTATTAATCCAAGAGATAACAAAGCAAGGATTAAAGATCATATCAGACCAGTTGGAACAAAGCAATCTAAAAAAGAATGGAAGAAAATGACGCCACTCAAGGATAATAACAAAAAAAATGCATTCATGTTTGCCCATTCCAAGCATCCATTATGCCATCTAGTAAAAAGAGGATATTTCTGCAAAATGTTGAATGAAACATAAATATAACAGATTCCTAATGGAAATAAGTCAATTTGAAACTTTCAAGCATATCAACATGAACATTTTCAATGAGGACAATATACCACAGAATGTACAAAGAAGATATCAATTATTAGCTGGAGGAGAACAGATGATCATCTAGTGTTTTCGAACTTCATTAAAGATGCAATGAATAAACTGTAGGAGGAAGATTACTTGAGGTGAGGTGACAGGACTGTCTGCACAGCCACGGCTGTTAAAAACTACACAGCGCCATCCATGCCTCCTTGCTTGTAAGAGCATGTGCCTTACATAAGTATCACCACTCCCACCTGTGAGACCTGGCTGAAAACATCAGTGTTGGAAACATGTTCTGCTCTAGAACTAAGAAAACTTAAAATTTACGATTATGGAGTCTAATGTAATCACTTTTGCTCAATACATGAGATGAAGAAATTAAAAAACTCAGTATTGTCCATCAATCCAATTTTCTGTGTGTCAAATTCCAATATCATAAGTTCCCTGTCCCAAGTTAGAAACTAGCATAAAGTAGTTATAGGGCACATGACAACAACATAACATATGGAAAATATAATTGTAATTTGTAAAGAGAACGACACATATATCTCATGCTCAAAACCAAAAGAAATAGAATTGGCAGTACAATGTTTCTCTACATTGAACTTACATGATGCATAAGCTGCAGAATTCAAGCAACTTTTTAAATTATGGGGAATTTTTGCAGCAGTATATCTTTTGTATAGATCTCACTTTGTAGCTTAGGATAAATTACCATAAGATACCCTTGATACATTATTGAAGCAGTCTTGATAGTTGAAATCTTGATGATGTCAATCTTATATCAAAAATGGTTTTATTGAAGCAGTCTTGATAGTTGAAATATTGATGATGTCAATCTTATATCAAAAATGGTGTTAATAACTCCGAACCAAACTTAATAGATCACAGTGAGATCCTGAATTTCGGCATCGTTTTTAATAATGTTATGCACCCCTATTTACAGGTCTGATGCATTTTAGGCCCTCCAATTTGAAGCTTCCCCAATCAAGTTATTTTTTTATTTGCAAATTTGCAATAATGTATGGCCCTCTGGGCCAAATTCACCAATCAAAAGAAAAATAATAATAATTTAACTACTGTTATTTGTCATACCCATTTGTATCCAGGTGTATAAGACTAAATAGAAAGAAGATGAACGTCTGTAATTGTGGCTAGAATAAATCAAAAAGCAGTTGATTTATTTCTTCCTGGCCAGAACAGATGTGGACGATAGATAGAAATGAATTAAAAGTCAGTGGGCAGCTGAAAATATTAAAAAGACAGAAAGAAAAAATGCTATTGTAAGATTTTCAGCCTATGTTGTGCATTCAATCTTATCCAAAGCACATACAATCTTGTGTAGAACACAATGCTACTACCTAGAGGGGACAGTGAATTAGTAGTAGATTAAACTTTCAAATCCTTAAACAATTAGATATTCTTGATAAACTAAACAACTTAAAATCAGAACTGAAAAGAATACAACAAGTAGAGACCAGTACGCAAGAAATACGTGGAAAACCCGGAATGGAAAAAACCACAGTGAGAAGAGCTGCTAGGATCTACTATCTTAATCCAGCCTCACAAATCAATAGTCTATACAAAGTTTTAGGGCATCAACCTATTGACATGTTTTTTAGGACACTTGAACGCGAAATAAAATACTAAGTATTCCATCCTCACTTGAACAAAAAAAACCTCATATGCTAAACAACATGATCAAATGAGATGACTCCAAAGTTTACAATGCGAACAATGCGACTTAATTGCTTGGGATAGACTCCGTGATTAATATGATTGTTGGTAATCCAGGGGGACTTACACTTATGAACTCTTGTTGAAATGTGGGATCTTACTAACTTGCTTGAAATATAAAAGATAAAAAAGGATAAGGGTTAAGAGATCCTATGCTAATCCTAAGAATGTAAAAAATGATTGTTGAATCGGTGACACCAAACCAAGTTTTGCTTCACCATGTGAGAGCAACTACACAAAATGGTGCAATCTCCTACGGGCAAGCAAATGATTTTCATATCACCCATGCACACCAACATTACGAACAATAAGCATATAGTGATTGAAGTTAAGCTTTTAATCAAATTCACTTTAATCACACACTGCAATTTGCAATCAACAAACTCCAAATGGTATGAAGATAGGTTTCACCATTCATCAACAATAAAATCTTCCATTCATCTAATAAACATTTACACTATGAGAAGTAGAAACCATGCAACAAGTTGAAATAGCAAACCAAAAATTCCCCATAGCTTCAATGAAGAAAGTATGTTTATTACAACAAACCTTAGCAACAATCTCCTTTCCTCCTACTCTACTCTAACTGCTACTAACTATCTGACTATTCACTATTACAGAACTATTAACCTTTACAAATGAGAAGAGTAGGCCTTTTATAGCTCTTCCATTACAAATGAATGGCTATAATTGGTTCTCAAATCAACGGCCAAAATTTAATAATAAAACCCTAACTAGGATTAGTTACAATTAACTCCCTCTTGACCAATAAGATCATTACATTGCTTTGATTACACGTCTTTCCATGCAAAAGACCAATAGGAAATAAGGTTAGGTACATTAAATTTGTGCCTCCACATGCATAGTTGTCATCTTGGGATGAGTCAGGTTCAATGAATCTAGACGCTTTGACTTAGAATCATTTGATTGGTGGATGAAAATGAGTTGTCACCACCTTAGCTACTTGCATGCCTTGTAGACTCAATACTCCATCACAAGCAATATCTCTTGCTACTCAACATTGTGTAACTACTTGATGTGATGGAAAACATTCCCAAATCGCATCATCTTCTAGCTTTGATTAACTCTTTTGAAACTATCAGATCAAGAGACACTCTCATTGCTATTACCCAGTCATGTATGATTTCGGACCTCTTCACAAGCCTTTGCACTTACACATATTTGATTGGACATAGGTTCGGAGGAATTTATGCTCCTCAAGTTCGCCTTATTTCTGCTCTGAAATTCTGGAAAAATAGTTGCAAAAGTCTGCCTCAAGGATTTGCTACAGGGCCCTGCCACAACTCGCCCTAATTATTGTTGAATCTGCTCATGACATTGTTCAATTGCATTTGATTTGGGGTTAAATTCATGAGAATTCAATCTCCCTTTTATAGCTCTTATTTCCAAGTTTCACCCAAGGCCCACTTAGCATTATTTATTTGCAATTTTGAATTTTGTATTTCCCTCAAAAAAAGTGCTGACCTGATCTCCTACCTTGCTGAGCGGAATTTAATAATAGTCATGAATTGGCAACCAAGGTCGGATTTTGCACCTGCTCATGTATAGATGAGGGTGGAATTTCACATTGCTTGTGCAAGAAATCGGAATTTACAGGTTATGGTTATGCTCAAAATCGGAGTTTTCACCTTGGTATGTAAGAAATAGGGATTACACACTCACCATGTAAGAAATAAGAGATTTCATATGTTCATGTAAGAAATAGGAAATTTGGCATTTCATGTTAAAAAATAGGGATTTTCATAACTGCATGTAAGATTTAGGTATTTTGAGCACTTCATGTTAGATTATCATCAAAAGATTATCATATATCAAAACTATAACTGATCTAATTCACAATTTGAATAAAACCAATTATCTCACACACTCATAGCATTAAATCTTTCATTACAAACTGGTTGCATACTCACAGGACTTCTTCATCCTTCATATCACTAGCACACTCTTCATGCTTCTCTTCAATGGTTATAACACTCTTTTTGATTTGTAACATTGAACTTATTCTATATATGTACATCTGCTGTCATATTCTTCATTTTTTTCAACATACCAACACCAATGCCATTCTTCTTGAATACCATTATACAGGTGAGCAGTTAAAAGTTGCTGTGTTTCCAGTAACCTAGGGTTTCACATAACTTCTGCAGATTTCGATAAAAATTTCATTGAAGTTCAAACTTGACATCGATGACAATTTCAAATACTGCTAAAATCTTGTTCAATTTAATAACAAATAATTAAAAAAATTAATATTGCAAAAGAAGAGATTAATTAATTTAAACTAGGTGTAAATTAGTAACGGCTACAAATTTTACGGCAGGCCACTAGAAAATCAAAAGCTACTGTAGGATTTTTAGCCTATATCAATCATTCAATCTTATTCAATCCAATTCAGACAATCTAATACCTTTTACAAATGGGCTTCTAGATAAAGTTGTGTAAATTAATAATTACCAGCTACAACCAAAATACTAACCAGTAAAATAACGACAGGGGCATTGTCTGGCAATTCCCGATTCCAAAGATCAACATCCTTCCCTGCAACCGGCCAATCCAGTGCCACCGTACCCCCATCTGCCATATGTAAGGCCTCCCTCCGAAACCTGATAGCTGGAAGAGACCTAAAATAGGCACCAAAAATAGTCTCCACGTGCCTGTTTCCCAGCAGCGGGAATGGCACGTAAGGGCGTTCCAGAGTCGTCAGCTTAGACAACAGCTCTGCATCCTGCCCTATGATCTCCAGTGGCTTTCCAGGTCGCCGGGCAGGGACTCTGGAACTGCCCGGCACATCATTCCCGGAGCATTTGACGGGTTTCCCGCCCCGGAAACATAGCCGGAGCTGCGAAATTCGCCAGGAATGTGTTTTCCTGGAAGCTTGGGCAGGAATGATTTCTGGCAGAAGGGGAGAGGCCGCCATTGCCATTGTCAATTGACGGCGAAATTTGCCTGCCGCCAATATTCACGTCACCAACCAGTTCTGTTGTTCAAACATAGACGAAGTTGTCAATATTTAAGTATGTGGCACCAAACACTATTTGGGAAATATCGACATGTTTTTTTAACCAAATTTGTTGATTTCAGAGGTTTGTGATTGTTTTGAGAAATAAATAAATAAATTTATTTTGCTACGAGGCTTTATGAATTTAGCACATGTCTTTTAATTGATTGGTAGGTATGATTTTGATTTTTTATGATTTTATTTTTTTTGGTGGTAGGTATGATTTTTGGGTGTTGTAACTTTGCACTTAAATAAAATTTGATGTGTTGTTAATTTTGTGTGAGCCACTGAACTATATCAGTAGATCAAGGGATATTTGGTTTATTTTGATTATTTTATGTTCAATTTTTTTAAAAAGGAAAGTATAGTATTTAGGAAAGTTAGTTTCTAATTCAAGGGTTTAATTCAAGGGTTTTATAAGTTTAATTGATGTTACATACTTTTAATTATTTGGAGTAGATTGAATGTTGATGGTGTTTAAGACTAAATCTATTGAATCTTATGTGTCAATTAATTTTGTTTATTTGATATAATTCTTAAATGGATTAGTACTATCATAGTAACAATATAATTGTGTTGGGATTGTAATTGTTTAAAATAAATGTTCATAAATAAAAAATAAATAAAACAATAATAATAAGAAAAAAAATTCACAGCAAATCAAATTATGATATTGCTATTAGGATTCAACTGTGTAGTTTTCAAGTCAAACTCATTGACTCATGTTTCATGAGCAGTGGTTCAAAAAACCCATCTCTTATGAAAATGAATGATGCACTTAGCACTCATTGCATTTAGGTGATGCTCACATAGGGAAGGCTCAATGTGTCACCTTTGTGAGCATCACCTAGATGCAATGAGTGATGAGTGTACCATTATCTCTCATGAGAGATGTGTTCTTGTGAACCATTACTCATAAAACACGGGTCAATTGTTTGACTCAAAACTACATAGTTGAATCTTGATAGCAATATCATAATAGTAATAGCTGGATTTTAATGTAGATTAATCATGATATGTGTGAGGAAATGACTTATTCACATGAATAAAAATTAGAAATATAAGACAAGTGTATTAGAATTTAGAAAATGAGTATTTGTCTTTGAAAGTTATTTATAATTACCTTGTTAATTATGGATATGACCTAGAGCATATGGATTTAACTTGTGGTGTACAAATCTAACCTATATTATTCACTCATAGCTTGTTCATTTGTGTCTCTACTATCTAAAATTAGTAAGGAATGGTGTATATCTAGGGACATTGTTTGAGGTTTTGCCAAGCAAGGTAGCTTCTCCTTGTGATAAACCCTTAAAACATTAAGTCATGGATTTTTCAAAAGATATTGAAAATAGTTCACAAACATGCATGAGATGCCCTAAATATTCATGCAAGTTGGCAACATAATATATGATACTCTTTTGAATGCTCAAATTATTATTGCAGGATGAAGTTCTTAATGAAAGATAGATTAATCATATCGTATTCCTTTAAATGAATAATGGTTGGTCCTTAAATATAACTCCAAAAATGGTAAGAAATATTTTACTTTGTAAGTCAACAAACAATGACTAATTGGAAAGGTTGGATTGGACCCAAAATTTGAAATTAAATTTAAAGGGTTGGATTATTTATACAAATTAAACATCAAATTATAAAAATGACCCAAGGTAAGAAAATGAATGACTAATAGTCATAACTAGTTCGTACAAACTTTACATCCAACCTAAGTGAGATAAGTAAATTGTAAGAACAACCAAGGAAAGGAAAATAAATTACTAAAGTCTGGAATCGATTATTGGAAATAAGTGTAAATAGAATCAAGTATAGCTTAGTTTTCATGCCAACTTTTAGCAAAAACTGTACCACTTGTACACTTTCTATTTCATAACAAATACCCAAGTCAAAGTGAATCCAAAACAAAGGGGAAAAATGCAAGGTATATAAAGTTCATTATTCCATGTTGGCACCACTTTGATTTACATGCAGACTACCATGTGGGATGCATGTCAAAATAAAATAAAATAGTTAACATGAAAGGGAAAACACCCACTCATGGAAAAGATACAAATATAGATGTCACTTCTTGATACATAGTCCTTTGTAGTGAGTGTCCCATCTTCAAAAATATACAAGCACAAAAGAAAAAGTTCCAATGAGTAGCACTGTAAATGCAATTAAAATAATAAGATGTTATTTATGAATAGGAAATAAAAAGAGGGCAGGAGTAAAATATTTGTCATTTGTGGTGGAAAAGGGATACCATCTTAATGCAGTAAAATCAAAGGATGTTTCTTTGGAGTAACAATATAACTTACCATTTGAAAGTGGTGTGAGATTATGACAGACAATGTAATCATACTCAAGAAAGATATTATTAGTGATATTGTATTCTCCCTTTAACTTAAGTTGAATGCAAATAATCCAATTGATTAGGAGAAGATTAGAAATATAAAAATGATATGATCAAAGAAAGACCAATATATAAAAGATATCATGTGACAACATATAACAAGATACTTACAATTACACATGCTTATGAAAGCAATATAAGAAGCAAGATGCCTCCAATATTGCCTCTAACTCGAGAAAATAAAAGTTATGAATGGTTGGACAAGAATCATGTAGACACCAACACATGTGAGGTAGCATCATGATAAGTATTAAGAGCGTGTATAAGTTTCATAAAATATATAATCAGAACATGTCATAGTGCGGCACAAATAGAGTAAAGATGATTATCATAAGAGCATAAGATATTGGCATGATAATCATATGACACTATGTAATGATGAGAGAAAAAGACCATGCTACTAAACATGTAATAAAAAAGTGCAAATCATGAACATAGGAATCATTTAGTTGGTCATATTATTGCCATCAAAATAGTATATGTGGAAAATGTCATAAAATATATGCCCCAAGTGGGAGGCATCATAAAAAAAAATGTATGTATCTATATAAATGTATAAAGAATGTAAAATTTAGTTATCGACCAATTGTGTGTTCACCTAACTAAATGTATTCATACCAGTTATGTGCATAGTAACCACCCTTAAGGAGGTGGCCTTCACCATGATATGAAATAGTGCTCTTGGTAAAATAGTTAAGATATGCAGGTGTTTTATGTTTTTGCACACCCCTTATTCATGTAACTTTAAAAATGAATCTTAATTAGCATTTGAATTCTACGTAGATACCTACATGGTAGAGGGTGCTTTAGATTTAGAAATGAGATTGCCAAAATTGACCCTATTTCTATGTATGAAATATTCTTCTTTTAAAATCTAAAGAAGATGGGAAGTAGCTTTCTCTTGCTTTCCTTGTAGTGGAGGGCAAGAAGTATAACTTACTTAGTTTTCGATGTAAGACCCTAGGGAGGGTCACAAGATGTACCTTGTTTTCCTTTTTCTCTCATGTAGGTAACCTTTTTCAAAGTTGAATATATAATGGTACATAATGATTTTCATGAGGAATTTCCTTATCATAAAATGTAATT
This sequence comes from Cryptomeria japonica, assembly GCF_030272615.1. Taxonomy (NCBI): domain Eukaryota; kingdom Viridiplantae; phylum Streptophyta; class Pinopsida; order Cupressales; family Cupressaceae; genus Cryptomeria; species Cryptomeria japonica. Next base: position 115,270,311 of record NC_081409.1, read on the forward strand.
AATAGCAATGTATGAGGATTATTTGTTGTGTCATGAGTTATCTCTACAAAAGTGTCTAAATGAGAAAAGGAAATTAGAGCACGCATATTATACATCCATATACACAACCTCCATGTTAGGTCTAAGATGGTTGTGCACCTTTTTAAAATCTACATTATGAATTATGAGAAGGAAAAGGATTTGTATAAATTTATAAAATATGATTAGATAGAGCAACAAAATGATTGCTCATGTAATTGATACTATAAACATGTGCAACATTATTATCTATCAAATATCAGACTTTGTGATTTTAAGGTCTTGCAACTTGGGTATGTTGACTATTGAACTTGTGGTGTTGATAGATAGGTTTTTTATTATATCCCTTTGGAAGTCCTCTTGGTTGATTTTCCATGACTCAATTTGATAGTGAAAAAAAATGTTTGAGACACAATGCCATTTATGCATTTGGCCTTATTTTTCTCATCACAAATAACTATTTAGAAAATCTTAAATGGGTTTGCTTTGGTTATATACGCCAATGTTCCTTTCCTCATCATCACCCATGTTCCCATGAAGTGTTGAAAGTTGCAAATATCTAAAGATTTCTACGAGTGGAGGTCTTAAATTTATTTTTCAAGGTCTAGATGGAATCTTAGGATTTTGGGGTTTCCCTTCCTGACATCCCTTCCTCCAACTCCCAAACTCCAAAAATTTACACTATGTTATCCTTAAAAGTAAAAATTTTGGTAATTATTTTGTTTGCACGTCTTGTGGCATGAATTCTTCAATATCCTTTATCCCCAACTCTGGTATGAGGTGCCCTTATTCTTTTTGCTTTGAGTATGAGTTATGGAGTACTCTCAATTCCTAATTCTTGATAGCTAGTTCTTAGTTTACTTGTTGGAATTTTTAAAAGTCCTCAAAATTTCATCAAATATGCATCAACGATTTTTAAGCTTGTGAACCTATGAAGTCATAAAAAAAAAATTAAGGCCATTGTTATCACTTTGAGGTTGTACCTTGTGAGTTTGGAAACGTATCTCAGCTACAATAATTGATTTGTATCTTGGTTGTGGGACCTACGTCTTGAAATAACTCTCTAAAAAGGGCTAGTACCCTGATGTTCACCAAAAGTGATAACCCAAGACACCTGCAAATCTATCTATGAGATAGCCGATCTCAATCAATGAAACACCTCAGGGCTTGGACAACATAACATAGGGTTGTAAGTCAATTGCAGTTGGTATAAATGCAATGGAGTTAAGACATTAACTTTCAAATAAATTGTAACTGGTTCCCAGTCACATTCTCCCCTCACGTGCCTCCCCTCTGCATAGTTTTTGAGCACTTAGGACTTTCCTAATAAATGAAAAAGGGCATTGAAGATTTTAAGCAAAAACTAGTCGCCATTAAACTCAAGGAAAACCTCCAAAGTGCAGTCCTAGGCCAAGTCTTTTATCCCACATTGGCTGGGAAATGGTCTATTTCAATGTTTGTAACTAAGAACGCACACTAGTAATATGTCTAAGCCATAAAGGCTTTTAACGGACGGTGCCTATGTGCGCCCAAGGTGGGCCCATGCATGAGCACGGATCTCGAGGCGATGGAAGAGGTGACTGGGTGACGACTAGGTGGACCCCACGTAGGCATGCTTCCCGAGGCAAACAGGCGAAATTTTGCAGAGGAAGGTCGGCTTAACGAGTGAGCAAGTTCGAGATGGATCAACGGTGAGCACAGTTTCGTGAAGGTGAGATGCACGGAAGTTAAGCCCTGCGAAGTTGCGAAAAGGGTAAATGTCAAGCATGTTAGATGGAGATCGACGGCCCGCGTGATTTCGTAGATTGAAGATGCACGAACGTTAGACCCTACGAAGTTGCAAAAGCCAGGTGGCACACAAGTGGTGGGTACAGTCAGCGGTCCAGCAGGCGGGTCCTGGTGAGGTGGCGATGACGTGGCACTGAGGTGGTGTACATGTGGCGACCAAGTGGTAGTGACAAAGCAGATGATGTGGCAGTGATGAGGTGTCATCCCAAGTGGCGTCCAGTCAACCCCATCGACCAATCGGAGGCCACCACGTGGCAAGGCGTCAGAGCACATTCAGAGCAAAAAATCAAAATTAAAATTGTAAATGATATAGTTTAAACTATATCAAATAATTCAAAAATTTAAATGACTGAGCACAAATGGGGATTAATCTGCCCAAGGCTCATTTTTTGAGCGAAGTATGAAGTGTTATATATTGCCGGAAAGCTCTCGGAGTGAAGAATCCGATTATGAGGTTAATTTTGACAAATGTGGGATATTTTGGAAGCAGTTTCCATGGGAACAAAATTCAGTTACAGAGGAGACACTTGGCAATTCAGTTGCAAATTTGATTTGGTTCCCTCTCCCTTTTATTCCCAATTCTTCTCAATTGTAAGGGTTCCAGGAATTTGGAGAATGGCTCCATTTTTTCATGGCTTCCAATTCTGAGTATTCTTCAAGATTGTACAGAGCAGGGCTATCCTTTCAGTAATGGAGTTCAATTCCTTGCTATAGGTGTTCTTGTTTATGTAAGGCATGCACAAATTCACACAGAGGTTGTCTCTGGATTTGTATTTTCAGTATATTCAAATCAGATCCTCAAGGAGGCTGAGATTTGTTATCTCAAGGAGGTAATTGTGATTGTTTGCAGGGATTCTTCAAGGAAGAATTTAAATTCTGTAATAGATCATGAATAATGGAATATAGTTTCTAGATTTGATATTTTCTGTGAGTGAGCTGAGTAATGCATTTATGCAAGGTATTAAATGCATGAATATTTAGTAATGAAGATGGACTTGCAGTATAAGCTTTCATTTATAGTTTAATGAGTGACTATGTTGCCCTTGGATAAGGCACTGGTCTTGCAAGTTTGGGGATGTTTTTCAGATCAAACAATTTAAAAGATAAATCTATTTCCCTTTATGTTTAGGGATTAATGTTCTGTCCTTCCAAAGCTCTATTTCACCTATTATTTGTATAAGATCTAGCCCATCTGTACGTGTTACCTAATTTGGTGAGCTTGCGGAATGGTTTGTTTTCTTATTGTTGATGTAGTCTTATGTTTGTGATTGTTGTATTTAATGCATCAAAAGGGTGTCCCCTCCTAGGTCTAGCAGAACCTGAAGTGCAGGAGGATCATTAGGATCCTATGTTATGTTGTCCAAGCCCTGAGGTGTTTCATTGATTGAGATCGGCTATCTCATAGATAGATTTGCAAGTGTCTTGGGTTATCACTTTTGGTGAACAACATACCCAATGTTAATCACACCTACCTTGATAAAATACTTAATGCTAATCTACTATTGGTTGGGATGACAAAGGGATGAAGGATATGAAAATAAGAGGAGGTGATCTCCACTGATAGTTAATAAATTGATCGTCTTGCTCCAAGAAGCACAAAGCAATATCAAGAATAAACAATCACTTGCACCAATCTCCTTTAAAATATTGTCAAAAGTCCAATGGAGAAATATGTAGTTGTAAAAGGGACAAAATTCCTATAGTATACTTGGAATAGGTTAAAAAGGGGTAATATTGTAACATGCGTCTAACTTACAGTTATAAATTAAACAAGATAACAAAGCTCTAAAGAAAATTAGCATGAAATGAAAGGAACATCATTAGATATAATTCCATTGAACAATATAAATAATCCAACAACAATTTATTTTTTTGAAAGTAAATATATATCGTAATTCTACGTGTAAAACTAGAACATACTATTCATTAAGATTGAATTGACAAGGAAAGAGATAAGATATTACTTGAGTTAATGGGGTATTTTTGAACTCTAGAGGCCTTAGCTCTTTAGTTTAATCATATTAATTTGGGGAGGGAAAACGTCATCAGGGCACTTTTCTGCGCAACCATGGACTTATCAGTCCCTTGTGTCTACCAACTAGTAGACCCAACCCTTCGCACCCTATGCAACCCTAGTCAGCCACACACTTAGGTTACTCCTACTTTGCATGACCTCTGACTGAGTTGGATATCCGGATTAAACGGATTGACTAACGCTATACACAAGAAACACCTTGGCCAAAGGATTTAATTTATGCAAACACATAGTAAGTGTAGTCATGTTCATCACCCTAGTTGGCTGATTATAACCATTAATCAATTACTTTAGCCTTCACACTAGTCCATAGCATACTATTACCTGACTCATGTGACCACTCAGTAATTTATGGTTTAAATAACAGGATACAAACATTCTCAAGTTCAAACTCTAATTCAAGTATGAAATTAAATAAGAATGTACTGACCAAATTTTGATCTATTTACAATTCTCCTAAAAACTAAATTCCCTCTAAATTCCCTCTAAGGTCAGATTTATATATCAATCCTAACAAAAGAATGAATTGTTGTCATAACATGTTTCACATTGCTCCTTAATGTTAGACCATCCCACTTATTCTGTATATTTATTTTCATTTGTCATATAGATTCTGGAGATATTTCTGAGCCCTTGAGCTAGCTTATAGCTCCTCTCAGGGGTTCACAAATATTTCCCTCAATTGGAAATATTACATGAGCTGTTATTTCTTCAGCTGAGATACTATTTAATAATAGTTTTTCCAATCTAACCTGCTATTATATTCTCTGTAACTAACAATTTTGGTATAATTTCACCAGTCTAACTGCTGTTATAACAGACTGAACTGGTTAAATTCCTGTTAAAAATTTCATGAACAATAATCATAATTTTCTTATTCAATCATTAATATTCCTGACTGTGATAGTTCAATTGCTATGTCGTTCAAATTTTGCTTTTCTTATTGCTTAGAACAGTTGAACAGAGTTTTTCTTCAAACCCTTGTTTTCCTTTCAACATTATTTCTCAAACTTCACAAGAATTATTTTTATTTCATTTAAGATGAAAACACTATTATCCTCTGCCATTTCAAATAAATTCTAGCAAATGTAAATACATTGCAGCCAGATATGTATTCCATTGAAAAAAAAAAAAAGTTGTGCCAATTCCTTGAATTTTATTTTTCCTTTTCTTCTTTCACAAAAACTAAAACTTAGAACAATAAAATAATTCTACAAAAATATACGGTAACATGACCTGTTTTTGCTAAACGTATATGGCTGGTAATTATAGCTTCCAGCCGCCACCTTCTCTGAATTTCCTTCCAATTAGAACCAATGTCGTGGAGAACTATTCTCTATTTTGATTTTCCCACCGTCTTTTTTCCTTCTTCACCGAGAACAGAATGAAAGACTTTTTTCCTGCCGTTACTGTGTTTTTCCATATTTATCCCCCAAAATGGAATTGAAAGTTTTTATTTCTTTTCACATTCCTCCCACTGCCTCTTGTTTTCCTATTTTTATGCCATTACGACTGAGGCGGCACAGGTAGAATCTATGATTTCCAAATATCTGGCCCATGACCTTGCTTACCGTGGCTCCCTAGTTTTAAAATATTTAGCATATAAGCATGACCCACTTAATAATCACTTAGTGTGCTGGATTTCACTAATAGGTAGGTAAATATGTGTCTAAAAATACACACATATTTATCTACGTATTTTATACACATATATATTATATTTGTGTTTTTATAATTAAATATTTCTTAAAAAGGAGTATATGATCTTATATTTTATTCTTAATACCATCATCCATTATAAGTATATACTTTTGAAGTTAAAAGATTAAATGTCAAGGTGATTTAAGATAGACAAAACCAGACCAAACTCACCTAATAGGCTGACCTTACTGGCTAAGACTGACTTACACAAAACTGGGTAAAATCTTCCGACTTACCTTATCGGATCATAACCTACTAGGTTCAGATGGCATTGTGATTCACAACTCTTTAGTTTCTCGTACTTGATGATGCTTTCCCTACTTCTCGGAGGATGAGGGTCCTGCATCCACTAGCCAAATTCAAATCGTTAGCCAAAAATCCTGCATTAATGACATATATCCAAAACATGTATATAATTTAACCTAACATATGCATCTCAATTTACGCATTCATCATCAAAACGACATTTACATAACATGAAAGCATCATAAACATAGCTAGGGCATAAATGGGGTGTGACAAATATATTAAAGGAGTTGAGAAAATACAACACCACAGGAGCCCAAATAATCTCTGCAAGCTAAAAAACCTATTACAAGGAGAAGCAAGGAAGCAAATCACAGAAGGAAAGAATACACAGGAAAAATATGCTCCAAAAGATGAGAGCTCAATAATCTCCAAAATGTATTGTCAATAATAATCCTTCTTCATACAATGAAAAGAAAGAACTCAACCTTTAATAGGTCAAGAAACCCTAAAAGGGAAAACCTAGGTTTGCACATAATAATTAATTATATGCACCTAAAGTTAGCTTAAGTGTAAAAGAGATAAAGGGAACTTAAATAATTAAACAAATATTGTTTAATTAATCAAGTAAATACCCGAATACTCTAACACCCCCCCTTAAGCTAGACTTAGGGAGAAGCTAAAACCTAGAACAGCTACTGAAAGCAATAAAGATGGGTCCTGACAACAAGGCCTGATCAGGTACCCAAATACAATGAAATCTCTATGAACTAGAGAAATAGAGAAAACCACGTGGGAACAAAACTCTACTCCAAAAAGAGATGAAAAAGAATATCACTGAAGCATGAAGAACCTGCAAACTCTGTCAAAGAATTATTGTTGATCTGAAGAACATCCACTGAACTAGAACATGACCAGGTAGAGAAGACTGTAATCTACATGAGTGCCCTCAAATGACACTACTCGAATCAAGAGGCAAACAAGGCAAAAACAACTGAATTCGAAGATACAGATGGCATGAGAAACCAAAGCCTGAAGAGCTGATCAATCAAACCACGGAAGCAGTAGAACCAACAGGATAAACCTCCCCATAATGCAGAAGTGTGAGAGGGACAGAAACACTGAAAAAAGACAATAAAAAACAACTGCATGACGAAGAACCAAGAACATCAAAGGTGCTGAGACACATCATCATGAGGCAAATGTCGTGGAAGGAACACTCACTGGACAAAGGAAGATGGCAAACAATAGGCAAACATCAACCCCCTCATGGCACTTGATCAATAGTGCATGTACAACAAGACACAAGATATGCAAGATTCCAAGTAAACAATGCATGATGGCACTTTATCTCAGTATGTTTGCATAGATACAAGCTACAATGATAAGAAAAATGGAAATAGAAACGTGAACCAAAATAGAGACACCCTACTCAGAGAAAAGATCCCAGGACCTGAAACAACCACGATATTCACCAGAGTGCTGAAAAGAAAAAACTGAATAAAATATGCATGGAGAAGAATCTGGAAATAAAACTCAGATGGCTAGAAAGTGCACAACACAAGCTTTCCAAAAATATAAAATTTTCAAAAAACGGAGGTCGGATGCTCATTCTATGGCTCCCGGAGTGCAAAAACTAGACCTCACTTTGACTGGAAAAAAACATAGTCAAACAGCAAAATTGGAAACAATTACCAACACCATGAGGTCGGCCTCGGAACCAGCTTTCCGACGTCTATTCTTTTTTGAAAAAATGACTCTGTATGCCCAAGATAGAGCCAAAAAACCAAACCCCCCCCTGAAAAAGCCAAAAAAGGGAGTTTGGTGGCTTGTTTGGGCGGAGGAGGCCAGGGAGCGGTGCTCTGGTGGCGCTCCGATGGCGGACGGGCGGAGCCACCGGCGGAGCGGCTTCTGGGCAGAGTAGAGCGGTGTTGGCGGGGCAACCGGAAAAAGTTGTCGGCGGGGGCCAGGGGCCGGAAGGCCGGCGGCGAGGGCCGGAGGGCCGGCGGCCGGCGCGAGCTAAGCACAGCGGCTGGGAGGAGCAGGGGTCGGGCGGCCGGAGCTAAGCACAGCAGCGCCAGGGGAGCCGACAAGCGGGGGTCACAGGCAGCGGCGGCTGGCGGTGCAGGGCCACCGAAGGGGGCGGGGCCGGTGGGGGCCAACGGTGTCGGAAAGTGCAGGGAGGCCGGTAGGGGTGCGGGGCCCGAGGTCCTGCAGGGCTTGCGTGGCGTACCATGGCCCCCCCAAAAAATTTTCAAACAAAACAAAAAATTTTTAAAACCTTATTTTTTTTTCAAGAAATTTTTTTAATAAAAAAGCAAAAATTCGGCCTCCATGCCGTAAAAAGGCAACAAAAAAAAATTTCAAAATTTTTTTCTCGATCTGCATGCTAGGGTCGTACGACCTGGATCTGAGAAAAAAATTCATCCAGAGGCTCATGAACCAAAATAGGTCGAATTTTATATGACCATAGGGGTTTTTGGGCTTTCTGAGCACGATGGTGAGGTCCGTTTAGGCCCAAAGTGCTCAGAAAAAAGCTCAAACCCTAGGTACATAAAAAAATTCCTTAAACCCCAGATCTGCTTCCAAAGCAAAAATTCTCAAAAACAAGAACAAGTAGCTGCATATCTGAAGCTCTGATACCATAAAGGAGTTAAGAAAATACAACACCACAAGAGCCCAAATAATCTCTGCAAGCTGAAAAACCTGTTACAAGAAGAAGCAAAGAAGCAAATCACAGATGGAAAGAATACACAGGAAAAATATGCTCCAAAAGATGAGAGCTCAATAATCTCCAAAATGTATTGTCAATAATAATCCTTCTTCATACAATGAAAAAAAAGAACTCAACCTTTAATAGGTTAGGAAACCCTAAAAGGGAAAAGCTAGGTTTGCACATAATAATTAATTAAAATAATTAATTATATGCACCTAAAATTAGCTTAAGTGTAAAAAAGATAAAGGGAACTTAAATAATTAAACAAATATTGTTTAATTAATCAAGTAAATACCCGAATACTCTAACATATATGCAATAGCATGACTAAAAACCATTAATGGACACAATTTCCAGCCAATAAGAGAGGTAAACTTCTATACTCTATTTATCGAAGAGGCTAAGAGTTACACTTCAAAGAACAACCAAATCCACTATAAACAATTTTTTTCTATATATCTTTTGTATGTCTCTACCTTTCTATGATATACATACAAAATATAAGTGAAAATCTCCAATAAAATTCTTGATAAAAAAGGGCATCATTCCTTTTAAAGGTACCAAAAGTTGATGGTATTCATGAACCTTCACACCTTTCACTCAAAATGCAAGTGAAACTCTTCTACTAGGGTGTAGAGGAGAAGAGTTAGTTTCCTATCTTCATCAAAAAAATATTATAGCTCTTCCAACTACCATCTCAACTATTCTAACACCTTTTTCTTTCTTCTTAAATGGTGGAAATAGTGTTCAATAAAACCTTAGACAATTTGCATAATATCAGACATGTTTCCATGACTTTGTCAACTAAACCTTTTTCCTTATTGCTAGAAAAAAGTATTAAGAAAACCATCAAAGAGCAATCAAGTTTTATCCTTTAGATAAGCTTTCACTCCCTTCCCAAAGATTCTTAAATGCATGGGAGATTTGAAGACTTGAAGAAGCATACTAATATTGGAAATTGATTTTGTCTCATCTAATTCACAAGATTTGTTCTAATTGAAATGAAATATATATAACTCATACCCACTTCTTTCTCGTTCCCATTTTTTTTGTTGCACTCAAGTTTCACAATATCCTTCCATATTTAATAAATACCATACTTGATAAATAATCATAGAATAGGTGTCCAAAAGACTGGATTTTCTATTACAGGTTGTTATATTCTTAGTATTATCCATGTTCATCAGTCTATTGAATTTTATTCTTTCATTTGTAGTTTTTTCAACATATTTTTTGTTTGAAAAGACCACTCAACATCCACTCCAAGTCTTTTGGATTATACTTAACATACTTCTTAGGGCTCTCATCTTGTTCCACAAGAGGAACATAGTTCTACATATAGCTCCTGTATTTTTATTTCTCTTGTATTTTGGAACCAATGGTTGCACATCAATGTCATATTTTCTTCTTCAATTATGTGTCTAGAATGACCCACTTTGTGTGCTTTCTATACAAAATATCAAAAGTTCTATTAAAATCCTAAAGGTTCTTCTTTAGTAAATCACAAGCAATGGCTTAATCTTGGGAGAACATAATCAAACCTTACCTACTTAACAAGGCCATAATTTCTCCCAACCATCCTCATCATAGTATTCCTTATACTAATCATGTTCTTTTAGCCAAAGATCTCCAAGAAAATCCTCAAGCTTAGTCCCTTAAGTTTAACATAAAAATGGTAACAACTATTCATCATAAACAAATGTGAAAGCACAAAATCATTGTATTACTTATACCATGTCTCCATATATAAAGCTATATGTCACTAATTATATTCATGATTCCATATGTCAATATATTCTCCTAAAATTTATCTTGATGTTAGCTTCACTTTATCACCAATACCTGAGTTTGGACACTTTGATACTAATCCTTAAGTAGTAGATCAAAATGCCACCATTCACAAGCATTGGTCTATTCTTTTGTAATTGCATTATCTCTTTTTGACTTTGTCCTTCTTATTTATCCTTTATAGTTTGATCATTCACGCTTGCTAGAAGATCCAAGTGATCAATGGTACTAGAGTAATTCATGACCATTATATTCTCTTACGTGGATTTCATGTCTATTTCCATGTAAGTTTTCTTGTATTAAATTATACCATCTAATATCATCATTATAAGATCAACTATGGAAAAAATGTATACTTTATGCATAATGAACACCACAATGCTTGTAGCTAAAGCTCTCAATATGTACTCCTTCGATAACTATCTGCCTATCCATGCATCATCAAAGGATCACAGATTGCCTTTATGAGTATGATATTGCCTGAATCTTTAGGAATTACATGTGTTGCATATGTACATCTTGCATTTGTGTAATAATGTATTTATCATATTAATAGAGTTTTTGTGTGCACTAGGTTAGTCTTTGGTTTAACGGTAGCCTTTATGGTTAAAGCATGCATGTAAATGTACAAAGTTGTGCAAAACTTTTATAGAGGAAACAAAAAACATTGATCCAACTCTTTAACACAAACCAATAAGAAATGACAGATATTTTAAATTTTGAAATGATGTAAACTAGTAAAATGTGTATTTTTTAGTGTATTTTATGTTTGTATTTTTTTTTTAAAATTAAAATTATTATAATATAATTTTTTATAAAATTATCACTATAATTATCTCACCCAAATGAGACTTTATAAAGACAAAAAAGGATAGGAGCTTTGAAATATGGAAGCTTCCCCCATCGAATAGACTTAAGCTCCACTTTGATGACACATCCAGAGGTAATATGGGTGCTTCAAGAGTTGGTTTCATCATAGGAATTGCTTAGGGAAACTACTATGGGCGGGATCAATTAAGGTACCCGATGAAATGAATAGCAATGCAGAGTTTATAAAACTTTATGAAGGGCTCAGAGTGTGTAGAGATCATAATCTAAATGATGTGGATATTGGAGGTGACTTTTCTATAGTTATCAAAGCAATTATTTCAAAAGAAGCCTATAGTTGGAAATTTAAGATGTGGACTAATGGTATCTGAGCATTGTTGGATGGCATCAATAACTTCATAATAAAACATGTCCTCGAAGAAGCAAATACAACCACAAACTTTTTATCAAATTGTGCTATTGATTAAGCCATCAACAAAAGTGCATTAAATTATCTTCCAACATGACCATCACTTCATCAAATTATTTCCACAAAAGAATTAGAAGATTTATTTGATCCATGAGATCCATTTTGATGCAAGCAAGGTATAAACCAAATTAGGGAAATTTCTATGAGCGCACATTGTTGCTGGTGGTATGCCTAAGGAGTACAAAAAGAAGGAATAGACATTTTGGCTATAATTGGGTTTCCCAACTCTGTGCGACTTGACCATATGGTGGGCATGTGGTACAAACATGGTTCTTGGGTGCTATTTCAATTGAAGAGAATGATTTTGATTCGAAAAATGATGAGCACTTTAGAAGCCTCAAGTACAAAAGAGGAAGAGTTCATATCAATCCCAAAGTGTGAATGTAACTGCAACTAGAGAATGGTTGAAGACCAGTTGAAGGAAGTGTTTGTGATCAAGGGAGATATAAAGGAGTATGTTATTAGGCGCATTATTGGCAACAAGATCTTAGCTAGAGATCATTCTCATAATGTTGAGTTGCTAGAATAGTTTGTTTACAACATTGTGCAAACCTCTAGTAATTTTGAATGGATTGATAGAGCTATCAACAAGATGGTCAATCCCTTGCTAAGGGTTCCAACCATCATTGCCCCTCAAAAATATCAAGAAGAAGCCCTCAATAGGGTTGATTGGAGATGTGATATGTATTCCCATAGTGATGAAAAACAACAAGATGTTTGAAGTTGTAGCAATGATGCAAGATGGTCTATCTCAAAATAACATGGAAACATATGCATACTTTGTAATATTTAATCTATATATTTTTTCTTCAAAATAGAATAAATGAACCCAAGAGGTCATTGAAGTCATTAGGATCCTAGTTTGCACTCTTTGATATAATGAGCAAAGTCCCACTTCATGACTAGATATAACATTAAAACACTATGGATATTTGTTCACAATTGCTCTTACTATTGACTACTTATAGTTGCAATGACTATTGCATTGATCTCACGAAGTAAGCACAATACTTACTTAATGAAAGATCAAAGTTCAGAATTTGAAATTTCCCAAATGGAAAAGGATGCTAAATACCTTACTAGTGATGCTAGTAAATTATGGTAATACTTCATCCCAAGCTCATAGAAGCTTAATGTTGCAATGTATAGGAATTGTATAGGATTGATAATTTTTGTCCAACTAGAGGTATGCACAAATTGGGTTAATTCAAGGACAAAATATTGTGCTACATTGAGATGGTAAGAACAATTGTGAACAAACATACAAAGTTTCTTAATGTTATTATGTATTTATTTAATGATTTTTCTTTAATTTCTAATATAATAAAATAGAATTCATATTAATAATTAAATATATATTATTGGTATTGCTGAAAATTATATTTTCAAAACTTAAAAAGATAAATATAAGATAAGATAATTAACACACACATATATATGTGTGTGTGAGAGAGAGATTACTTTATTCATTTTATTATAAAACAATGTTTCATTCTCTTTATATAAAGAATATTTATTTATTTTTATAATTATTAATGGGATGTTTATATTTTATTAAATGATTCATGCATTTAATAATGTATGGCCCTTTTTGATATATAAAGCAAGTAATTAAAATAAAGTAAATACTTTGAATAGAACTAAAAGTAGTTATCCTTAAAGAAATAGAGGAGTTAGAGCATACGTGCTTTTAAAAGCATAAATTTTAACTTAAAACAAGGGAATCATTCTATATTAAAAACAAAATTTATCAATTAAGAAATGGGATTGAAATGAATGTCAATCTTCTTAAAAACATAATGTAGTCATCGTCAAGATTAAGGAGAAATAATTTTGTACGGTTACCTGAATTGGAGACAAAAATTATACATCAAAGGACGGAGAAATAAAAAAGGCATAATAGAAAAAGGACATCATAGCAACAAAAAATAAAGGTGAGCACTGATATAGGGGAAAGGAGTTAGTAGTGGACATAGGATCAATAACTGTTATCTTTTTGTCAATCTCACCTTCTTTTAGTAGACATAGTAGGAGCCAAAAAAAATGGTAATGGAAGGTTCATTAATAAATATCACATGTACTAATAATGGATAATTTTTTAGCTTTTTTGACCATAATTAGTAACAATTGTGCATAACTACTAGGGCATTTGCCCACCTATTTTGAGTTATCTACTATTGACACAAAGGTGATTATGTCTTGGACCACACTTTGAAATGACCACTTTTTGACCATTGTGCACATAATGAAATCCACACCGTGCATCGTTACTACCCACAAGCTAAAACAATAGGGGAAAAGCACCAGTAGTCATCATAGCTAACTTCGTGCACCCACAGATCCTAAACGGTACATCGGATTTTGATTATTATTTTTTAGTTGTTTTCGTATGCGATTTAACTGCTTATAGCTATTGATCTAGCTTCTGGGTAGTAACGATGCATGTTGTGGAATCAGTTATGCGCACAAAGGTCAAAAAGTACACATTTCAAAGTGTCGCCTGATACCTAACTAAAGATGTTCTAGTAACCGTCAACTCAAAATCACTAGTACTTGTTGACAAATGTTCCAATAGTGGTGCACAAATGTTCCAATAGTGGTACACAAATGAGACAAATATTCCAATAGTTGTGCACAAATGGGCCAATTAATTACAAAAAATGATCGGCTATTGGTACAAAACAAAAATATTAATGGTGTTTTCACTATGACGGCTACTGGGGGGTCAACATGAGAATAAGGTGACGGTTATTGGTACCATGTTATCTATTGGTGCTCTTCCCCTAGCTTTAAGCAGTTAAGTCTAATATAAAGAGAACAAAAAATAAATCGTTGAAATCGGATAAACCGTTTAGGAGCTTAAGATGCGTGCGAAGTTAGCTATGCTGACTACTGACTCCTTTCCCTTAAAGACAAGAAAATATTTATTTTAGAAATCATTGTACAACAGTTACAGTTGATGATTTCAAAAAACTTATTAATGAATCTTATCCTATGCAAAGCTTATCCTTATCTTATAATTGCATATTTGATTTATTGAGTTGACAGTGGCCCATACTGATTTATTGTGTTGACAGTAGCCCATACGTAGACTTTTCTATAATTTTCAAGAATAGAGCAATTCATAGGGGCTTACACAAGAAATGGCATTATAAGCATAGGTGTTTGGGCAAGGAGGGTGGGTTTAATTTGGAGACTTTTGCAGATTTGTTTGTGCTATGATCAACAGATCACCATTACTTTTTCCTTCAAAGGAGTTCTATGCAAAAACCTTGAAGGCTATTATGGTAGAAGTGAAACTGGAGGCTTTGCTACAGGTAAGTCATCTGATAAATGCGTATCTATATTCATGACTGGTATATTATGCAATTCTCTACTTGTATGCCAAAATAAATAATAGTACCTCCTTCTTCAGAATCAACTATTGACTTGGAAATAGCTGTCTTATCGCTTAAGTCCAATCCAAATACTTCAAAGATTCTTTGCTCAGATCTATGTATGGAAATAACTCTAGCAGAAAAATGCATTCCTATCTTCCCCATGCGTATCTATCTATCTAGGTTCGATGCATGATATATTGCCCTCTTGAGATGCTTGTCCCTCTTATATCTCAATGATACTTTGTTCTCATTAGTGCCAGCTCTTCAAATCGCTGTAAGTTTAGACATGATAATCCAGAACATGGTTAGCTACCAATCTATAAATGGAGTGATTCTATACATCCAGAAGCCATTGGTTCATATTAGGGGACATCGCTAATATGGCACCATTTAATAAAACCCAACATCTTCCTCATTGCATTTGAGCAGAGTCTCACTTCATGACTAGATTTTAACATTAAGACACTTTGGATGTTTGTTCACAATTGCTCTCACCATCTCAACATAGCACAAACTTTTGTCCTTGAACTAACCCAATTTGTGCATACCTCTAGTTGGAGAAAAAATATCAATCCTATACAATTCCTATACGTTGCAACATTAAGCTTCTATGATCTTGGGATGAAGTCATACCATAATCCACTAGCATCGCCAATAAGATATTTAGCATCCTTTTCCATTTGAGAAATTTCAAATTCTGAACTTTGATCTTTCATTAAGTTTTGTGCTTACTTAGTGAGATCGATGCAATAGTCATCGCAGGTATAAGTAGTCAATAGCATTTTTTTTTAAGTTGGTAAATACATATTTGATTATTTAATGAAAGATTTTAATGGTAAATACATTAAAATAGAGGATTTTCCCCATGTTTTGGGGATAAAGATAAATGCACATTATAGAGGAGAATCATACACATGAATTCGTATCAGAGAGAGAAGAGAACTTAGACCATGCTAAGCTGAAGTAGGAAAGATGACAGCAATAATGCTGACAACAATAATGGCCATTGGGACAAGCAATCTTTATTAAATGTTGCAGTCCATTATTTGTATGGATTTATTATTATAGTTTTATTATCAATCTCTATTAAATGTTGCAGTCCATTATTTGTATGGATTTATTATTATAGTTGTATTAGCAGTGATGCCATAATGTCACCCCGAATGAATAGATTTTCAATTATAATATTCCTGTTGTTTGGGTCTTAAATTAAAGTCTAATATTTAGTTATTACAAACTTTAAATATCTAAAGCTCTTAGTTGAAATGCAAAATGTAGCCTGTTAAGATCCTTGTTCATTTTTATAGTTCTGGATATAATATTTTACTGGAATAGTACCTTTGATACAGAGTCTTAGTTGCGAAATCATGCATCCCTGAGTTAGTTAATTTCAATTAGAGCCATGACCATTAGATATTTGTTCTTGCGCAAGGAAAAGACTCATCATATAGTTAGACTTTTGAATTCTGTGAAAAGTCCCCAAACTCCATAGCTGGGATTGGGCCTTTTTAGAAGCTAGTTGATTTCTTTTGTTATACTTTGCAGCAATTCCTTTTCTTTTAATGCCTGTAATCATTGCGAAATAACCGACTGTATCATCTTAGCAATTGGATTGTATCAAATATTTCAAGGAATGGCTTATTCTTTTAATCCTATAAAACACCATTGATCTTAATTATGTTTTTTTTTCACTGTAGCCATCATCTAGTGACTACAGCCAATTAACTGTTAGGATGAAGAAATCGAATTGAAAACAGTAGATAAACACAATTAAATATACACAACACAAACAACAAGAACACACGTATTTATCGTGGTTCGGCAATTGCCTACATCCACACTTGAAGCAGGGGAATCACTTTATTATTTACCAATTTGGTTTACATCTACACAACTGCAATCAGCTATGGCAATCAACTTTAGAAAATGAATTACAATCAGCTCTTAAAGAGCTTCCAGGAAGAATATGAATAGCCAAGAGTTTTGGCAGCAAACAAGGAAGGAGTCCGTTGGACTTCAACTTCCAACAATCTCCCACTGAAGGCCAACGAACTGCTGCAACAAGTAAATTCCCCCACTTAGTTCTGCTATCAGTTTAGAAATCGAACTTCTCCCACTTAACTACTTTAGTGAGTACATCAGCTGGATTCAGATCGATATGAATTTTGTCTACATGAAACTTGCCTTCTTCAACCATATGGTGAACATAATGACTGTGAACATCAACATGTTTTGACCTCAGCTGAGATGTTTGATGTTTAGTCATAAAAATTGCACTGTTGTTATCACAAAACAAAGCAAAATAGGATTGCTTCAAACCCAACTCGCTGAACAAGAGTTGCAACCATACCATCTCTTTTGCTCCCTTAGAAAGAGCCATGTATTTTGCTTTCGCGGTTGATTGAGCAACTGTATGTTGCAATTTTGAAGCCCAACTAATCGCTGCCCCGACAAATGTGAAAGCATAACCAGAATTAGACTTTCTTTTGTCTAAGTCACCGGCAAAATCTGAATCGGTAAACCCTTGCAAAACTGCCTTGTCCTTTCCAAACCATAAACAAAAATCGGAAGTACCTTTGAGATACCTCAAGATATACTTAACCGCCTCCCAATGTGATTTGCCCGGATTAGCCATAAATCTGCTCACCAATCCCATGGCATGAGCAATGTCCAGTCGAGTAGACACCATAGCATACATGAGGCTTCCAACTGCAGATTTGTATGGAATTTTATCCATAAACTCCTTATCTTCTTGTGTTTTAGGACACAAATGAGAAGACAACTGAAAATGAGAGGCTAAGGGTACACAAACAGATTTAGCATCCGCCATACCAAATCTGTCCAAGACTTTTTTAATGTAGTCTTGCTGAGATAGTTTGAGTGCTCTCTTTTTTCTATCCCGAAAAATAGTCATTCCTAAGATCTTCTTTGCTGCCCCTTAATCTTTCATGGCAAATTCCTTTGCTAAATGAGTCTTAAGTTCACTCACAATCCTCATGCTTGTGCCGGCTACGAGCATATCATCCACATAAAGGAGAAGAATGACAAATTCGCCATTAGGAAGCTTCTTGTAATAAATACAAGGATCAGACTCGTTGCGAGTAAACTTGTGATCAATCATGAATTTGTCAAATTTAAGATACCACTGCCCGAAGGGCTTGCGTAAGCCCATACAAACTGCGTTTCAATCTGCAATAAAGGTGTTCCTACCCCTTTTGAGTGAACCCTTCTGGAGGATGCATAAATAACTCCTCATCAAGGTCACCATGGAGAAATGTCGTCTTCACATTCAGCTGTTCAAGTTCAAGATCCCACGCGGCAACTAATCCCAATACTACTCGGATGGTAGTCATTTTAACTACTGGCAAAAAAATTTCTTTGAAGTTGAGGTCTTGCTGCTGAGCATAACCCTTTACAACTAGTCTCGCTCGAAATCGTTTGTGACCATTGGCTTCATCTTTTAGTTTATACACCCATTTATTTCTCAATGCCTTTTTGTCAGGCGGAAGTGGCACCAAATCCCATGTTTGCTTTCTCACTAGTGCATCCATTTCTTCGCACATTGCAGCGTGCCAGTTAGCACGATCTGCATTTTTACAAGCCTCTTTGTATGTTGCAGGCTCTGTTTGATCAGAGATGAGCAAAGAAGGTTCAGCCTCTTCACAAAACAGTAAGTCATAATCGGAGAACTTCACAGGAGGTCGCCTCTGTTTGGTTGATTTTCTCAATTGACTCTCTGTTTCAGTAGTAGAGTCATTCAATTTTTCTGTTCCCTGTTTAACCACATTAACATCACTCCCTCTGTTTTTGTGTCTGTTAGTGTTACTGGCCTGTGGATTTTTATCCACATTAGATTCAGGCAATTCGCGGGAATGTAGACCTTTCTCTACCTGCGTTCTGGGCGTGTGAAGAAGGCTGGGAGCCGTGGTAGCATTTTTCACTGCAGGGGGCTGTCGAATGTGCAAGGAGTGGGGAGTCGTGAAGGCATCCTCCACGGTCTGCGTTGGAGGATGACTCCACGGTGGGCCTGCAAAGGAAAAGTCTACAAGGGCCCCGTGGACTGGTCTGCAGGTAGGGAGCGCACGGGAGTGGGTCTGCGTTGGAGAAGGAGAGGCCGGGGGGTCGCAGGGAGTCTGCAAGGAGGGCCCGCGGGGTGGGAAAGCAAGGAGGCTAGCAAGGAGCTCGCGGGGAGAAGGGAAGGAGGTTGCGGGTAGCTCGCGGGAGACTTGTAGCGGTGCAGGATGTGGGGACGGCTGTCGTGCATAGGGAGGTGGATATGTTGCAGCATGCCGTGGGGAGAAGACATCATTATGTGCAGTAACTGGTGGAATTTCATACCACCGTGGCTCCTCCATATTTCCTAGGACATGGGTTCGAGTTTTGGGAGGATGTGCTATGTTCTGCATACCTCCAATTTCAAAATTATAAGAAGACCAAACATTTTCATCACTCCCTTCTTCATTCTCCGACTAAGAATTGTATTCAATAGATGTAGATGTCATAGGAGCTCCCACTGAATGAGAGACCGGAGGCAGAGTGCTGGTAGTCGCATTATGAAATAGAGACATAGGAACAAATTCTATCTCTGATTTATTTGAATCTTGTAGTGCGGGAAAGGAGGTTTCATGAAAGACTACATCCCTGCCGTGAACAATTTTTTTGTGAACTGGATCCCACAATCTAAAACCAAACTGCTCTTCTCCATACCCCACAAAGATACATTTCAACGACTTTGGATCCAATTTCGTTTGCTTTTCCTTGGGTATATGCGAGAAGGCTTCGCATCCAAACACATGAAGATGCGAATACGAAATCCTCTTCCCTTGCCATTCCTCTTCCGAAATACCAAAATCCAATTTAGATGATGGACTTCGGTAAATTAAATACACTGTTGTGTTACACGCTTCTGCCCAAAAATCTTTGCCTAAACCTGCATTAGACAACATACATCGTGCCTTCTCAAGGATTGTCCTATTCATCCTCTCGGCTGCACCGTTTTCTTGAGGAGTGAATGGAACAACCTTGATTCTTCTAATCCCATTATCAGCACAAAAATTATCAAATTTATGTGAACAAAATTCCCCACCGTTATCTGTTTGTAAGCATTTAATCCTATGCCCAATCTGATTTTCAACTAATGCCTTGAAAATTTTAAATTTTGAAAACACTTCTGATTTCCTAGAAAGCATATAAATCCATACTTTTCTTGTGCACTCATCAAGAAATGTTACAAAATAGTTATCTCCTCCAATGGAGGTTACCTCGGTTGGTCCAAAAACATCCGAGTATACAAGCTCCAGCGGTGTTGTCTTTGTGTCATGCCCACCTTTCAAAAAACTAACTCTCTTTTGTTTGCCATAGAGGCAATGTTCACAAAAGGCTAAGTCCACAAGCTTGAGGCCCGGTAGCTGATTTCTTGTATGCATAACATGGAGACCTTTCTTGCTAACGTGCCCAAGTCTTTGATGCCAAAGATCCGCTTTGTTGTCCTCAATCACCATTGCAGCTCCCACTTCACCATGAGTCTTAAAAATGTAAAGATTTCCCACTTTATTACCATTTGCAATCAGCATGGTTCCATGTGTTACTTTCCATGTATCCGGAAGAAGATTGACATTTAGACCTTGACCAAAGAGCTGTCCAACGGATATCAAATTCCGCTTCAATTTTGGGACATGGCGAACATCTTTGAGCAGCCATGTTTTACCACCTTCTAATGGCAGCAATACATCCCCTTTGCCTGTAATTTCACAAGCTTTGTTATCTCCTAAAAAAACAATGCCAAATTGCCCTTCATGGTAGTTGATGAATGCTTCAAGACATGAGGTAGCATGATAGGAGGCACCGGAATCAAGCACCCATGAATCCGAAGTAGTGTCCGTTGTTGAAAGGATTAAGACGCTATCATCTTTATCATAAACGGTATTTGCTTCGCTATCCTGCACTCTCTCTTGTGCTCTTTTGAAATTTTTGCAATCCTTTTTCACATGACCCGCTTTGCCACAAAACCAACATTTACCATTTCTGTTTCTAGACTTCGATCTCTTTGCTGATTTTGAACGTCTATGGTAATTATTTCTACCTCTGTTATGACTTCTACCTCTATTATCGGTGCTGACCACCATTAAAGCTTCACCGGATGAAGGTTCATCATTCTTTCTTCTCAAATCCTCGCTGAGAAGAGTAGCTGCTACATCATTAAAAACTAATTTATTTTTACTAGATATAGATGTGCTAACTGTTGTTACAACACCATCATAGCTGCTTAGTAAAGAACACAATAACAAAACAACCTTGCTTTCATCATCTTGTGTCATCCCCACCGAAGTCGCGTGACTAATAAATGTATTAAATTCATTGATGTGGTTTGCCATAGCACAACCTTCCTTCATTTTCAGTTTGTACAAGCGCTTCATAATAAAAACTTTATTTGCAGTCGAAGCCATTTCATACATGGCTGAAAGTCTATCCCATACTTCTTTTGTTGTTGCATCACCCGTGACATTGAAGAGAACATTATTGGATAGAGAGAGAAAAATTGTCGCTCTCGCCTTCTTGTCCAATTTTACAAAATCTTCATCACCCATCCCAACTAGTTTCTTTGCTATCCCTTCAAGCACGCTTGAAAGGTCTTGCTTTATCAGCAAGGACTCCATCTGCACTTTCCATAATCCGAAGCTCCGATTGGAGAACTTCTCTATCTTTGATTCTTCCATGATTCTGGAAATTCAAACACCAAAATCTAAACAGCGATCTAACCTCGCTCTGATACCAATTGTTAGGATGAAGAAATCGAATTGAAAACAACAGATAAACACAATTAAATATACACAACACAAACAACAAGAACACACAGATTTATCGTGGTTCGGCAATTGCCTACATCCACACTTGAATCAGGGGAATCACTTTATTATTCACCAATCTGGTTTACATCTACACAGCTGCAATCAGCTCTAGCAATCAACTTTAGAAAATGAATTACAATCAACTCTTAAAGAGCTTCCAGGAATAATATGAATAGCCAAGAGTTTTGGCGGCAAACAGGGAAGGAGTCCATTGGACTTCAACTTCCAACATTAACTTCTATTAAATTATGAGTTTTCTGGACTGTCTATTTTTGCAACTATATGGCTCCATTAATCATTGATTTAACATAAAATCTGAACTATGGATTTTTCCTTCTAGAATCCTCAATCTTGGAAATGACTTTTTTTATGTGATGACAATAGATATTAATGGATGTGTTTGCATCGATCTAATTGGGATAGGAAATTGACTGTGTAAAAGTTCAGGGATAAAGTATCTGATTTATCTCCTATAAAATGTGTTGAACTAAATACTCAGAGTGAAATTTTTGCTTCAACCAGTTCGTATGTGTTCCATGTGACTAAATCTTTCCAAGCCAGAACCACAGATAGGTAGGAGGTTGGTAAAGGTTCTGGTATTTGACTTCACACCTGACAAATGCTTTTGTTTGAAAGTATCGAAAGCCCTATTAACAATCCATATTCTACAAATTATTGTAATTATGGTGAACGTAATTTCATTGAGGTTATTTGCTAGTCTAAGAAAGAACCAAACTTTAGATCTCCCTCACCCCCTATTATGAGTATAGGTGGTGTGTTGTTGATAATATTTAATTGATTTTGAAACTTGCATTCTTGAGGTCTTGTTGTTAACATATATAAAGGTGAGACAACTTATTGATTATCTAAGTGAAATCTAGATTGATGATAAAGAAACCGAATTTGGAAAGATGGGTTAATATTATCTAGCCAATTTGTTCTATATAAGAATCTTTGCCATGTTGATAAAGGAAATGAGCTTTGTAAGTAAAGTTTATTTGATTGTTCATGGAATTATTGTTTTTCCTTGCAACTAGGTGTCTATTCTCCTTGAGTGTATAATCTTATCCTTAAACTAATATGGAGCCAAGGAATGTTTTGTTCCCTTAATACTAGTGATCCACGATTAACATTAATTATAGCATGTTCAAGTTTACAATATGTTGTTAATTTTTTCTCTTGCATTTTAGAATTTATTAATGACCCGTGATTCAATTATTATGAATAATTGTGATCGAAATGACTTCTTTAACTTGAACATTTATCTAGGAGGTATTGTGTATATGATTCTTAAATGCCTAGATGTGTTTTCATAAGCTTCTATACACTCGACTAAAAATTATTTAAACATTTTAGTTGTGATGCATTCTCTTTTAAGAATTCATATGCTTAAGTTGTTATCTTGGAGTAATGTGCTCGATGTGGTCATAGGCTTGTACTTTATCATTGAGAAGATATTGCAACAATAGATGCAATTGTAAACCAAAGAGTGTTTTTTGTAGACTCTTGGATATGTCTAGACTGTTGTGTTATATGCTCCTTTGTGCTCGTGTATGCTCTTATGCATAGATGCCTTTTTTGTGTGTGTTTAATGAGTGTAAATTTGTATGGTCGACGGGTACCAAATATGGAATAAAGAGAAAGATGATTTTCCAAAGAAGCTTAAGTCTTTGCTTAAACTCATCTGTCGGTAGTCGGCACAAAAAGAACTTTGGCCAAAGTTAAATTGTTGATCTCTTAGTATGTTCTTGCTAATTGAATCATTATATTTTCGCTATCTTCCATATCTTAGTGTCGTTACAATAGCATCTTAGATTGTAGATACACTAAGTTGCACCAGATTCCATCCCCTATCAGTTTTGAGTTGTTAGGCATCCTCGTGTAGGGTCGATGGTTCTTTGTGTCATGAAGAACTCTAGGGAAGCATAAATGCTTCATGGTTGGGCAATAAAGCGCTCTGGCAGTGTTATCTTCCATGGTGTGCTTGTGGGAGATAGATGTTGGGAGCCCCTATCAGGATGATTATCAACTATGTTTTATATATTCAATGTAATTGACCTTATGGTTTTTTGTAACTAAAATAAATTTCTTATGTTTTGATATTCTTTTGGCATGTGTATTTAGACATTATGTCTATTGAATTGTAACTTCTTTTATCTATTCGATGTTTATTGAGCAAGTGTATTAATTAATTATTAATTATGTCTAATTTGTGTATTTTGTTATTTTAATTATATGGAGGTCCTTACATATTTAATCAAAATATTTTTCCTTTGAAATAGAATAAATGAACCCAAGAGGTCATTGAACCCATTAGGATCCTGGTTTGCACTCTTTGTTGCTAATCAATGTAATTTTTTAAATTTAATGTAAAGGGAGCTACACCCATTGGTAGCAACTTGCCTAAAAAAAAGTAACACTATAATTTAATTGTTGATAAAATGTTGAAAAATGGAGTTACATGGGACATTGCTCTTTATATATAAAATTTAATTTCTTTCTTTTGATTTTTTGTGTGTATTCATACCTTGAAATTTTATGAGTGCATGGATTTTTTATTTTTTTTCAATTTTGATAAATACATTTTCAAAATAAATAGTAAAATATGTATCGAAAATAAACAATTTTCATTCAACATTACTTTTTGACTTAACAATTCATCTAAAAAAAACTATACCATCTTGACATGGAATCTTTTATCTAATACATCATATTTTTAAAAATAATTATAAAAAAATAATATTTTTATTCAAATGATAGCCAACCTTATATTCTAATATTGATAACTTCCCGTCATATTAAAAGGGAGCATTTACAAAAAGAGAAAACCAGAATATGAATCCCTTTGGTGACTTCTTGGAGTCTCTCCATCTGGGTAGGGGAGAAGAGATGAGATTCTCATATATGTTTACAAAATAAGCATAAGTTTGCATGTTGTTCCTAAACACGCCATCTGTAAGCAAGGATATGGCTTTCTTTGCATCCTCAAACTTCCTCATAGTGTGAGTACAATTAGCATCACCCACAAGGTCCTCAATGTGATTGCACTTGAGGTAGCCCAAGGCAGTGGATGCAGCGACTCTTTGGGCAAGATTGATCAGTCTGTGAATCACTTTTACGCCCTAGTCAAAGTTGCCCTAGGTGTGAATCATATTATATAGGAAGCGCTCAACAAGCTATGTGTTGTGAATATGTGCATGTGTTAGCCGCTTCTAGCCTATGAACCTCCGAACTAGATCCTCTTCAACATCATTCTTTATCACAAAATCTCTTTAAGTTGATCTATCATTAAGTGTTGAGAAAAACTGCACTCACACCTCTAAATCTTCAAAAGTCCTTCCGCATACTGGTACTACGCAAACCACTTGAGCCATCCCTAGTGAATATGCCCACCGGTAATCGCAAGTGGAGGATCAAAATAAAATATTTAGGATGGAGTCTTGACAATATCCGATCCCAATGGAGCCAAAAAAAACAATGAATAGAAAGCAAGATGAGCACATCACATGAACCCAAAGTATAGTCCAAATTATGATGAGTCAATAAGGAGTCATTTCATTCATTTTCTATTTATCGATAATATCTTGAATGCTTCTCTAATCTGCACACCTGTTAGATACCAATACATCTGCATTTTGGTCAATGGTGCAGTTTGAGAGGCAGTCTGCGGAAGCAGTTGCCTCCCTAAACTCATGTTGAAGGGAAAAACTATCAAGATAGGCACAAATTCCTTTGATCCGCATATTGGTCTTTCAACTTTGAGTTCTACAAGTTGAAATGGCATTGATTACCTTAGTCAAGTCACCCTCCTCATCGATTTGATGCAAATTTTTGTTTCTACAAAGTTGAAGTCCCTCGTAGAGCGTCACGAACTTAGCATCATTATTAGAATTGATAGGGAGTTTCATAGATCTAGTCTAGACTAAGTCACCAGCATCACTTTGGAAGTCCCATCAAAGTTGAGTTTGAGTCGGCTAGATGTAGTAAGCATCCATTAAGTCGTGTCACAGTTGGACCTGGGATTAAAGATATTTTCTTTTGGATAAAAAAGGTGGGACCACTCTTATTACATTTTACCATCTCATGAAGAGAAAAATCCGCACTATCTTTGCAAAACCTTCATATTTTGATGTTCACTAATGCTCACTTCAATTTGTTCAACAATATGGCCAAAGCCGATTCTTTCTCCTTAAAGATTTGTGGGTTACATTCTTTCCAAAGGTGTCAAATTATCATTGTTGGAGTTTTCATCAGAAACCCACCCAACGAGAACCTTTGGATAATTGAGGCCAAAATGAAAAGACCTTGCAAACACCATTTGGGAGTGGGCTTGACCACTTGAGTTTGCAGCAAAAATGGGACTGAAAAATCTATGCCACTTTTGCATTGGACCAAGAGGTAGTTCATAGTCTCTTCATTTTCCTTGAATAAAGTACACTAGTGAGGGCCCAAGATGCTAATCTTTTGCAATTTATCCCCATCAAGATGCACTTATAAAGGGTAGTCCAGATGAAAGCTCCCGAGAATGTTTGAGTCGTAGCACAACTCTAAAGGCCATGGGAAAACCTTGATTTTATGATTAATAACCTCATAACCAAACTGTTAGAGTTATCTTGTATTAGCTAATAATTATTTATTTAATTATTAGTCTATTCTACTCTACGCTTAAGCTAAACTTAGGCATTTAATTATTAAATACGCATTATCCCTTTAGGGTTTCTTTAGGGTTGCTAATATCCTTTTATAAGGATTGTATTGTATTTTTTCATAATCGATTCCCTCTCTAAATGATAATCTTCTTCTTTAGAGTCATATTGTTTTTTGTCTCCATTCTTCTCTTGTGACAGGTATTTTGCTTGCAGGTGTTCTTGGGATCTTTGAAGTTGCATTTCTCAACTTCTTCATGGTATCAAAGCCTACATCTATTGCTACTTGTTCTTGATTTTTCAGAATATTTTTTGGAGGCCAGGTTTTCAATTTTATTTCAGAGTTTTCTTTTGGATGTAGGGTGCCTCTTTCTTTCTGGGCATTTTGGGCTCAAGCGGAGCTCACCATTGAGATTAGAACACCCAAAAACCCCTATTTTCATATAAAATTTGTACAATTTGAACAACTTTGGCTTCGACATTTTTTTTATTTTGGCCCTTCTAGGGCACGTTTTTCGAAAAAAAATCCAAAAAATATTTTTGGGCAGTTTAATGGCTTGCCAAGGCCGGAACCCTCAGCGTCGATCGCCGGCGGGCCAGCCTTTTGGTTACTGCCGGCCTCCTAGGCGATTACCAAACCAGCGATTTGTAACCCACCGGCCAACAACGGCCCCACCTCTCGGAGCACAGTCGCTGCGGCCCAGAGCACCTCTGCCACCGCTGCCCGGAAACCTGCGTTGCCTGGCCATCACCAAACCACCGCCACTCAACCCAAACACCACCTCCCCGCCACCAACAGGGAGGGTATTTTTTTCTTTGACAACCTTTTGACACAGGGAGGTTGTTTTGTCATAACTTGGGCAAATGAAGTCGATTTTTGAAAAATATTATATCGTCGGAAATCTCTTTTCGAGATCTATTTAGATCCAAAGGTGAGATTTGCTGATTTTTTAATTTTGTACCTGTTTTTTGTCGTCAAAGTCCGAGCTCTTTTCTACACTCTAGGAGCCATAACTTGGGCAAACAGACCCTGTTTTCAGCAAACGAATAGGCGTTGGAAAGCTCTTTCGTCAAAGTCTGAGCTCTTTTCTGCACTCTAGGAGCCATAACTTGGGCAAACAGACCCTGTTTTCAGCAAACGAATAGGCGTTGGAAAGCTCTTTATGAGATCTCTTCAAATATGGAGGTTCGATCTTCTGTTTTTGTTGTTTTGATGTATTTTTCTGATGTCAAAGCCAGAAGTTCTTTTTGCACTCCGGGAGGCATATCTTGAGCATCCAGACTTTGTTTTTGGCACACAAGATATCATTGGAAAGTTGGTTCTGTGCACTTTCCAGTGGTATGGGTCTTTTTTCCAAATTTTTCTCCAAGTGCATTTTACTCAGTGTTTTTCATTTATGCACCCTAGTGAATATCTTGGATGTTTCAGCTCCTAGGATCCTTTTCTTTGTGTGGGATGACTCATTTTTGGCTATTATTTATGTATTTCCAACCTTTTATCTTTTTTGAGCCTTGTATACGTCATTTTGTAAGTGTTTTCTTTTTTGCAAATGCACTCCATTATAAAGTGCCATGGGGGTTTGATGTTTGCCTAATTTGCCATCTACTTTTGTCACGTGAGTGTTCCTTCCATGATATTAGCCTCGTGATGTGTGTCAAGTGAGTGTTCCTTCCACGATACTAGCCTTTATATGTGTTTGTACTTTCTGTTGCACTATGGATGATCCTAGTTCTTCGTTATGTAGTTTTTCTTGGCATTCAGTTTTAGTGTACCTGTTACCTCTCCCTTGTTAGCATTATGGGGGAGTTTCTCTTGTTGGTTGTTGGTTCTAATGCTAAGTTGGTTCATTGGAGTACAGTCTTTCATTCCTATTTTTGGAAACAACCTTCCATCTTTGATTGATCAACTCTTTAGACTTTGGTGTTTTTTGCCATCTGTATCTTTGAGTTCGGTTGTTTGCCTTTGTTTGCCATCTAATTCAAGTAGTGTTATTTGGAAGCACTCATGCAGATTACAATCTTCTCTACCTGATCATCTTCTATTTCAGTGGAGGTTCTTCAGATTGATAATTATTCTTCGACGATGTTTGCAGGTTCTTCATGCTTCAGTGATTCTTCTGCTCTTCTTTTCTTCCTATTTTTTGGAACATTCTTGTTTGGAGGTTTCTTCAATCCTTCACTTGTTTTTCATCTCGTTTTGCATTAGAGTTTTTTCCCATGAGGTTTTC
Source organism: Cryptomeria japonica (assembly GCF_030272615.1). Taxonomy (NCBI): domain Eukaryota; kingdom Viridiplantae; phylum Streptophyta; class Pinopsida; order Cupressales; family Cupressaceae; genus Cryptomeria; species Cryptomeria japonica. Next base: position 115,299,002 of record NC_081409.1, read on the forward strand.
TCTATCTCTCCGCTTTACATAGATCTTTTGTACTTGGGTACCTCATCAAGCTTGTTGTTGGGACCCAAATTTGCCTTCATCATGTAGTTGCATTTTTTGCTTCATGCATTTAGTTTTTTAGCTACTCCCTAAATTCTATTTAAGGGGGGTTGTTTGAGTTATCTTGTATTAGCTAATAATTATTTATTTAATTATTAGTCTATTATACTCTACGCTTAAACTAAACTTACGCATTTAATAATATGGTGGGTATTAAATACACATTATCCCTTTAGGGTTACTAATATCCTTTTATAAGGATTGTATTGTATTTTTTCATAACTGATTCCCTCTTTGAATGATAATCTTATTATTCAGAGCCATTATTATTTTTTGTCTCCATTCTTCTTTTGTGATGGGTATTTTGCTTCTAGATGTTCTTTGGATCTCTGAAGTTATATTTCTCAACTTCTTCATAGTAGAGTAGGAGCCAAATTTGGTCATACAAAAATGATTTCATCATTTTCATTAGAAATTAGAAAGTGTCAACTCTTTTAACTGTTGAAGAATATTACTGTATACACATAAAATTGGCTATGACCAATTAAATAAATATTTTATATTTATTTAATAATTATTCTTCTATTTAATAGTTAATTTGAAAAGATTAATCTATTTAATTCATTTTATGTCCTTCTATTAATTAATTAATTGAAACATTTTATTAATTAATTCGCTATATCCTTTTCTTCTAATCAATTAATTAAATATTAAATATTTAATTATTCTTCTATCTACTATCCTATAGTCTCTTTAATTAAATATTTTTTTAAATTATTTTATCCCTTTTCCAACTCACCTTTCATTCTCCACATCACTTCTTCTTTGCCAACTCATCCATCACGTGGCTAAATTAATTCAACAAAATTAAATTAAATTAAATCATTTATTAGCCACTTATCTCCAACTTCCAAAATAAATGAAATATTGTGTAGGTACACATATTTCCTAACCTTCTTCTATATTCTCTCGAACATCCCTATATCTTAGGAGGACTTGATTCCACTTGTCCTTTCATTCCTACATCTTCTCCAACTATTCTATATCCTCTCAAGTCTTCAACTCAGTCAAGGTGAGATGAGTAACAATTGTCTTCTCCTTCCCCCTTTCTCTCAACCTTCAACTTCTTGCTCATAGCCATTCAATTTGCAAGATTCGATCATGACCGTTGATCTTTGCCACCTAAGCTCATGCACTCAAAAATCTATAAAAAGAGGTCTCCTAAGCTATTTTAAAACTTGTATATGGTGAAAATGGATAACAATAATAATGATATTGAAAGGCTAAATGAATTCAACCACAAAACCCTAGCCTAACAACAACAAAGATCCACCATAACATATGAAGATTACCTAAGACAGTGCAAATCAAATGAAATCACAAAGATTATACCATCACATGTCCAATAGGGTTTTGATCTCCATTCTTCCTATCTCCATTGATCTTGCTTGATATATTTGCTCTCAGATTTTATGTGCACAAGAGCTCAACAAAGAATGGAATGTGGTTGCAAGTAAGATCGTAGTGTAGTCAAGTCCTTAAGATGATTCGTTAGGGTTTGATAATGAAGGAAGCATCTCCTTATATAGAAGACACTATGAAATGGAGGGATAAGATTGAGAGGTGTAAAAGGAGGTCGGCTATGATTAGAGGGTAGGTAAAATAAATAATAAAATAATGAAAGGGGTAGGTAGTGTATAAATTAAGAGATGAATGACGTGTCATAGGTAGAAAAGGTTAATGAATTAATTAAATAAATAGAGATTTATTTAATTAATAGAAGAAGTGGGATCAATTAAATAAATAAGATATTTATTTAATTTAGGAAAAGGATAATTTAAATAAATAAATGTATTTATTTAAATGAGAAATAAGGCTAGAAGAGGATAAATGAATTAATTAAATAAATAAGGATTTATTTAATTAATAGAAGAATTAAGCTTAGATAATTAAATAAATAAAATATTTATTTAATTAGACTGGACAATTTTGGGTGTCTACATTTTACCCCTCTTTGAGACAATGCGGCTTGTCGCGTTGTTTCAAAGAAGATAATATGAACTGATACAGAGTTGCCCCAAGATGGGAATGATATGCCCCCTCGAGATTGGATGAAAATGTCTAAAAAGATTGTAGACAATCTCTCGATAAGAAAGAAAGGCTAGAATGGACTGACCGGATAAAATGACAAAGTCACGAGATAATGAAGACTGACTCGGGAAACGAGGGCTAAAGGTAGTCTATAAGATAGACCACGGGGGAAAATACATCCTCATTGTCATCTACACATCCACGAGAGCAGAGTGCAGAGCGAAAATAGAGCAGCAGCAGTCAGCAGCAATGGCCTTCATTCACAGATTCGATCGCGTTCGCCAATTCCAGAGGCCAGCAGAGGTAGGAGAGCCGATAAGTACCACCAAACCTCCTCGTACTTTGATGCATTTATTGTTGTCATCAATGCATGGTAGATAGGGAAATAAATGCGCTTTAGGTCAGGGTCCAAAAATGTCAAAAAATGTCCAGGCGCGTCTGCGTTGGTGCCAGGCGCGTCTATGCTCGAGAGGCGCATCTGTGTTTGTGCCAGGCGCGTCTGTGATGGAAACAACGTCTGTGCCAAATGTGGCCGCGTTTGTGATGTGTAGGCGCGTCTGTGCCAAGAAGGCACGTCTATGTCGCCCAGGCGCATCTGTGCAGAGCATAGGCACGTCTGTGTTTTTTAGGCGTGTTTATGTTAGGTAAGCGCGTTTGTGTCCAAAAAATGTGAATTTGTGTCTTCTAGGTTAAATCGACAGTTCTGTGATGAACATACGCTGTCGATTGGATAAGCTACTGAGAGGATACACTCAAGCGGGTCCTCTAGGGAAGACTAGGATAAATCAAGGCACTTTGTGATGAACAATGAGTACCAAGATATAGTACTTTGTGATGAACAAGGAGTACTAAAATATGAGCAGCACTTTGTGATGAACAGTGAGTGCAAATGTGAGCAGCACTTTGTGATGAACAGTGAGTGCAACACATGTAGTACTTTGTGATGAACAGGGAGTACCACTAAGATAGAAGCAACACTTTGTGATGAACAATGAGTGTCACTAGGGTAGAATGTCATATGCATTTAGATAAAAAGTAGCATTTTGTGATAAACAAGGAATGCCACGATGACTGACATGATTGATTTGCTTGATTGCAGGAGTATTTGCCTATGCTGGAGTCACGGGAAAGATTCCCATCGACTCAGAGGTTGCGACCTGAGTTGACAGCTGAGGACCGAGTTGCGATCTAGGCTATGGGTCTGAGACATGTTCTGTATGTGCCTGAGTTTCGGGCGAACATGGGACTGTTGACTGCGCTGGCGGAGAGATGGCACTCCGAGACATGTACATTTCATTTGTCGATGGGTGAGATGACAGTCACCCTAGAGGATGTATACAGGATCTTGAGGATACCAATCGATGGGGAGTTGATTCCCTATGATCGAGACGGAGACAGGGAGGCCTTGAGTCGAGTGTTCTAGGACCCAGGACTGGAGATGAGGGCTGGCCATGTGGCTTGGGATACTATGACAGCTACAGGGCTAGCACTGCTAGCAGTGATAGCAGGAGCAATCAATGGGTTCCTATGTCCGGATAGGGTGACACGGAGGTTGGCTGTGGGCTGGGGAGGTGCACTGGAGACACTGGTGACACAGCACACTAGATATGCCTGGGGACCGTGTGTGCTGGCACACCTCTACTATGAGCTGCATCAGTTTGTATACCACAGATCAGTGGGATTGGGCTGCGGGATGACATTGTTGCAGGTGTGGGCTCATGAGCATCTGCTAGTGACAAGACCGATACACTTCAGAGGCAGAGGTTACGGACGTAGTTTTGTTCACTTATACGACATGATCACATCGCAGCCATGGATTAGCAGGTTAGAGCACTGGCGGCGGGTGATTGATGATATTGACAGTCATATGAAGGCCATACATGGGATGCGAGCAGTGGGAGGACGATGCGGTAGAGCTTCCCTACACCTTCCGGAGCAGGTACCTGACTGGGCGGACGCCCTATGTGCTGGAGAGGCAGCTAGTGGACAGGGTGGGCAGGCAGTTTGGTAGGATTCAGCGAATGCCACGGGGCTCAGGCATGTATGCACGGACTGTCAGAGATCAGGCGCAGTTTGGGCCCCTATTATCATATGATCAGGCTATTATGCAGCTGGTAGAGATGATGCCCCTACCCTGGGACATGTGGCTAAAGATTGAGGATGCCGACATGGATGTCGAGTACACAACATACTGGGTCGAGCATCCATTCCCACGCCTGACGGATCCAGGAGAGCTATTAGATGGAGATGGTGGTGGGGATGGTGATGATGATGGAGCTGATGGGGGTAGAGGTTGACGGAGGAGGAGGGGGGCTGTTGGAGAGAGGAGGGTTGCACCGCAGAGGGAGGGTGGAGAGGATAGGGAAGCTCGGGTGGTGAGGGGTCACGGTGGATTGCCGCTACAGGTGCCAGCAACACAGGGTCCCAGACAGGTGCAGGTACAGGGACAGATACAGGGACAGGTACCAGTACAGGCACTAGTACAAGTATCAGTATAAGCACAAGCACAGGGGCAGGCACCCATATAGGGGGAGCCACAGGGGGCTGAGGCCGAGGAGGATGAGCTGATGGAGCTGAGGGAGATCTACCAGGGACAGGCAAATGAGATCCAGGAGTTGGAGAGGGAGAGGGATAGGCTCAAGAGGTAGCTCAAAGATACTGAGCGAGAGCGAGACCAAGCCATTCAGCTCTACACAGAGGCTGAGACAACACTAAGGGCTGGGAGACAAGCAGTAGAGGACACAGGGGCCGGATATGCCTACGTCTTGTGGGTAGGGGAGGAGATTGCCTACTGGCAGGATCTCTATTATGGTGCAGTGCTAGCGGATCAGCGGGCGAGGAGCTTCCATAGACCATCGCGGATAGCGATAGCTATGGGAGGGAACCGGAGGAGACATGCATCTAGTGGTGGGGTTATGGGTCCTCCACCACCACCAGATAGAGGGGACAGGAGGGATGATCCTGGGGCGGGTCCTTCAGGGGCTCAGATTCCATCGAGGCTAGGCGGCTCCGAGGGAGGGAGTTCATCATATCCATAGAGGGCTCCCTATGTATCAGTATTGTACCATTTTTGTATGATGATGTAGACACCTTTGGGTGATTGTAGCCATATGAATTTGACATCATTGTATCATGATACTTTATATATATATATATATATATATATATATATATATATATGACATGATTCATCTTTGCGGCAGCTATATGCATGTGTACCTATGTGATGAGATATTCTTATGTGATGTTTGTTTTATGTGATGCTTATGATATGGATGCAAATATGTACATGATGCAATGCAATATTTTTGTTCTTTTATGTTTTATATGTGTATGCATGATGCAAATGTGAATGTATGTAATGCAGATGAATATGATAATGCAAATGTAAATTGCGCTAACAGGTGTTGTGTGCGGGATGTGATGCAGTTGTGATATCTATATGTATGTATGAAATGCTAACATGTGGTAATGCAGGTGCAACTACATGAAATGCAAATGTTTTTGGTGTGTCATTATACTCAGTCATGTGATAGCAGGCTACGCGGACTCGAGAAGGACGATGGAAGTCAATCAAGAAAGGGGGATGAAAGATAGAAGATATGAAAGTGAAAGAGCTTCTTGTGCATTATCATCATTGAGCTTTATTATGGCAAGTAGATTATGACAATCGAGACATATGTTTGACCCAGAAAGTCATTGTACCTATTTACATGGAGATAAGACAGTCACAAACAAAGAATGCCCCAGTTCATACTAGACTCACAGTGTCCTCATATCCTTGGACAAGTCATAGCATTACTAAGAGACAATCCACAGACAACAAATACAAATAGTCCAAAATATGATGAGTCAATAAGGAGTCATTTCATTCATTTTCTATTTATCGATAATATCTTGAATGCTTCTCCAATCTGCACACCTGTTAGATACCAATACATCTGCATTTTGGTTAATGGTGCAGTTTGAGAGGCAGTCTGCGGAAGCAGTTGCCTCCCTAAACTCATGTTGAAGGGAAAAACCATCAAGATAGGCACAAATTCCTTTGATCCGCATATTGGTCTTTCAACTTTGAGTTCTACAAGTTGAAATGGCATTGATTACCTTAGTCAAGTCACCCTCCTCATCGATTTGATGCAAATTTTTGTTTCTACAAAGTTGAAGTCCCTCATAGAGCGTCACGAACTTAGCATCATTATTAGAATTGATAGGGAGTTTCATAGATCTAGTCTAGACTAAGTCACCAGCATCACTTTGGAGGTCCCATCAAAGTTGAGTTTGAGTCGACTAGATGTAGTAAGCATCCATTAAGTCGTGTCACAATTGGACCTGGGATTAAAGCTATTTTCTTTTGGATAAAAAAAGGTGGGACCACTCTTATTACATTTTACCATTTCATGAAGAGAAAAATCCGCACTATCTTTGCATAACCTTCATATTTTGATGTTCACTAATGCTCACTTCAATTTGTTCAACAATATGGCCAAAGCCGATTCTTTCTCCTTAAAGATTTGTGGGTTATATTCTTTCCAAAGGTGTCAAATTATCATTGTTGGAGTTTTCATCAGAAACCCACCCAACGAGAACCTTTGGATAATTGAGGCCAAAATGAAAAGACCTTGCAAACACCATTTGGGAGTGGGCTTGACCACTTGAGTTTGCAGCAAAAATGGGACCGAAAAATCTATGCCACTTTTGCATTGGACCAAGAGGTAGTTCATAGTCTCTTCATTTTCCTTGAATAAAGTACACTAGTGAGGGCCCAAGATGCTAATCTTTTGCAATTTATCCCCATCAAGATGCACTTATAAAAGGTAGTCCAGATGAAAGCTCCCGAGAATGTTTGAGTCATAGCACAACTCTAAAGGCCATGCGAAAACCTTGATTTTATGATTAATAACCTCATAACCAAACTGTTAGAGTTATCTTGTATTAGCTAATAATTATTTATTTAATTATTAGTCTATTCTACTCTACGCTTAAGCTAAACTTAGGCATTTAATTATTAAATACACATTATCCCTTTTGGGTTTCTTTAGGGTTGCTAATATCCTTTTATAAGGATTGTATTGTATTTTTTCATAATCGATTCCCTCTCTGAATGATAATCTTCTTCTTTAGAGCCATATTGTTTTTTGTCTCCATTCTTCTCTTGTGACAGGTATTTTGCTTGCAGGTGTTCTTGGGATCTTTGAAGTTGCATTTCTCAACTTCTTCATGGTATCAAAGCCTACATCTATTGCTACTTGTTCTTGATTTTTCAAAATATTTTTTGGAGGCCAGGGTTTCAATTTTATTTCAGAGTTTTCTTTTGGATGTAGGGTGCCTCTTTGTTTCTGGGCATTTTGGGCTCAAACGGAGCTCACCATTGAGATTATAACACCCAAAAACCCCAATTTTCATATAAAATTTGTCCAATTTGAACAACTTTGGCTTTGACATTTTTTTATTTTGGCCCTTCTAGGGCACGTTTTTCGAAAAAAATCCAAAAAATATTTTTGGGCAGTTTAATGGCTTGCCAAGGCCGGAACCCTTAGCACCGATCGCCGGCGGGCCAGCCTTTTGGTTACTGCGGCCTCCTAGGCGGTTACCAAACCAGCGATTTGTAACCCACTGGCCAACAATGGCCCCGCCGCCCGTAGCACAATCGTCGTGGCCTAGAGCACCTCTGCCATCGCCGCCCGGAAACTTGCGTCACTTGGCCATCGCTAGACCACCGCCACTCAACCCAAACACCACCTCCCTGCCACCAACAGGGAGGGTATTTTTTTCTTTGACAACCTTTTGACACGGGGAGGTTGTTTTGTCATAACTTGGGCAAATGAAGTCAATTTTTGAAAAATATTATATCGTCGGAAATCTCTTTTCGAGATCTATTTAGATCCAAAGGTGAGATTTGCTGATTTTTTAATTTTGTACCTGTTTTTTGTCGTCAAAGTCTGAGCTCTTTTCTACACTCTAGGAGCCATAACTTGGGCAAACAGACCCTGTTTTTAGCAAACGAATAGGCGTTGGAAAGCTCTTTCTGAGATCTCTTCAAATATGGAGGTTTGATCTTCTTTTTTTGTTATTTTGATGTATTTTTATGATGTTAAAGCCAGAAGTTCTTTTTGCACTCCGGGAGGCATATCTTGAGCATCCAGGCTCTATTTTTGGCACACAAGATATCATTGGAAAGTTGGTTCGGTGCACTTTCCAGTGGTATGGGTCTTTTTTCCAAATTTTTCTCCAAGCATATTTTACTCATTGTTTTTCATATATGCACCCTAGTGAATATCTTGGATGTTTCAGCTCCTAGGATCCTTTTCTTTGTGTGGGATGACTCATCTTTGGCTATTATTTATGTATTTCCAACCTTTTGTCTTTTTTGAGCATTGTATACGTCATTTTGTAAGTGTTTTATTTCTTGCAAATGCACTCCATTATAAAGTGCCATGGGGGTTTGGTGTTTTCCTAATTTGCCATCTACTTTTGTCATGTAAGTGTTCCTTCCATGATATTAGCCTCGTGATGTGTGTCAAGTGAGTGTTCCTTCCACGATACCAGCCTTTATATGTGTTTGTACTTTCTATTGCACTATGGATGATCCTAGTTCTTCGTTATGTAGTTTTTCTTGGCATTCAGTTTTACTGTACCTGTCACCTTTCCCTTGTCAGCATTATGGGGGGGTTTCTCTTGTTGGTTGTTGGTTCTAATGCTTTCTTGGTTCGTTGGAGTACAGTCTTTCATTCCTATTTTTTGAGGCAACCTTCCATCTTCGATTGATCAACTCTTTAGACTTTGGTGTTTTTTGCCATCTATATCTTTGAGTTCAGTTGTTTGCCTTTGTTTGCCATCTAATTCAAGTAGTGTTATTTGAAAGCACTCATGCAGATTACAATCTTCTCTACCTGATCATCTTCTATTTCAGTGGAGGTTCTTCAAATTGACAATTATTCTTCGACGATGTTTGCAGGTTCTTCATGCTTCAATGATTCTTCTGTTCTTCTTTTGTTCCTATCTTTTTGAACATTCTTGTTTGGAGGCTTCTTCAGTCCTTCACTTGTTTTTCATCTCTTTTTGCAGTAGAGTTTTTTCCCATGAGGTTTTCTCTATCTCTCCGCTTTACATAGATCTTTTGTACTTGGGTACCTCATCAGGTTTGTTGTTGGGACCCAAATTTGCATTCATCATGTAGTTGCATTTTTTGCTTCATGCATTTAGTTTTTTAGCTACTTCCTAAGTTCTATTTAAGGGGGGCTATTTGAGTTATCTTGTATTAGCTAATAATTATTTATTTAATTATTAGTCTATTATACTCTACGCTTAAACTAAACTTACGCATTTAATAATATGGTAGGTATTAAATACACATTATCCCTTTACGATTACTAATATCCTTTTATAAGGATTGTATTGTATTTTTTCATAACTGATTCCCTCTCTGAATGATAATCTTATTATTCAGAGCCATTATTATTTTTTGTCTCCATTCTTCTCTTGTGACAGGTATTTTGCTTCTAGATGTTCTTTGGATCTCTGAAGTTATATTTCTCAACTTCTTCATAGTAGAGTAGGAGTCAAATTTGGTCATACAAAAATGATATCATCATTTTCATTAGAAATTAGAAAGTGTCAACTCTTTTAACTTTTGAAGAATATTACTGTATACACATAAAATTGGCTATGACCAATTAAATAAATATTTTATATTTATTTAATAATTATTCTTCTATTTAATAGTTAATTTGAAAAGATTAATCTATTTAATTCATTTCATGTCCTTCTATTAATTAATTAATTGAAACATTTTATTAATTAATTCGCTATATCCTTTTCTTCTAATCAATTAATTAAATATTAAATATTTAATTATTCTTCTATCCGCTATCCTATAGTCTCATTAATTAAATATTTTTTTAATTATTTAATCCCTTTTCCAACTCACCTTTCATTCTCCACATCACTTCTTCTTTGCCAACTCATCCATCATGTGGCTAAATTAATTCAACAAAATTAAATTAAATTAAATCATTGATTAGCCACTTATCTCCAACTTCCAAAATAAATGAAATATTGTGTAGGTACACATATTTCCTAACCTTCTTCTATATTCTCTCGAACATCCCTATATCTTAGGAGGACTTAATTCCACTTGTCCTCTCATTCCTACATCTTCTCCAACTATTCTATATCCTCTCAAGTCTTCAACTCAGCCAAGGTGAGATGAGTAACACTTGTCTTCTCCTTCCTCCTTTCTCTCAACCTTCAACTTCTTGCTCATAGCCATCCAATTTGCAAGATTCGATCATGACCGTTGATCTTTGCCACCTAAGCTCATGCACTCAAAAATCTATAAAAAGAGGTCTCCTAAGCCATTTTGAAACTAATAGACTAATAGCTAATCATATAATCATTCTAGGAGTCTTCATCTTGCATTCGTGAGTTTGAGTTTGAAGCAATTAGCAATCTTAGAATTCTTATCATATCTTAATATCATGTTAGCTTAAATCATTTGCATATGCATATCATAGTATCAGTTAACTATTAGTCCATTTTTCATATGCCGCCTTGGAAGCTACTAGTGCTTGTTTGAGAGCAAATCATCTGGAACTAAGAACAGTGGAGTTAGGACACAATGAGGTGTAAAGCATGGAAGGTGTAATCTTGTTTATTTCATTTAATTTATGTTACTTCATTGGTTGAAGTTTAGTTTCTTGTAGTTTGTCTTTTTATATTTTATGATGGACTAACAAGTTTCAGGACATTTATTTGGAGTTCAACTTTAACCTCAACATTTTTTGTGCCCACCGTGGGGCTCAGGCCTCAAACTTACCTTTTCTAATATCATGTCTTATTCTTGCGAAATCAATTTAACATTTTTGTAAGTCAATTCACACATCTGTGAAATTTGACAGCGCATTTGTTGAGTAAGTTAGCCCTTTTATCACTTAGGTTAGTGCATGTTGTCAATAGAATAGCGCTTTTAATCATGAATACACGCATTCAAGCAATAGAATAGCGCCTTTGTCGCACAGGTTAGCACTTTTGTTGCTTAATACAACACTTTTGCCTTCCAGGTTAGCACTTTTGTTGATTAGGATAGCGCTTTTGCTCGTTGGGATAACGCTTTTGTAGTTTTAGCGCTTATGTTCTATCAGTGGTTAAAATTGGAATTTTTATAATTTAAAAGCTAACAACTTTGCAGGTCTGAATGTTCAAGACTTGAAATTTTGAAAACTACTGACATTTGTGGGTGCAAGGTTCATTTTGAGAAAAACTTCATGCATTTCCTCACTTAGCTAGATTAAGGGTTTTTCAAGTAAAACATCATATCTTGTTCATCTAGATTAATTAGGAGGAAAATCAACAACATGCAACTTGCATTTGAGTGTTTTCCTTAAAGTAGTTGCACATAGATTCTTAAAAGGCTTAAAATAAACCTTTTGTCTTCCATGTTTGTTGAAGTAGTAGACAAGTATGCTCTCACCCTCATACGGTGATCAGAAAACTAGACCTACTTTCTTTTATGTGTAATATTTAGAGGGTCTGCCTTCCCAAGTTGCCTTGAGGGGGCCAGTGAGAGGGGAATGACCCAAGTGGAAACGGGCTAATACCAAGTCCTTCTGATCCACTCTAAATAAATCGTGTATGTGACAAAAGTCATAGACAACATGTGTTGATTAGTTCATACCAACACTATGTTTCCCCATAAACCCTATGGAGCGTAACCTCTATATGCTGGGAACCTTCTATATTTACAGAGTGTAAAGTGTCGTATGTATGGCCACATGACCGAAAACCCTTACTAAAAACCATTTGTATCAAGCTGCCAAAATCCTTCTAATTGTTAGCGCAGGAGGTCGGACCTCTAAAGAAACTCACACACATATGGTTCTTACTAGAGATAAGAAGTTTTTCATGAGGAGTTTTCATGGAAACTGGTGCTTGGCTGCCTAGGAGAAGTGAGTGTTGAGGTTGGAGCCAATGGGGTCAAGTACCTAAATATCTACTTTGAATAGCGCAGCCTCGGGGGAAACTCCATGTGAGATTGAACAATTCATGTCTCGACCTACCATAGGATTCGTGTTTGCTTGTGCATTTTGTTTTTCAAAACATTATGTCTTTTGTGTCCACAAAAAACGTTCTAAAAAATGATTAAAAACTGAAGAAAAAAATCATCAATCTGAATTAAGCATAAAAAAACTATCACATAGTTAGATAATCAGGTTACCTATCCAACAAGCTATTTCTAAAGGTTTTCATCAGCATAAAACATTTAAAAGTTAATGATTCAACCATCTCAAGTGCAAAAATCAACATCATTATCAGTTTCTCATTTGGATATATCAAATCTTTTATCACGAAACTTGATCATATCAATCTTTCTTCATTATCTTGGATATATCGTTCCTATTTGAACCTAGGTTATATCAAAATAAAGATTGCGCTCACATTGGAATCAAACAAACTTGTAAACCATCATATGCTTATATGACTTTTAAATATCTCCTTAAGAAAAAAAAACAAAAAAACCTAGTTATAAGGCTACTCTGAAGAGGATAGGATTCTTGTATATCAATTGCAAGATCTTGTTAAAACATAGCACATTCCTACACCATTTTCATCACTATTTACATGGTTACGAGACAGAATTTGACGAAGAACTTTTGCAAGCATGTGCCTTTCAACAACAAGACGGTTTATCACAACGCACCAATAACAGTGGTAAAATCAACAAAGCTTATCTTCCTAAACCAATAATCACTTATTGAGTTGTATTTAGAAGGTCAAAACTTGAGAAGTTTTTGAATCGATCACATGCTAGTTTGGACTAGAGCTCAGTACGAGCAATTCAAAAAACAACAAAAACAAATGGAAGAAGAAAATTCAATGTTTCAAATTTTTGGATCCACATATGTTGATGAAGAAGCGATCAATAACACCATTAGAGACGTTGAACAAGATTTTAAATTTGACAAACTAATGGAAAAGTTATTGAAGAAACAAAAGGAAAAATACCTTATAATATTGGCAAAATCAGGAGCTAAATTGCTAGAAGACTTTAACATAGAAAGTTTGAAACAAGATGTAGAGACGAGTAACAATCAAAACATAGATGATCCAAATAACGAGGATGTAAATTGAGTAAATCATGAGGAAACAAGAGGAGATAAAACAAGAAAATACCATGATGATACAAGGAGAGAGCATGGTGATAGAAGAACTTATGAGAATACAAGGAAAACCCATGTGGATAATCATTTGTTAACTCTCGCTCAACAAATACAAACCTTACAACAACAAATACAAGATATGCATAATGAAACGAGTTCCAAGAAATATTCTTTAGAGGATATCTGCCCATATCCTTTTGACAAAAGTTTAAACATGATACCATTCCCACAACATTGTGAAATCCCTAAATATGATAAATACGATGAGAAATATGATCCTCAAGATCACATTAGGGAATTTTGCACAATGATTATGGAATTTGCACATGATGAAACTTACCCAATGCGTCTATTCCCTAGAAGCTTAAATGGACAATCAATGGAATGGTTCTCAAGACTACCATCTGGAATCAAATCTTTTGAAGAACTTGTGAACAAATTTATCTCGCAATACTCCTACAACGTAAGAAATGAGATAACAATGCTAGATTTATGTTATGTCAAGCAAAAGAATGGTGAACCTTTCATGGTCTTTTTACAACAATAGAAACAAATGTTCAATAGATATCCAAGAGATGTACCCGATCAAGAGAAAATGGACATATTCATTGACAACCTTATCAGTGAAATGAGTTACCGTCTTAAAATGCAATGTCCTCCTTCTTTTTCTAAGATGATTGAAAATGGTTTGAAGATAGAAGATGCAATGGTAAAGAAAGGAGAGTTAAAATTTTACAACAATTCCCACAATGACAACAATAACAATGACAAACCTAAATTTTGGTCAAAGAATAGGAATGTTACCAATGGAGTAAATGATGACAGCAATGCTACCAAACAACAACCAATCTTCAACTTATCAAGTCAAGTACCAAACAATAACAATCAAGAGAATAGTAAATCCAAGTCTTTCTTCTCCAATCCTTGTAGGAAATTCACAAACATTGGGGAACCCTTGGAGTCAACTTTGAAAACTCTTCTTGTAAATAAATTGATTACTTTACCAGAAGAAATAAATTATGAACCTCAAGTCAAACCTAATTGGTGGAATGACAATCATTTTTGCAATTACCATTGAAACAAAGGACACCAAACTAATGATTGTCAAGATTGAAGCACCTTATTCAAGATGTAATCAATAATGGAACTATTACAGTGGATGGTCATAAGATGAACGAATCACATCTAGCATTCAAAATTCCACTTCCAAACTATGAAAAGGGTGAACAATCTAAATCAAAATATGAAAAAAGAAAAGCTAAAGTAAACTACACTTACACATGATGATGTGGTAAATGTCATCATCGTTAAAGATAACACACCTTCAGAACCAATCAACTTCATTACAAGAAGCAAAGTGAAGGTTCCGTTTTTGGGTATAACAAATGAATCAACATACACTTCAAGACAATACAACTTAGTGGAACAATTGCAAAAGATACCCACTCAAATATCAATTTTGGAGCTCTTCAAGTTTCACCTATGCATAAAGAAATATTGGATAAAGCTCTAACAAAAACAATAGTTTCAAATGACCTAGATGTGGATCAATTCCAAAACATGGTGGGACACCTCATAGACCCTCATTGTTTATCTTTTTCTGAAAATGACGATGCGTCCTTGCAACACCCTCACAATGCTCCCTTACATGTTGAAGTCACCATTCATAAAACCCGTGTCGAATGTGTACTCATAGATGGTGGAGTTGGCTTAAACATTTGTGTGTTAAGTTTAATAAAGGCTTTGGGATATTTAGAAAATACAATAGATCCAAAGAATAAAATAACTATCAAAGCATATGATGAGGAATAACGTTCTTCTAAAGGGACTATGGTATTACCAATCAAAATAGGACCTATGGAAAGAGATACATTGTGCCAAGTTCTAGACTTGAATTTATCTTATAATTTTCTTCTAGGAAGACCATGGATTCATAACATGCAAGCGGTTCCTTCTACAGACCATCTGTGTGTTAAGTTTCCTTATAATGGACAAGAAGTCACTATAGTCATAGATTCCAATCAATATTGCAATAATCTGAAACCAACACAAGATGCAAGAGTTCCGCATAACAGAGAATCAACCTATCCTACCAAAGAAATTCAAGAAAAGTTGTGGGAAACTTTTGAGAAAAAATTCAAACTAAATGATGAAGGAATAGGAAAGTATTCTTTGCATAGCTTGCCGCTTTCACCTAAATCATATGGAAAACCTACAAATGTTCAACCACGGATCTCAGAGAAATCAGTTGAAATGTTTGATGGACCATTTGTTAAAGTTGGAACACTTGCACTAGAAACTGAAAAACAAAGACATTCCTAGTTGGTTGTATAGAGATGGAAATGAAACTATAGCAACAACTGCAGAAGTTAATATTCTCATAGAACAATATGGCAATGGTTATAAGATCATGCAAAAATGGGATATGAAGGAAAATGACCAATTGGTAAGCGACAAGAAGGTATTTCAAAACCTATTTGTCCTCACACACAATCTAAAGAAGATAAATTAGGACTTGGATATCCCAAATCAAATAAAAAACAACATAATTATCAACATCCAAGGTGGAGAAAGAAAATAGTCCCTAAAGAAGAACCAGGCTAGAAAGGCTACATCAAGCAGCAAAAATAGTAGCTAACAAACATAAACAAGAAGAATATGAGAAACAACAAGAAGAACTTGCAATCAAAAGAGAAGAAGAATCTTGCAAACAAGTTCAAGGAATACAAACAAGCATGGAACCTGATCAAGATATTCGAGAAGCAGTGAAAGAACATATGACCAAAATCAAAGAACTTTTCTCACCATATAACATTCCTATTAGATATAGTGGTGTGATTCTAGACAATGGTTCAGAGACATATTCAAACGAATATGAATGGGGTCCAAATCTATCATCTGATGTATCAAGTGAAGAAAAGGATGAAGAACAAGTGGTTTTTACAAATGAAGACTCATCTTTCACAAAACAAAGAATAGAGTTGGAAAGAAGACAAGAAGAGATCATAATTCAAAGGAAAGAGGCATATGAAAGACAACAAAAGAAAGAGGATGAAAAAGAACAAGAAGTAACACCACAGGAAACACAAGCAATTATTGATCAATCATCAAAAGATCAACAAAATATCAGACATGTATCAAATATTGAGTCAACAATATTAAGGTATGGAAGAACCATGGAAGAATTAATAGATAGTCAAGCAGGATTGACTATTAGTCCAAAAGAAGTTGAGTTCAAAAGAAGAAAAAAGATAGCAAAAGAATCCTCTATGTCATGTGCACAAGTATGCCTACTTCAAGATACAAATGAATTTATTGAAATTGATCAAGAGGGAACCTATAGTATTAAAGATGTATGTGTTGATATAATCCATTCGTTTGAGGGACAAACGTCAGATGATGAGTCACTTGATTGCGAATCACAAAATACCAATCCTGATTTCATTAGAGCTGATTGGAGAGCACTTGGGAGAGACTATCCTCAAGAGAGTTCTATCTATGACATTACCTACTCTACACCAAATTATGACTATTACATCATGAACCTTGAAACACCCAACAATGACGATGACTATGACTTACCGCTGCTTCATCCATAACTGATTGATTGGGATAACTTAGAAAACCTTGAATTGGATGTTTTTTCTAATGATCATGATTTATCCAGATACCTTAAAAATTTTGTAGAACCAATAACACCTAAGATATCTTCCACCGCAGAATCGAGTAACACTTCCTGTAGTTGGGAGACTGCCAAAATTTCTAGTCGCAAAATTGAAATAAAACAAGGAAAAAGACCAAGTGTTGAAAACCATTTCATGGCAACACTAGATCAATCAAGAGGAAAAATAAAGGATGTATCTGATGGTGAAAACCTCCTTGAGGCACTAGAAGATGGAAAGTTTGACATCCTCCCTGCATATTTTCAGGAGAGATCTGCTATTTTAATAGAGCCAACGAAAGCAATAAATATTGGTACATCAAAGGACCCCAAATTCCTTCATCCTACTGCATCAATATCAGATGAAGAGAGGAAAGAATACATAGAATTCTTCAAACAAAGACAGATAAATTTTTCTTGGTCCTATGCAGACATGCAAGGACTTGATTCAGATCTTATCATGGATCATCTCAATGTGGATCCAAAAGCAAAACCGGTTAAACAAAAGCTAAGGAAGATGCATCTACACATCACTCTCCTTGTAAAAGTGGAGCTAAAGAAACTATTGGATGTGGGTTTTATAAGACCTGTTGCCTATCTAGAATGGGTCTCAAGCATTGTGTCAGTATCAAAGCCAGATAACAACATAAGAGTCTGCACCGATTTCAGAGATTTGAACAAGGCATGTCCTATAGATGATTTCCCATTGCCCATCATTGATATAATTCTAGACTTATCAGCAGGACATGAGATGTTTTCATTAATGGATGGATTCTTGGGCTACAATCAAATAAAATTTCCCCTGAAGGTCAAGAAAATACAACATTCACCTATGCATGGGGTACTTACTGCTGGGATGTTATTCCATTTGGGATTAAGAATACAGGAGCAACTTATCAGAGAGTTATGACAATAATTTTCCACGATATGGTGCATACATTTATGGAAGATTATGTAGATGACATACTTGCAAAATCTCATACAAGGAAAGAACATTTGAACATCTTGGGCAAGATCTTTGACAGGCTTGAATAATATCAGTTAAGATTGAATCCAAAGAAATGTTCATTTGGAGTAACCTCTGGAAAACTTCTTGGGTACATTATATCATCTCGTGGAATTGAAGTTGATCCAGAAAAGGTCAAAGCTATCATGGAAATGGAGTCACCCAGGAACATAAGTCAATTGCGTTCTCTACAAGGAAGATTGCAATCAATCAGAAGATTTGTCTCTCAATTAGCAAATAGATGTTATCCATGCATTCATCTTTTACACAAGAATGTTCCATTCAAATGGGATTAGAAGTGTGAAGAAGATTTGTGCAAATTAAAAAATATTTGATGAATCCTCCAGTACTTGTATCACCAATCAAAGGGAAACCATTGTTTCTTTACATCTCAGCAACAAATGTATCACTAGGAGCTCTCTTAGCACAACATGATGAAGAAGGGAAAGAAAGAGCAGTGTATTACATCAGTAGAACACTTGTAGGCTATGAATTGAGCTATACATCAGTTGAGAAGACATGCCTAGAAGTTGTATTCGCAACTCAAAAATTACGACATTATATGTTGACTCATTCTGTGAAACTAATAGCAAAAATAGAACCACTAAAGTATTTGTTGAGCAAGTCAACTTTGACAGGCAGACTGGGAAAATGGGTTATGGTACTAAGTGAATTTGATATAGAATATGTTGATCGAAAAGCTATCAAAGGATAGGTCATTGCTGATCAATTGGCTGAAGCACCCTTGTAAGATGACACATCGTTGCACATCGAATTTCCTGTTGCAAATATTCTGACAATAAGCACAAAATTTTGGGAGTTGTACTTTGATGGCTCCTATACACAATATGGATCAGGTGCTAGAATTTTGTTCATCACACCTCAGGGACACACAATTCCAAAATCATATAGACTGTGGTTTCCATGCACAAACAATACTGCAGAATATGAAGCATTGGTTATTGGGCTCAAAATGGCTATTGAATGGAACATCAAGGAATTGCATGTTTGTGGTGATTCACAGCTTATAATCAACCAAATAAATAATGATTATCAAACTAAGGAGGACAAGATTATGCCTTACAAATAGCTGGTTGAAAATTTTAAAGAAAATTTTGAAGAAATAACATTTACTCGGATCCCAAGAAATGAGAACAAAACAGTAGATGCAATGGCTACAATAGCATCTCTTTTGCAGAATCAAGAAAATCAACAATATTACAAATTCCTGGTGGAAGATATCTTGAATCCTACCATTGAATCCCAAAATACCCGCATGATTTTCCATATATTTGGAACTAATCAATCCTTATACAACCAAACTTATCGATACCTAAAGGAGAATATCCTTCCTCCTGACCTATCCCGCAGTCAGAGAAGAAATTTTATCCATCAGTCATCCCACTATACTATCATTGTTGATACCTTATATAGACGAGGTCTAGATAGCACTCTAGTGAGATGTCTCAAACAAGAAGAATCTGAGAAAGTTCTTAACGAAGTCCACATAGGTATTTGTGGCATGCACTCAAGTGGTTTAACACTGGCTAAGAAACTTATTCACTTGGGTTACTATTGGCCTACCATGGAGAGAGATTTATTTACATATGCTAGGAGATGCAAAAAATGTCAGATCCATGAGAATCTCATCCACGCACCAGCACAAGAACTGCATCCTATGGAAGGTTCATGGTCATTCTCCCAATGGGGTCTTGACTTGGTAGGTAAGATAAACCCTTCATCTTCTAATGGACATAAGTTCATTCTGATTGCTACGGAGTATTTCACTAAATGGATTGAAGAAGTGCCTTTGACAAAAGTGGTAGGAAAGCGAATATCATCATTCATCCTGAATTATATAATCTGTCGCTATGGAGTCCCTATGACCATTATCACTAATAATGGAAGACCATTTAAGAATCAAGATGTGAAGGAACTATGTGAGCAATTTCATATTCAGCATAGATTTTCTACACCATATTATCCACAGGGAAATGGTCAATTTGAGCCATCAAATAAAACAATCTTGAAGATCCTGAAGAAAATAGTTAATGAAGTTGTTAAAGACTGGCATATTCAGCTAAATCCTACTCTTTCCAGGGCATATTGGACCAACATTCTTACACCAACGAGGGTAACCCCATATTGCTTAGTCTATGGATCAGAAGCTATATTACAAGTAGAAGTAGAGATACCTTCTCTATAAGTATCCTTGAAAGGTCTTATATCAGAAGAAGAAGAAGAACAAGTCTCTAGACTTCAAGAGCTTGAGCTGATTCAAGAACATCACCAAAATGCTACAGATCAATTAAAGGCATATCAACAAAGAATGGCAAGAAGTTATAATCACAGAGTTATGCCACATATTTTTCAGATTAGAGTTCTAGTTCGAAGGGAGAATCCAAGGAATCAGCAAGACTGAGAAAAGAAGGAAAAATTTGAACCGAACATGTTAGGTCCTTTTGTTATAGTAGCAGCATATGGCTCAGGAGCATACACATTATCTACACCAGAAGGTGATTGGTTTGATGAGCCCATCAATTCTATTCATCTCAAGAAGTTATATGCTTGATATATAAAGTCTTGGAAAAAAAATTAGTTAAAAAAGCATATGAAGTCCTGAAGAAATCAGTAAAAATTAGAAAAGCATAAAATCCCTAAAAAGCATAAAACAAAGAAAGCGAAAACAAAAAAAATCAAATATGGAAAAAATACAATAAATTTAGATAGTGAAAACTAGGTAAATAGGTGCTATCTAAAAGTGAGTTCTTCCATCTATGAGATCGCTTCACACACCTATCCACTCCATCATATTTGCATCTATCGCTTCCATCTATCCAAGCCTATCCATTTCATCTTCCAGATTCATTGCTTTGCAGGAAGTATGTAGTTTACCAATAGTTATCAATCTTTGACATACTTAATGTATTCATTGTCTTGGATTTTATCAATCATATCTGCATTATATCCTGCCATGGTTTAGATCTTGATCATTTTTCGTACATCCATAATAAAGTTTTGTTTCTATTGGGGCAAAATCCTAATTCCTTTTTCTAAGGTGATCTATTAAATCTTTGAAAATCCAAAACATTAGGAAAACTTAGAAAAACCAAAACACCTAGGGTTTTGAAATAGATAATGAGCAACAAAGCAATGAAGATCAAGACATTTTGTAAAAACTAAATCGTGAAACTCAAAAAACAAAGATTCTACCAACAAGTAATAAAACATTATCAAGGATTATTCATCAAGATGATTATATCAGTTAATGACCATGAGAACATGTGAATGACATACAAGATTTAGTGTTTGTATCTTGATTTTATTGCTAATTATGTACTCTATGCGACTCAAGGATGTCCATGACTAGAGAAGCTATGATGGGGCATGATTATTTTCTTTGTTTGTCGTATGTGGTTTATCTCTTATTAAGGTATGTACTTGTCTAAGGATATGTTCAATAAAAGATCAAGGAGGACATTACAAGTCATGCATGAAAAGGGATAATCCTTGTCTGTTCTGCAAGAAATACTCAAGTCAACTTGATTCATTATATCAAGTTGCTTGTATTAACTTGCTATATCAAAATCCATGTAAGAAATACTCGGGTCAACTTCAATTATTATGTCAAGATGCTTGTATTTTCTTACAACATTTTTAAAGCTCAATGATGAAATCAAGAATTGTTATAAGACAACATATGAAGAATGGAAGTATCATTTTAGTTAGATCATTTTAGATTAGCTCATTATTCATCTGCATTATAAGCATTCATTGTCAGTTGCATTATAAGCATTTCATTCCATTCAGATATCAACGGTTATAAATAAAGATTGAGTATACTTGGACAAACTAAAACAATTTGCATTTAGGTTCATTCATTTCATTAGGTTTGCATTTTGATCATAATCATTTGCATTACATTAGTTTGTATTTCATTAAGTGTATTTCATTAATCATCCAGTATATCATCATTATTATTTGCATTAAGATCATTATCATTGTAGTTATTTTTTTTAAGGTTATTTAGTTGCATCTTTGCACTTAGATTCATTTATCATTATAAGCATTTCATTATAATCATAAGCATTACATATAAGCATCCATCATATGAGTTTGATCAAGCATAGCATTCATAATCTAAATTTGCATTTAAAACATCAAACTTGAAATCAAATACATTTCATGTAGATTATTTACATTTCAAACCATATTAAACATACACATTAAAAGTAACAAAAATCAACATTCATTTGCATAAGTAATCATTTAGAAGCATTCTCATATAGATAATTGCATTTGCATCATTTAAATAAAGCATTATAGAACTAATTTCATTTCATCATTATTACATCATATAGAACATCATCATCATGAAAATAAAGGAAAGAAAAGATCATCATAACATCATCCATCACTGCATATATATAATCTATGTAATCAATGCATATAGATCATCGTCATATAGAGTAACATGCATAATAAATCATGAATCATCAACATAATATAGAGTCCATGTATGCATATAGAGATCATCATAAAATAATAAAAAGTCCAAGTTTACAATGATATCAAATTAATAATAAAATACATTGCCCCATCAATATAAATCAAGTCTACAAATCAAGGATTTTTTGTGCCGCTACCACTTGACTCTGTCCATCTTTGTGGCTGTGGACGAGATGATCCCCCAGACGGTTGTGTACCTCGATCCCTACTTGATGCAGAGAGTCTTGGAGCTTGATCAAATACACCTTCTTGAGTGACTTGTCTTACTCAACCCTTCAACTACTCAAACCCTTTTGATGAGCACTAGCAGGGGTTTATGCTAATGAGACCTCCAAGGTATGAACCTCTTTGGCTTGTCTCTTAGGTATAGCCAATGGTTTTGGACAATCAACTCCACCTCGTGAGGTTGCCACCTCAATCACACACGTACCACTCCAAGGCTCCAACCACTCTTGCAAGGATCATAACACCCAACTACTTCCAATGTACTCAAGATGCATCTACCAAGTGTCTTTGAAGTATTTTGAGTCTTTTAAGATCACCAAACCCATCGCTTTTTCTGTCTAACCTTTCTAGGCCTCTACCGAGCTCAAATAGGCCTCATTGAATTAGCCCTCCCTTGGCGGTTTTAGGGACTTAGTTTGAAAATTTTCCAAACAAAGCTAGAAATAAATTATGGATTCGAGTACCCTTTTCAGAGTTACACACAATACTGAAAATTGTTGGCAAATGCACACTCCAATGAGAAATTGTAGGTGATTGAAGGTTTTGTCATTGATGGCAACCTTGCAATCATATGATACCGACAAGACAGGATACTGGCACCAGCAACGACAAACTCTACACCGGCACAGAGAACACTGACAGTGAAAGGAAGGATACTGACACCCTGGCCGACAAGAATTTTGTTTGAAATGTATTTTGTAATTAACTGGAAAATCATTGTAAGTCGACATGGCGAGTTGTAATATGACTCATATATGTATGAGATCATTTTGTAATAGGAAATATGTGTGATAGGATGCGAGATAAGCAGACCTACTATACGAATTAGAGGTTAAGGGTTTATGTATGTAGCAGAGCTTAAACTAGTACTGGATCTGGCATAGCAAATGTTAATCTGAAGCAGTACAAGACATTGGATTAATATAATCCATTTTTGTAAGTCAGTGTGACTTCTTTTGTAATTGAGTAGTGAGCTTTAGGCACTTGGCCTTCTTGCATGTGCAGGCCCCTATTGTAAGAGTAATATTCCCTTATTGGCCAGTAAGCGAATATTGTGGGTCACAAATCCCATCGAGGTTTTTCCCACACCGAGTTTCCTCATTAAAATACTGTGTTATGGTGTGCTTCTCATGTGGTTGTTGTTATTCTTGTTTACTACATTATTTCTTGTTTACCGGTACATAGTTTTAATATGCTTTTCATGTTTTAAATCAAGTAGATTTATTAACCAGTTAGATACTGATTCACCCCCCCCCTCTCAGTATCTTTGGGAATCCTAACAATTGGTATCAGAGTCTGGTCCTCTATTTTCAGAAGCCTAATAGCTTGAGGAAGATCTTGTCACCGGTAGAGATGGAAAACTTGAGAGAAAATTGAAAACAACTCTTTCAGACTATGATGCAGAAAAGGTGAAGAATATCAAACTTGAAGATGATCTAAAGGCTGCTCAGGATATCATTCAAGAACTTCAATAAAATCTTACCTGTACGTTAGGAAATAGGAAATCATCACAAGACAAGAATAAACATAATAGCTCAATCATAAATGCATTCATTGCAATGAATCTATCCTAAGACACATTCAATAGAGACATGAAACAAAGCATACAAAACTAGAAATTATGCAAACCGGATGACGATTTGAATGCTCCTTCCATGCGGCTCCATTGTTCTTCTTTCCTCTCCAAATAGTTGTGGATCTCACCTACAAGTGCACACACAATTGAAAGCAAGTAGACGAGATTTTTGATCAAGAGTACTAGAAGCATAAATTCGATAGTCTGATCAAGGATTCGGGATTAAGGGGTTTGATTGAAGAAGATCATCCAATTTATAGAAGAATTGGAGAGATGACAAGATTAGTATGATTCAATTCAAATGGAAATTGCAAATCAATTATGTCAATTATGACAAATTTATGACAAATTATGCACCTTCTATGCAAAATTTGTTGATTGATAATTTATGACAAATTATGACAACTTCTATGTCAAAATTGATTGATTGTCAATTATGACAAATTTATGACAAATTGACATGTCATTTCCATGAATTTAGGAGAGAAATAGGAGGAAAATTGAAATTAGGATTTAGAAAATTAGGAAAATTAGAAAAAGAAGAAAATTAGGAATTAAGAAATTGATGAAAATTAGGAAATTAGGAATTAGGTAAATTAATTAACAATTTGTCATTTATTAATTAATTCACAAAGAGGAATAATTAGCCAATTAAATGAACATTTAATTGTGACAAGAAGACTTAGGATAAAATAAATAAATTATTAATCCTAAAGGGAGAAATGACAAACAAGGTTAAATGATTAAATCACGAAACCCTAGAAGATGAATTAGGTCTTGATGAAAGATAATTGACTCGATCATGATTTTGAGTTGATAAATGACCAATGTGATAAATGATTTAATTGATAAAATGCGCCAATTGACGAGGAACAATGACAAATTGATCCAAATTGACACGATTGAGAAAGACGACGATCGATGACAAATCGATCGCAAAATGACAAAATTGACAAGAAGACAAGGGTTGATGACAAAATAGATTGCAAAATGACAATATTGAAAAATGATCACGATCGATGACAAATTGATCGCAAAATGACAAAATCGAACATGACAACGACCGATGACAAATCGATTGTTAAACGACAAGATTGAAAATGATAAGAATTGATGATAAATCGATCGCCAGATGACAAGATTGAAAATGATAAGAATTGATGATAAATCGATCGCCAGATGACAAGATTGATAAGAGGACAAAACCCTAATTAGGATTGACGATGTCCAAAATGATGACAAATTAGCACGCACATTGATGCGACAGGATAAAATCGATCAAAATCATGATTGAAGATTGTTGTCGACAAGACCAAATTCGAAGGCGAGATGAAGGAAGAATGTAGAAGAATGACTCGATGCTCACAAATGATAAAGACCAAGTGCGTATCATAGGAGAAATGTTAATGTGACGCAAAAACCTAAAATGAGGCAATGCGCAAATGTTAAAGTATGACTCTGCAAGCGTTGACCATTTTTAGGTGTCTACATTACCATTTCAAGAAATAAGAGAAGAGAACTTTGTGAAAAGATGCAGAATGAGAATGATGAAAAGGAAACTCTTAATGATCTGGTAAACAAGCTAAGACAAGAGATCAGTACAACACAGAATGAGATGTAGGATATGACTATGAGATTTTGTAAAGAAATTGAAGATAGAAAGATGAATGAAGAAGACTTGGTCAGAAGACTAAATGATGCTGGAAATGAAAACACAAGGCTTAGTCATGAAAATGATCTGTTGAAGATGGATCTAATGCACACACAAAATGACAGAATTGAACTCATAAAACAGAAAGGAATCTTAGAAAGTGAACTAACTGCTACAAATCATCACAAGGAAAAATTCAAGAAAAGTTCAGAAGAACTTGGTGACATGCTGAAAAATCAGAAACCTAATGGTGATACAAATGGCCTTGGCTTTGAAGTTGGTGAAAGCTCTGGTACTACAAACAATCATGATCATAGCAAACTGGTAAGACAGCCTACTGCTTACAAGTTTAATGGCAAATTCTTTAACTATAACAAGTATGGTCATAGAGAAAATCAATGTAGATCTAGAAATTATCAGAACACTAATACACCCACCGGTCAATGTTCTAAATGCAACAAAGTTGGTCATAATTCAGAAAATTGCAGAATGAATGTGAGATGTTATGTTTGTGGAAGATTTGGGCACTTATCTAATCAATACATAACACATACCGACATAGGATGTGGGAAAGCTTTTCAGAAGAACAATGTGACTTGTTATGCTTGTAACAAGATTGGACATATTGCTAAATTTTGTAGAAGTAAGGCATCACCAACAAATAACAAAGGTCCTAGTTTGAAAGGTAAAGAAAACGTTGAAGAGGTAAAGAAAGAATTCTCAAAACAATGGATCAGAAAATTAGATTAGAAGGTTGATGTGATTACTCCTCCATCGGAAGAACAGAGTAACACTCCACTGGCAGGAAACTCTTCATCTAACTGAAGAAAATTCTTTTGGGGGTTTAGCAACAAAATGAAAAACATGCTATTATTCCCTCGGTTGATGGTGAGAAGTTGAAATTACTTCTATACCGGCAGATGACTTAAATTGTGACTTAAATGGCAAGCATTAAATATGGTAGTTGGAGAAAATAACATTATAAAGCAAGTGTTTTGGCTCATTTTTCATTCACCGAGCATTCAAATCTTCAAGAGCGCGAAATTTCCCGAGCAAAGGTACTCCAAGCAAAGAAGTGAAGCAATCCATCAAAGCATTCATCCTTAAGGCAGATTGAGGTATTTATAGCTATGGCATCTTCATCCACTCCTGAATTTATTGCAAACCCTACTATTGTTGAAGTTGTTAAGCGACCTAGACCCGTTTTCAGCTAGTTCCCGAAATTGCTAAGAAAGATGATAGCATAGGTGCATTCTCTCAAATCCCTAAAGGAGTAGTATATGTTGAAGACCCTAGAATGTATATACATTGTCATATTAATGAACTAGGTGATGATGAAATTAAAAATATGTATGAGACTATAATTTGTGATGAATTCTGAAATGTCAAACCTGAACATAAGATAGTAGAAACCCTAGGTTTCACTGAAATACTTAGTATCCCAGATTTCCCCAAGGATATCATAAGGATTGTGTGAAGTAGAGTACATGGTGAATTCTTTTGGTTAGACTCTATTCATAAAATCACAAAAGAAGCAGTAAAAGTTGTAACAGGGTTACCCTCCACTGGCAACAGACCTGACAAAACTAAGAAGGTCTCAAATGACTTAGTGACAAACCTAACCAGTGCAACATTTAATAAGAGATCTCTAAGGGTAAACGATGTGAAGGATACAAATATCAGATTTATCAGTATGATCTTAGGTTATAAGGCTACACATGCAAATAGGTTAAACTCAGTTTCTAGCCTATGTATTAAGAGTGCCTATGATATGGTAAATGATAATGCAAGAATAGACATATGTGAATGGCTCGAAGATGAGTTGATAGAAAATTTGGGTAAGATCAAAAGAGACAAAAAGGGGACATTCAGATTTGGAAACTTACTTGTTTGTTTGATGCTATACATAACCAAACAAGTACCCGGTATTAGTGCTAGAGATTTTGGATTTGATATACCGGTAGGAAAACAACTATCAGAACTATTAAACAATATGGGAGAGAACAGGGAGAAAAACATAAATGAGCATTTTCAAGCATTTAAGGCTCGAATGAAGAATAGAGTAAGATTATCACAAGCTATTGTGGATAAGTATCAAAAGATAATCTATTTTGTGATCAAGAAAGATGAAATTTGGATGGAGGCGTTATCCCTGGAACCATTTGGGTAACTGAAATGGGCTATGAGACAGATGACAACATCATAGAAACTTATGCAAAATCCCTCCTTGAAGCTCCTAAGGAACCGAAAGAGAAAGTATTTGGTAGTGCAGAAACAATTGAGAGCACTATACAATCAAGGAAAAGAGTTAAGAAGGTAGAAGCAATCATTAGAAAAGGAACCTGACAGGCAAAGAAAATCAAGGAAGATGTGCTAAAACAAACGAGTATAACTGAAAGTAAGTTGGAAGCACTTCAATCGAAAACTCACCTTTCCCAGGTTGGAACTTCTTCAGAAAGTGACATACCTATTGTATTCAAGAGAGTTGAGAGGAAAAGAAAACCTTCACCGACACCTTCTCCTACACCAAAAAGGACAAGACAGAAGCAACATGCAGTAAGGCCTTCGGCAAAGAAGATGAATCCTAAGAA
Source organism: Cryptomeria japonica (assembly GCF_030272615.1). Classification (NCBI taxonomy): domain Eukaryota; kingdom Viridiplantae; phylum Streptophyta; class Pinopsida; order Cupressales; family Cupressaceae; genus Cryptomeria; species Cryptomeria japonica. The sequence continues at coordinate 115,327,507 of NC_081409.1, forward strand.
GAAGGTGAAACAAACTATTGCCCCCATTGACAAACTTCTTAGCGAAATTACAGAGGATGGTAAGCTAAAGAACATTAATAAAATGTACAATACACTATCAGCTGATGATAAGGAAAGTATAGAGAACAGTGTAATTATACACTTAGATATATACAAGAAATTTTTGATGCAAATTATTGATGAAATTCCAAATGAATTGTATAGGAGATTAGAAGCTAGAAGATTATCTATTGTTGAAGTAGATAAAAAGATTAAAATTGAAAAATTACTGGTAGTGCATCTAGTTAACTCACCTGATGAAATAGACAAATTAATCAGTGAGGCTAACTGGACAGTATTCTCTACTGCTCACCAACATGTAGCATTAATGGCTAGCAGAGTAACTAAAGTATCAGAGGAAACAACTGATGGATGGGATATTTTCTTTGTGGAGAAAGAAAAAGAGGAAGAATTACTCAGACCTAAAACTATCAGAGTATATCAAAAGGACAGAGAAAAGGGTAAAGGCAAGGTAGGTGGACCACCAAGTTTAAAAATAACTGACAATATGTCCCCACCTCCTTCAGATACTCCACCGGTAGACACTACTGCAAATCAACCGGCCACTAAGAGTATGGAGACTCCAGTAGAAGATACAAACCTTGAATCATAAATTTTATATACTGTAAATGTAGATACTCGGGAAGTTAATGTCGTGGTTGACAAAGAGACCACTGAGGACAAGGAGAAAGATGTGACCACAGAGTCATCGACTGCAGAGGTTGAGTTAAACACAGAAAAACCTTCACAGGCAAAGCAACCGACAGAGGATACCACTAAGAAACCGGTAGATATAACAAACAAACCATCTGAAGAACTGGCTAAGCAAATTTTAGAGGCACAATTTGAGGATCCGGCAACTAAAAGCTTAGAGAAACTGTTTGAGACACATTTGGAGAAACCCAAACCGGTACAGGTTGAAGCACGGGTACAGACAGAGATAGTGCCTCCCGACCAAACTGAAAAGCCTAAAACTTTGTTTGTGGAAATGCAAACTCAGACAGACCTACCAGAGGTCAAACAAAGGAAATAACTACAACCGGTAGCATGGCTATTGTAAAAATTGTTGGACAAACATCTGGTACAACTATGACAGAATTCAGACCTACTAATGTAACAGAGGTCTTATTAGATTCAATAAAGAAGATCACAGAATGCAATGCACAAGCCTATAATGCTATTAATGATACTATACCAATTCTTAAATTGATAGCACCAAAGTGCAGTGTTGAGAATAAAGATTCTTTAGGTCAACTAGACACATTGTCTAAGTTTATCACCGACAACCTAGTAACTGTTGATCAAATAAATGAGGATACATTTAAGGAGAGAATGATAAAAGAAAAAGGGAAATTATTTGAGGATATTGTAAAGAAAAACAAGGAAGAAATGGATACCCTCTTACCAGAACTTGGAGAAATAATCTATGACTTCAAGAAACTGTACAGGGATACTTGCAAAACAAATGTCTTAACAAAGGATCTTGACAAGGAGACCAACAAAGCTCAAGAGAAGATAAATAATATTGTTGAAAATTTGATTGGAACATCAGATTCATTTTTGGAATTAGAAAATAAAATTGCAGAGCAGGAAGAGAAAATCAAGAAATTGGAGAAAGACAAACATGGAATAAAGGATAAGGCAAAGGACTTAAAGTGCAGACTTAGTCCAAGACTAGAGTATCTTATTTCCTTGAGAAAAGAAATATTCGAGGCTCTGGTTCCTGGACTGAAGACACCGGAAGAGAAAATGCACATACTCACTGGTACAGTGCAGAGAACACAAGAGGCAATAAAAGACTGCAAAACATTCAACAATGGCATATATTTAGTTTTGACAGATATCTTTTAGATTGTAACCCATCGGTTACAAGAATCCAGGCATGACTCCACTGACAACGAATGACAACCTTTGTCATTGATGTCAAAGGGGGAGTAGTGGGATGAGAAAAATGGTCAGAAGGAAGGGACTTCATCTGCTCAGGGGGAACATACAGTTTTGGTAAGACAATTTTGGCAGACTATTTTTGGATATCATTTTGGACACTTTTGTTTTTTCTCATGAGTGTTGCCATCAATGCCAAAGGGGGAGATTGTTGGCAAATGCACACTCCAATGAGAAATTGTAGGTGATTGAAGGTTTTGTCATTGATGGCAACCTTGCAATCATATGATACCGACAAGACAGGATACCGACATCGGCAATGACAAACTCTACACTGACACACAGAACACCGACAGTGAAAGGAAGGATACCGGCACCCTGGCCAACAAGAATTTTGTTTGAAATGTATTTTGTAATTAACTGTAAAATCATTGTAAGTCGACATGGCGAGTTGTAATATGACTCATATATGTATGAGATCATTTTTTAATAGGAAATATGTGTGATAGGATGCGAGATAAGTAGACCTACTGTGCGAATTATAGGTTAAGGGTTTATGTATGTAGCAGAGCTTAAACCGGTACTAGATCTAGCATAGCAGATGCTAATCTGAAGCAGTACAAGACATTGGATTAATATAATCCATTTTTGTAAGTCAGTGTGACTTCTTTTGTAATTGAGCAGTGAGCTCTAGGCACTTGGCCTTCCTGCATGTGCAGGCCCCTATTGTAAGAGTAATATTCCCTTATTGGCCAGTAAGTGAATATTGTGGGTCACAAATCCCATTGAGGTTTTTCCCACACTGGGTTTCCTCATTAAAATACTTTGTTATGGTGTGCTTCTCATGTGGTTGTTGTTATTCTTGTTTACTACATTATTTCTTGTTTACCGGTAGACAGTTTTAATATGCTTTTCATGTTTTAAGTCAAGTAAATTTATTAACCAGTTAGATACCAATTCACCCCCCCCTCTTAGTATCTTTGGGAAACCTAACAAAAAATTGCATCTGGGTTATCCATACAAGTAGGGTTTCCAATGCTACACTATTTTTGAGGGTTTAGGCCTCACCGGGTGACTTGGAAAGATGGTTTCAAAACCCTTCGGCAGTCAAATCTTTTGCTCCATTAAATTTAGGATTCTCCAAGGGCAGTCAGAGGGATTTCTATCCATATGACACTTTTTTCCTACACCAATCCCCATGTGCTCTTAAAACACACTTTTCCTGTTGTCTTAACTCACCTACTCCCAGCGGTGAGCCTAGGGCTTAATTTTATCTCCTCCTCAAGGACCTGAAAAACCAAAAATCCTATCCTAAAACTATATACAAACCCTAACCTATCATTCCTATTGATTCCAATAGGTGCCATCAAAGAGTGCTTAGGTTATAGCCATTTTTGCTCTTAAACCCTACTTGCAAGGGTTTTACACCAAGTTGCAAAGAATGGATGATATCTCTGCAACTATAGACAATCAAACCTGTAAATCAAACTTAATAAAAAAAAATTTAAATGAACACTCATGCCCTACAATGATTTTGTACAACCAAGTCCGTACTGGACTGTACCAAGCAATGAAAACAAGAGAAAACTGTCAAAAATAGTGAAAGGCAAGTTTGTTTCAAAATTCAAAAACTTGTTCTTGCATTTCCTATCCTCTGACTCGTGCAATGAAGTGAATTTTGGATTTTATGCTCTTAGATCAGCTGGTTCAACCAAATTTTCAACGCCATCTCCCAAAAATGCAACTTTTGCAAAAATTGCAAAATATTACTCAACAACTTTTACATATTTTTACTCCTAAGATGCAACTTTGCATTCTAATGCATTTCAAGACTCCTAAAGGTCCTCAAACACCCTAGAAGACCTAAAAACAACACAATTGACCCCTATTACATGAATACATTCATCTGGAGCACTTCTCCTGTGAACTACCTAAGCATCTCACTTCTCAGGTTGTTAGCATCCTGAACACAAATAACTCAAACCAAAACTTGGACAACTCAACCATGGCTCTACTGAGTCCCAAATGGTTGGTCCATATTACATCACAAAGACAACACACAAAAATTTAAAGAAAATAAAAATTTCATGCTTGGAGTGATAGGTGCCCTGCACCACTACTCCTCTGAGGAGGTCCCATAACCCCATCGCTATTGGTATCCATCCTGTCGAAAACATGAGTAATCTGATAACTCCCTACTCTTTGGCTCTCTGAGAGTAAATCATCATATCATCGACACCAGTATGATGTCTCCTCTCCAGCCCAATATAGTGCTCTAACAGTATCAGCTGAGAGAGTACCAGATCCAACCTATTGAATATGATCAAGAAAAGCCTAGGTATCCTGTTGTCTCCTCATAGCTTCGTCTCTCTCATTCATGAGTGTCTGGACCTGTGCCTTGAGCTACTCTATCTATTCTTTGAGATCATCCAAGCTCTCCTGCTATGGCACATCCTGTTGAGGAACATCTTGTATGTCCTCAACCCCACCTACCTCTCCACCTGCTGGAATCTCCACCCAGGTAGCTCTCAAGATCCGTCGCCTAATGAGGGGAACATGATCCTCTGAGTCCTCCCCCCCCTCATCGCAACCACCCTGAGCTGTGAATCTAACCAAAGGCAATGCCTTTACCTCGACCCTTGTCCAATCCTGTGTTCCTGCCTAATCCTAGAGAGGGTAATCCTCTCGCTGCCCTCTTCCCTCCTCTACCGGTATCCTGACCAATCTCCCATGCATCCCTGCCTGCTGGAGAAAGTATTCCTCCTAATCTCCCAACCCTCCCTGCATCTCTCCCTGCCATGGGAAGTGGTCTCCCAATCCTGCCAACCGGTCCAAAAGGTCCTCCTCAGACTCTCAATCAACCTCCCCTCCACCCAAGTCTCCTACCACCTCCATCTCCTCCCTCATCCCCATCATCCCCTCCAGCCTCTCGAGAATATCTAAGCTCTCGTCTCTGTCTCTATCGCCTAACAATAGGATCATCTGAATCATCCTCCTCATCTCCTGAGCTGGGAGGAGGGTCTGTTGGATCAGTGATGCGAGGAAAAGGGTGTGCAAGCATGTACTGAGCGAAATCCGTTGTGATCCCAGCATCCAAAATGTGTAATCTCAAATCATAAGCTACCATCAGAGTAGCCAAAAACTCTACACATGCTATCTCAAAAGATAAGGTAGGTCCCCAATCTTGCCTATCCTTGTGTCATCGTGCATACTTGGCGACACCAAAAGGTATGTGCTGAATAATCTCGAACTGTCTCAAAATGCGACCAAATAATTGTCGCTCAACAATATAGGGAGTGCGACCAATCAAGTACCTACTATGCAAAACCAATGGTAAAGTTTGTGCATCCTCCATCCAAGGCTCACAGTCAATATAAGGTCTCCAAATGACGGTATCCATCAAATCCAGAACCCAACGCCAATACTCCATCTTACCCAGCTTCGGCTGAGTAAGGATACCTCTATATAAATAAACATATGGTTGTCCATCACCACAAACTCTATGATGAATAGGTTGGGTAACAACAATGTGCTCCCAACACTAGACCTGTAAAAGTGCGCATCCAGTAGATAGACTAGCACTATCATCATAGACAATCTGATGAAGATCATGGTACAAATGTGCAAGCATACAAACACCCCAAGCATAGCGAGTTCGATGTTGCATCATGCTCTATAAAATCCCACCCCAACCAACAACAAAACCTTGAGATCTCCTATCTGGACAGATAAATCCACCACTTAAACCTACAAGAATCACTGGGAGATTCTCATAATACATAATCATATCCTCCCATCGAATCTCCCCTCTATCAATGCTCTCGTCACCAAACATGGTGTAAAGACGTAAAACATTCTAAATTCAATAATAAAACGAAATTCTCTTTTTTCTTAAATAAACTCAATTCCTTTAATAAGTCTATTTACTTCCACTATTTCATCCTTAGATCTAAATGATCATTTCCAATGATATCGTTATAAAAATGAGATTTCTATAAGGAGATAAAGATCCTTTATTCAATGAGAAAATGTAGTAGTATTTCAATCATATCTACATACAATACTTAGGACTTTCTAATACCTTAAGTTCAAATATAAAGAAAAAAATAAAGTAAAGGATGAGATGCGTCCTTTGATCTAAAATCCAAGCTATCTTCAATGCAATCTTAAGAATGAAGACAAGAACAAGATCAAGGTGCTTTTTATACCCAACCTTGAAGCTTACACAATTCTTGGTCAATCAAGAATACCCGACCCTACACGAATTTCTTAGCAAAAAGAATTCAATAGACAAGATGGAATATTGTAGAGAAAGCACCTGAATCTTGTTCTCGTCTTCATTCTAAAGATTGCATTGAAGATGGCTTGGATTGCAGATCAAAGGACGCATCTCATCCTTTACTTTATATTTTTATTTATATTTGAACTTAAGGCATTAGAAAGGCCTAAGTATTGTATGTAGATATGATTGAAATACTACTACATTTTCTCATTGAATAAAGAATCTTTATCTCCTTATAGAAATCTTTTGTTTATAACGATATCAATAGAAACGATCATTTAGATCTAAGGATGAAATAGTGAAAGTAAATAGACTTATTAAAGGAATTATGAGTTTATTTAAGAATAAAGAGTATTTCATTTTATTATTGAATTTAGAACGTTTTACGTCTTTACATTTTGGTATCAGAGCTAACGTAAACAAACAAAAAGCCAATGACAAATACCTGCAGAAGAAGAGAAAAAGACAGAAAGACTTCCCTCCATCCACTGCCAAGTAAATCACGTGTTCAGATGGCATACAAAGAACGTATAAATCTACGATCAATATCCATAGTTAATCTCCTTTTAACAATGTCAGAATAAATTGTACTTTTAAAATAAAGAATATCATTTAATATTAGTCATATGAAATTCATCATTCGAATTTGAACAAACACCCAATTAAAGCTATATAAATATTCAATCTTTGCAAAATGAAAATACACATTCTTTAGTGGTGTCTGAGATTCCCATCCATTCTAACGAAGTCTAAGAGCTAAAACAACTCTACCTGAATCATGTTCTCGCCTTCATTCAGGTTCACCTATTCCTACATTCACTTGCACTCAATTGCTCATTAGCAATGACGATGCCAATTTCATAATAAAAATAATACTGATCATTCAATTGCATGTAAATAATTTCATTGCATTTGAACTCTTATTTCATTACCATCTATTTCACTAAAAATTCCATTTGCATTCCATAAATGAAAAATAAACATTATTTTCTTAAAATAATTATAAATAAATAAGGTTCGTGACATCCTTCCCCACTTGAAAGAGACATCATCTCGATGTCTTATTATTCTATCAACCAGCACATAGTACTCCATCATCATAAAATATTAACCATACATCATAGTCTCAAATCAAAACATAAACAATAACAATAGAATCCATGCTTTCCAAGTTCACAACATGTAAATCAAGTCAGAGTATCAAGGTATCTCATGCATTAAGCAAATACTACTCTAAGAAAGAAAATGAGAAAAATCGACGGTCAATCGTCTCAGCATCCTCCCATGTAGCACTATCCTCAGAATATTGGTCCCACAAGACCTTATACTAAATGAAATCTCTGCTACGTAGCTTTACGCTACGTTGATCTAGGATTCAGATGGGCTTCACTAGCACCACCCCTGGATCCTGTAACTGGATTTATAACTTCCAACACATCAAAGGGTCCCACATATATTGGTGCCAAATTTGATGATTTCCCAAATGAGATAGAGCTCTTATGAGGATTGAACCTCAAAAAGACTTTATCTCCTGCAACAAACTGTCTGAAAGTCCTATTTCTATGAGCATAGCTTTTCTATCTATCGGCTGCCTCTTTCAATCTTGTCCTGGTCAGCTTCATCTACTCATCCACTTCTTTCATAAAATCAGGACCAATAATGATCCTATCTCCCATTCTATCCCAACTAATGGGTGTGCGACACTTTCATCCATAGAGTGCCTAAAAAGGTCCCATCCCTAAAGATGCATGAAGGGAGTTATTATACGCAAACTCAACCAAAGGCAAATACTCCTTCCACTTGTACTACTGATCCATGAAATACATCCGTAAAATATCTTCCACAACCTGATTAACCCTTTCCATTTAGCTATCAATCTGAGGATGATATGCTAAACTAAAGTTCAATCTGGTTCCCAAAGCTACATTCAATATTGTCCAAAATCTAGATGTCATCCTGGTATTCTTATTTGAAATAATGGTTTCTAGTACACCATGCAATCATAATATCTCTTGCACAAATTTCTTCACAAGATTCAATGATCCGTCCTTAAGATTTCTAGGTACAAAATGTGCAAAATTTGTCAATCTACTGATAATAACCAGAATGGTACCATGCTTTTTGATGCCCTCCTAAATGGCACAAGGTTAACAAATGATAAACAACACAAAAGACACGAAACCGTTAGCGTTAGTCAATAAAAAACTAATCTAAAAAGGCATACCAAGAGAGACACTAAAAACATGCAAGCATATTTAACTATCAAAGCAAACATGATGAGGCATCTCCAAATACCTCCTAACATGCTCTTAGTTTCTTTCTCCCTTGTTCCTCTCTTCTCCAAGTTCCAAAATAGTGTAGCTCTCAGCAGCTTTTTGCACTATGGATGCTTATGGAGGATTGAGATTGTAGTATAGCTCCAAATATGAAATGAAAAGCTAATGCTATGCTATTGATGCTAAAATGATATATTTTAACCAAAATAACAAGATATTAGATTGCTTATGCTAAAATACTCTCTAAAAATGTCTATAGCCTAAATGCATACAAGTTTTTCAGGATCTGGATTATGAAGAAATGGGCTCTATTTATAGGGAAAATGGAGCAATGGATGGTTGAGATTGAGTAATCTCAACAAGGGTCAGGATTGAATGATTTCAAATCCATGTGAGGGATTTCAACCCAATCCCAGGATGACAAGTGTCAATTTGAGATAGGTTGAGAGGAGAGGGAATAAACATTAAATGCCTGATATGACCTTGGGATTTTAGAGTCAAGGTTGGTTGAATGAATAAAATCTTTATTCAAGAAATAAAACTTTTATCCAATGGATAAACTCTTGTGCAAATGTTAAATGGATGAATATGGTCAAAACAATAAATGTTTGGGGGGACAAGTTTGAAATAACCATAAATGGTTATGTAAGAGCCATAAATGGTCATGGAAGAGCCATTAGTGGTCTTGGAAGACTTTGGGGGTTAATTTGTTGAACACACAAAGCATTAAATGCTTTTCAAAGACTTTGGAGTCTTTGAGAAGTGACTCCATTTTGCTTAGGAATGTGACAATAATTAGGGGATGGATTAGGCTAATTAAGAAGGGGTTAGAAGAATCTAGAAGGGGATTTATGAATGCAATTGGATTTGGTGGGTGAGGGAAAATAGGATTTTATTAAAATAAATATTCATTTATTCCAATAAATGTGTGCAAGTTGCATTTGTAGGAAAATGCAAGTGGGGTGGGGATAATGATTTAAATAAATGTTTTATTTAATTTATTTAAAAGAGGAATAGGGGGATTTTGATTAAATAAATAGATTTTATTTATTTATTTGATTGGAATTTGGTTTAATGAATTAATTAAAATAAATTGAATAATTTATTTAATTAATAGAAGAGTGTTTGGGGATGAATTAATTAAATATTAATTTAATTAATTGATGGCTAGTGGATTTTTAATCAAATAAATACGAAATATTCATTTAATTAAAATGGACAGATTTGTGTGACTACATTTGCCCCTCTTTGAGACGGTGCGGTTTATCGCATCATTTCAAAAAAAGAAAAATAGGTGTGAAGAAAATGCCCCATAAAATATAAATTTAATGGGTGGTATGCCCCCTCGAGAGATGGGCCGAAAAATTTCAAAAAATCGGGCGATCTCTCGAAAAAGGATGAAAATTGGCAGGGTGGGAGAAGAGAAAAAGTTAGCCATACGGGTGAAAAATAGAAGAAAATGGGGGAAACATGGAGAAATGGGGGGCTCGGGAAGTTTACGGGGACCACGGCGATGAGCGGAGAGAAGTTACGGTGACGACGAAAGGTATAAATGGGGTGAAAGGGGGGAAAACATGATCATTTGTGACCACGACCAGTTGAAAAACCAGAGCTCTGATAGTGACGTTTGGAGGAGCAAGTAGCAGCGACGATGCCGATTCCAATCATCGAGCACAGATTCGAGCGAGTCTGACGATTCCAGCGGCCAGAGGACTATGGACCAGCAGTACGCAAATTCGAAAACTTAATTTTTGTGCATTTTTTATAGGTTTTTAGCTGAATCCAATTCAAGTCGGAGCAAGAGCGCTGGAACTGCTGTTTTGGCGCTTTTGCTCCATTAACTAGCGCTATTGTGCCGCAATGGCGCTATTGTGCCTTTGTTTGAGCGCTTTTGGTTGGGATTAGCACTATTGTGTACAAGTTTTAGCGCTATTGATTAAGTAGCGCTATTGTGGGCTTAATTGAGCGCTATTGAGTTAAAGTAGCACTATTGTATAGTTGGTTTAGCATTTTTGTAGTTGTAGCGCTGTTGTATAGTTGATTGAGCACTTTTGTTAGGGTTGTAGTGCTATTGTTGAAAAACTAGCGCTGTTGTTGTTTAAATAGCGCTTTTGTATTAGGATAAAAAGATGCCCTAGTTTGGATGAAGACCAATCTCCTGATGTCAATGAATGACGAAGGGCGAGGTGAAGTGAGAGTTGTTTTGAACCATAGTAGCCTGATGAGACTTAGGTCATTTGTTAGGATAAATGCCCGTTGAAGTCTAGGTGGCCATGATTGCTTACCTGTTGAGACCCGAAGATACTTGATCAAAGTATCTGTTGATAGTCTAGGTTTAAACTTAAGAAAGTTTGAAAATAAAACAACTGATAGTGATTGATGAAGGTCTATGTGCAAGAGGATCTGCGCGTGTTGTAGTTACGCGAGTGCCATCCTGCGACACAGGGGTTGCGGGACCGATTGACTCAGGCGGAGATAGACTGCATTGCCACGATTGGGTTATACGAGGTGATGCACATGCTCGTGATTCGTATGAATCACGGTTTGATCACAGCACTAGCAGAGCGGTGGCACAGTGAGACGTGCACCTTCCATTTGGCTTAGGGGGAGATGACCGTGACCTTGGAGGATGTGTGGCGCATCCTTCAGATTTCGATTCGAGGGGAGCTGGTCACATATGACAGATCCTGGGGGACGCTTTCGGTGCAGAGGATTTTTTAGGAGGATGTGTTCATTGATGATGGCTCGATCGCGTGGGAGGATATAGCGACACTGTATGAGCCTCTTCCAGCAGTTTTGTCAGGGATTGTGGGAGGACTTCTGTGTCCAGACAGGCGGTCACATGGGTTGGCGGTGGGATGGGGACAGGTTATTGAGATGATGATGATCGAGGGGACCCGATTTGCATGGGGGCCGTGCGTGTTGGCGCACATGTATCAGGAGCTGCATGAGGTAGTGTACCGAGGGAGGGGTTCCTTAGCAGTGGGCATGACGATGCTACATATTTGGGCGTGGGAGCACCTACCAGTGACTCGACCAGTGAGTCTTAGATTCCGTGCGGTGGATCAGCCGTACATGTTTATGTTCAGTGGTATGATGAGTCAGCCCCACTTGGGGAAGTTAGAGTGGTGGCGACGGGCATTGGATGACCTAGATGCAGTGATATGGCGGCCATACTTGGAGTGTGAGCCATGGGATGATGACGCAGAGGCACTGCCGTATGTGTTTTTGACTCGATTCCTCATTGGGAGGACTGTGTATCATGTGGAGAGATAGGTGCCTGGGAGAGTGATGAGGCAGTTCGGACAGCAGCAGGGACTACCTAGTAGATCAGGGGAGTATGCACGGGTGATTCGAGAGAGGTATGCATGGGGTCCAGTGCTACCTTATGATCAGGCACTGGCAGAGTTTCAAACACTGTAGGCGAGGCCATGGGACCTACGACCGAGGGTCGTTGATGTAGGGGTGACAAATGAGTACACACAGTATCGGGCGGCGCACCCGATCCTACGGATATCGGATCCAGCAGAGCCGATCCCAGCTTTTGAGGATGAGAGGGGACGGAGACGGAGGAGGGTAGGAGGTCGAGGAGATGGAGGAGGAGGAGGTGGAGGTGGAGGAGATGGAGGAGATGGAGGAGGAGGTGGACGAGGTGGAGGTGGAGATGTAGGTGTTGGAGGTGGAGGATTGGGGATGCAGAGCTAGTGGAGAGGGAGAGGTGGACTTCCTTTACAGATATCACAGGGACCACTGATACCGAGAGGAGGTCAGTTGAGTAGCAGGGGGATGGAGAGGGAGATCCCGATGGATTGAGGGGAGGGGAGTACTGGAGAGGGATGTGTAGGGGAGGCAGCTATGGACACCGGGGAGGGAGCCACTGGAGATCTGCGGGATCACATTATAGTGCACTTGCAGATGCGGATAGAGGATTTGGAGGCAGAGGTGGCAGCTAGGGATGTGCAGCTATTTGCATGGGAGTCAGAGTGGACGGTGGTGTTGCGGGAGAGAGATACTGCAGTGGAGAGATTGGCGGAGCTGCAAGAGAGAGTCCGGGTTGGAGTAGGAGCATAGGGGCCTACAGGGGAGGTGATGAGGGAGATGCAGTGAGCTCAGGCGGAGATAGAGTACTGGCGGGGGTTATATGAGCAGGTGGTACCAGTGAGTCAGCGAGCTCTTAGCTATTCGCAGATGCAGCAGGCCAGATCAGAGCAATCGCAGAGGGTGTAGAGCAGTGGGGGTGTGATGGGTCCTTTGAGGAGGGAGAGATCAGGGGATGCAGGAGGGAGTGGTGGTTCGATGAGGCCTCCACGGAGAGATGGATCAGGTGGTGCAGGCACCAGTGGTGGAGCAAGGGGAGGTGTTGGGACAGCATCTTGCCAGAGTGGCATTTGAGAGAGCATTTTTGCATGCATATATGTATTGTATCATTTGTTTATTTGGACTGTATCTTGGATGGCTCTTGGTAGCCGATTTTGTAGACTTCATTGTACTCTGATATATGAGATGATATATATGAGGAGATCCCATATTTTGATGATATGTAGGTGATTATGTATGGATGTTTATGCAGGATGATGAGTGATTGCTTAGATGGATGTGTGTACATGTATGCATTGTGATGAGATGTTTCTTATATGCATGTTTTGATGATGATACTAACATATGAATGCAGGTTTATATACATATGATTTGTTTGATTTTGGATGCAATGCTTTTATGTATGTAATGCCATGATGATGATGTATGCTTATGATGATTTATGAACAGGATTTTGGTGTTTCCTATTGCAATATAATGATGAGATGATTTATGTGATGGTGTTAATGCAATGGTCAAATGAATGATGTTATGCATGAATATGCATCTATATGTGTTTAGATGAATGTAATATGGATAAACAAAATGTAAAGTACAAATGTTTATATGATAATGTGTTAAATGAATGCAATATGGATAAACAAAATGTAAAGTACAAATGTTTATATGATAATGTGTTAAATGAATGCATATGCATAATGGATATAAAATGTTAAGAACCAATGTTTTGTAAACAAATGGATTTTATGATTCTAAATGCTTAAATATGATTTAAGTACAAATGATAATGGGATGATACTATAACTAATGTTTTAATAACTGCACCTTAATGCAATTAAAAAGAATATAATGAATGCAATGCGAATGAACCTTAAAATGAGCATAATAGGATACTTAGTTAATGGATGAATGAATGCACTTTTTCACTAAATGGATAAATGAATGCATGCAATAATAAATGATAAAAGATGAGAAGAGGATAATGGATAATTGACACTAAATGAATGCCTAATAAATGATTTAAAACAACCAAAGACAATTTGATCCCATGAATGAATCGAATTATTGATGATTGATGCAATGATGCAAATGATTTAATGAAAACTAATGCCAAAATGAACTATATGCAATGTTAAGTTAAAATGACGTGAATGTACTGAATGCAAGATGTAACTAAATGTTTAATGCAAGATGCAACGAAATGTTTAATGCAAGATGCAACTAAAGGTGAGGATGATATGAGGAATGCAAGGTTTGTAAGACTTTGCATGATGCATTGATGATGTATCAGAGTACTCGATCGTGATTGTATCCCAGACCAGCTTAATTTTCACATTTTGCATATAAAAGCCTATGTATGAATGAGCGAACGGATGGGTGATATGCAACAGAATGCAATATATAAACAGATGAGATGAAATGACAATCCATAGTGCTCTATTTTCATCATTGAGCTTTAAAATGTTGGAAGAAAATACAAGCATCTTGACATAATGATTCAAGATGACCTGAGTATTCCTTTCATGGATTTTAATATAGCAAGTTAATACAAACGACTTGATATAAGGGTCAAGTCGACCAGAGTATTGCTTGCAGAACAGACAAGGATTATCTCCGTTCATGCATGACTTGGATCGTCCTCCTTGATCTTAGGCTGATCATATCCTGAGACAAGTGCATACCATAATAAGAGATAAAAACTTTTATCTAGTTTGGATGAGGTAGGAGGAACCAAAGGAAGAGCATTGTACCTGCAAACAAACAATATATACACAAAGAATAAAGAATAAGGATCCTTGGTAATGGTTCATGCCCATATGGTCGAGGTATACGCTGTAGTCAGCAAGCCGTAGTGATCTATGACTGCATTTTTGCCTATGATCACATAGCTTGGTGAACTTCCCACGTAGACACCATTAGTACATGCCCCAGAACTTCATCAGAAAAATGCACCGAAGATACACAAACAATGCTAAAAGATCCCGATACAGATAAACGAATGATTGTACTCACAAATCAATCAAGTATTTGATAGCTTAACATAATTTTCTTGTCAAAGAAAACGTCACTTTTGTCTTTGTTCTGGTAAGGAAGGATGCATCCTTGTTGAAGACAGTTTTGAGTGTTTGTTGATTGTGTGGTTTGATTGGTAAATGGTCTTTTGTGAGTATTTTGTCAATGTTTGTTTTGGTATCTGCATGGATGAGTATGTACAAAGTGTTGCCATGTTTTTTGTGTGGTTTTTTCAATGGTTTGTCAATGTTTTTTGGATTTTTGAATCGTTTTGAATGTTTTTTTGGATTTTGAATTGTTTTGAATTTTTTTTGGATTTTGAATTGTTTTGAATGTTTTTGGTATTTTGAATTGTTTGAATGAAGAACTTAATGAATCATAAGACAATGTAAAATCCACTTCCATCAATGGGTTAAAGGCATTGCCCCCAGTTTTAGACATGACTATGAAAAAGCGGGATGCAAGATGTATGGAGTACTATCTTAATTGCAGACGAATAACAAGCCATGTTTTTTGGATGGATGGAAGTATGTATGAAGTAGATGTGATTGCAACAAGTCTGAAAGACAATGGAGCCATAGCCTTTACGAGTGGCACCTGTTTGCCAGGTTTTCACCATCGTACTTATCCAAGGTGCCACCGAAGTGGTTGTTCACCGTTTGGATGCATGATTTTTCGCTTACTCTTTTTTGGTGTTTTTGTATTTTCTTCAGGACATTTTTCTGAATGTTTTTGGTATTTTCTGGTATGCAGGGGAGCCTGATGCTCTATACAGCTTAGGTATAAAACCATTTTAGGTGCATGTTGTTGATTGGATCTGCAAGCGGTTCTCCTTCTAATGTAGCCAACTGATATGCCCCGGACCCGAATACAACAGTGACAACATATGGGCCTAGCCAGTTTGATTCAAACTTGCCCTGATGTTCTCTGTTTGGTTGGTTGCGAGGATTCTCTCGAAGAACAAGATCACCTACCTCAAATGTACGAGGTCTAACTCGGTGATTGTAACTTCTGCTCATGCGTTGCTGATAGGCTTTGAGATGGTTGTATGCAGCTTGTCGCTTCTCATCTAGCAACTCTAAGTCTTGAAGATGGGATACTCTGTATGCTTCATCATCTATCAGATTATGCAAGGAAACCCGTAATGATGGTATCTCGACCTCAATAGGTAAGATAGCTTCTGCACCATAGACCAATGAATAAGGAGTTGCACCTGTAGGGGTTCAAATGCTAGTTCGATATGCCCAGAGCGCTGGATTTAGTTGAACATGCCAATCACGACCGGCATCATTAACTGTCTTCTTTAGGATCGTCAATATCTTTTTATTGGATGCTTCGGGCTGACCATTGCCTTGTGGGTAGTAGGGAGTGGAAAAGCGGTGTTGGATGTGAAATTTCTCACAAAGTTCGCGGACATCCTGATTTTTGAAAGGAAGATCGTTGTCTGTGATGATGGACATGGGCACACCATACTGGCAGATGATGTAATTGAGGATGAATGAGGCGATCTGCTTGCCGGTGACTTGGGTAAGTGGAACAGCTTCGATCCACTTTGTGAAATATTCAGTGGCGGTAATAATGAATTTATGGCCGTTGGATGAAGATGGATGGATTTTACCCACAAGGTCAAGACCCCATTGACAAAAAGGCCATGGTGTTGTGATTGGTTGCAGTTCCTGAGCTGGTGCATGTATTAGGTCACCATGAACTTGGCATTTCTTGTATTTCCTGACAAAGTAGTAGGAATCCTTTTCCATAGATGGCCAATAGTAGCCATTGCGCAGAAGTTTCTTAGCTAGTGATGGACCACTTGAGTGAGTCCCGCAAATTCCTTCATGTACCTCTTCCAAAGCCTTTGTTATCTCATCTTGTTCAAGACATCGAAGGAGAGTACCATCAAGACTGCGACGGTATAGGGTTTCGGCAATAATGGTATATCAAGCAATTTGGCGAATGAAGGTTTTACGTTGGTTATTCGATTGGTTTGGAGGAAGGGTATGATCACAGAGATAGGTGTAGAACTCACCATACCATGGGGATTCAGAACCGACAAGGTGACATATCATCTCGGATTCAGGGATATCATAAGCGGGGATCCAAAGTTGTTCTACCAAGAACTCGTAGCATGTTGAATTCTGTGGAAGATCTAGTAGAGATGCGATGGTAGCCATAGCGTCAGTAGCTCGATTCTGATCTCTTGGTATCTGCTCAAAAGTGATAGTAGTAAATGATGTCTTTAGGGTGTCCACCATTTGCTTATATGGCATGAGTTTATCATCCTTGGTCTGATATTCATTAGTTGCTTGTCGAATGACTAGTTGGGAATCGCCATATACTTGTAGTTCTTGTAATTTCCATTGTACGACTAACCTGAGTCCTGTGATCAAGGCCTCATACTCTGCTATGTTGTTTGTGCATGGAAATGTGAGCCTGTAAGACTTTGGGATGCTATCACCTTGAGGTGTGATAAACAGAATGCCTGCCCCCGAGCCGTGCCTAGTGTACGAGCCATCAAAGTAGAGTTTCCATGGTTGTGTTGTTGTGATCATGAATATCTCTTCGTCTGGAAAATTGGAAATGAGAAGTTGATCACCTATGAGGGGTGCATCGACCAACTGATCTACAATAACTTGACCTTTGATAGCCTTTCGGTCCACATACTCAATGTCAAATTCACTTAGAATCATCACCCATTTGGCCAAGCGACCTGTCAATGCTACTTTGCTGAGTAAATACTTGAGTGGATCAATCTTTGCAATGAGCTGTACCTTGTGTGTCAACAGATAGTGCCTCAATTTTGTAGCTGCTAAGATCACGGCTAAGCAAGCTCGCTCAATATGTGTGTAATTGAGTTCATAGCCAACCAGTGTGCGAGAGATGTAGTATACAACACACTCTTTGCCTTCTGCATTATGTTGTGCCAGTAATACACCTAATGTTGTACTTGTTGCCGAGATATAGAGTAACAATCGTCTACTTGGATCTGGTGGCATCAGCAATGGTGGATTCATGAGATAGTCTTTAAGCGCCTAAAATGCTTATTGGCATCGAGCATCCCACTGAAAGCGGATGTTCTTGTGTAGCAGATGTGTAAATGGGTGACACTTATCAGCCAATTGTGCAATGAATCTTTGGATGGATTGAAGCCGTCCTTGTAATGTCCTTAGCTGACTGATATTCTTTGGAGGTGGCATGTCCATGATTGCTTTTACCTTTGCTGGGTCGACCTCAATACCTTTGCTTGAGACAATGTATCCTAGAAGCTTCCCGGAGGTTACTCCAAAGACACATTTCTTTGGGTTGAGTCGAACATGGTATTGTTCTAGTCTATCAAAGATTTTATCTAAGATGTGGAGATGCCCTTCTCTGGTGAGTGATTTTGCTAGTAAGTCATCCACATAATCTTCCATCATAGTATGCATCATGTCATGGAAGATGGTGGTCATTGCTCTTTGATAGGTCGCTCCTGCATTCTTGAGACCGAAAGGCATTACATTCCAGCAGTATGTGCCCCATGGACATGTGAAGGTTGTCTTATGTTGATCTTCTGGTGTGATCTTTATCTGATTGTATCCTGAAAAGCCATCCATGAGTGAAAGCATGGCATATCCGGCTGTCAAATCCACTATAATGTCAATATTGGGAAGGGGGAAGTCATCCTTAGGACAGACCTTATTTAGATCTCTGAAGTCAGTACAAATACAGATGCCCCCTTTTGGTTTGCCAACAGGAACAATGTTGGAGATCCACTCTGCATAATCAATTGGTCTAATGAAACCAACATCTAGGAGTTTCTTGAGTTCTGTTTTGACTAGTACTGCAATTTGTGGATGCATCTTACGAAGCTTTTGCTTGATAGGTTTGGCTCCTTCTGCTATGGTAAGGTGATGCATGACTAAATCAGGATCAAGCCCAGGCATGTCTGCATATGACCATGCAAAGTTGATCTGACGCTTTTGGAAGAACTCTATAAACTTAGGTTGTTCCTCTGGAGTGAGAAGAGATGCCAGATGTATGATATGAGGATTTTCAGGAGTCCCCACATTGTACTCTTTGGTTTCCTCGATGAGAATCGTTGATCATTCCTTTTGTGTACTATCAAGGAGAATGTCAAACCCTTCATCCTTAGGCACCTCAGAGAGGTTTTCACCATTGGATACGCTCTTTCTTTTTACTTTTGTTGGATCAAACAGGGCCACAGTGTGGTTTTCACTGAAAGATCCATGTTTTATTGTTATATTTTTGTAGCTGAAAGGTTTGGCATCCGCCCCAAAGTATGTTGCGCTATTAAGTTCAATGGCGAATCCAGCTTTGTGATCCCCGCTTGGTAGGTTATCCCTTAATTCCAAAAAGTCAATGATGGCCTCATCATTTTGGAAAAAGTCAAGGCATGGGGGATTTGGTTGGTTCCATTCGATGAGTTCAGGGTGGATAATGGGCATTACTTCATCGATTAGGTTAAGTGCGTTAGATGTATCGGTGAGGGTTAATATGTTATGGTGAAGGTCATTGATGGTACTCTCCCTGTCAGAATCAGGCGTAGGATGAGACATAGGGTCTGTGGAAGATGTTTCGAGCTCAGGAACCCAAGTGGTCTTTATCTGTGCTTCTCCATAGACAGGGATGTCTTTGCGTGGCGGAGGTGGTGATGTGTCTTCCTCATCTGAAGTATTAAGCTGTACCGAATCAAATTCCCACTCATGTGAGTCGGTCTCTGAGTCACTTTCTAGCATCCAATTGCTATACCATACTGGGATGTCCTTTGAGTTAAATACTGCAGGTGTGATTGGTTGATGTACCTTTGTAGTGATCGGTGCTGCAGGAAGATTGATGGGGATAAAAGAATTTGATATGGGAAGTATCGGTAGTGTTGACTCAGTGGCTTCTGCTGGAACTGCTGGTGCCATAGATGCTGCTGTGGGTTCTAATATAGCTACTGCTGCTAATGGTGCTGCTGGTGGGATTACGGGTTCATTTGGTGGAATAAATGGCATTGGTGATGAGTGCGTTGGGTTTGTGAGCCTCGATGGGGCTGGTGTGATGGTGTTTGACGTTGCTTTGATTATGAAAGGTGTCCTTTGTGCCGTAGGTGGACAAAGTGGTTTGCTAGGTTTTCCTTTGAACTTGAGTTTAGGCAAGATCTCTTTTTCAAAGCCTAGGCCTGTATTACCTTTGGGGTTGAATTCTGGTAGCAGGGGTTCATGTCGTCCTTGTTTGCAATATCCCAAAGCACTCTGACCATCATACCCCATTAGTTGCATAATGAGGAGACCTTTGCCATACTGATCCGTAGGAAGTGTAACTCGTGGTATATCAGTGGTGATGGGATCTTTATAAATCCATTCCGCTAAGTCCTCATCTTGGGTTTCTTCTTCTTGACTCTTTCCAAGAAGGAAAGGCATCAAAGCACACGCTGGCATGTTTAATGGTTGTTGGAGTACCTGCTGTGGTTTACCATGTGTTCTAGGAGAAGTGGGCATTTGTCCCACACAAAAGAGTTGACTCAAGTTGTATTCCCCGGGACCTTCCTCTACTATCTTCATCTTAAGCTTTTCTTGCTTTGGTATAGTGGTGTTCGAACTGGCAAGAGAGGCTAGACTTATATATGATGTGGAGGAAATGGCTTCTCTATTATTAGGAACGGTAATCTTTGGTTGATGGCTGATATTATGACAGTATGCAAAGGGATTTGCATCGCCCAGGATTGTGATCTCTACACCGTTGTGTGGGAACTTGATACATTGATGGTAGGTAGATGGAACGGCTTTCATGGCATGTATCCAAGGTCTTCCTAACAATAGATTGTAGGGCAGAGGAAGGTCCAAAACCTGACAAATGATGTGCTTTACCATAGGGCCCACTCGGATTGGTAGTACCACAACTCCTTTGGATGAACGCTCCGCATCGTCATAGGCTTTGATTGTGATCTTCTGACGAGGATCCACTGATTCTACCGCATAGCCCAATGCTGTGACCAACTGTAGTGTACAAATGTTCAGGCCTACTCCATTATCAATCAATACTCGCTTGATCCTATGCTGGTTAATAAATCCTTTGATGTGGAGTGAGGCGTTATGAGGTTGATGGAAGGAAGAGTTTTCACTTTCGGAAAAAGTGAGACAAGGTGATGACTTTAGACTTCCAACCATGGCTTGAAATTGGTCTATATTTAGATTTGCAGGGATTGACGCCTCTTGGAGTGCTTGATCCAAGATAGTTTTATGAGAGGGCGATAGGCGCAATAGCTCTAAAATGGATATAAGCGCAGGAGTTTTATCTAATTGTTCCACAAGATTGTACTGCTTTGGGATGGAGGTGGTGCCTTATGGAGTTGCCTTTATGGTAACTTTGTCGTGACGTGTAACAACATTGCAATTTGAGTTGGGATTTTTGAAGGTTATTGTTGCAACTTGTTCATTGGCATCATACAGGTGATTTACAGTGTAATTATACGCAGCCTGCGTATAATCAGTAGTATCAGTGCCTTGCCTAGAAGTGGAAGGACCCCTTTGATCTTGTGATGGAAGTGGATTTTTGAACATCAGATGATCATTATTGGTTGTTTTTGGGTCATGTCCTTCAATTTCAATTTCTCCTCGGTCAATAAGATCTTGAATGAGATCTTTCAATTGGTGACAATTACTTGTCTTGTGTCCTCTTCCTTGATGGAATTCACAGTGTTCAGTATCTCTCCACCATGCCGGTTTGACCTGAGGCTCATAGTTTGATAGTTTAGGTAGAGTGACCAAATTTTGAGAAATGAGTTGTCGCAATACTATTTCAATGGGTTCCCCTAAGGGAGTGTATGTGCGTTTCTATTTTTGCTGACGAGGTCTAGGTTCATCATGAGATGTGATGCGACCTTGATTGGAAGGAACATTTGTGTTATTCTGAGGTGGAGGATTTTGTCTTGCAAACCGAACCACAGGTTGTGCATTTTGGATAGTCCGGGCATCCACAACCCCATCATTGATGATATTCTTGTTTTTATTCCAGAAGTTTGGTTTATCACTATTGAAGCGTGGGCGAGGACCATCTTTTGGTTCATTAAAGATTTTTATGAGTCCTTTCTTGATGAGTGCCCTTTCACATTTCAAACCCTTGGTGATCATATCATTAAAAGAGTCTGTGTCTTTGACATCCAGGTGAAATTCCATTTCTTCGTTTAAGTTGGAAATGAATATTTCCACTAGTTCTCGTTCAGGTAACTGAAGAGAACGTCTGCTAGACATTTGACGCCATCGTTGCAGGAATACTGAGAATAGTTCACTTGGTTTTTGTTTGGTGTTGCACAGATCAGCCATGGTGATGTCGCGTTCAATGTTATGAGAGTAATGAGCCAGGAACTTCTGGATGAGTTCCTCAAATGTTTGAATGCCCCCTGTTAGTCGAGAAAACCATGATGTGGTTGGTCCTCCCAAGCTTTGGGGAAAAAGGCGCATTAAGTAGGTGTCTTCATATGCTACTTCAAGACAAGCGGAATGAAATTCTCTGACATGGTCACGAGGATCTCCCTTTCCCCTATATTTTTTGAATTTGGGTGTTTCGAATCCTTGTGGAAATGGTGGCATGTAAATATTCCTATCAAAAGGATAGGGACAGATGTCATTGAGTGAGAATTGGTTAGTCTTGATACCACTATGAAGTTGTTGGGCTAGATTCTCGACTTGTTGCTGCAACATCTCCATTTCATTTGGAGGAGGAGGTGGTGGGTTACCTCGAGGAATGTTATATCTGATGGGATCTCTACCTCTTTCCTCTTCATGGTGACTTTGTCTTTCTGATGCTTGTCTTAATTGGGCAAGATCAAAGTCAGAGGGGAGTTTTGCTCCTTCTTGAGCGAGTCTTAAGAAGTGAGCATCCGCATTGCTCCTGAGTATTTCGTCAAAAAGTTTGTTAAAGAGAGGGTTATGCTGAGCCCTTTCAATTGTTGCAGGAGTGGGAGTACTTGGGTTTTCGTCATCTGCATTTCCTCCAAGTGCTTCTTGAAATTCATTGAGATTTTCCTCTTCTTCTTCTTCCCTTTGTATTTCTCGTTGCCTGGACTATGATCGGGTTTGAGCCATTTTGGTTTATGAGTTTTTGTTGAAGTTTGAGTAAAGATGATGATGAGTTTTTGATGAAATGAGGAATTGATGATTGGTGGATTGTGTTGCACGTGTATCTCTAGCACCTTGAAGGTAGATGTAACCGAAATTCCTTCTTTGAATTGCTTGCTTGTTTTGATAAGATTTTGATGTGATTAGGTGTAGAGAAATCTGAGATGTGTTACAGATTTAACTACCTAGTAATGAGAGGATTCACTCATGAACTAGTTTTAACTTGCGTAGATATGTCTCTTAGGATGAGCTTATCCTAGATGTAGAAACAATCTAAAAAGTGCGGTGATGTGTTTGATTTCAAGCAACATCTAAAAGAGAACTTGGGACAAGAACCTCTTAATGTTTTGAGAGTTGGGATGGATTGATGATGAAGTGATGATGTATGAGCAAGATGATGGATGAAAATGTTTTCAACTTCAATAAAAACTTTGTGTTACAAATGGGACAAACTCTATCTCTTCCCTTTCGGGTGTTGGTGGTATTTCTTGAGCTGTGTTGTATGTGATACAGATGTTTGGGAAGAAGTTGGGATTAATCTTTCCTCCTTGGTTTTTGTGATAACTCAAAGCTCTATATTGCATAAAAGCTCTGCGGTTCAACGATTCTGAATCAAATTCATTTGTTTTGCCTTGAAGATAGAGACGCATGCGATGTAGAAAGACTCTATGTGAGACAAAGATTTGTCGATTGATATAGAACTTCCTTCTTTTGATCAAAGCCTTTGAGCTTAATGGTCTTCTTTTCAAGTTGATATTCTGATGACACTTCTTCTTTCGCAAGATGTGAAGAATGGTCATAAAGTTTTTGACTCTTTGTTTGCACTTTGTTTTTGATGTTTTTGGTTGTTTTTGGTAAGATGTTGGATGAATACTTTGTTTTTGGGATTGATTTTCTGATTTGATGTTTCTTTGACAGGAAAACAAAGCAAGCACACAAACACAAGAATGTTGCCTCAAAGGCACAAATGAGTATGGGTCTAGATCAACCCAATCCTTGGACTTATATATGACCCTTCCTTTAGATGTATTTTAAGGTGTATTTCCAAAGCCTGAAGTCGGCTCAATTTGCACTTGGTCTTTAAAATGAACACACTTCAAACACTTTTTATCCCTAAGGTCAAATGGCCAGTTGTGATAAATTTAGCCCACATCTTGATATTTCTTTGACTTTGGTACTACATACCTTATGAATCCCGCTGTGACAGGTAAGGATGTGATATACTAAGTCTTGCACGAGCATAACAAATAGATGATCCCTATGATGGGGGAGTCACCACTTTTATCAAGCCACAAGTGACTTCAAAAAGCTATGTTTCTACTCAAGGAAATATGTATGGTGAGTATCTTGGGAGCAAAACCATCTATGTTCTTGCACTAAATTATATTGCAAATATTTTCAATCAATAGAATGGGTGGGCTACTACTTAAAGGTGTTTAGTCATGTTCGATGTTTTTGGACATAAGTTCATTCTGTAGTGACTCACTTAACAGCCTTGTAACTGGTGGTGGGGCCCATTTGTCCTTTCAGCCAGTTACACTGTAGGAACAGCTATACCCAAGGCTACAACTTTCGCTCTCACCTAATTTCTATAGCGGCTCGAAGGATTTACCGCTCGAGGTCGTTCCCAAGAGTATCGATCCCTTATCAGGCCTCTCTTAAAAAGATAAAATTTTGAGTGTTACTAACACTTTTCTCTTGCACCTAGGACCACGAAAGCCAAGGGAGAGGATAGTGTGTGTTAGAGGTAGGACCACTCGACCAACTTTGTGCACAAGCGTGCCAAACACGAAATTCACTTGTTCTTTTTAATCCATCTTTTCAAAATGTGGTCTAACTATTTGGAGATGTTGCTCCAACAGCCATGGTGTTCTTTTTAACTTCAAAGGCAATGTGTTTTGTAATCTAGAATTCGAAAATCCTGGTCAACTTAATGAAAAAAAAAACACGTTTTTGCTTGAAGTAAAATTCGTTTGCAAAAATAAAAAACAAGTGGTTTGTTCTTTTTATTTGCCCAAAATTGAAGTGTGGCTTGTGATTTTTTAGTTTGATGCAAGGAAAGAAACTTTGTGTGTTGATTTTAAGCACCAAAATAAAGATGAATCCTAACTAGAAAGCAATACAATTTTGTGTTTTTCAAGTTTTTAAGCACCAAAGGACAAATTTGTGATTTTTATGGTGAGCTTTTAACCTGCACAAACAAAAACATGTTAGTAAAATCGATGTTCAAGGGGGGCTTCCACAAGCCTAAGAATTTCCATTTTTGTGATTACAAGGCGATTTGGATGACACTCTATTGCAATAGCGCTAGTCTGCATTTTAAACAGAAGCGCTATTTTACACAGAAGCGCTGAAAGAAGGGGCAAAGCCAGAGAGGCAAAAGCGCTAAAAGATCTTCAATAGCGCTAGAAGAAGAATCAAAGCGCTAGAATAGTGGCAAAAGCGCTGAAACTTTTACAATAGCGCTATTGTAAGAACAATAGCGCTATTGTAAGAACAATAGCGCTAAAAGAAAAAGTGTCAGTAGCGCCAGAACGTGTTCAATAGCGCTAAAGCGCGACCTGTGTGACACTTTCAACAATCAAACATGTTAGTTAAAAAATGATATGTTTTTTGGTGGTTTGATTCACGTCGGGTTCACCAAATGATGCCCTCCTAAATGGCACAAGGTTAGCAAATGATAAACAACACAAAAGACACGAAACCATTAGCGTTAGTCAATCAAAAACTAATCTAAAAAGGCATACCAAGAGAGACACTAAAAACATGCAAGCATATTTAACTATCAAAGCAAACATGATGAGACATCTCCAAATACCTCCTAACATGCTCTTAGTTTCTTTCTCCCTTGTTCCTCTCTTCTCCAAGTTCCAAAATAGTGTAGCTCTCAGCAACTTTTTGCACTATGGATGCTTATGGAGGATTGAGATTGTAGTATAGCTCCAAATATGAAATGAAAAGCTAATGCTATGCTATTGATGCTAAAATGATATATTTTAACCAAAATAACAAGATATTAGATTGCTTATGCTAAAATGCTCTCTAAAAATGTCTATAGCCTAAATGCATACAAGTTTTTCAGGATCTGGATTATGAAGAAATGGCTCTATTTATAGGGAAAATGGAGCAATGGATGGTTGAGATTGAGTAATCTCAACAAGGGTCAGGATTGAATGATTTCAAATCCATGTGAGGGCTTTCAACCCAATCCTAGGATGACAAGTGTCAATGTGAGATAGGTTGAGAGGAGAGGGAATAAACATTAAATGCCTGATATGACCTTGGGATTTTAGAGTCAAGGTTGGTTGAATGAATAAAATCTTTATTCAAGAAATAAAGCTTTTATCCAATGGATAAACTCTTGTGCAAATGTGAAATGGATGAATATGGTCAAAACAATAAATGTTTGGGGGGACAAGTTTGAAATAACCATAAATGGTTATGTAAGAGCCATAAATGGTCATGGAAGAACCATTAGTGGTCTTGGAAGACTTTGGGGGTTAATTTGTTGAACACACAAAGCATTAAATGCTTTTCAAAGACTTTGGAGTCTTTGAGAAGTGACTCCATTTTGCTTAGGAATGTGACAATAATTAGGGGATGGATTAGGCTAATTAGGAAGGGGTTAGAAGAATCTAGAAGGGGATTTATGAATGCAATTGGATTTGGTGGGTGAGGGAAAATAGGATTTTATTAAAATAAATATTCATTTATTCCAATAAATGTGTGCAAGTTGCATTTGTAGGAAAATGCAAGTGGGGTGGGGATAATGATTTAAATAAATGTTTTATTTAATTTATTTAAAAGAGGAATAGGGGGATTTTGATTAAATAAATAGATTTTATTTATTTATTTGATTGGAATTTGGTTTAATGAATTAATTAAAATAAATTGAATAATTTATTTAATTAATAGAAGAGTGTTTGGGGATGAATTAATTAAATATTAATTTAATTAATTGATGGCTAGTGGATTTTTAATCAAATAAATACGAAATATTCATTTAATTAAAATGGATAGATTTGTGTGACTACACTTTTTATTGCTCATAGGTAACCCTTGGATAAAATCCATACTGATTACTTGTCACTTAAACTCAGGTATGACATGTTGAAATAAAAGTTTTGTTGGATGAACATGCTCAACTTTCACTCGTTGGCATTCCATACACCGTGCCACATACTCAATAAATCTCTTTTCCCGAGTTTAGGTTAAAAATACAAAGTCCTTAATTCAACTACCATCTTTGTCACTCTCGAAAGTTTTGTATAAGGTGTATTGTATACCTTAAGCAATTTTAACTTCCTCAAATTTTTGCCTTCGGAATGCAGATCCTCCAGTGGTATCTCAAAATACCATCAAGTTCCAATGATCTGAAAAATATAACTCCAAGGCTTACTTAACCCTTAGGTAATGTTTCTCTTCCAAGGGATTCCATAACAATTACTATCTCAAGTTTGACTTTAGATTAACTATGGTAGATAAAGATTTTCTTGGTCTAAGAGAATCCGTCATTTGACTCTCTTCTAATTCCAAATATTCCAACCAACTAACTCTGTTTCACTCCTCTAACTATAAACAACCCAAAAACATTTTGAAACTACTATGTATACCTTTAACTGACAATTAATAAGGCAATCATTATAATAGAAAATCTTAATGTAATAGCATATGTTGAGCATTTACTAACGCAACCCATACTCAAGTAACTCAGAATATGTTTTTCGTCAAAGGCCACTTGTACTTGGATGTCCAAGACTCCATCACCAACTTTTAATTAACAAAAGACATCGTACATGATCACATGATCTCAAGGATAGTAAGAACACAAATTTGTCTATCTTCTAAATATATATATACCTTTGCGAGACCTACACACTTGTTTCTCATATAGAAGTCACTCACACTAAAAATTATACACATACATGGTATTTTTGTCCTGACTAATACAGACAACTATGCTTGACATACTCTCTGAGTTCTATTCCCTTGTACATTCTATCAAGGGTTCACTATGAACATGATAGGGAATCAATGCAATATGCAAATCGAAAAACACTAAAAGTTTTAAACATTAGATTAGCCACCAAACGATTAAGAGAAAAACATAATTAATTTCAACAGTAAATTATAAAATGCACATAATGAAACAATAAGTCAAGTGTGACCAAGGGCCACAAAAATAGAGAGAGAAAATTAGTGACTTGTTTGCTTACAAAGGAAAATAATGCTTATTTTTTATTTATTTTTCAAGTGGGGAAGGATGTCACGAACCCTATTTATCTATAATTTTTTTTGGAAAATAATGCTTATTTTTCATTTATGAAATGGAAATAAAATTTAAGCATTATTTTTTTGAAAATAATTCAGATAAATAGGGTTCGTGACACACGGATCTGCAAGTCTTTGTCCCTCCAAGATCCTGATAGTCATACTGGACTACCTCACCAGTAACGAGGATGTACAACATCTTGTAGACATCCTCGAGTGTAACACTAATTTCACCAATGGGATGGTGAAAAGTGTTGTGCTCACTATGCCATCTCTCAGATAATGCAGTCAACAAACCCCCATTATGTGTGATAAAAGGCATATACAACAAATGATGCAACCCACATGCATCTATGTGTCTAATCTCAGCCTGTGTCAACTCTGGTACTAGATGGTGTATGGTCGAGAATTTCTCCCGACACTGGAGAATATCGAGCTTCTCTTGTTTAACAAGAGAATTTGATCTCTATCAAACATCTATCTATCAAATCTAAGAGATCACTAATCTATCAATCTATCAATCAAATGATCAATCACATTAACAATCGATCAAATATTTTCTACCAAGTAAATCAGGCTATCAAAACAAACCTAAAATCATCAATCATGGTTTTCCATCAATCAATGGGTTCAAACAAACTCTATCACGCTCTTCATCATAGACTGAATCAGCCTCTTAGAGCTATCTATCAATCAAACCAATCAATCATTTATCCTATCAATCAAATTTATCAAATTCTCTATCAATCAAACATCAATCCGCATACCTATCTATCACATTCGCGCATCAGAATATAAAATCAAATCATCTAAATGAATTTTAACATAGTCAAAATCTAACAAATTCATTTTTTACCAAATGCGCTATTCTTTAAGCCAAATGCACTATTCTATTGAGCACAGGCGCTAAATCGAACATATGCGCTAATTTTTTTGACATAAGTGCTAACACATAAAGCAAAAGCGAGAAAAATCTCGAATGCGCTAACCTTTTTGATAAATGCGCTAACAAACAAAGAAAAAGCGCTAAACTATCAAATGCGTGAACATGAAATTTTCAAAGATAGAGACCCAACCCACACTTAGAACCTTCACAAAAATTCAACTGAACATATCTAGCGACTAGGAAGCATACTCAAAAGGGAAGAAGAATCCCAAACTGGATCAAGGTATTTAGTCTTTGATTACCCATGTGTGTGCAAGTGGGTTCATTCTGGCTCATATGATCATTGTAATATTTAGAATCCAGCATGGCTAGCTACATGAGTTACCCTAACTTCAAAAGCATCCTGGATAGAGCTTCGCTGCCAGCGAACATCCATAGCCCCGATGAGGTTATTGATGTAATCTCACAAATATTGCTCCATTGCCAGCTAGGCGTTCATAGCCCCGATAGAGTTACTTGCATGTTCCCATAGCCAAGCATTTTGATATTGCATTTCATTGCATTTTATTCTTTTCTTTATATTTCTTTTATTGCTCGTGCTTTTGAGCTTTTGATATTGCCTTTTTCTCTTCTTTTTTTTCTTGCATTGGCTTGCAAGTGATGATAATTATGTGGCTTTGATAATTACAGTGGCGCTGAAGCAAGATTTTAGATTTTTCACTAGCCATGTCTTCAACTAAGAGATCACAATGATTTAGAACAATTGATTAAGTGTATTAGATATAGTAATCAAAAGATGTCGGTACCAAGATATGATAAGTGGTTCTTTTCTGGATTGAGTGTGTATCCCAACCAAAAGAAAATGTTAAAGAGGAACAACCTCGAATTCTAAAGCGTTTCATGAATAGATATCTAGGAAAAGGACTAAACATGAGATTCGAGCATGTGACAAAATGACACAAATGCCTATTTCACTAATGATGAATTTATGCAAGGATTGAATGAAAGGGATGGAAGGACATAAAAGAGGTGTTGGATAATAGATAGAATGTTTGAAGATTTGTGCACAGATAGATGGAAATGTATTCAAGATGAGTGTTGGTACACAACTCGAGAAGTGATGAAGAGATGGAGGAAAATCAAATTTTGGGACATAAGGACCCAAAATAGATAAAGGAAATTATGGAAGAATAGTTTTGAAAAGATGTTTAGATAGATGGTTGAAAGAAGTTCAAAGATATGTGCCTTTCTTTATCTTTCTTATGGATCATTTGAGGTGATGGACTGGTGGATGGAGGGAGGTAAGGACCCAAGATGGATGGAAGGGATGGCGAGTTTGAATTTGGAATGAAAGGACCTAAAATGGAATTGGAGGATGAAGAATTTAACTTTGGAATGAAAGGAACTAAAATGGATTTGGAGGATGAAGAGATTCCTTGATCTTGATCTTGAATTGGACTAGGATCATTTGAGTTTTTTATTTTCTCTTGATTATGAATTAGATTAGTGAAGGAGATGGAAGGGATATCATGCTCTTTCTTAGGAGGTGGATGTTGAATGGGACTATGCTCTTGAGATAAAAGGGGATCATCATGGATGGAATACCAAAATTTTAGGGGATCATCATAAGATACTTTATAGGTGGGATCTTGATAAAAAAATAGGATTAGGTTTGAGAACCATGATATCTTGATCTTGATTTAGGCTAAGACTCATTTCCTTTGAATAAGCTTCTTCTTTTTCAAGCGATAAGGGATGGTCACATGAGTGATCAAAGTTTCAGTTTGGATAGGTTGATGTTGTTGACTTGATGATAATTCATTTTAGATACCCAAGCTTACTAAGTCAAATAGAGGGTTTGTTCGATAGGCCCCTATGACAAAGCACGTCAAATGATATGGATAAAGTCTCCCGATAAGGAAACTTGATTTGACTAACTTGAACACCTAGCTAAGTATTGTTATCCTTGAGATAGTTGGATGATAAACTCTTGATCACTTGGTTTGATACTCCCCTAATCTTGGTGGTGAAAGTCTTTCCTAAAGATAGTTGAAATGTTGATAACCACCTCCGAAGGTGCTTTGTTGGATTTGAAAATTTCTTCACTTTATGATTCCTCCTTGTTTGAATTGATCTTTGAGTTGATTTGTTGATTGATACTTTGCAATATATTTTAGCATTTATGACAAGAATACATAGCACACATAAAAACAATGGCCATCCTAATCCTAAACATTGAGTGTATGTCCTTTTGAGGATGTGTTCAAATCCCCGATGTTTTCACAGGTTTGGATCACAATAAATACACATCAGATAGACTCTTTATTCAAAGGTCATTGACAATATCATATCCCACTAGTCTTGATACTCTGTCAGCTCAAACAATCTTGTCACCCCATAGAGGGCGCCTATTGTTTTGCCCTTTGCCAGAAATTAACCCAAAGTGAATTGCTTCACAGTTGAGTAGTCATCTTGGGAGATATATGGTGAGTGATCTTGGGGGCGGATTCTTCCCCACCCTTGCACTATGATATTGCCAATGTATGACAACTGACTCGGTTCAAATCTTCTAATGCTAAGGTTTGTAGTAAGTATTTCGTTTGGCGCAACAAATGATAAACTCAATTAAGAGGCTTCCCAACCTTTAGAACAAATGCTTTTTGCATCACAAGGATACTAGGGGAAGGCTATCAAATACACACTTCCGTTGGAGGGGATTTTCATCAACCTCCACATTTGATTATAGTGGGTTGGTAAACTTGGTGATAAATTTGTTCCCCACTTGGGTCGTACCCTTCACACTAGCCCTTTTGAGGCTTCAGGAATGTAGACCCTCTAAAGGTTTTAATGCTTTGAAAGTAAATAAAGCAATGAAAAAGTGGATTTGGCTTTTTGATCACCTAATTAAGGGGAGAGCATATACCTACCACTTTAAGACAAAGTAAATAAATTTCTTTTTAACTTTTCAAAGAAATGATTTGCTAAGTCCTATTTTGGAGATGTTGCTCCAACAAGCATGGTGTTCTTTTTAGCCCTTCATAGCAAAATGTGTGTTTCAAAACTTTGGAAAATAAACCTGGTCAACAAAATAAAATCATGTATTGGTCAACAAAATAAAATCGTGTATTGGTCAACAAAATGAAAATCGTGTAACCAATCATCAATGAGTTTCTTTTTATTTTGTACCAAAGAAAATGAGGTTGTTTTTAGTTTGCACCAAAATCAAAGTGAGATCCTTTTTAACTTTGCAAAAAATAAAGATTTGTTTGTAGTTCTTTTTAACCTTTTGTAAAATAGAAAGTGAGGTCTTGTTTTAAACACCAAAGAAATGATGATATTCTTTTTAGTTTATACCAAAATGAAAGTGAGATCCTTTTTAACTTTGCAAAAATAAAGGTTTGTTTGTAGTTATTTTTAACCTTTTGCAAAATAGAAAATGAGGTCTTGTTTTAAACACCAAAGAAATGATGAGGTTCTTTTTAGGTCCTTGCAAAATAAAGTCAGTTCTATTTTTTAAAATCTCTTTGTTAAAGAAAATTTTGAGAAAAGAAATCAAAATCTACTTTAACTCCTTGGAACCTGCAACAAAATATTAGACCTGCAAAAACCTCTCAAAAAGTTAGTTCATATGGTGGGCTTTACAAGCCTAAAATTTCCTCGTGTTACAAAAATTAGCTCTCTTCCTATTACAAAAGTGCTACTCTGGAGCAGGTATGCATTATTCTGATGATTCCATGTGCTAAGAGAAAGTAAGACATAATAGATTAGAAAGGTCCACATATGCACTAGAATATCTGGGTGTGAACCTGCAGAAAATTTGTTAGAAATTTGTGGGTTGCCCCACGGTGGGGGCCAATTAATGTATGCCAAAAATATGGTCTTCAACCTGCAAGAAGAAAAACACTTCAAACACACCAATGAAGCATTGCATTACAATTTGAAATCATAAACAAGTTAGTGGATTTAAAACTCCTAAAATTGCCTCATTGTCCTCTATCTCTAAAGATCTTCAAGATTCAAGGTGGACCTCACTTGGAAGAGCACTTGATCTCTTAGATGACAACCTAGAGAACAAGATTTTAGTGATGTGCTAACATCAAAATGGGTGCAACTAAGATCTTAGCTAAGATGAGATGATGGATGATGGATGAAGATATGATGCAAGATGCAAGACTAGATGATTAAGATGTTAAATATATTCCAAACCGAAGATTAGATTATGCTAGATGAATTAATTAAACTAGATGAGTATAAAATACTATGAGATGATATGCTAAAATGAAGCTAAAACGTTAATGCTAATGCTAAATGGCTTGGATGCTTGAAGATGACTTGAATGCTTGAAGATGACAAGATGAGCCCCTTAACCTACAAAATGACTATAATTTAGATGCACAAGATTGAGATATCAATTGAAGGAGAAATGAGCTCTATTTATTGAATAATTGGAAAATTGGATGGCCAAGATTGAAAGTTATCAATCCATGTGAGATTTTTCAACCCAATCCCATGTTGACAAGTGTCACCATGAGATTGCTTGAGAGGAGAGGGAGGAGGCATTAAATGCTTTAGAAGACTTAATGGTTAATCCCATGTGGGCAAATTCATGGAATAAAGCTTTTATCCAATGAATAAAGATATTGTCCAATGGACAAAATCTTGTGCAAAGCTCAATGTGTTGAAAATGTGAAGTTTTGTAAGAGCATTAAAAGCTCTTTGAAGACCTTGGAGGTTATCTTGTTGGAAGTTAGATAACCTTCAAGACTTTTGTGAGAGTCCTACAAATTTGGGGAACTCAACAAAGTTAGCTTGTTGAAAAGATAAAACTTTAAATGCATTTAGAAGCGACTTCCCCAAACTTTAGGGATGTGACCATGATAGAAGAATTAGAATAATTAAGTGGGTTTTGAGAGGTTCTAGAAGAATGCTTAGGAAGTTAATGGAAAATGTAGGAGAAATAGGAATTTTTAATTAAAATAAAAAGATTTATTTCAACTAAAATGAATGCAACTTGCATTTGGATAGATATTTATATAAATATTAATTTATTTAAATGTGAATGTGAATTTTGGTTTTTATTTAAATAAATCTTAATTTATTTAAATGAGAAAAAGGAGGATAAAACATTAAATGCTTGAAGACTTTGAGGGAAACCATTAAAGGCTTGAGAAGACTCTAGAAAGAAGCCATTAAAGGTTTGAAGACTTTAAGGGAAGCCATTAAGTTTGAAGACTTTAAAGGAAACCATTAAAGGCTTGAGAAGATTCTTAGAAGGAAGCCATTAAAGGTTTGAAGACTTCAAGGGAAGCCATTAAAGATTTCAAGTGGGTGAGGATAAATAGGATTTTTAATAAATAATTTATTTATTTAAAATAGCGGTGCAACTTGCATTTGTAGGAAAATGCAAGTGGGTGGAGGAAAATAGGATTTTTTAGATACAATAAAGATTTATTTTGGCCAAAAGAAGATGCAACTTGCATATGTTGTAAAATGCAAGTGGGGTGAGGGAAATAGGGATTTTTAATTAAACGTAAATTTAATTAAATGGGAAAGGGGATTTTAATTAAATGTTCAATTTGATTAAAATAGCTAGAAGGGGATATTTAATTAACTGTTGAATTTAATTAAAATGGGTAGAAGGGGATATTTAATTAAATGTTGAATTTAATTAAAATGGGTAGAAGGGGATATTTAATTAACTGTTGAATTTAATTAAAATGGCTAGAAGGGGATATTTAATTAAATGTTGAATTTAATTAAAATGACTAAAAGGGGATATTTAATTAAATGTTGAATTTAATTAAAATGGCTTAGATAGAAGAAAGGGGGAATTAATTAAATTTTTAATTTGATTAATGGTTGATTAGAAGAAAAGGGATATTGATTAAACCTTAGTTTAGTCAATAGGTGAATTAGGGTAATTAAACAAATATAAATTCATTTAATTAGTTGTGCAAGTTTTAGTTGTCTACACTAATCAAAAGCGATAACATACACAATAGAAGCACTAAACTATCAAATGCGAAAACATATGATGCAAAGGCGCTAACATACAAAGCAAATGCGCTAAATCACAATGCCGAAAAATCATTTTTTAAAAAAAAATAGCCTAAAACGTGCCGAAAACCATGAAAATTCGTACGAAAAGTTCATACAAGCTCGGGATAAGTTACTCACTAGTGGTCCATACTCAGGATGTCTCTTGAAATGTCGCACGCGCTCAAATCGATGATTCTCAAATGGGATAACCATTTTGCCAGCTTAGCACACCAATATCTTTTCACTCCAAATGCTGACAAGAATGCAAATGAGAATAAAATTAACTTAGGTTAATTTTTTATTTACCTTTTGAAGGGTTAATTAATGTTTGTTTGGAGTGGGGCAATTTTATTTTAAAAAAATGAATTTAATTGAGGGATCTTTTCAATCACTTATCGTGAGATCAATCATGCAATCCAAATTTTCCAATAATTTCACGATCAATCTCACAAGGGGGTACACAATCAAGATTTTTATCTCCATCAGGCGCATTATCGAGACTTGATTTAATCTTTGAAACAATGTTGTCTCAACATCATTTCAAAGAGGGGCAAAATGTATACACATAAAATTGGCTATGAGCAATTAAATAAATATTTTATATTTATTTAATAATTATTCTTCTATTTAATAGTTAATTTGAAAAGATTAATCTATTTAATTCATTTCATGTCATTCTATTAATTAATTAATTGAAACATTTTATTAATTAATTTGTTATATCATTTTCTTCTAATCAATTAATTAAATATCTAATATTTAATTATTCTTCTATCTACTATCCTATAGTCTCATTAATTAAATAATTTCTTAATTATTTAATCCCTTTTCCAACTCACCTTTCATTCTCCACGTCACTTCTTCTTTGCCAACTCATCCATCATGTGGCTAAATTAAATCAACAAAATTAAATTAAATTAAATCATTTATTAGCCACTTATCTCCAACTTCCAAAATAAATGAAATATTGTGTACGTATACATATTTCCTAACCTTCTTCTATATTCTCTCCAACATCCTTGTATCTTAGGAGAACTTGAGTCCACTTGTCCTCTCATTCCTACATCTTCTCCAACTATCCTATATCCTCTCAAGTCTTCAATTTAGTCAAGGTGAGATGAGTGACACTTGTCTTCTCCTTCCCCCTTTCTCTCAACCTTCAACTTCTTTCTCATAGCCATCCAATTTGCAAGATTCGATCATGACCATTGATCTCTGCCACCTAAGCTCATGCACTCAAAAATCTATAAAAATAGGTCTCTTAAGCCATTTTGAAACTAATAGACTAATAGATAATCATATAGTCGTTCTAGGAGTCTTCATCTTGCATTTGTGAGTTTGAGTTTGAAGCAATTAGGAATTTTAGAATTCTTATCATAGCTTAATATCATGTTAGCTTAAATCATTTGCATATTCATATCATAGTATCAGTTAACTATCAATCCATTCTTCATATGTCATCTTGGAAGCTACCAGTGCAACCAAGAACAATGGAGTTAGGACACAATGAGGTGTAAATCATGGAAGGTATAATCTTGTTTATTTTATTTACTTCATGTTACTTCATTGGTTGAAGTTAAGTTTCATGTAGTTTTTCTTTTTATGTTTTATGATGGACTAATAAGTTTTAGGACATTTCTTTGGAGTTCAACTTTAACCTCAACAATTACATTAGTTTTAATTTTAGTTTAGTATAGTTAATAAATATTGTTATTAGTTTAGTTAATTTGGAGAAGTTATATTCTTATAAGTTAATTTTATGGACAAATAATAGCTTTATAACAACCAATGTGTAGCAATGTAAAATCTAATTGAAACCATTGAATATCAATTTTGATATTGTCAATATGGAACAATGGTTTGACGCATTTTATCTATTTTGGCTATGAGAGCATAATCATCCCAGTGCCTGTCAAGCGGTGTATACTTGAAGGAAAAATGTTTATAATGAGTTTATTGTTTGTCAACTTGTGCATTCAATCTTGAAGAAGATCAATGTGAGAAAAAGACACGAATAAGAAGACCGGTGTGAGAAAAAGGTGTGGCAATCGATTTTGCAGAGAAAATCTAATAAATATCACGTTTCTATTACTGGTAACTATAGTTGAAGGAATTCAGTTTGTTAGTCGCCTTCATTTGGTTTTGGTGGGCATTATAATATTGTTAGATATTCTGTAATACTTTCTCATACAAATTTTTTGTACAATACCTCTTTTTCCTGATGAAGTGAAATTGATTGTTGGTTGTATGTGTGGCAAGTGGCAAGTAACATAAGGTGCAAATTCATCCAAAGTAGAGCTTGAGGTTTTAACAGTCCCTATAAACAACATTCCAAGCGATATCAATTTTTTAATGATATCACTATAACAAGCAATTTTTGTAAAGGCAAACGATGTAGGCATGAATTTTAGGGTAGATGAGATCATATTCGATTCTCCTTCTTAAAATGTGTTGATGAAGTTTATTAAGATGGGTTATTAATGTGAAGATTGGGAATTTAAGGAGGGATTTATCGAGACTAATTTATAGAGAGATATTTTTTATGAGAAACTATTGTAAGTTGGTTTCTACAAGGTGTGAAAATGGGAATTAGTGTTTAAGGCTTATGTAAGAGTTGTTGGCCATTTGGTGGAATTGATTATGTGTTGTATTGATGTTTTGTCATTGATGCCAACACTAGTTGTTTGGATGCATTACCAGTACTCTTCTGGTCCCGGTAGGATGAGTTATTTATGATTAACTTGGATCCGACATGATCTAGTAGACTTCGGTATAGTCTGATGATGGAATTAGCTTAATTATACACATATTTGGTTAGTTGGTTTTTGGTCTAGAGATCAGATCTTATCCTGCTTGCTTAGAAGATTGGTTTTTGGTTCTGGTGAGGGTTTCGCCGATAGATCTTTTGATGAAGATCTTTGATGAATTGCATAAGTGGTGTTGGTACAGCTTCTGGTGGAGTTTCAGGATGTTGTTGGTGAGCATGTTCAATAATTGGTGATTGGAGATCATTGTTGTAGCGTATGGACCTATACTTGGTCCTGGTTGACCTAGGTTATGGACCGACTTTAATATAACATGTGGATAAGACCTATGGATGTATTTTCGGGATGTATTGTGTGTTGATATTATTTGTTTGGTCTAAGCCTGACATGGTTTGTAATTATATAATCAATTTCTTATCTGGTGGATGACCTGATTGTTTATGGTCTAGAGTTTTGTATAAATAGATGTAAGATCTCATTGTAGATCATCATTGTGTAAGAGGTCATGGTCGAGGACTATAATGTGCGAATAATATAATATCATTTAGGCAAAGGAGTTGGTTGATCATTGGAGATCAAATTGGGTTTATGTAAGAGGATTTAGTCCTTCGGTATTGAGCTTAACCGGAACTGTACTTAGGCATAGGAGATGCTATCTTTTGTAGTTCAACACTTCTTCGGATTGTAGTCTGGATTTATATGTAGTCAGTGAGGCTCCTTTTGTGATGAGCAGTGCGCTCTAGGTTGTTGGCCTTCCTGCAAGTGCAGGCCCCTTCATTGTAATTTACATACTTACTGCAAAAGTATTATCTGACTATGGGTAGGCTTCCCACCATGGTTTTTCCCTTTACCGGGTTTACCACATACAAATCTTGGTGTTGTGTGGATGGCTTTTATTCTATGATTAATGTTTATGCTTAATTGAATTAACTGCTATTTCGGTATTACTGGTTTGGGTTCTGGTATTAAAGTTTAAATTGATAATGGTTCCTATAATCTGAGACAACTGATTCGCCCCCCCTCTCAGTTGTCTTCCAGTTATTTGAACTGTCTAACAAGAGTTTCTTATATATTATTATGAGACAAATAGAAATCATCATTCTAAATACATTGAGACTTTTTATTGTAATGGATGAGTTATCAATTGAATCTAATAGTCCTCGTACATACACTTTTATGCATTTACTAATGTTGCATTCAAATATATAAATATTGATGATTAAAGTCCAAGGGTCCAACCAGAGGCTTGGGGAAATAGAGGCAAGACGACATCTATGTCCGAGCTAGCTTCTAACTCAAGGGTGATCCATGCTTGAGAAGTGAATCCATTCACATTTGTGTCCTTGAAGAAAATAGGGGGCTTGATATGATGTGCATCCCTTGAAGGGGAAAGAGAAGGCTAGATTTATGGTGGGTGCACTTGGTGTATTCATGTTTGGTTGGTGATTTGTACAATAGGGGAGGGATTATTTCCACAACAATGGAGGAGGCATTAGACACACTCGAAAGAGATATGGACTTTAAAGGAAAGGTGTCTCATGTGTAGCACTAGAGGAGGCATTAAACATATTGAAAGGAGATGTGGACTTTCAAAAGAAAGGTGTCTCATTATGCAAGGAGGTTGGGAACACTTTATGCTCTCTCATAATGTATAAATGGTTGTAGGTTTCACAGTTAGGAGATCCACTGATGTAGTCAATTTGGTGGTTCTTGAAAGGGTGAGGAGGATTGGTGAAGGTACTTCATCAAAGTCACTAGAAGGGTTGTTGTGATGAACCCTTGCAATGTTCCATCCTTGTTCAAATTAATGTAATAAGGGGGGAATGTTGGAGAATATTACATTAGTTTTAGTTTTAGTTTAGTATAGTTAGTAAATATTGTTATTAGTTTGGTTAGTTGGGGAAGTTATATTCTCGTAGATTAGTTTTATGGACAAATAATGGCTTGATAACAACCAATGTGCAACAATGTAAAATCTAATTGAATCATTTGAATATCAATTTCAATATTATCACTGTAGAATAATGGTTTGATGTATTTTATCTATTTTGGCTTCACCATTTTAACATTAAAAACAACTCCTTGTAAATGGCATCCAAAACATCATTTTTTTTCCATTTGAAAGGTTGGGAGCCACCCTCATAAAGTATATATATATATATATATATATATATATATATATATATATATATATATATATATATATATATATATATATATATATATATATATATATATATATATATATATATATATATATATATATATATATATATATATATATATATATATATATATATATATATATATATATATATATATATATATATATATATATCCAGAAATGTGGTATCAACGTGCAAGAGTGGAAAACATCTCAAACAAACAGATGAAACATTTTGTTGGAGGTTAGAAATCAAAATTCAAAACTAAGAAGTTAACTTGAAAAAATAAAGTCTAAGCATGTCCCATGTTCCTCTATCTCTAAATATCTTCAAGATTCAAGGTGGCCCTCACTTGGAAGAACACTTGATCTCTTGGATGACAACCTAGAAAATGAGATTCATGTATGAGAATGATTCTTGGATCAAAATGGATGCAACTAAGATCCTAGTAAAATGCTATGATGAGATGATCAAGATGAAATGCAAAACTAGATGATTAAGATGCTAGATGAGTTCCAAATTGAAAGTTAAGATGATGCTAGATGAGTAAATTAAATTATGTGAGTATGAAATGCTAGAAAAGATATGAAATTAAGCTAAAATATGAACTAAAATGAATCTAAATTCTATGATATGGATGCTTGATGCTAATGTTTGGATGCTTTAAGATGACTTGGATGCTTGACAATGGCAAAATGAGCTCCTTAACCTCCAAATAGACTATAATTTGGATGGACAAGATTGTTATATTATTTGAAGAAGGAATGGGCTCTATTTATAGGTAAAATAGAGAAATGGATGGTTGAGATTCAGTAATCTCAACAAGGGCTAGGATTGAATGTTATCAATCCATGGGAGAGACTCAATCCAATCCCATGTTGACAAATGTCACCTTGAGAGGGCTTGAGAGGATGCTTAACAAGCATGAGATGCTAAGCAAGAAATTAGGGATAACCTTAAGTAGTGACATCATTGGATAATGCTATTAACTAGGGAGGCATGCTATTACCCAAGAGGTAAACTCTTGTGCAACATGGGAAAATGGTTAAAGGGACAACCATCATGGCTAAGGGGTGTGAGCTTGTATGAGGCATTAAATGCCTTTTAAAGACTTTGGAGGCTAACTTTCTCCAAGAGGAAAACCACTAGTGGTTTATGTAAGAGCCTTACATGTTTGGAAGACTCAACAAGTTAACTTGTTGAAATAGATAAAGTCTTAAATGCATTTGGAAGAGTTTCTTCCAAATTTGGAGAAGTGACTCCCCCAAATTTAGGGAAATGACATGAATAGGGGATTATACATGATTAAGGTGGATTAGAGGGTTTCTGGAAGAAATTAAGATGCAAGTGGGAGATGTAGGATTTTGCAAGTGGGTGAGGGAGAATAGGTATTTTAGCAAAATAAAATGATTTAATTTAGCCAAAAGGGATGCAACTTGCATTTGTAGGATTTTGCAAGTGGGGGGACTATTCACAAATAAATAATGATTTATTTATTTGCAAAGGGGATTTTCAATTAAATGTGAATTTAATCAAAAGGGGAAAAGGGGATTTTAATCAAATAAATAAGATTTATTTAATTAAATGGCTAAGGGTACTTAATCAAACCTTAGAATTAATAGGTTAGGCTAAAAGAAGGAGATTTAATCAAATATTTAATTTGATTAAAAGGTCAATTAGAAGAATAGGGATATTAATTAAATCTTAATTTAATTAATTGGAAGAATTAGGGATAATGAAATGAATAAAGTTCACTTAATTCATTGTGCAACTTTTAGGTGTCTACATTTTGCACCTCTTTGAAGTGATGTGTGACCACATGTTGATTCAAAGAAAAACGCTCAATTTGACGTCAATTTTTTTTCGATACGATGTTGTAGTCAAAATTGTCAATATGATTCCTTGGATATGAAAAATTGATTTGATATGAGAAGTCGATATGAAGCTAATATGAGACATATGATAATGATGTCATCAAAATTGTCGATATGATGCCCCAGATATGAAGAATTGATTCGATATGAAAAGTCGATATGAGACTGATATGAAATTGATATGATAATGCCCCCTCGGGAGATCGTTCATGAACTAAAGGCATGAATGATCTCTTGAAAGAAGAAGAATGTTATTTGAAAAATAGAAGAGTGGATAGCTGTTGACATGCATGGGTTTGATAAGATTGATCAGATTGATTCGATTGATAAGAATGAGGTCAAGTCTGGTTTCAGGAATGACACCTCCTATGTAAGACAAAGACGATAAAAATGTCTGGTTTCAGGAACGATATATCATGTATAAGACCTAATCAAAACGTATGGTTTCTGGAAAGATACATCTTGTATAAGATAAATATGATCAAAACATCTAGTTTTAGGAAAGATACACCCTATATAAGACAAAGATGATCAAAACATCTGGTTTCAGGAATGATATATCCTGTATAAGACCTGATCAAAACTCTGGTTTTAGGAAAGATACATCCTGTATAAGACATGATAGATGAGGATTGGATAAACGATGAAGATATGAAAGTGAAGACAAATTCCATGATGATGTGATAGATATGCATGTGAGGGATGCAATGATGAATGTGACTAGATGATGATGATAATGATGTGCAACTAAATGACATGATATGATAATGCAACTAAATGCATATTTTAATGATATGCAACCTAATGCAAGATTAAGATGATAATGATAATGAAAGGATACTAATGCAAGATTAAAATGCTATGCAACCTAATGCAAGATTAGGATGATAATGATAATGAAATGATACTAATGCAAGATAAAAATGATATGCAACCTAATGCAAGATTAAGATGATAATGATAATGAAATGATACTAATACAAGATTAAAATGATATGCAGCCTAATGCAAGATTAAGATGATAATGATACTAATGCATTCTCATTCCCAAATCTTTCCATCTGTTTTGATCAAAGTGCCAGGGCTTCCTTTGTTTTCATCATCCGGCCTTGATTTGTTGAAAGTTGATACAAGCACCATGGTGTAATTGAACTATAATGACCTGAGAATAACTTACATGGATTTTGATATTGCAAGACGACACAACCGTCGAGGCATAATTGAACCAAGATAACCTGAGTGTTGCTTGCATAAAACAGGCAAGAGTTAACCCTTGTACCATACAAATCCGAAATGTCTTCAACGATATATTACTCGATCACATTGTAAGACAAATTTTCATAGTACAAAGTTTCACTCCCAAACAGTAGACAAAGAAAACATCACATTCTGTCCTTGTTTCTCTAGTCATTGAGGCATCCTTGAGTCACTTAGGAGATATGATAAGCAAAAATTAAAAACCATAAGTAAGAATGCATGCTACTTGAAATGTATTCTTGTCAAGTAAAACATCTTGCAAATAGATCTTTTGTTAAGTTCAAATTAGTTCAATTCCTTGATGTCTAGCCTCTTTGAATTGTTGTGGTCACTGTTGGTTGTTCTGATCTTTGTTGTTTTGCTACGTGTTTGGTCTGATGTCCAAAACCCTCAAGGCGAAATGCCCCCAGCGAGGTTAGGATTTTGCCCCTTGTTGTCGATACTACTTTGATATGGATATGTACACTGATCACCAAGCCACGGTGGGATATGATTTGGATAACTGATTCAGATAATCAAGGATAGTGACTATGCTAAGTATGTCTGGGACAATGTTGCGTGTATAAGTGTTCTATGATGGCTATTGGCTTAGATCAGATGGAGCCAAAGATATGATACAATTACTGATAGATAGAGGAGTTTCTCTCTCACAAATGGCGCCTATTGCCAAGTTTTCACCACTTGTTTTTATTGCACTTTTTTATTGTTTTTCATTTTTTTGTATTTTTCTTGATTTTTTGATATTTTTTGTGTCACAGGGTGCTTGTTTGCTAGGTTTTCACCCTAGTGATGATTTTTGATACTTTTTGATTTTTTTGATTTTTTGCTTGATCTGTGCATTGGAGGACTCAAGTGTATACTTTCTTAAGATGGATGTTGTTGGTTGGCTCATCAAGCAAGGATAGTGACTATGCTAAGTATGTCTGGGACAATGTTGCGTGTATAAGTGTTCTATGATG
Source organism: Cryptomeria japonica (assembly GCF_030272615.1). Lineage (NCBI taxonomy): Eukaryota > Viridiplantae > Streptophyta > Pinopsida > Cupressales > Cupressaceae > Cryptomeria > Cryptomeria japonica. Next base: position 115,371,633 of record NC_081409.1, read on the forward strand.
GCTATTGGCTTAGATCAGATGGAGCCAAAGATATGATACAATTACTGATAGATAGAGGAGTTTCTCTCTCACAAATGGCGCCTATTGCCAAGTTTTCACCACTTGTTTTTATTGCACTTTTTTATTGTTTTTCATTTTTTTGTATTTTTCTTGATTTTTTGATATTTTTTGTGTCACAGGGTGCTTGTTTGCTAGGTTTTCACCCTAGTGATGATTTTTGATACTTTTTGATTTTTTTGATTTTTTGCTTGATCTGTGCATTGGAGGACTCAAGTGTATACTTTCTTAAGATGGATGTTGTTGGTTGGCTCATCAAGCACGTCCCCTTCTGAAGTTGATAACTAATATGCTCTTGATGCATAAGTTGATATGATAACAAAGGGTCCCAACCAGTTGGGTTCAAATTTCCCTTTCTTTTCTCAATCTTGCTGATTTCAAGGATTTTCCTTTAGGACTAGGTCACCAATTTTGAAGGCCCTTGGGATGACCTTGTGGTTGTAGCTTTGCACATTCTTTGTTGATATGCCTTGAGATGATCAAAGGCACATTGGATATTCATCTAGCAACTTGAGCTCTTGTAACCTTTTGACTCGATATTCCTCATCTGGAATGAGGCCTTTCAATGACACGCGAAGTGATGGAATATCTCTACCTCAATAGGTAGGATAGCTTTTGATCCATACACCAATGAATATGGTGTAGCTCCTGTAGGTGTGTAGATACTCATTATATAGGCCCAAAGTGTAGGATTGAGCTGGACATGTCAGTCTTTACCAACATCATTCACTGTCTTTTTGAGGATTTTCAAGATTGTCTTGTTTGAGGCCTCTGCTTGGCCATTCCCTTTGGGATAATAAGGTGTTGAAAAGCGATGTTGGATATGGAATCGCTCACAAAGCTCTTGGACATCTTGATTTTTGAAAGGTTTTCCATTATGTGTGATAATGGAACTAGGGATGTCATATCAACATATGAGGTAATTCAAAATGAAGGAAGCTATCTCTTTGTCGATCATTGTAGTCAATGGAACTGCCTCAATCCCTTTGGTGAAGTATTTGATGGCCATGATGATGAACTTGTGTCCATTCGACGAGGAAGGATGAATCTTTCCCACTAGGTTGAGTCCCCATTGACAAAAAGGCCAAGATGTAGTGAATGGTTGCAACTCTTGTGTCGGTGCATGTGTGAGATTGCCATGAATTTGGCACTTAGGGAATTTCTGAGCAAACTGATAGGACTCTTTCTCCATTGTTGGCCAATAATATCCCATCATTAGTAGTTTCTTGGCAAGAGTAGGACCACTTGAATGTGTACCACAAATACCTTCGTGAAGCTCATGTAAGGTGGAGTCAGATTCGTTACGATTGAGGCATTGAAGAAGAGTACAATCAAGACCTCGGCGATAAAGTGTATCAGCGGTTAAGGTATAGTGGGATGCTTGTCAGATAAAAATTTGTTTTTGGTTATGAGATAGGTCTAGTGGGAGGGTATTTTCTTTCAAGTAGACATAGATCTTCCTGTATAGGGGTGAATCAGAACTGTTTAGGGTACAAATGACTTAGGATTCTGTATTGTCATAGGCGGGGGAAAACAATTTCTCCACTAGGAATTCATAGCGATTATGTTTATCTGGAATTTGTACAAGTGAGGCAATAGTGGCCATTACGTCAACAACTTTGTTGTTTAGCCTTGGAATCTGTTCAAATGTGATGTGTACAAAGTATTTCTTAAAATCCTCCACCATGCATTTGTATGACATCAACTAATTATCTTTCGTATGATAATCATCCCCTATTTGATTGATAACTAATTGAGAGTTCCCGTAGACTTTCAATTTTGTGATTTTCCGTTCCACCACTACTTTGATACTTGTCACTAGAGCTTCATACTCAACGATATTATTTGATTTAGGAGCATCTCTGGTTCATAGCAATCTTCTATCAACCAAAAATATTTTCTTTATGTTTGCAGTTTAGCTTTTCTTTCTGTGTGTCCCGATTTTGGCTCACCGGATCCTGTGGAGTTGGATTCTACTGGAAGACTTGATCATCTTTCTTGTTTCTAGATCGCATCACATTTGGATCATTTTTCGGCAAGATATCACTATCGATTTCCTTGATAGTTTCCTATTATTAGTTGATAGTTCTTATTACCGGTTGCCTGGACCTATTTTGGCGATCTATCGGAACCCCTTCCTAAGCTTGCAAAGCCTTGGGTGTTGATTCCGATGTTCCTTGACGTGTGTCCGACCTTTTCCCATGATCTAAGTTTCATCCTTTGGATTTTCCAGAGGAATCTCTTGGCAGAGGCCGACCTTGTTCATTTTACATGGTAGGTCTTGTTCTTTGGTTTTTTATCCCTTTTTCGGTCGATTGGATCCTTTGGATCAATATATATATATATATATAACTGTAATTGTACATTAGAATGTAATAAATCGAAGAATCAAGTAGCGAGACTATTTGTAGAAGATAGATCCTAAGATTCAAGGTCTCTGTTGGGATTTTGTATGTTCTACTAGGCTTGTGAGCCGGTTATGCTATAAACCGGTTGTTACCGGTTGGTTGTAATCAATTTTTATGCAATAAAACAATTTGTTCTTCATTGCCTCCATCATATATTTGTGCTTCTATTGTGTTTACTCTTGCTAACCAGTCTGGATTGATCTCTTTGAGGTCCCTCCTTACTGGTGACTGATTCATTATTGGTGCATGGGAACATTAATCTGTAGGATCTCGGAATTGTGTGTCCTTCTAGAGTGACAAACAAGATGCTGACACCTGATCCATGCTGTGTATAGGATCCATCAAAGTATAGGGTCCATTGCTTTGGTGTAACAGTGAGCACATTGGTATCTGGAAATTCCACCTGTAGTGGGTGTTTGTCTAGTAGAGGTGCTTCCGCGAGTTGATCTGCTATTTCTTGTCCTTTGATAGCCCTCCATTCTGTATATTGAATGTCAAACTCACTTAGGAGCATGACCCATTTTTCTAACCTCGTTGTGAGAGCGGCTTTGCTGAGTAGATATTTTAGTGGGTCGATCTTTACCACTAGCTTGATAGTATGAGCTAACATATAGTGTCACAACTTTTGGGAAGTGAACACTACAGCTAAGCAAGATTTTTTTGATGAAAGTGTAATTGAGTTTGTAGCCATTCAACATCCTGCTAATGTAATAGATGGCTCTTTCCCGTCCTGTTGAGTCCTCTTGTGCTAGTAACGCCCATACTAACACTTTTGTTGTTGATATGTAGAGGATGAGTGGCTTTCCTGCTATTGGTGGTACTAAAATAGGTGGATTCATGAGATATTTCTTCAACTGATGGAATGATTCTGTACACTTGTCCTCCCATCTGAAAGGTACATTTTTATGAAGTAGATGGTTGAATGGGAGACATTTGTCCTCTAATTAAGCAATGAACCTTCAAATAGATTGTAGCCTGCCTTGAAGAGATCATAGCTGACTAATGTTCCTTGAAGGTGGCATTTCCATGATAGCATGAACCTTTGCTGGATCCACCTTGATGCCTTTTTTTGAGACAATGTAGCCCAAGCTTTTTCCGGATGTGACCCCGAAAAACACACTTTTTAGGATTCAATCTAACATTGAATTGCTCTAGTCATTGAAAGACTCTATCAAGAATGTCCAAGTGTTCTGCTCTTGTGAATTATTTAGCTAGCAAGTCATCTACATAATCCTCCCTAAAAGTATGTAGCATGTTGTGGACAATAATTGTCATTGCTCTTTGATAGGTTGCACTAGCATTTTTCAAGCCAAAAGGCATGACATTGTAGCAGTTTGTACCCCTTGGACATCTGAATGCAGATTTATCTTGATCTTCTGGAGCTATCTTGATTTAGTTGTAGCCGAAAAAACTATCCATGAGGGATAGTATTGTGTGCCTTGCCATTAGATCAACAATGGTGTCGATGCTTGGTAAAGGAAAGTCATCCTTCATATAAGCCTTGTTGAGATCCCTGAAGGTTGTACAAATCCTAAAGCTTTTATTTGGTTTAGATATTGGCACAATGTTAGAGATCCATCCTGCATAATCAATGGGTCAGATGAATCCTACATCAAGTAACTTCTTTAGCTCTGCTTTGACCAATATGACAACATGTGGGTTCATCTTCCTTAATTTTTGTTTGATAGGTTTAGCTCCAGGAGCAATCGACAAGTGATGCATGATGAGATTTGGATCTATCCTTGACATGTTTGCATAAGACCAAGCAAAGTTGATTTGCTTCTCCTTGAAGAATTTGACGAAGTCAGGTTTTTCTTTTTCTGTTAGTGATTCTACCAGATGTAGGGTTCTTGTTGCTGCTTCAGTGCTGATATTTATTGATTGAGTTGGCTCAATCAAGATGGGTGATCTCTCTTGGTAATGTTCAGGAAGAGTGTCAAGTCTCTCATCTTCAGGTGCCTGAAAAAGGTTTTCACCATCAGATACGTCCTTTGTTTTTACTTTTTTGTGATCTAATACTACCATTAGATGGTTTTCACCATTAGATCAATTTTTTATTTTGTTCATTTTGCGACCGAGAGACTTGGCACTCCCTTGATTGCAGATATTGTTATGTGGTTCATTGGTGGAGCATGTCTCAGGGTTGAATGAGCAAAGGTATTGAATAATGGCCTCATCATTTTGGAATATTGGTATGTCATTATGCTCAGGTTCTTCCCAATCTATAAGGTCAAGATATATGAGAGGTAGGGAGTCATTTGGTAGATTAAGATCTGTCATTGTAAGAGTCATGATAGAGATATTGTCATAGTTGTCCGTAGCATGGGTGAGGTCTATATCAGTCTCAAGGTTTTCAATGGTACTCTCGTCGATATTTCCTCTTTCATATTGAACTTGTTCGTTCTTGCTAGCCTCGTAGATATGTTGTGGTCTAAATTCAAATGATCTAGATCTTGAGCCTTGTCCCTCATAAGGAATGGGTGTGCATGTGTGGATTGTATCCACCTCAATATCCTTAGTAATATCAGAGCAAGTGTCTCATTCATACTCATTGGAATCTATTTCAGAATCGCTATCCAAGGTTACCCCACTGAATCGGATAGGAATGTTGTTTGGTGAAAAGAGCTCACTAATAATCGATACAAGTTGGGTGGCTTGTGTTGATTCAGGATTTGTGCTTATTTGTATCTTTGGATTTTCTCATACACAATCTCCCTTCTTTGAGTAGAGATTTCCTCAAGTTGTGGCTCGCATTTGGTTTGATCAGGTGCTTGTACATGATGTACTTTTTTATAAGAGGTCTCCTCTCTTTGGATAGCAAGTTATTATTGTCGCTTCTTAATTTCTCCATGATCTTGTTCTTTTCTTGTCTTTTTTGTTGCTTGATGTAGCACCTCTTGCCATGAATCATCGTTATGTGTTATCTTTTCTCTCCATTGGGGTTTCTGATGGTGATCTCGCTTTGGCATAGGTTGATTATGATGACCATACCCAAGTCCTATTTTGTCTTTTGCAAGTTGTGAATGGGGTTGTATGGGTTCTAAGATGCCCTCTTCATGCTTGCCAATAAGTCATTTTCCTTTGTATCCCACATGTTGCGTGATTCTGAGCCCATTGCCATAATGTTATGTGGGAATGACCACTTCTAGGGCAACAACTCTTATTTCTTCCTCATCCTTGTATAGCTAGTTGAGGATGTCCTTATCTTCTAATTCTTCTGCAAGTGTGTCGATTTGGATAAATTTACCATCAAATTTCTTGATGGTTTGTGTTGCTTGGTGTCTTGATGTGGAAGGTTGCCTGTGAGATTTTGGTGAGGTTGGCAATTTTCATAGACATAGGGGTTCAAAAGAGTACTCCCCCATGCCTTTGTCCTTTATCTTCATCTTTTTCTCAAAGTCTATGGACAACAACTTGAGTTTTTCTTGTTTATTGGATGATAAGGAAGCTTGGGCCTCCCTGTTGTGTGGAACCAAAACATTTTGAGTTGCCCCCATAGCATTGTAGTACTGAAAGGGGTTAGTGTCTGTTGATATTGAAATCTCTTGTCCGTTGTAGGGGAATTTGAGACATTGATGGTACGTGGAAGGTACCGCTTGCATTTAATGGATCCAAGGACTAACCAATAGTATGTTGTATGTCAATTCTATGTCCAAGACTTGGCACAATGTGTCTCTTTGCACAGGTCCTACCTGAATGGGTAGTACCACTATTCCTTCAAATGACCTTTCTTCATCATCATAAGCTTTTATAGTGATCTTTTTAGGGTCAATAGCTTGCTCGAAGAATCCCAATGCATGGATAATCTTTAAGGTACATATGTTGAGACCAACTCCTCCATCTATTAACACTCTTTCCACCCGATGTTTGTAGACTAGGACTTCGATATGGAGCGGGGTGTTGTTCGGATGACTCTAGGAGACGTCATCATGTTCTGAAAAGATATGTTATGTGGCACCGTCATATGTGCCACCATGGCTTGGAACACATTGATATCCCGATTGTTTGGAATTGTTGTTTCTATAATAGCTTGCTCGAAGATATCCTTATGCTTTGGTGAGAGTTTAAGCAATTCAAGTATTGATATCTAAGCGGGTGTCCTTTGTAGTCAATCGACCAAGTTATATTGAGTCTTGAGGATAGTTGTTGCTTTAGATGTCTTCCCCTTCAAGACATATTTTCGAGCCCTCGTTGTCACGTTTACCGGTGCATTCTCTTGTTTATCTTTGATCTTTATGACATTTACTTGATTGTCGCATGTCGATATGTGATTTATGACGTTTTCGTATATGTGATTGATGCGGGCTCCTTTGTTGTTGTTTTACATTGAGGCTCCTCCCTTTTCATAATTAGGAAGAGGATTTTTGAAAGCCTCATTATCACCATTGGTTTTATGACCATCGACCGTTAGGTCTCCCTTGTCTATCATATCTTGAACTAGGTTTTTCAATCTCATGCCAGAGTTTGTTCTATGCCCCTTGTTTCGATGATAATCACAATAATGTGAATCATTCCACCATGGTGGTTTGACTTGGGGTTCAAAGTTGCTTATGACTAGAAATGTGATAATCTTGTTTGCCAATAGTTCTCAAAATGAAGATTCCAGGGTTTGTCCCAATGGTGTATATGTTCTTCAATATGAGGGAGGTGGAGTGTTAGGGTTACCCCCTTGGTTATTGTTGTTCCCCTGATTGTTATTGTTATTATGTCGCTAGTTATTGTTTCCTTGGTTGGGAGTGCGGTAATAATTGTCGATGCCTTGATTGGCACTTCTTTGATCATTGTTGGATGAAGTGTTACTTGAGAAAGTCAACAATGGTTGCTTAGACTTTACATTGTTGGCATCAACTACACCATCATTAACAACATTTTTGTTTCTAGTCCAAAATATGGACTTGTCTGAGTTGATGTTATTATATTGATTCCTATAGGTGTTATTTCTTGATGAACTAACACCTTCCTTAGAGAATTTTAAGGTCTCATTTTTTATCGAGGCTTCCTCTACTTGGATACCATTCTCTATCAATTTTGTAAAAGTAGGTGGACACTATAGTTTGAGTTGATAACTCATTTCATCATTTAAATTGTCTATGAAGATTTCCATCTTTTTTTTTTTCAGGTACATCTCGTGGGTACCTTGAGACCATACGTCTCCATCATTGTAAGAATGCCATGAATTTTTCATTGTTCTTTTGCTTCGTATTGCATATGTCAAGCATGGTAATGTCATGTTGGATATTGTAGGAGTATCATGTGATGAATTTATTCACCAACTCATCGAATGATTTGATGGGAGGTGTGAGTTTTGACAACCACTCCATTGTTTGCCCTCCCAAACTTTTTGGGAATAGCCTCATCATGTATGTATCATTATGAGAAAACTCCAAGCTCATAGTATAGAATTCCTTGACGTGATCATGAGGATCACTCTTACCATTATATTTATCATACTTTGTTATATCTGAATTTGGTGGGAAAGGTATCATGTTTAGCCTCCTATCAAAAGGTTAAGGACAAATGTCCTCCAAATAATACCTCGTCGTAGACCCTTGTTGCATATCTTGCATTTGTCGTTGGAGTGCTTGAAGTTGTTTCGTAATGTTAGCTAAGGGAATATTTTCTTCATTGGACCTTCGATGACGCGCATCTCCTTGTTCACTAGCATTTTTATAATTAAAAGTATCATCTTGGTTGCGGGTGTTGTCTTGATCATGTGTGTCCTCTCCTCTCAAATGCTCTTGATTTTGAGTATTATATGTGTAGGTCCTTGACCTTGTTCTTGGGATTCTTTCATTCCTTGAATTTTCTATGTCAAAATCCTCAGCCATCTTGACTCCTTTGCTATTTAACATGAGGAGGTATTTTTGTTTGTCTTCTTCTATAAGCCTTTCCATGAGCTTTTGGAAGGCAACGCTTTGTTGGCATTGTTGGACGAGTTCCTCAGTGATCTCCTCTTCTTCCATATTTGTGTATTTGTCAAAAGGATTAGATTCCCTATGACTCATGCTAGATTTCGGTTGTGGATCCAATTCTTTACCTTTTCAAGATCGAGTGCTAGTGGGCATCAATATATTTCTATAGTAGTGAATTCCTCCTCTTCTAATGTGGTTCTTGGTGGAATTGGTGGCTCAAGCCGAGCCTCATTGTAAGTCATGCAATTTCTTGAAAATAAGGTGGGATTGATCTTTACCCTGTTGTTAAGGCGTTGATTGAATGTTGCTTTCTGAATGTAAGCCCTACTTCTCAAAGGTTCTTTGTCAAACTCGTTAGATTTTCCTTGAAGGTACAATCGCATATGATGCAAGAAAATGCGATGTGATGCAAAGAGTTGATGATTGATGTAGAGAAAATTTATCCTCTTGATGAGTGCCTTAGGACTAGGTTGTCTCTTCTTCAACGTAGTCTTTTGATGAAGACTTCTTCTTCTCAAAATATGGGGAGTGGTCATACAAATGGTTCAAGAGTGTTGATGTTGATGGTTTATATGGATACTTTGTTTCGAATACTCAAGCTTATTAAGTCAAATAGAGGGTTTGTTTGATAGGCCCCTATTAAAAAGTGCGTCAAATGATATGGATAAAGTCTCCCAATATAGAAACTTGATTAGACTAACTTGAATACCTAGCTAGATATTGTTGTTGAGATAGTTGGATGATAAACTCTTGATCACTTGGTTTTGATACTCCTCTATATTGGTTGGATGAAAATATTGCCTAAAGATAGTTAAAATATTGATAACCACCTCCAAAGGTGCTTGGTTGGATTCAAAACTTTCTCTCACCTATGACTTCTCCTTATTTTTGAACTAATTTTTTGAGTTTGATTTTGGATGTTTTTGCAAGATATTTTAGCATTTATGACAAGAATACATAGCACACATGAAAACAATGGCCATCCTAATGCTAAACATTGAGTGTATGTTATTTTTGAGGATGTGTTCAAATCCCCGATGTTTTCACTGGTTTGAATCACAATAAATACACATCATATAGACTCTTTATTCAAAGGTCATTGACAATATCATAGCCCACTAGTCTCAATACTCCGTCAGCTCAAACAACCTTGCTACCCCCTAGAGGGCGCCCATTTTTTTTTGCCTTTTTCCAAAAATTAACCCAAAGTGAATTGCTCCAAAATTGGGTAGTTATCTTGGGAGATATACGGTGAGTAATCTTGGGGGTGAATTCTTTCCCACCATTGCACTATGATATTGCCAATGTATGGCAACTGACTCGGCTCAAAATTTCTACTTCTATGTGTTGGAAACCAAACACTGAGAGGGGGGGGGAATCAGTGTTATACCAGAATAGTAGATTTTAGTCTTAACAAAACATTCATGCACCAACCGGTATAAATAGAATTGAAAGAAGTAAAGCAACCAATAAGCCAAACACATAAATGAGAACCATAACACACAAATTTATATGTGGAAACCCTCAATGAGGAAAAACCACGGTGGGATTTGTGACCCACAATATCAAACCATTGGCCATATGAAGAGATATTGAAATATATGAGGGGCCTGCACTTGCAGGAAGGCTTGCAGCCTATAGCACACTACTCAATCACAATAGGAGCCTCATTGACTACATAAAATTCCAAACAACAATCTGGAGAAGTGTGAACTGCTAAGATAGCATCTTCTATGCTAGAATATAGTTCCGGTTTAATCTCTATTTGTTCCGGTTGAAACCCTTAAACCCCTTTACCGGAATGACCTTTACAATAAATTCCTCACATACATAGTCTTTCTGACATATTTTGCATCATATCACTTTTACATATCTATTACATTATCTCATTATCTCCCTACTACATCAAAATGATCTAATCAATTTGCCCTATATACCCTATACAAATTTATGCCATATGTCGGCTTACAAAGGTATATACAATATCATATTACATGTCGGCCATATAACATAAATGAATAAACATTAAAACAAGTTGTCGATGCCGGATCCAAGATAAGTCATCCTCCAATACCGATAAACTTTACTATACCATGTCGGCTTGCATTGGCTGCGACAAAAGAAATCTTTTTGACCTGGCGGTGTCGGTGCCGGTGTCGGTGTAGAATCTGTGAAGTGCCTGTCGGTACACCATATGAAGTCGGAACCCAAAAACATGTTGCCATCAATGACAACATAGTGAAACCAACCAATAGAGTGTCAATTGCCAACACTATGGTTCGTAGTAAGGATTTTGTTCGGCACGACAAATGATAAACTTAATTAAGAGGCTTCCAAACCTTTAGAACAAAGGCTTTTCACATTGCAAGGACACTAGGGGGAGGCTATCAAATACAAACTTCCATTGGAGGGTATTTTCATCAGCCTCCACATTTGATTATAGTGGGTTGGTAAACTTGGCGATAAAGTCATTGCCCACTTGGGCCATACCCTTCTCACTAGCCCCCTCAAGGCTTCGGGAAGGTAGGCCCTCTAAAGGATTTAATTGCATGAAAAGAATGGGTTTGGATTTTTGGTCACCCAATTAAGGAGAGAGCATATACCTACCACTCAAGACAAGGCAAACAATGTTCTATTTATCTTTCCAAAGCAATGATTTGCTAAATCCTAATAGGAGATGTTGCTCCAACTAAACATGGTGCTCTTTTTAATCCTTCATAGCAATGATTCTCTAGACTAGGAAAAGGGAATCCTAGTCAACATAAAGTAAAGCACGTTGCTAGAAAGTAAATCATTTTACAAAATTGGAAAGTGTGGCTTGTTCTTTTTAACTTGCAAGAATAAGGTGGATTGTTCTTTTTATCCCTTTGCAAGAAAATTTGAAATTTGTCTTGTTCTTTTTAAGCCCAAATTTGAAGTGTTTTTCCCTAACTTGCAAGAAATTAAAAAAAAAGTGATTTTGTTGTTCCTTTTATCTTGCAATGAGGTTCTTTTTAAGCCCAAAGGAAAGTTTGATCTATTTTAAACCCAAAATGAAGGTATGAAGTTCTTTTTAAACCAAACGAAAATGAGTTCTTTTTAATCCAACTTGAAAAGCTATAAAAGAAATCAAAATTCCTAATTCTAACTCCTCCAACCTGTAAGAAATGATTAGCAGCCTGCAAGAAAAGGAAGTTAGTGAAAAATCAAAACTTTAGGTGGGCTTACACAAGCCTAAATTCAAACTTCAGTTGCAAATTCATCCTCTTTCTTAAATGCACAAAAATAGAGATCAGATGCGCTATTTCATTTGGGCAAAAATACAAGTGAAATGCGCCAAAGGAACAGTCGTATGCACTAAAGTAATTGTCATATGCACAAAAACAACTGTCAAATGCGCTAAAATAACTATCAAAGGCACAAAAATAATTGTCAAATACGCTAAAATAACTGTCAAATGCACGAAAAGAACACTCAGATGCACGATAAAAACTATCAGATGCACGAGACTATGGTGAAACTTTTTGAGCGTGAACCTATGGAAAAATATTAGAATTTTTGAATTTCCAGGGGTCTGGCCCCATGGTGGGCACCAATTAATGTATGCCAAAAATGTGGTATCAACCTACAAGACGGGAAAACATCTTAAAAATACACATGAAAAATTATGTTAGAGGTTATAAATCAAAATTCAAAACCAATAAGTTTGTCTGAAAAACTAAACTCTAAGCACGTCCCATGTTCCTCTATCTCTAAAGATCTTCAAGATTCAAGGTGGCCCTTGTCTACCCCAACAATAAGAATAATAACTCTAATTGAAGTCTCAACCCGAAGTTTGGACATTCATCTGGTAGAGTTACTATTTTCATGGCTAGTGCTCATTTGATAGTCAACTTAGGGACGTAATACTTGAAATGGGCCTGCACTATATACGCACTAAGTTCCTTCAATAGCTATTTTGCATTACTGCAACAACTAACATTATACGAAAAAGGAAGGCAAAAATGGAAATTATGGAAAGGCTACAGGAAAAGCTTATGCATAATATTCATAAAAGCAATACTAGAAAGATCTAATATGGATAACAGAGATTACTCTATTCTGGCTTGGCTGCAGGAACAGTCATTTGATCTGTTTCCAGTGGCTACAGGAACAGTCTAAGCAAGAACTTCTACTACGACTAAAGAAAGAAAAATAATTTTAATGAACACACACAGGACCACTCACCAAGTGGGCACCCTTGGATGAGTGATACCAAGCTTCCAGAAAACTACTTTTAACATATCAGAACAACATAATTTTATTCATTGCTTCCTGAAAGTGATTATATATTTCGAAAAGAAACTCAAGAATGGTTATCAAAGATCCTCTGCTCTATTCCTTTCTATTTTGTCTAACCTCTGAGAAAAAGAAGAGCTTATTATTAAAGAGAAGATCAACTACAATAGACAACACAAATCACGCTCAGAAGAAGAGGCAGATGATTGATCGATAAAGAAGATAACTAGAGCTTGGCTGCAGGAAACATGGATCTAAACCGAACCACAGTCTTTGCATGCCATGGCGGTGTTTGCAAATTCAATGCCCACTAAAGTTAGACATTGGTAGTGTCGCTTGACTGCTCTGCCTATGTCGTACCTTGTGCTTGCTCAGCTCCTCTTCAGTTTGATCTTTAGTTATCTCTTCCATAATATTTCCTTCATCAGGCGTGATAGGAGAATATCCACCGCGACATCATTTATTACCTGCACTACAACAAAAACAACATACAAGGACATAGTTAGGAGTTTTAGAGTGTAAGGTTGGATTTACCTTGGTGAATCTCAACCATGCTTGAGTGACAAGTGAGCACTCATAGAGAGCTTAGATGTCTAAATTTATTAGAAGACAATTTGAACAATGCATGAAGCCCACTAGGATAACATCTAACTACCCTTAATGAAGGGAGCTCAGGCCCAGGTCCAAAATTCAAATTTGAGTAGGAGTTCTGGATCAGTGTCAGGACATATTGGTGCAGATGATTCAGAGATTCTTGCAGATGGAGGGAGCTCAGGTAGTAAGGATCCTGATGCTCCCTTGGATTCGGGGGACCCAAGGGGAGGACCAAGATCACGAGAAGAGCAGATAACAGGTGATAGCGGGAAAGGTCAGGCTCAAACTTCAAAATCAGAAGACGACAACTCAGAAGGTGCTTGAGGATAGCAAGTGGCTAGCAATTCAGAGAACATAGTGGAAGGTAAACTATCTCCTGAAAAGGATCTTCCATCGACCCCAGAGGATCTTAAGGGGGGTCCCAGTTTGAATGGACATACTCGTATGTGGTCCTCTTTGTTCGGAGTCAAACCTAAAGGTAAGTCCTCACTACCCCCGGTTAGAAATATCTTGAATGTGTCTCAGGGTAAGTTTGTTATCTCTATTCCAGACCAAATCATAGACCAAAACATTGCTAAAATAGAAAATACTGTGATTGGTAACTTTTTTGGGACTAGACGAAATATAGAGATCGTTCGTGGATTTGTCAAAAGAAAGCAAAACTTGAAAGGCTAGGTTGATGTGGTTGCAATGAACAAAGGCTATCTATCCTTCTCTTTTTCCTGTAGTGGCTCATGGGCAATAGGTAAATGCATCATGTACATCCAGAAGTGGTACCCTAATGCAGGAAAAGGAAAAAAAAATTGGTTCAAGTTCCGGTCTAGATTAAACTCCCTAGGCTCCCAATGGAATTCTGGGAGGAAGATGTCCTACCAGGAATAGCCAATACCTTTGAGGAGCTTATCGCTATTGACTAGGTCATGACATCCAGAAGAAGGCTTATTTACATTAGGATTTGTGTTAGAGTTGGACCTGATACGAGAATGCCAGAGGAAATAGAGATAGAATCTAAACTGGGGAAGTGGAGGCAGAATATTGTTTATGAATCAATCCCTTTTGCCTGCTTTCATTGTAAAAAAGTAGGACACTGGGCTAAAAAATGCCCAAATAACAAGGGTAAATCTTATCCCCAAGCTAAGGTTTGGAAAAAAGTTGATAGTTCTCTAAAAGCCTTGGAGCCCAATGACCTAGATCAGAAGAAACAGTCTCAGGTTGGAAGGATGGAGGAAGAACTCACCAGTGAAATTGGAAATGATCTAAAGAAAGTAGATAGCAAAAAAATAGATCCTCAGGAGATGGAGTAGAACGGTAAGGATCCAGAGCACGGAAAAAAAGTCAACAAACAGAATGAGGAATCAGAAGACTACCTTCTGGAAATTCAGATTCAGGGTGGTTCAAATTCTATGGGGTTTGGTAAAGTTCAACAAAAGGATTTATATCTGGGAAATTATCTTCTCCATGATTAGAATGAGTGGGCAGAAATCTACCTCTGGGGTCTCTTCTTCTTCTATGCATGTAGATTCATGAAATTTTTCAAACAATCAGGTATACGAAAAAACAATTAAGTGAAAACTGAAAAGAATAATAACCATAGGAGGTTCTTAGTTTGACACCATCCTCGACAACGGTGCCAAAAATGACTACCCCAACAATAAGAATAATAACTCTAATTGAAGTCTCAACCCAAAGTTTGGACATTCATCTGGTAAAGTTATTATGTTCATGGCTAGTGCTCATTTGATTGTCAACCCAAGGACACAATACTTCAAATGGGTCTGCACTATATGTGCACTAAGTTCCTTCAATAGCTATGCTGCATTACTGCAGCAACTAACATTATGCGAAAAAGGAAGGCAAGAATGGAAATTATGGAAAGGCTATAGGAAAAAATTCTGCATAATATTCATAAAAACAATGCTAGAAAGATCTGATATGGATAACAGAGATTACTCTGTTCTGTCTTGGTTGTAGGAATAGTCTAAGCAAGAACTTCTACTGTGACTAAAGAAAGAAAACTAATTTTAGCGAACACACACAGGATCACTCACCAAGTGGGCCCCCTTGGATGAGTGATACCAAGCTTCTAGAAAACTACTTTTAACAAATCTGAACAACATAATTTTATTCATTGCTTCCTAAAAAGTGATTACATATTTTGAAAAGAAACTCAAGAATGATTATCAAAGATCCTCTACTCTATTCCTTTCTATTCTGTCTAACCTCTGAGAAAAAGAAGAGAAGATCAACTACAATAGACAACACAAATCAAGCCCAGAAGAAGAGGCAGATAATTGACCGATAAAGAAGATAACTAGAGCTTGGTTGCAAGAAACGTGGATCTAAACCGAACCACAGTCTTTGCATGTTGTGGTGGTGTTTGCAAATTCAATGCCCACTGAAGTTAGACATTGGTACTGTCGCTTGATTGCTCTACCTATGTCGTACCTTGCGCTTGCTCAACTCCTCTTCAGTTTGATCTTCAGTTATCTCTTACATAATCTTTCCTTCATCAGGTGCGATAGGAGAATATCCACCGCGACATCATTTATTACCTGCACTACAACAAAAACAACATACAAGGACATACATACACATTTTATTTAATTAACACATCTATTAATTCACATATGACATTACCCTAAATAATCTGCATGGCAACAAGAACAAATCACATGGCTGTGGGAATAAATGGCATGGCTGTAGGAATAAACTGGCAAAGTTCAAACATGATTTCATAAGTTTAGGTTTAACACATGAAATACATATAGTCAATTTACAATACATCACTACTACTATGCAAACCAAAAGATGTCAAAAACTTAAGAGTTTTGATGATAAAAACATGACAAAGTCTCAACTTATCACGCCCCCCAACTTTAAGAGCTTGTTGATCCTACAGCAAAAGGAAAATTTATGACTCTAGTAGTAACTCTCAAATCACCAATGGTGCCCTGACCTATCCCCCCTGAAGCCAAGTTCCAATAAAATCCCTTCATTTTTTTCCAGCCTGGACCATCTGGCTGACTCTTCTATGACTGCATCATAGTTTTGATCTGTAGGATGACATGCCAACAATGACCACATGAGGATTGGGGGTTGAAAGATCAATGGTAGCCAGTTGTTGGCTTTTTCTCTGCCTAACTGTATATATCTGGGGGCTCTTTGCATAGCTGCCTGAAAATTCTGTAGTGAATAAGGTTCTCCATGCTTTAACTGTTCTGGTAAATTGTTCCAGCGTTGAGTTAACCCTTCTATCACAGCTGTCCTATCAGTCTGAACAAAATGCTCATATGCCTGATAGATTTCTTCTCTCATTGGGAGCACTAATTTTCTAATTGTAGACGTATAAAAATGACCATATTCCTAAATGAATATTCAATGTTCATTTGATTCTCATTCCTCTATTTAGTTAAATTTAATTTAATTAAATCACCCACATTCTTCTATTTAATTAAATAAATTATTCAATTTATTTAGTTAAATTCAATTAAGCCCTTTATGTCATTTAATTGAATAAATCATTTTATTTAATTAAATCCCTTCTTCTTACTTTTAATTATATTTACATTTAATTAATAGTTTACCCCAAATTGAATAAATCTTATTTATTTAATTTCCCAACTTGCAATCAAATTGAAATAAAGCAATTTATTTTAATTAATCCTATTATCCCTCATCCACTTGCAAAATCCTACATCTCCCACTTGCCTCCTAAACCCCCTTCCTAATTTTTTCTAGAACCCATCTAATCCTAATCAATTAGTCTAAACCTTTCAATTATCCCTTTCCCCTAAATTTGAGGATGTCACTTCTCAAATTTGGAGTAAAGTCTTCCAAAGGCATTAAAGCCTTTATGCCTAACTTGTTGAATACCCCCAAATTTGGAAGGACTCTTACAAATTTGTCCCCAAAGTCTTCCAAACCATTAATGGTTAACTAACCCTTTGTGGCATGGTTAGAGACTTTTTGCCTAACTTAACCCTCATCTAAACCAGGGGTCTCATCAAGCATTAATTGCTTTGACCATGGTTATCCCTTTAACCTTTGCAGAAGAGTTTATCCATTGGATAACCCTAATCTAACCTTAACCCTTACCTCCCAAGGTAACCATGAGGTCTTCTCAAGAATTTAATGCTTCTTTCATCTCCTCTCAAACAGTCTTATGTTGACAATTGTCACCATTTCATTGGTAAAAATTGTAAACATGGATTGATAACTTTCAATCCTGACCCTTGATTAACTATTTCAATCTTGACCTTCCATTGCCCTATTTTCACTATAAATAGAGCTCTTATTCCTCCATTTTAAAAAGATCCATGCAAGCTTTTAGTATCTCATTTATGCTCAAATTTATCAATACATCTATCTTCTCTCTATAATAGGAATTAATCTAATAAGCATTTTAGACTATTTCCTTTATCATTAGCTTAAATCATTAACTAGTATATCATGTTAGGAAAGTATTGCTACTAACCTTATCATCTTATAATCTAGTTTACTTCGTTTGTAAAATCATGCATAGATAGGATGCATTTCATGCTAAAATTAATCTAAAGCATCCCTCGTTCTTGCATTTGTCATCCCTAAGCCACTTTGCTCAGTGATATGAGAGCAAAGACATTGGCTTGAGGGACCTTGTGAGATAGAGAACCATGGAACCAACCTTGGGAAGTTGAGTCATTCTTCATGACTCCATAACTTTCACGAAGAAGTCCTGTGGGTGTGTGAACAAGCTCTTTGAGACCACATTTTCACATTTTAAGTTTCATCGACCCGCTTTTCCCGCACACATTTCTGGCGCCCACCGTGGGGCTCTACCCCATTAATCAAATCAGTTTTTTAAAATAATCACTTTTGCAGGTACGCGGAAAACAGGAATCAACACATAGGGAACGACCTTTAGCGTATCTGGTTAATCTTCCAGCACATCTGGCTCACTGTTTAGCATGTGGGACTCATTCCCCAGCACGTGTAGACCATATCTTAGCGCATCATCTCTACTAACATTTTTCTGTAGGTCTCGACGCGGGAGAAAAATAGAGTAGCGCATTCCGAAAATAGTTTAGCGCATCGGGTTTGTCCGATAGCGCATCCCAGTTGTTTTGTAGCACGTACAGTCTTTTCTGTAGCGCATCGCAGACAGAGCCAAAATGAAAAATTGTAACCGAATTTGAAATTAGACTTGTTGAAGTCCACAAAATCCAAAGAATTTTTGAACTGTTTTACTTGGTATGTTGCAGGGTTTTTGATAGTTTCTTGCAGATGGGAGCTTAGTTTTATTTCTAGAATCATAAATAGTTTAAATTTTTACTAACTTATTTTAGTTAGAATTTGGAGTTTTTTTTATTCTTGTTAAATAAAATTGAACTCACCTTGTTTGGACTATAAAAAGAACCACAAAACAATCTTTCCTTTCTTTTCTAAGAGAAATTATTCAATTGGGTTTTAAAAAGAACAAAGACAATTTTTTAGTTTTGCATACAAAGGGGCTTAAAAAGAACTTCACCATCCTTTGGTGCATAAAAGGATCCACTTTAAGTTTTTGCAAAGTAAAGAATCACACATGTCCAAAAGTCATTTACAACTAAAGAGTGAAGATCTTCCCCTTTCAATTGATTTCTTTTGTTGACCAAACATCGCATTTATTTTGTTGACCATGTTCCTTTTCAATAGATTAAAAAAAATCATTGCCTTGAAAAGATAAAATAAACACCATGTTTTCGTGGAGCAACATCTCCATATAGATTTAGCAAATCATTGCCTTGAAAGATAAAAAGAACCTTGTTTGCCTTGTCTCAGAAGTGGAAGGAATATGCTCTCCCCTTAACTGGGTGATCAAAACGCCAGACCACTCTTACTCTTTCAGTCATATTGCATTAAATCCTTTAGCAGGCCTTCCTTCCCGAGGGGTTGAAAAACTCTTAAAGCCATTTTTGGCCAGTGTGAAGGGAACGACCTAAGTGGGAAAAAACTTTGAAGCCAAGTGTTCCAACCCACTATAATCAAAAGTGGAAAGTGACGAAAGTCCTTTTCAATGGTTTTTGCAGCGATTAGCCTTCCCCCAGTACCCTTGAGATACATAAAACCTTTGTTCTAAAGGTTGGGAAGCCTCCTGAGGGAGTTTATCACTGACGGTGGAATAGGAAGCCTGATTACAAACTTTAGCATAGAAACTTTGAACCGAGTTAGTATCCAGACATTTGCAATATCATAGTGCAAGGGTGGGGAAGAATCCACCCCCAAGATCGCTCACCATATATCTCCCAAACTAACTACTCAATAGTGAAGCAATTCACTTTGGGTTAATTTCTGGCAAAAGGCAAAAAAACAGGCGCCCCCTAGGGGGTGACACAACTGTTTGAGCTGACGGAGTATCGAGACTAGTAGACTATGATATTGATTATGACCCTTGAATAAAGAGTTTGACTGTAGTGCATGTTGTATATAAACCTATCAAAACATTGAGGATTTGAACACATCCTCGCAAAACATACACTTATTGTTTAGATTAAGCAAAATGGTTGTCTCTTTGATGTTGTGCTTTCATTTGTTACTTCAAAAAATCATCTATCATCACTGAAAACTCAAAGCAAAATTCTAAAAATCACAGAAAAACAACCAAGTCAAAATATCAGGGCAGTTTAGTACGTAGAAACCATCTTTTGGCGCATTAGACCTTCACCTTAGCGCATTAAGTGTTAACGTTAGTGCTTCATCAGAATCCAAAACTAGCAGTTTCAAGTAGCGTATTTTGAAAACAGTTTGGCACGTTGAAACATTAGCTTAGCGCGTAGAGGCTAAACTTTAGCGTGTAGGATTTAACAGTTAGTGCATTGGCGGCCCATATTGGCGCATAACCTTTTGAACCAAGACAAAATCAGAATAAAATAGTTAGCGCGTGCTAGGGGACAGCGTAGCACGTGGAGTCTTTTCGCTAGCACGTTCAGAACTTTCTATGGCGCATTACATCTTTGTCTTAGTGCGTAGCCAAAACCAGGAAAATAGGGGGCAAAACAGAGGTCATTTTTGAAAAATTTGAAAACATTTTAGAAGCTTTCCTTCCTTAGCCTGAACTTCATCAAACAGAAAACCAAAACAAAGTATCCAAAACTATTCTCAAAGCAAGTTTTCCATCAAACAAAGTTGTCCAAAATCTGAAAACTAGTCGCATGATAACACATCTCTCCTATCAAAATCAGGAAGCCTCATCACAAGTATCAAACAGGTCCTTCAACCAAACGGATTTCTATCCCAAAACACACTTGTTTTAAAACTCTAAGTTGTCCAATCAAGTTTCCATATCGGGAAAGCTTGTATTCTATATCATTTGACACACTTTGTCATGAGGGGGCATCTAAACCTTCATTTTGATAAAGTAAAACTTGAGTATCCAAAACAAGCTAAACTAAATCCAAAACAAATCAAAGGAAACCATTGATCGCTTGTGCATGACTAATCCTCATATTCTGAGAAGAAAGAGTATTTATCATAACACTAAGTTGAGGAAACAACAACCCACTTCTTCGAAACTTGCCAAAAGAAATAAGTTTTTATACATCAATCGCCAACTCTTCAAATCTAATCGAACATTCCTTCGTCATATGTGCTTGTATCTTCAAGACAAAACCAATGAATTTGACAAGGAACCATTGAGGAGTAGGGCATTATGTCAAAAGTTGGCATTCAGTCAACGCCTGAATCAAGGAGGAAAGATCAATCTGGCCTTCTTTCCCGAAGAGTGCATCACTTCCAACATACCCCAATTTGAACCACCAACCCCTGAACAAAACATCGAAGAGGAGTTCGTTCCTTTTGTCATAGAAAACTTTTATTAGATGCCTGTTGTTACTCACTCTCAATGAAACAAACAAAGCGAAAGGTAACCAAAATCCAACATGAATCAAAGATTATCAAATCCTTTCGAGGGTCCACATCTAGAGGACACCAAAATTTCTGAGGAACTCCTCCAAGAATGTCAAGAAAGCACATCATTTCAAAAACTTGTGGAAAGACTCATGGAAAACGACAAGGAAAAATATCTACTCATGCTCACAAGCAAAGTAGTTAAACTTCCTAAAGACTTTGACACCAATATTTTTAGAATGAGGTCTTGACATTATGATTATCAAGAACGACAAAGAGAGGAAGAAACCCATGACCCTAAAAAAAACATACATGAGCAAAATCTACCAGAATAGAACTTGCCCGAGCAATATATCCCTGAGCAAAACATACCGTTCCACACACCATTTCAGCCTATAACTAATGCAAGGGAAGAATTCTTACCTCAGCAAAAAAATATACCTTTGATTACTCTCACTCAACAAATGCAAATGTTACAAAGACAAATGCAAGACATGCAACAAGGGACAACAATGCGATACTCCCTAACTAAAATTTGTCCCTATCCTTTTGACAGACGATTGAACATGGTGCCTTTTCTCCCAAACTCAGACATTCCCAAATTTGACAAATATGATGGGAAAAGCAATCCCCGTGATCATGTTCAGGAATTTTGTACCATGAGTGTTGAATTTGCTCATGATGACACATATTTGATGAGGTTATTCCCAAGAAGCTTGGGAGGACAAACAATGGAATGGTAATCCAAAATCACACCTCCTGTCAGATCATTCGATGAATTAGTCAACAAATTCATAACTCAATATTCCTATACCATTCAGCACGCTATCACCATGTTATATGTCTGTAACACCAAATAGAAAGACAATGAAACATTCATGGTATTCCTTCAACGTTGGCGGTGTATGGTTTGAAGATATCCTCGAGATGTGCCTGAAAAGGGAAAGATGGAGATTTTCATCGACAACTTGAATAGTGAGATGAGTTACATACTCAAGCTTCAGTGCATAGCATCTTTTGCCAAGTTGATTGAGAATGGCACCCAAGTAGAAGAAGCATATGTCAAGAAAGGAACATTAAAATTCTTCAAAGAAGGAACAAGTTCATCCAATTACAACAACCAAAACAACAACAACTTAGACAAATCTAGATTCTGGACCAGAAATAAAAACATTGGAAATGAAGGAGGCATGAATCAAATAATCCAAAATCCAAGCAACCCGTGCTCACGTTATCAGGTAATCCTCAAGCTACAAAGAATCCCAAAGGTGCTAACCAAGGCACTAACACTTATGCACCAAATAATAATCAAGATCAACTCAGCGCAGACAACACCAACAATACCCAAAACAATAATACCAATCGAGGACCTAATCCAAACCCACAAGGTAATGCAAATAATTTTCCAAAACGCATTTACACACCACTAGGACAATTACTGGAATCAGCATTCAGAGAACTCCTGGCAAACAAAATTATCTCCTTACTAGCGATCAACAACTTTGAACCACAAATCAAACCACCCTGGTGGAATGACTCACACTTTTATGATTTTCATCGCAACAAAGGTCATCAAACAAATGATTGTATGAGACTGAAAAACATTGTTCAAGACATGATTGATAGAGGCGATTTGATAGTTGATGGTCTCAAAATAAATGGTGACCATGGAGCCTTTAAGAATCCTCTTCCAAACTACAACAAGGATGGAGCCTCAAGCTCGAACAATACACGGGGAGCTCGTATCAATCACATATATAATAACACCATCAATCATATATCGGTGGAGGTTAATCAAGTTAACGTCATCACAATCAGAGACAAGCGTGAACATGTATCTGTCAACGTAACAACCAGAGCTCAAAAATATGTCTTAAAAGGGCATATGTCAATGACAAATACCATACCCAAAAATCAATATGATCTAGTCAGTCAACTACGCAAAACTCCTACTCAAATATCCATACTAGAGTTGTTGAAACTTTCACCAAAACACAAAGACATCTTGGAACAAGTGTTATTGGAAACAAATTTACCTCAAGATCTGAATGCTGATAAATTCCAAGTCATGGTAGCTCATATGATAGGGCCTCGTAACCTCACTTTTTCTGAGCATGATAATATCTCATTGAGCCATCCGCATAATACTCTACTCCACATTGAAGTCTTGGTCTACAAGCATCGAGTCAAAAGAGTATTAATAGATGGAGGAGCTGGACTCAATATTTGTACCTTAAAACTTATCTGTGCATTAGGCTTCTCTGAGCAATCTATTGATCCATGCAAAAAGATCACTATCAAAGCATATGATGATGAAGAAAGATCATCTAAAGGAATAGTAATGTTGCCAATTCAAGTGGGACCAATACAAAAGGACACTATGTGCCAAGTCTTAGACATAGCCCTCAATATCTTATTGGGTCGACATTGGATACATGAAATGCAAGCAGTACCTTCTACTTATCATCAATGTGTTAAGTTCCCCTACAATGGGCAGGACATTTCTATATCAGCAGATCACAATCCTTTTCAACATTGTAATGCTATGGGGGCAACCCAAGACAGCTTGGTTCCACATAATAGAGAAGAACAAAGTAACTCAGCACCAGATCTTCAGCAAGAAAAGTCTACATCACTATCTATGGATTTCAAACAGAAGATGAAAATCAAAGAGCAGGGCATGGGAGAATACTCTTTGGAGCTGTTATGTTTAGCCAACTTACCAGTATCACCTAAATCTCATGGACTACCTTCAGCATCAACACATCAAGCAACCCAGCCCATCACCAAGTTTGATGGCACATTTATCCAACTAGGCACTCTAACACATGAATCAGAGGAGAAAGACCTCCTTAGTTGGCTATACAAGGATGAGGAAGAAGATAGTGTAGCTATTGTGGAGGTGGCTATACCAACACACCTGTATGGCAAAGGTTACCTAATCATGCAACAAATGGGATACCATGGCAAAGGACCTATCGACAAGCGTCAGGAAGGCATCACAAAACCATTAGATCCTCCTTCACAATTCAGTAAAGACAAAAAAGGATTGGGCTATGAACTCACTCTATTGCCAAAGAAGACACCATGAAAATACCAAAAACCTCAGTGGAAAGCAAAGAAGAAATACAAGGAGGACTCCTGGTAGGAAGCACTATTTGATTCAGCGGAGACAATACGCAAAGAACGTGAAAATCAAGAACAAAAGCAACATCAAGAGAAGCCCATCAAACAAAAGAAGGAAACATCTACTGCAGAAGCATATCATATTCAAGAACCAATATTTGAAAAAGAGGAATCACCTCCTGATAACATCATTCCTCCCCAAGGAGAGATAGTATATGAACAAATGCAAAGAGTGGAAGCAGGATCTGACACATAATCAAAGAAAACTATCAAACTGGTACCAATTATCAAAGACTTGTTCTCACCCTACAACATACCAGTCCACAACACTACCAAAATCTGGGATAATACCTCTGAGACTGATTCCAATGAATATGAATGGGGCAGTTGTTCTAATGTTACTGAAGATATTGGTGCAAATGACAGTCATACACCCATCTCTCAAGAAGAACATAACATAGAATCTAGACCACTTGAATTTGGTCCAAAAAATATTTATGATGCCAAGGAAAATGAGCAACGACATTACAAGCAAGTCTATATAGAAGATGATACCATTGAATACCTCGAAAAGATCCTTAACTTCTTTAACACCCAGGCCAATCATGATGATACCTCCATCCTGACACTTACAGCAGCAGAACTTGATCCACCTAACGACTCCTTACCACTTGTCTTTCCTGACCTCATAGACTGGGACGAACCTAAAACTCATGATATACCAATCTTCCCAAATGATGAATCCATTATCCATTACTTGTGTACCATTAACCCAGAAACAAACTCTACCAGTAAACAAAGTAACGACATCTGCAATCAGGGGAGTGCCAAGTCTCTCAGTCGCAAAAATAAACAACATGAAATATCTATTGCTGAAAACCAGTCAATGGCAGCAATAGATCACAAAAAAAAGTAAAAATAAAGGACGCATCTGAAGGTGAAAACCTTTTTAAGGCACCGAAAGATGGGAGACTTGACACTCTTCCTGAGCATTATCATGAGCGATCACCCATATTGATTGAGCCCACTCAATCAATCAACATTAGTACTATAGAAGCAACCAAAAATATACACCTTGCAAAATCTTTGACAGAGGACAAAAGATCAGAGTTTATCAATTTTTTTAAAGAAAAGCAAATCAGCTTTGCTTGATCATATGCAGATATGCCTAGGATTGATCCACAATTAATCATGCATCACTTATCCATTACTCTAGGAGCTAAGCCAGTCAAGCAAAAACTGCGAAAGATGAATCCACATGTGGCACTCATGGTTAAAGTGGAGCTGAAGAAACTATTAGATGTCGGATTCATTCGACCTATCGACTATTTTGAATGGATTTCCAACATCGTGCCTGTATCAAAACCAAATGGCAATATCAGAATATGCACTGATTTTAGATATGTCAACAAAGCTTGTCCAAAGGATGACTTTCCTTTGCCCAGTATCGACATAATTGTAGACCTCGCAGCAGGCCATGCAATGTTATCACTAATGGACAGTTTTTTAGGCTATAATAAAATCAAGATAGCCCCAGAGGATCAAGATAGAACAATGTTTACCTGTCCCTGGGGAACATACTATTGGAATGTCATGCCATTTGGTTTAAAGAATGTAGGAGCAACTTATCAACGAGCAATGACAACAATCTTTCATGACATGATGCATACCTTCATGGAGGACTATGTGGATGATTTACTAGCTAAATCATTCACCAGGGCA
Source organism: Cryptomeria japonica (assembly GCF_030272615.1). NCBI lineage: Eukaryota > Viridiplantae > Streptophyta > Pinopsida > Cupressales > Cupressaceae > Cryptomeria > Cryptomeria japonica. The sequence continues at coordinate 115,397,572 of NC_081409.1, forward strand.
AAACATTTAAGCATCTTAGAAAAGATTTTTGACAGATTGGAAAAGTTCCAAGTTAGGCTCAACCCTAAGAAGTGTGTCTTCGGGGTTACATCAGGCAAGTTACTAGGCTACATAGTTTAAGCTAAGGGTATTGAAGTGGATCCAGCAAAGGTGTAAGCCATTATGGAGATGCCACCACTAAAGAACATCAGCCAACTCAGATCTCTACAAGGACGGCTCCAGTCAATCAGACGATTCATCACTCAACTAGCAAATAAAAGTCTACCATTCAATCATTTTCTACATAAAAATGTACCATTCAGATGGGAAGCCAAATGTGCAGAATCATTCTATCAAATCAAGCAATATCTAATGAACCCACCAGTTCTAGTACCACCAATAGCAGGGAAGCCACTCATTCTCTACATTTCAACAACATATATATCACTGGGGGCATTATTAGCACAAGAGGATCAACAAGGCAAGGAACGAGCTATATATTACATCAATAGGACATTGAACAGATATGAACTCAACTATACATTCATTGAGAAAGCTTGTCTAATAGTAGTATTTGCTTCTCAAAAGTTCTGACACTACATGCTAGCTCACACAATTAAGCTAGTTGCAAAAATTAATCCTCTCAAATATTTGTTCAACAAAGCAACTCTTATAGGCAGATTGGCTAAATGGGTCATGATTCGTAGTGAATTTGATAGCCACTACACAGAGCGACAAGTTATCAAAGGACAAGCAATTGCAGATCAACTGGCTGAAGCACCACTACCTGGAAAACAACCTATGGAGATCGAATTTCCAAACAGAGACATTCTTGCTATTTCCACCAAACAATGGACTTTATACTTTGATGGATCCTATACTCAACATGGCTCAGGTGTGGGCATTCTGTTCATCACTCCTGAAGGACACACCATACCAAGATCATATCGGCTTATGTTTCCATGCACAAATAACATTGTTGAATATGAGGCACTGGTTATAGGTATCAAAATGGTTGTGGAATGGAGAATCACAAAATTAAAAGTCTACGAAGATTCACAACTAGTCATCAATCAAATCAACAATGACTACTAAATGAAGGACGACAAACTGCTACCATACAAGAGAATGGTGGATGATTTTAGACAATATTTTGTACACATCACCTTCGAGCAAATACCAAGGTTGGACAACAGAGCAGCCGATGCAATGGCTACTATCACTTCACTACTGCAAATTCCAGAGCAACAGAATCGTTACGAGTTTTTGGTAGAGCAACTGTTCTCCCCAACCTATGACCATTCTGATTCCCATGTTATCTATGCCTTGACCAGTTCGGACTCTCCATTATATAGACTGATATATGACTATCTTAAGAACAATATCCTACCCATTGACCTATCCCGAAACCAAAAATGCAACTTTATCTGGCAAGCCACCCGTTATACTCTCACTACTGATACTTTGTACTGTCGAGGTCTAGATGGTACTCTTCTTCGTTGCCTTGATCGTAATGAATCTGATTCCACTTAACAAGAGCTTCATGAAGGTATCTGTGGCACACATTCAAGTGGTCCTACTCTTGCTAAAAATCTTCTAAGAATGGAATATTACTGGCTGACAATGGAAAAAGACTCTTATCACTTTGCAAAGAAGTGTCCTAAATGCCAAATCCATGGCAATCTTATACATGCACCAGCATAGGAACTGCAGCCATTCACAACATCCTGGCCCTTTTTCCAGTGGGGACTGGACTTAGTCAGAAAAATTCATCCTTCATCTTCAAATGGACACAAGTTCATTATAACTGCAACAGAATACTTTACCAAGTGGATTGAAGCGGTGCCCATGACTGGAAAACAGATAGCCTCTTTTATCCTTAATTATCTGATCTGCAGATATGGCATCCCAAGTTCTATCATCACAGATAATGGACGACCTTTTAAGAACCAAGATGTGCGAGAACTATGTGAAAAATTCAAAATCCAACATCATTTTTCTACACCTTACTACCCACAAGGAAATGGTCAGGCAGAAGCATCCAACAAGACAATATTGAAAATCCTAAAGAAAACAGTGAATGATGTAGGCAAAGATTGGCATGTACAACTCAATCCAACACTTTGGGCATACAGAACTAGCATCTGCACACCTACAAGAGCTACACCTTATTCATTGGTATATGGATCAGAAGCAATTTTACCATTGGAGGTAGAAATTCCATCTCTCAGAGTCTCTTTGAAAGGCCTAATTCCAGATGAAGAGTATCAAGTCAACCAACTGCAAGAGCTAGAACTTCTAAATGAAAGACACCAATGTGCCTACACTCATCTCAAAGCATATCAGCAACTCATGTGCCGAAGCTACAACCACAAGGTCATTCCCAAAATTTTTAAAATTGGTGACCTAGTACTCAAGGAAAATCCTAGAAATCAGCAAGATCGGCAAAAGAAAGGGAAATTTGAACCTAACTGGTTAGGTCCCTATGTCATCATATCAGCCTATGGATCAGGTGCTTATCAACTAACAACTTCAGAAGGAGATGTGCTCGACGAACCAACTAACAACATCCACCTGAAGAAATATTACACTTGAGCAGTCTAATGCACAAAAAAGTCAAAAAATAAAAATAAAAATAAAAATATCAAAAATCAATGAAAAACAAATAAAAAGGTACAATAAAAGCAACTGGTGAAAACCTGGCAACAAGCGCTATTGTGAGAGAATAACTCCTCTATCTATATTTTACTACCATACCATTATATCCACAGTTAAACACTATTGGCCATCGCCTGACATTTTTATCACAATATCCATCCAGGACATACTTAGAGTAGTCACTATCTTGGTTTATCATCATATTATTTCACCGCATCTCACCATGGCTTGGTGATCACTGTACATATCCACATTCAGAGGAACACTCAGCTAGGGGTAGTATTAATCAGAACTTGCGGCAAGTTCAAGATGTCAAAACTTGTAGTAAACTCAGAACATCATATCCAGCAAACAAAACTCAAAAACCACACATTGATCACTTAACGAGATTCACAAAATATGATGGATGATTTTCTGAGGTATCAAATGTTGCATCTTGCATAAAGTTTTGACTATTTTTGCACTTGAACTTTCTTAATTATTGGATCCATCTACATTTTCTCAACAAATGCTTCATGCTAGAGAAAGTCGTGGGGACTCCAATACTTTTTAGTTTTCTGTTTGTGAGGCGATCATTTGTACTGTGTTGATACTTGTCTCGAGACATGATTCCAAGCATATCACTGAAGACATGATCCCACATTGCACATACAAATGGTTTAATCTTATTTGTTTATACGCAATCCACACTCAGGTCATCCTGGTTCAATTATACCTTGACGCTTGTGCTATCTTGCAAAATCAAAAATCATGTAAATTTTTCTCCGGTCATTATGGTTCAATTATACCATTATGCTTGTATAAATTCTCAACATATCCCAAACAAATCAATGCTTGATGATGATACCTACAAAGAAATCAAACAAAATGTGGCTATACAGGGATGACCAATGCAGAATGAGGATGCTCAAATCAATTAGTTGCATATCATTTTACAATTAGTTGCATATCATTTTACAATTAGTTGCATATCATTATCATACATCTCATTTTCAAGATACATCTCACAGCATATCATATCATACATCTCATTTTCAAGATACCTCTCACAACATATCATATCATACATCTCACATCATATCATTATCATACATCTCATTTTCAAGATACAGCTCACAGCATATCATTATCATACATCTCATTTTCAAGATACATGTCACAACATATCATTATCATACATCTCATTTTCAAGATACATCTCACAACATATCATATCATACATCTCATTTTCAAGATACATCTCACAACATATCATATCATACATCTCATTTTCAAGATACATCTCACAGCATATCATATCATAAATCTCATTTTCAAGATACATCTCACAGCATATCATTATCATACATCTCATTTTCAAGATACATCTCATAAAGATTATGCATTATCACATCATATTCATCGCATATCAAATCACATACATCTAAGCATTGCATCATCATCATAGAAAAATCAAAATCATATAGAAAGCATCATCCATGACACATCACATGAGGCTCAAGGAAAATGGTGACACATCTCATTTTCAAGATACATCTCACAACATATCATATCATACATCTCATTTTCAAGATACATCTCACAACATATCATATCATACATCTCATTTTCAAGATACATCTCACAGCATATCATATCATAAATCTCATTTTCAAGATACATCTCACAGCATATCATTATCATACATCTCATTTTCAAGATACATCTCATAAAGATTATGCATTATCACATCATATTCATCGCATATCAAATCACATACATCTAAGCATTGCATCATCATCATAGAAAAATCAAAATCATATAGAAAGCATCATCCATGACACATCACATGAGGCTCAAGGAAAATGGTGTCGTATATATCTAAAAAAATGATCAATGTACAAAATATGTCATGTCTGTACCAATACAACAAAATGATCAAAATACAATGGAGACAACGTCTCTCAGGTATGACTATCTCCTGAAGGAGACAGTCTTGCTGCAGATGTCCCAGCACCTAGATCTCCAGGTGGATTTTGTCTAGGAGGCCCTGTCACACCTCTGCTCTCTGTCCTCGACCCAGTCTCTCGAGATCGACTGGATCTCGATGCTGTGAAACTTGGCACTCGGTGCTCCTTGGGCACCGCATCCTCATAATGTCTCTGGTAGTACTCCACCTCCTTAGCTCTCAAAGATAGCTCTTTCAAGGTATCTCTCAACGGGCCACCTGTTGTCGCTCTCTGCAATCTCGCTGAGAGCTCCTCTGCTCGACCCCGATGCTCTATCTCTGTATCCCACTCGGTGGTCAGCTGAATAATCTGACGTTGATGCGCCAACAACTATGTTTGCAACTGCTACACTGACAACTGCAGAGATCTAATATGTGCATCACGTCAGAATCTGCATCTGCAGGGGTACCTGTGAAGGGGTACCCCTATCCCTCTACCTATCCTCGGTGTTGGTGGAGGTAAAACATCTGACCTCCTCCTCCAGGTCAGTCATATGAAATCATCATACCCTCCCACTGTCGCTATCACCTCTCCAATGCTCTCCTCACCCCCAGCTCCGATAGCCAAACCTCCTCTCCCTCTATCCACCATAGCCCGCCGCACTACTCTCTCCACCTGTATCCCTCTGTCACCACCATATCCTCTACTCCTCCGATCCAATCTCCCCCTATCCCCTCACTGACCTCGGCCACCTCCTCCACCATCTCTGCCATCACCTCCTCCACCATCACCACCTCCCTCATCTACCTCCTCACCAGCCTCTCCCCGTCTCCCTAGCCTCTCAAGTTGATCATCCTCATCATCATCAAAAGCGGGAATCATCTCTGCTGGATCTAATATCCTAGCCACTGCCTACGCTGCGAAGAGTGCTGCAAAGTCATCAGTCATTCCTGCATCCACTATCTCAGGGGTATAGTCCCATATCTGGTCGGCTAAATGAAAGAACTCCTCAACTATTGCCACGCTATCAATAGTAGGCCCCCAATCTGGTACATCCTGTCTTTGTCATGCATATAAACATGCTCCCTGTGGTATCCCTTGTTGTCGGCCATACTGCTGCAACACCCGGCTATGCAGAAATATCTCAATAACAAAAGATGTCTGCCCTATCAGATATTTGGACATGTATACATAGGGCATCTCCATCCCATCCTCTGCCCATACCTCACAACTTGTGTATGGTCGCCAGACGACCGTATCAATATCATCCAAAACTCTCCTCCAGTGCTCTAGTTTGCCCAGCTTGCACTGGACAACTATCCCTCGATATCCGTATGCGTAAGCACACCCAACAGGCCTATCTCTATCCGCCAGTGGCCTGGCTACGGGAATATACTCCCATGCCCATACCTGTAGCAGTGTAATTCCAGTGGATAGACTACTATAACCCAAGTACACCACCTGATGTAGATCCTTGTATAAGTGGGCCAGCATAGCCGACCCCCATGCAAAGCGGCGACCCTGTGTCACCATGTCCTCCAGGACCAACCCCCATCCTACAGCCAGTCCCTTCGACCTCCAGTCAGGACATAAGAAACCACCTATGAAACCTGCCAGCACTGATGGTAGGGGAGTGTAATCCAAATCTAAGAAATCCTGCCAGGGGATCTCGTATCCGCAAACTGTATCATCCTGCAGAATCTGGTGAAGTGCCTCTATCCCGAGTAACAATGCACCTACCACGAGAATCCATAGAATCTGGTAACAATCCTCAGGCGTCACTGTGATCTTTCCTATCACCAAATGAAAGGTGTTTGTATCACTATGCCACCTCTCAGCTAATGTTGTCAACAAACCCCGGTTAACAATAAACCGAGGCATCTCTAACAAAGAGGATAGGCCACACCTCTCAATGATATCCCTGTCAACCTGTGTCAATCATGGTATCAATGACCACAGTGTTAGAAATCGCTCTCGCGACTGAACAACTCCAAGGCGCTCCTATCAAAAAGCAAAACAAATCCAATATCAGTTTCCTCATCAAAACAGTCATATCAAAATCAAATTCATATCAACTTGAAACTTTGAAAATCTAATCAAGTTCCACATCATATCAAATCATATCAGCTTGTAAAACAACTCAAGTTCCACAATCAAATCAGCTTGTAACACAACTCAAGTTTCACATTCATATCAGCTTGTAAAACAACTCAAGTTCCACAACCATATCAACTTGTAAAACAACTCAAGCTCCACATCAATATCAACTTGAAACAATTCAAATCAAATCAAGTTCATATCAAAAACATCCCTATCAAAAACCACATCATATCAAATCAACATCAAATCAATATCAAATTGAAACATTGCAAATCAAATCAAGTTATATCAGAACTCCTATAGGACAACTTATCAAAATAGTGACACCAGACCCGCAGGCTGACAATTTGCACCTATCCCAGAAAAACTGGCAAACACTTACCTATCTTTCTTCATCCAAAATCCTACTTTACCCAAATTTTTCCCTCATGCGCTAAACAATCTTGTCTATGCACTAGCCTGCTACCTATGTGCTACCCTATCCTCTCAGCGTGCTACACCATTCACCCTATGCGCTATCCAGCATCTACGTGCTACCCTATCCTATTTCTGCATCACCTAACCTACCCGAAGTGCTAAACTACCCCATGCACTATCTTATCCTGGCCCTGCGCTGCAAACCTAACCCTATACACTAGGGTATACCTACGTGCTACCTAGGCCTACCCATGTGACCCCCTAGGAACCCTATGCGCTAGGTATCTCCTACACGCTACCCATTTTTCCCTATGCGCTACCCTATACCCCCGATGCGCTAACCTAATCCTAAGCGCTACCCTAACCTACCGTTGCACAATCCTAAACTTTTCAGATGCTACCCTATTTTATTGAACCCTACACGCTATGAAACCTATCGTATGCGCTACGCTTTGACCTCGACGTGCTAAAACGCCAAATCCGCATGACAAAATTGAAAACATGATAAAAAATGACAAAATAAAAAATCCAAAAGGGGTCAAAAAGGCTGACTTATCGGTGGTCCATACGTGACAGGCCTCCGATACCTCCAAACGTGCTCAAATCGATGAGAAGCATACGTTGACTTTTCTCCAAATATCACTTTCTCCAAGGTCAACAAGCACAAATGAGACAAAAAGAAATCACTTTTTCCCTTTTATAGGGTAAATCAAAATTAGGGTTACATGGAGGAACACATAAATTGCTCATGGTGTCTCATGCAACCCTACCAAATATCAATATCAAGAGATGAATCAAATAACCGCATTCAACATAGCCAAAAACTTTACAATGCAATGAAATTTATCAAATTTATCTAAATCAAATCAAATGTTCAAATTTTTTGATTCATCTCCCGAGGGGGCATTATCAACATCATTTATCAAATCTGGAGCATCGGTTATCAAATCTGGGGCATGGCATGAAAATCTCAAAATGACATAAAAATTGATCATAACTAAATCATGACGACACATCATTTTCTTTGAATCAACATGTGCACACACGTCACTTCAAAGAGGGGCAAAATGTAGACGTATAAAAATGACCATATTCCTAAATGAATATTCAATGTTCATTTTATTCTCTTTCCTCTATTTAGTTAAATTTAATTTAATTAAATCACCCACATTCTTCTATTTAATTAAATAAATTATTCAATTTATTTAGCTAAATTCACTTAAGCCCTTTATGTCATTTAATTGAATAAATCATTTTATTCAATTAAATCCCTTATTCTCACTTTTAATTAAATTTATATTTAATTGATAGTTTACCCCAAATTGAATAAATCTAATTTATTTAATTTCCCAACTTGCAATCAAATTGAAATAAAGCAATTTATTTTAATTAATCCTATTATCCCTCATCCACTTGCAAAATCCTACATCTCCCACTTGCCTCCTAAACCCCCTTCCTAATTTCTTCTAGAACCCATCTAATCCTAATCAATTAGTCTAAACCTTTCAATTATCCCTTTCCCCTAAATTTGAGGATGTCACTTCTCAAATTTGGACTAAAGTCTTCCAAAGGCATTAAAGCCTTTATGCCTTCAACAAGCTAACTTGTTGAATACCCCCAAATTTGGAAGGACTCTTACAAATTTGTCCCCAAAGTCTTCTAAACCATTAATGGTTAACTAACCCTTTGTGGCATGGTTAGAGACTTTTTGCCTAACTTAACCCTCATCTAAACCAGGGGTCTCATCAAGCATTCATTGCTTTGACCATGGTTATTCCTTTAACCTTTGTACAAGAGTTTATCCTTTGGGTAAAAGCTTTATCCATTGGATAACCCTAACCTAACCTTAACCCTTACCTCCTAAGGTAACCATGAGGTTTTCTCAAGTATTTAATGTTTCTTTCATCTCCTCTCAAGTAGTCTTATGTTGACAATTGTCACCATTTCATTGGTGAAATTGTAAACATGGATTGATAACTTTCAATCCTGACCCTTGATTAACTCCTTCAATCTTGACCTTCCATTGCCCTATTTTCACTATAAATAGAGCTCTCATTCCTCCATTTTAAAAATATCCATGCAAGCTTTTAGTATCTCATTTATGCTCAAATTTATCAATACATCTAGCTTCTCTTTATAATAGGAATTAATCTAATAAGCATTTTAGACTATTTCCTTTATCATTAGCTTAAATCATTAACTAGTATATCATGTTAGGATAGTATTGCTACTAACCTTATCATCTTATAATCTAGTTTACTTCGTTTGTAAAATCATGCATAGATAGGATGCATTTCATGCTAAAATTAATATAAAGCATCCCTCATTCTTGCATTCGTCATCCCTAAGCCACTTTGCTTAGTGATCTAAGAGCAAAGGCATTGGCTTGAGGGACCTTGTGAGATAGAGAACCATGGAACCAACCTTGGGAAGTGGAGTCATTCTTCATGACTCCATAACTTGCACCAAAAAGTCCTGTGGGTGTGTGAACAAGCTCTTTGAGACCACATTTTCACATTTTAAGTTTCATCGACCCGCTTTTCCCGCACACAATAACATCATCTCTTACCAGTAATTTCTGCTACTCATAATAAAGAACTCTTGGTGCTTTTGATTCTTTCCTTAATGGCAATGGATAGTCAAACTCTAATTTTTCATATGCCTTGGCTTGTGCCCCCATGCTGATCTCATTTTGGATCCATGACATTAAAACTTTGATATGGATATCCCCAATATACAATAAAGGGTTCCACTCACTGTCTGAGGGTACAACATAGCTATATAAATACAATTCACATAGCAAATTCTTCACAGCTGGTGGAGAGGTTTGGTAAGCATAAAAGAATTCTTCAGGTGTTTCTAAGGAGGGGCTAAGGTCCCTAATAATGCGGTTCAATTTGAAGTTCAAATACCGCTCCTTCAAGTGCACTGCATAAACCCTTGGAGGTGACCTACATTGCATCAACTCGAGAACCATACCAACAATTATTTCCACCTTAGCCTCTAATTCCTGAATTTTGTTTTCCCTCATTTCAATTTCTTTCTGTTGTTTATCAATAATCCCTTGCAACCTAGCCCTCTCTATTTCCCATTTTTTATAAAATATTAAAGCAATAGATAAACTGCTTAGGGATTAAGGAGGTCTAATAGGTGTTACCTTAGGCCATGGGATTTCCTCAATAAACTCCTCAATTTGTGCTGGCATCTCTCCAACATTTTCCTCAAGCTGTTGTAAAGTGTCTCCAATAGTCTCTTCAGGCTACTGTGAAATATCTCCAATAGTCTCTTCAAACTGCTTAGGAATCTCCCCAACAATTTCTTCAGACTGCTGTGAAATATTTCCAATAGTTTCTTCAAGTTGTCGTGCCACAAAAGCAAGATTTGCTAGTCTATCCTCATCAACTTCTACTTGGATTTCATCATCTACAGGGCTTCCTTTTTCTTGCATTTCAATATCTATAGGGCTTCCTTTTTCTTGCATTTCAATATCTGCAGGGCTTCCTTTTTCTTGCATTTCAATATAAGCAGGGCCTCCTTCTTCAGAAGTTTCCATCGTAATAACCTCTGTCAGATCACCTGCAGGATGAGCCTTTTGTGTCCTTCTACGTGTTCTTCTAACAAAAACCTTTGGAATGGCTGCAGGAGTTGCTTCAGTTGTTGCAGGAGTTTTTCTTTTTGTCCTACGCCTCTTGGCTGCAGGAGGAATTTGAGTTGCCTGCAGCTGGGACATGGGTTCTTCATCTGTTTCATCCCTTTCCAACTCCTTCCATTTTCTTATAGGAATTGGTGACTCTCTTTGAAGAGAAGTAGAGAGTTGTTCAACATTTTCTTCAGCTGTCTCTTCCTCCACAATAACTGCGGCTCCTTCAGCAACAAGCAAATCATTGTCTGCAACAACTACGAGGAAGAGGGTTCTGCAACATTTTCTTCTTCAATCGACGAATTCTCTGTAATAGGGGCATCTTCAACCCTCAACTGTAGTATATCCTCAAATACTCCCTATTCCATTTGTGAAATGTCTCTCAGGGACCGTTGTACAAGCAGTTTAACCAATCCATGATGGATAACAGAGTGATCTCCATTTTTTCGTGTCTCCTTAGCGCTTGTAGAAATGAGGTGGTATAGAAAATTAGGGACATTCACTCTCTGACCATGTCGTAAATGACTAAGTAATTTAAAATGAGGTGAATGCATATTTGAATATCGCCCCTCACATGTAATGTATTTCATAACATACAAAGCTACCTGAGACCACTCTCCTGGCAAGGAAACCCTTCTAGTTCCTTGTTTATCCACCATTAGGTGGAAATTGTGAACTCTACCCTGGCACTCCTTGCATCTTTTGATTCTATAAATAGTTCCCCTTCCTGTGGCAACCCCATTACTTCTGCTATTCGCTGCTCCATAGAAATAACCCTTAACCCTTTAACTGTAGCTTCTCCTTCATTGAAGGAATGCATAAATTTTGCAGCAATTTCTTTGTTATAATCTCTGATTTTCAAGAAGTAATACAGCCAGCCGTGGTGTCTAAAATAATGCTCACAAAGAGCATCCTACAGCAACACTTCATGAACTGTTGGCTCATGGCGAATTGGATCACCACCCATCTCTTACTTTGTAGCTGAGAAACAGAAGACCAAAATATCTGATAGACTTGCTAAATTGAAATTTCCATACATAACTCAATTCTGGTGACAAAATTTATTATTCCCTTGCGTGAAATAATAGCATGATAAACAATGATGGCAACAAATCAATTAGAAGTACCAAAAAGGATGGATAATCAATAACTTTTGGAAATCGAACCATAAAGCACCCCCCCAACTTAACCTAGCACATGTCCACACAAGCTGACGAGATTTCGGGGAGTGGAGTGGATTTAAAAAGGGGTATAATCATAATGAAATAATAAATGCATAATTAAAACAAAACACAATATATACATACCTATAGTCGTACGAAAAATGACGGCGAAATAAAGTGAAATGACAAGTAAGAACATGAGATGGAATGACGTGGATGGAATTTTATTTACGGAGAAGAATATTCCCATAAGATATGGAAATATTTTATTGTGAAGCGGCAAGCATGTTCACTGCAGAGGCTGTAGGAACTTAACCTTTATTACCTTGCTCAGCTGCAACATGAAGCTAATGAGTTGCTGTAGGATCATTTGTCTCATCCTATTGGGAAAATTGTTGCAGGAACTCCTCTTTAGTGGTGGGCTTATGATATAGACGTAGTCGGTGACCATTCACCAAGAGTTTAAATCAAACAGGATCAATTGTGGACAAACGAGCAACTCCATTATTGAAAACTTCTTCTATCTCATATGGACCTAACCACCTGGTTTGCAGTTTCCCCATAGCATCTTTATATCTGGAATCATACAGTAGTGCCCAGTCACCAGCTTTGAACTTCTTTTCTTTGATATATTTATCATGCCACTTTGCTCTTTGATTTTGAATCAACTCTGTCTGTTGAACAACTATTTTCCTCCATTCATCTAGAGCATTCAATTGTTGAATACGTTCTTTTTGTGCTTCAGATAATGTCATATTTAATTGCAAAGTTGTCCTCAGAGTTTTATGCTTAAATTCAATAGGCATCATTGTTGTTTTGCCATAAACCATCTTGAAAGGTGTAAAACCAATTGGTGTTTTCCAAGTTGTTCTGTATGCCCAAATTGCTTCTGAAAGCCTATGAGACCAGTCTTTTTTATGAATAGATACTATTTTTGTAAGAATAGCCTCAAGCTCCCTATTTGTAACTTCTACTTGTCCATTTGCTTGTGGATGATATGGAGTAGATTTCTATGCCTTTTATTGTATTCATTGACCAAAGTTGTTATCAATGTTGAAGTAAATTGAGGTCCTTGGTCTGAGACAATTTCCCTTGGTACTTCATATCTTGTAAATATATCTTCATAAAGAAACTCAACCACCTTATTATCTCTTGCATGTGTCATGGCATGAGCTTCCACCCATTTTGTTACATAGTCTGTACATACCAAAATATAGGATCTGCCATTAGAAGGTGGATCAATTGGGCCAACAAAATCTAATCCCCACTTATCAAATGGTGCAACTGATATTTGTGGATATAGTGGCATGTCACCAGATTTTGCAGGTCTTCCCATTTGCTGGCATCTGTCACAATTCCGTGTGTACTATGTTGCATCCTTATGTAATGTGGGCCAATAGTATCTTGTATTGAGTATTTTCAGTGTTGTTCTTTTGGCAGCAAAATGGCCTCCACATGGCTCATCATGACATGCATGCAGGATGGCATACGTTTCATCTTCTCTGACACATCTTCTCATGACTTGGTTAGGTCCAGTGTAAAACAGACAATCAACAATCCATGAGAAGTTAAAACTTTTTTCAACTAGCAACCTTCTTTCCTTAGGAGAGAAATAAATTCACATCTTAGCAGCAGCTAAATAGTTGGCAATATCAGCATACCAAGGAGTGTGAGCTTGGATGAGAAATAAATGTTCATCTGGAAAAGCATCATCTATCACTGTAGAATTTTCTTGTAATTGAAGTCTTGAAAGATAGTCTGCAACCACATTAGACTTCCCTGGTTTATCAACAACTGTGATATCAAATTCCTGCATCAACAATAACCAGCGAGCTAATCTACCAGTAATTGATGGCTTATTCATGAGATATCTTATTGCAGTATGATCTGTATGCACAAATATGGGATATCTCGTGATATAATGCCTAAATTTGTTGAGTGCATATATAACAGCTAGCATTTCCTTTTCAATGACTGTGTAATTCAACTCAGGTCCCTGTAAGTTCTTGCTAATATAATATATTGCATTTTCCAATTTGTCAATTTTTTGTCCTAACACTGCTCCTATTGCATAATCAGATGCATCTGTATGGATTTGGAATGGTAGAGACCAATTTGGGCCTTTAAGAACTAGTGCTTGAGTCAAAGCATGCTTAAGCTTTAAGAAAGCTTCATTGCATGCTGGGGTCCATTTAAATTCCATATCTTTGGTAAGCAGTGAATATAAGGGACTTGCAATTTTATTGAAATCTTTGATAAACTATCTGTAGTATCCAACATGACCAAGAAAACTTCTTACATTTTTTTGCTTCATAGGGTCATTAATAGGCTGAATGACCTTAATTTTTGTTGGATCCACTTGAATGCCTTTTACAGAGATATGATGACCAAGGACCATTCCTTCTTGCATCATAATGAAACATTTCTCACTATTTACTGACAAATTGTAGTCTTCACATTGCTGCAAAACTTTTTTCAGATTACCCAATGCTTGCTCAAATTCAGAACCATAAGTTGTAAAGTCATCCATATAGATTTCCATAATGTCTTGAGAAATATCAGAAAAGATACTGATCACTACTCTTTGAAAATTGGTTGGAGCATTAGACAACCCAAAAGGAAGAACATAATATGCATACGTGCCCCATGGACAAGTAAATGTTGTCTTCTCTTGATCCTCCGGAGCTATCTGGATTTGATTGTAACCATTGAATCCATTAAGGAATGAAAAGTATCTTTTACCAGCCAAGGAATCCAATACCTGATCCACAAATGGTAATGGAAAATGATATTTTCTTATTGCTAAGTCCAGGGCTCTATAATCAACACATACCCTCCATTTTCCTCCTTTCTTAGGGACTATGACCAGAGGTGATACCCATTGGCTGTCAGAGATAGGATATATAAACCCAGGTTTTAACAACTTCTGCAACTCTTCTTTAACTATCTCTTTTAAGGCAGGATTGATTCTTCTTTGAGGCTATCTGAGTGGGCAACACTCTTCCTTTATATAAATACGGTGGGTGCAAACTGTTGGATCTATCCCATGCATATCCTTGTAATCCCATGCAAAAGCATTTTTATGAAATTTCAGCAAGTCCACAAGGGCCTCTTTTTGAGTATCTGATAGATCACTATTGATATTCAAACATTTATTCAACTCCACTTCTATCTTAATAGTAAGATCAATCTGGTTCATATCAGAAAAATGAGAAGAAGATACTTCCTGCGGCAATAGAGTATGCAATATATCAATGGCTGCAGGAAAGTCCAAACCTACAATATTCGGAACCAATTCCTGTGATTCTTGCTCTTCTATTAATTCATTTATCAGGATTTTATAAAGAATTTATTCCTCATCATGTAATTGCATGAAAGGCCCTCGATTAATCATCATAAGGTGATTAATAGAGTCAACTCCCTTAGGATTCTTCTCCCAAAATAGGTCAAACGAGTTGTTGTTCAAGCTGGGGTTGTGCTGGAGAATATAAGGCTAATGTTTTTGTAGAATTCCCATATGAAATAGTCATATCCCCTAAACTACATCCAATATATGCATCAGTTGTGGTAAGCCAAGGTCTACCCAAAATCATCGGATATCCTCCCAATGTTGCTTTTGGAGAAAAAATCATTAAGTCTGTAGGGTATTTCTAGGAATCCAAAATAACTACTACATCCTCAATGATACCATCAGGTCTCACTGTAGAGCTATCAACAAGCTGTAGAACTTTGGGTGTAGGCCTTAAACTAGTGATTTCAAGTTGTTTCATTACTTCCCTTGTCATCACATTAATGGATGCCCCTAAATCAATCAAAATATTTTTTATTTGACTGCCATTAATGACTATATTCACAACAGGACTACCTAGATCAAAATATTTTGGAATGGCAATCTTGCCTAACATAATATCTGCTAGTTGACCCATAACATGCACTGTTTGTGGATCCTTTTTCTTCCTACCAGGTTTTTTTAGACATGCTTCTCTCAGTGCCTTACCATATATGGGAACATCTTTTATTGCTTACAACAATGGAATTTTAACACAAATATGCTTCAATTGATCTATAATATCAAAGCCTTGCTATTGTTCTGTGGGAACTTCCTTTTCTTGCAATCTGTGGGGAAATGGTGGCAATATTTGGTTCTGAGGTATTGTATCTGTTGGATTAGAGATTTCTTGCTCCTCTTGTACCTCAGTAATAACTGGATGAGAGGGATTAGGCAGAGTCATCCCAGATCGGAGGTGAATATCATTTAGAGATAAAGAATAGGGTGGGTATTGATTAAGATCAGCTGAATAAGCTGTGGTTGTTGCTGAGACTTAATATTAGGATTTGGTAGCGGTTGAGTAGGCAACTGCATTGGTTTAGGTGGTACAACAATGGCTGCAGGAGGAAGCATTAGTGAAGGAGGTTGTGGTTGCTGGATAGGCAGCTGATAACCAGAAGATTGGGCATTCCATGGTTGACTCCCTCTCCATTGAGAAGTAGGTTGCCAATTCCCTTGAAACTAGTTTCCTTGGCCCTGAGGTGGGTACCAGTTCCCTTGTGGCTGCTGCCACTATGGCATTTGATTACCAAAATGCTGCCCTTGGCCTTGAGAACCATACCAATTTTGATAATTACCAAAATTTTGAGAATATGGTGATTGCCATTGGTTATTTGGTGCATAAGAATTTCCACTATAACAAGAAAAAGAAAGTGGATCTGAAGGCATACCTTGTCTTTGGAAATTTGGTCTTCTTTGTGCAACATAGAAGACTTACTTGCCCTCACCTTGAATTGGCTTGAATTCAGGTACCTCCACATTTGCAACCATTTTACATCTGCAATCCTTCTTTTGTTGTTTACAATGAGGGCAGAATTCTGCAAGAAATGCATCAACTTCTTCATGCTTCTTCTTAGCTGCAAGTGTATCCAACTGGGTAGCCATATTATTTATAATATCCTCCTTAAAGTCATTTAACAAATGACTAAGTTCCAATCTAGAAACTCCAGTTCCAGATGCTGATGATGGTGCTCCTGGTTTAAAACGCCTATTCTTCTTAGAAGCAGATCTGGAATACTTCTTGCAAATTTGTCCTATTTCAGCCCAAGTGGACTATGTAATGTCACCTCCTCCCATAAGATCCAAAGAATCAGTGCATTCATCACTGATTCCCCTCAAAAATATCAACTTGAGGGAATCTTCATTGAGAGTACTATGCTTGGACTTTTTGACACTAAACAGGAACCTTTCCAGATAATCTTCAAGACTCTCATCTTCAGTTTGTGTCATTCTAAAGATATCACCCCCATGACGATCAATACCTCTACAATAATCTTTGTATTTTGCAAGAAACAACCATTTCATCTCATCCCATGTATTGATTGTGCTACTACCCAAGCTCATAAACCATCTCAAGGATGACTCCTTTAAGGTGGCAGGAATTTTTTTGAGTCTATGGGCATCTGTAGTATAGTCAAAACTCCTACAGAGAACATCAAACTCAAACAAAAATGTGTCTGGATCCTCTGTCACCAATCCATAGAATTTAGGGAGTGAAGATGCTGGAATGTTCTTGAGATTAGCATTATCATGTTGATCAGATATGGGAAACTAAAACATTGGACCTGGTGGTGGTGGTGGGTTATTTCCACCAGGAGGTGGGTTCCCTTGCATTGGACTTGTGGGGGTTGTTACTATAGGAAATTCTTCTTCTTGAAGATCAAAGAGGAGCTGAAGACTACCTTCTGGAAATTCAGATTCATGGTGGTTCAAATTTTGTGGGGTTTGGTAAAGCTCAGCAAAAGGATTTATATATGGGAAATTATCTTCTGCATGATTAGAATGAGTGGGCAGAAATCTACCTCTGGGGTCTCTTCTTCTTCTATGCATGTAGATTGATGAAAATTTTCAAACAATCAGGTATACCAAAAAATAATTAACTAAAACCTGAAAAGAATAATAACCGTAGGAGGTTCTTAGTTTGACACCATCCCCGACAACGGTGCCAAAAATGTCTACCCCAATAATAAGAATAATAATTCTAATTGAATACTCAACCCGAAGTTTGGACATTCATCTAGTAAAGTTACTATTTTCATGGCTTGTGCTCATTTGATTGTCAACCCAGGGACGTAATACTTGAAATGGGTCTGCACTATATATGCACTAAGTTCCTTCAATAGCTATTCTGCATTACTGCAACAACTAACATTATGCGAAGAAGGAAGGCAAAAATGGAAATTATGGAAAGGCTACAGGAAAAACTTCTACATAATATTCATAAAAGCAATGCTGGAAAGATCTAATATGGATAATAGAGATTACTCTATTCTGGCTTGGCTGCAGGAAGAGTCAGTGGATCTATTTCTAGTGGCTGTAGGAACTGTCTAAGCAAGAACTTCTACTGTGACTAAAGAAAGAAAACTAATTTTAACGAACACACATAGGATCAATCACCAAGTGGGCACCCTTGGATGAGTGATACCAAGCTTCCATAAAACTACTTTTAATAGATCAGAACAACATAATTTTATTCATTGCTTCCTAAAAGTGATTACATATTTTGAAAAGAAACTCAATAATGATTATCAAAGATCTTCTGCTCTATTCCTTTCTATTCTGTCTAACCTCTGAGAAAAAGAAGAGCTTATTATTAAAGAGAAGATCAACTACAATAGACAACACAAATCATGCCCAAAAGAAGAGGCAGATGATTGACCGATAAAGAAGATAACTAGAGCTTGGCTGCAGGAAACGTGGATCTAAACCAAACCACAGTCTTTGCATGTCATGGCGGTGTTTGCAAATTCAATGCCCACTAAAGTTAGACATTGGTAGTGGCGCTTGACTGCTCCGCCTATGCCGTACCTTGCACTTGCTCAGCTCCTCTTCAGTTTGATCTTTAATTATCTCTTATGTAATCTTTCCTTCATCAGACATGATAGGAGAATATCCACCGTGACATCATTTATTACCTGCACTACAACAAAAACTACATACAAGGACATAGTTAGGAGTTTTAGAGTGTAAGGTTGGATTTACCCTGGTGAATCTCAACCATGCTTGAGCGACAAGTGAGCACTCCTAGAGAGCTTAGATGTCTAAATTGATTAGAAGACAATTTGAACAATGCAAGAAGCCCACTAGGATAACATCTAACTGAACTTGATGGAGGGAGCTCAGGTCCAGGTTCAGAATTCAAATTTGAGCGGGAGTTCTGGATCAGTGTCGAGACAGATTGGTGCAGATGATTCAGAGATTCCTATAGATGAAGGGAGCTCAGGTAGTAAGGATCCCGATGCTCCCTTGGATTCGGGGGACCCAGGGGGAGGACCAAGATCACGAGAAGAGCGAATAGCAGGTGATAGTGGGAAAGGTCAGGCTCAAACATCAAAATCAGAAGACGATAACTCGAAAGGATCTCTAGGACAGCAAGCAGCTAGCGGTTCAGAGAACACAGTGGAAGGTAAAGTATCTCCTGAAAAGGATCTTCCGTCGACCCTAAAGGATCTTAAGGGGGGTCCTAGTTTGAATGGACATACTTGTATGTGGTCCTCTCTATTCGGAGTCAAACCCAAAGGTAAGTCCTCACTGCCCCCGGTTAAAAATACCTCGAATGTGTCTCAGGGCAAGTTTGCTATCTCTGTTCCAGACCAAATCATAGACCAAAACATTGCTAGAATGGAAAATACTTTGATTGGTAACTTTTTGGGGACTAGATGGAATATAGAGATCGTTCGTGGATTTGTCAAAAGAAAGTGGAACTTGAAAGGCCAGGTTGATGTGGTTGCAATGAACAAAGGTTGTCTATCCTTCTCTTTTTCCTGTGATGAGGATAGAAGAAATATTCTCTATAGTGGCTGATGGGCAATAGGTAAATACATCATGTACATCCAAAAGTGGTACCCTAATGCGGGAAAAGGAAAAAAAAAATTGGTTCAAGTTCTGGTCTAGATTAAACTCCCTGGGATCCCAATGGAATTCTGGAAGGAAGATGTGCTACTAGGAATAGCCAATACCTTCGGGGAGCTTATCGCTATTGACTAGGTCACGACATCCAGAAGAAGGCTTATTTACGCTAGGATTTGTGTTGGAGTTGGACCTGATACGAGCATGCCAGAGGAAATAGAGATAGAATCTAAACTGGGGAAGTGGAGGCAGAATATTGTTTATGAATCAATCCCTTTTTCTTGCTCTGATTGTTAAAAAAGTAGGACACTGGGCTAAAAAATACCGAAATAATGAGGGTAAATCTTATCCCCAAGATAAGGTTTGGAAAAAAGTTGATAGTTCTCTAAAAGCCTTGGAGTCCAATGACCCAGATCAGAAGAAACCATCTCAGGTTGGAAGGACAGAGGAAGAACTCACCAGTGAAATGGGAAATGATCTAAAGAAAGTAGATAGCAAAAAAATAGATCCTCAGGAGATGGAGCAGAACGGTAAGGATCCAGAGCACAGAGAAAAAGTCACAAATAGAATGAGGAATCAGAAGAGGATAAGACAGAGTTAGTCTCAGATAAGTTTGAAAGTAAAGGGGATAAAACACCAACAGATAACAAAGAGGAAGGAGATAATTTCAACCTTGTATCAAATTCTCAGAATCTGGACAAAGAAACAAATTGGTTCCAGGAGGCACAACCTGATAACATTCTGGATCAAGGGCTATTGGAAATCTCATTAGCTTCCCCAGCAAAAGTAAAGTTGACCTTTCCGGAGGAAAAAGACCAAAATGGGGAGATGAGGAAGACATCAAAAAGGCATTGGGGAAGAGTGAAACAAAGCAGGAGGAAGAAGAAGTAGCAGAGGACAAAAGAAAGAACAAGAACCAAAAAAAGAATAACAATAACTTTATCAATAGTACGCTGACTAGAAATACCAGAAGCAGGCTTGGGGATGTGGGGGCGCAACATACTTCTCTAGGAAGACATTCAAATGCAAAAAAAAAGATCAATGGAAACAAGCAGGAATATTGCAGATGGAACTCAAAGAACCATCTTTGAGGCAAGTATTTCTAAAAATCCATGAAGATCATCTCTTGGAATATTCGAGGACTGAATAGCCCTCACAAACATGATTTAGTTAAAAATATGATTAGAGATAAAAACCCTGATATTTTTTTGATTCAAGAAACTAAGATGACAAAAGATAAAGTAGAAAGCTTTAAGATGTTCAAAAATGGAGGAGCCAATGGAGGGAGTTCTGAAGGTGCTTCGGGAGGAATTGTTACCTTCTAGAACAAAAATAATGTAGGTGAGGTGTTGATTCAGGATAATAATTTGGTTTGTACTAGATTTAAGCATCTTAAAAATTGCACAACTTGGGTCTTAACTAATTTATATGCTCCTAACACTAAGACTGGTAGAAGTGAGATGTGGAGATATCTTACTGGGTTAAGAAGCAGGTTTGTTGAGGACAACTAGATTATTATGGGAGACTTCAACACCCCCTTGAAGGAAAATGAGAAAAAGGGAGGGAGTCAAGCTAATCTGGACAGTAGATTGGACTTGATGGACTTTATTAACAATAATGCCATCCATGACCTGGAGTTGCAAGGAGTTAAATTCACTTGGACTAATAGAAGAAGTGGCGAGGACTTGATTCAGGTTAGACTTGATAGAGCTCTTCTATCCTTAGATTGGTATAACCTTCATGATTGCTTTTTATCTTCTCATATAATGGCAAGATCTGACCATTATCCAATAACCTTTATGGCTGAAGCAAAGAATAGAAGGAGGCATTTCCCTTTCAGATTTGAAAGAATGTGGACTAGGCACCCGGATCTAGAGAGTAAGATTAAGGATTGGTGGTAGGTCAGTATTGATGGAAATGCCATGTACAAAGTGGTTAAAAAGCTGAAGATTATTAAAGATAATGTTAAGAAGTGGAATAAGGAATGCTTTGGGAATATCTTTGCCTTGAAAGCCACAATTCTCTTAGAGCTTAAGAATATCCAGGATGAGATACAAAATAATGGTCATATTAATACATCTAGAGATGTTGAGGATGCTATTCTTATGAGATACCATGATATTATAGCTAAATAGGAAACCTATTGGAAACAAAGATCAAGAAATATCTAGTTGAAGGAAGGGGACAGGAATACTAAATACTTCCATATGTCCACCCTAAGACATAAGGCCATTAATAGGATAGCTTAGATTAAAGTGAATGGCAGATGTGTTGAAGAAGATGAACCCATGAGCAGGGCTGCTATGGACTTTTTTCCAACTTACTTGCTAAGGACCAAAATTTGGATATGCAAGCCCAAAGGAATCTCCTAGACAGTATACCTACCATTTTAGGGGATGAGCAGAAAGCTCACCTAACAACTATCCCTTCCCATGATGAAATTCTGATAGCTGTCAACTCCTTTGAAGGCAACAAGGCCCCAGGCCCAAATGGTTTTCCCATGTTTTTCTTTCAAAAGTATTGGCATATTATTGGAGATGATGTGTCCAGAGTTGTGAAAGAGGTTTTTGGTGCTAGAATTTTTTTGAAAGAAGTTAATGGTACCTTTATTGCTCTTATCCCCAAAAAGATGGGGGTTGATACCATGAATATCTTTAGACCTATAAGTCTATGCAACTCTTTTTACCAGATAATTTCCAAGGTTCTAACTTCTAGAATCCTAAAGTTGCTTCCCTCTATCATATCGCCTCAGCAAAGTGGTTTTGTCTCGGGTAGACAAATCTTGGATTCGATCATCTCTATCCATGAAAATATCCACTCTTTATCTTTCTCTTAAAAAGAAGGTTTTTTTTTTTTCTGAAGCTAGACCTCTCTAAAGCCTACGACAGAGTAGATTGGGATTTTATGATGGATGTTCTCTCTGCTTTTGGCTTCAGCTCTAGAAGTATTAGTCTTATCAGCCAATTAGTCTCTTCAGCCTCTTTCTCAGTTTTAATGAATGGATCTCCTTCTCCTTTCTTTAAAGCTTCTAGAGGCCTCAGGCAGGGGGATCCTCTATCCCCAGTTATCTTTATTATTATGGCAGAATTTTTGGGGAGATGTATTGGGAAGCTGGTTGAGAAAAGGGAGATCTGTGGTTTGAATCCTTCTTTTGCGGATCAAATATGTTCTCATTAGTAGTTTGTTGATGATTCTATAATAATGGGGAAAGCTATAGTGAAGGATTCTAGAAGTTTAAAGAAGGATCTCGATAGCTATGGAGTTGCTACTGGACAACTTATTAATTGGTCTAAAAGCTTTGTTTATTTTATCAATACCTCGGAGAGAAGGAGGATTAAAATTAGTAATATCCTAGGTTGTCAAGTTGGAAGTCTTCTCGCTTCTTACTTGGGGCTACCCTTATGCCATGATCCACCTGATACTTTTTGGGGAGCCTTGGTGGACAAATTCCACAAGAAGCCAGTTACCTAGAAGGGTTCTCTTCTTAGCCAAGCAGGTAAGGTTCAACTGTTGAAATCTACTCTACAAAGTATCCCTCTCTATGCCATTAGTCTCTTTAGAATCCCTGCCAAGTATGCAGAGGCCATTAAAAATATTCAGAGAACTTTTTTATGGACTAGGGTTGAGGAGAAGAAGAGAATGAATTTGATTGCATGGGAGAAGGTTTGCAAGCCTATAAGAAAGGGAGGACTAGGTCTTAGAAGAATAAGAGACATAAATGAGTTCCTTATGGCCAAGCAGATTTTGAGAGTGTATAAAAATGAAGGAGAGTGGAAACTGATATGGGATAAAATATATAAAAGTCAATGTCTGGCCCTTCAAAGCTTCCTTAAAGCAGAAAATATCTCAATTGGGTCCAATATCTAGAAAAATGTTTCTAGAACTAGAAACTTAATTGTCAAAGGTGCAAAATGGAAATTGGGGAAAGGGAATCTTATACAATTTTCTAGGATGATTCTTGGCTTCTGGATTCCCCTTTGAATGAAGACCCTGAGTGGAGCAGATTTCAGAACCAATGCAAGGAAAGATTTGGATCTAAGGTGGATGATTACTAGGAACATGGACAGTGGAAGGATTTATCTTAGGTGGATCAGTCCTTGAGCAGATTGAATAGACTTATGAACTCTATGGTAAGGGTTGAAGAGGAATAGCTATTAATTTGGAAACTCACAGCTAGTGGTACTTTCATTGTGGCCTCTTTGTATCATCAACAGTTCTCCAACATGG
The DNA here is from genome assembly GCF_030272615.1 of Cryptomeria japonica. Lineage (NCBI taxonomy): Eukaryota > Viridiplantae > Streptophyta > Pinopsida > Cupressales > Cupressaceae > Cryptomeria > Cryptomeria japonica. Next base: position 115,421,581 of record NC_081409.1, read on the forward strand.
AAAGCCCATGCTGGGCTAAGGCATGGGTGAAAGGCCTCACCCCTAAGATTAACATTTTCTTCTGGACTGCCCTATAAGATAAAATTCTAACAATTGAGAATATCAGAAAAAGAGGTATTAGTATGCCTAGTGTTTGTATTCTATGTAATCAGAAGGAGGAGACCATTAATCATATGCTCTTTCATTGCCCTTTCTCTACTGATGTCTGGGGAAGCTGTCTGGACCACTTCAAAATCAATTGGGGTTTCCCCAAGTCGATTCAAGAGGTTTTCAACTCTTGACATCATCCTTCAAGGAATAAAACCACGACTTTATTATGGAAAATCGCCCTACCTCATATGTGTTGGGGTATATGGAAAGAGAGAAATGACAGAATTTTCAAAGAAAAGGTTTCTAAAGCAAAAATTGTGTTTGAGAAGATAAAAAGAAATATAGTGGAAAATATGAATATCATAGGAGGCATTGATAATCCCCAAGATAAGGATGATCAAGTTATTTACAAAAAGTGGAGATTAAAGGGTCGAGAACACTCTCAGATCAACCCTAGAGAGGGTGTGATATGGATCAGTCCGCCGAAAGGATGGATGAAAATTAATTTTGATGGTGCCTCAAAGGGTAATCCAGGTGTTGCAGGATGTGGAGTGGTACTCAGGGACGAATGGGGAATTTGCAAAATCATAAAAAGTATTCCCATAGGAAATCAGACAAATCGTGTTGCTGAAGCGATGTCGGCTTACCATGGGATGATCCTTGCTAAGGAAGCTAAATGCACTAAATTTTGGTGTGAAGGAGACTCAATGAACATAATCAATTGTTTAAATATGAAATTCCCACCTTCATGGTCAATTAGTAATGCTATTAAAGCAACTAAGAAAATCAGCGAAGAATTTGAAATGTGTGTTTTTACACGTGTATAGGGAGGTCAATTCCTGCGCTGATTGGGCTGCCAACTTGGCTTGCCAATCGGAAGACATCATTACTAATCATGGTGAAAGTGAGATTGCAAGTGAAATGAAATCCCTGCTTAATCTGGATTGAAGCCAGGCTAGGCAACGTGGTACTTTTAATCATTATTTCTAATGCCTCTTCCGCCTTTTTTGATGCAAGGTTATTTCAAAGATAATGAGCATTTATATAGGTGTCTTATCATAATTATCTAGCACGGATTCTAGGTGTTCTTACAAGGCATCCACAGAAACCAGAGGAGAGGATATCAAGCTAAGAGAAGAAATTTCAAGGATAGTGCTGAAAAAATGGGAGGTAACAAGAAAATATTCGAACCCACCTCTTGCTCTGACTGGAAAAAGAACAACGAAGTCTGGGATATCCTTCAACAGGGGGGTTTGAATGTTTCCTTGGAGCAGCTAAATGGGAAAGATCCCACAATTACCAGCTATTTCATCAAGAACTAGAAAAATGGTAAAATCCTGGTCGGGTCCCAGATGATGAATGTTGATGAAGAGGTCATTGTTGAAGCCACGGGGATGACTACTGAGGGAATGAAATTTTACAAGGATCACAACATATCAGATAAAGCAACGGATAAGTTTCCAGTCACAGACGAAGAGAGGAGAAAGATGATTAAAATTGACAACTCCTACCATGCTCCAAAGAGGATTTGCAGGTCATGGAGGTTTGTTTTATTTGCTTCTATTGCCTACATTACTTTAGACGGTAGGTTTACCAGAGCCTATGGGCATCACTTTGTTTTGCTCAACCATTTCTGCCATGGGGAAAAGGTGAGCTTGCCTTATTTTCTTGCATGCTCTATGGACCACACTATCAAGGATGTTCAGAAGGATCCTAAAGGCAACCATGCCCTCCATCAGGGGCTTATGGTCCTGGTTTATAAAATGCTTTAGGGAAAGTGCATTGAAAAGCTTATCAAAGGTAAAAATGCAAGATATGAGACTACGGAGAGTGAAGCTAGCGGATTCAACTTTAAATCGAAGACTGAGGGAGAATCGGAAGAGACTAGCAAAAAAGGGAGGAATAAGGCTAAGAGGAAAAGGATTGTGGTGGATTCAGACATGTCAGAGTCTGAAACTGAATCCTTTGAGAAAAAAATTGTTAAAACAAAGAAAGGGAAAGCTACTGGAAACAAGACTCAGAAGAAGAACACTAAAAAGGGTAACAACAAAGACATCAGCCATATTTTGGTTGATTCTGAAGAGGATGCTGAAGAAAATAAGAAGGATGAGGGTAAGGATAAAGAAGGGGAGGTTAACCCAGTGATGGGAAACATTGAGGTTTTGAATACCACAAGTCTACAGAAGGAGGATAAAGGGGATAAAAGTGATATTGGTGACAATGATACTGTAAAAGCTTTTTGTGAGACCATCGCTACCATGGTGAAGGATATCAACAGTTTGAAGATTGATACGAAGGCTATAGCAAGAGTTACGGTTGGTGATAAGCCCCTGGCAGGACATGTTAAAGAACTGGTTGTTGTTCTGCACAATGCGGAAGCTATTGAATGTATGGTGGGTAAAATCATAGCAATGGAAAACAAGGTCAATAAGATGGGAGATACCAAGGAAATGGAAAATAAAATGAACAACATGGGTAGCAGAATCGACAGGCTGGAACTCAATGTTAAGAAGATTGCAGACCAAAATTTTCAAATCCTCAAAGCTTCGGTGGATAACATGAACATCCTAATCAACAGGTTTGAGAACAATGCTGAGAAGGATGGTGATAAAGAGCAGCTAGACAAGAAGGGTCATGAAATGAGGACTAGAGCTAACACAAAGAACAAGGGTGACATCAAAGGTCATGAGCTAGAGGAATTAAAGACCTCGCCGAACAACATGAAACAAATGGTTGTTCATGCTAAGGAAATCATGAAGAGCATTTAGATCTATGTCTTTGTTTTTGCAGGGTTCCTTGGTCCTGTCTTTTTGCCGTCTCTATGCTTTCCTTTCGCTGTCTGTTTTTGGTTTTTTAGGTTATGTTTTGTAAGATGATCCGTTCCGGTGGGATCTTTTTTGTCTTTTTGAAGTGACTAGGCACTTTTCTTTCTCGTTGCTTTGTTCTCCTGGATTGTACAAGGTTCAGGTACCTTTCAAATAACTGCTTTTACTTAATCAAAACATACAAGGACATACACACGTATTTTATTTAATTAACACATCTATTAATTCACATATGATATTACCCTAAATAATCTACATGGCAACAAGAACAAATCACAAGGCTGCAGGAATAAATGGCATGGCTGTAGGAGTAAAATGGCAAAGTTCAAACATGATTTCATAAGTTCAGGTTTAACACATGGAATACATATAGTCAATTTACAATACATCACTACTACTATGCAAACCAAAAGATGTCAAAAACTTAAGAGTTATGATGATAAAAACATGACAAAGTCTCAACTTATCAGCCCTCACTTGGAAGAGCACTTGATCTCTTAGATGACAACCTAGAGAACGAGATTCATGTATGAGAATGATTCTAGGATCAAAATGGGTGCAACTAAGATCCTAGTGAAATGCTAAGATGATATGATGAAGATGAAATGCAAAATTAGATGATTAAGACGCTAAATGAGTTCCAAATTAAAAGTTAAGATGATGCTACATGAGTGAATTAAATTATGTGAGTATGCAATGCTAGAAAAGATACAAAATTAAGCTAAAAGATGAACTAAAATTAATCTAAATGCTATGAGATGGATGATTGGATTCTTGAAGATACTTGGATGCTTGAAGATGGCAAAATGAGCTCCTTAACCTTCGAAATGACTATAATTTGGCTGCACAAGATTGTTGTATTATTTGAAGAAGGAATGAGATCTATTTATAGGCAAAATAGATAAATGGATGGTTGAGATTAAGTAATCTCAAAAAGGGCTAGGATTGAAAGTTATCAATCTATGGGAGAGACTCAATCCAATCCCAAGTTGACAAATGTGACCTTGAGAGGGCTTGAGAGGATGCTAAACAAGCATTAGATGCTAAGCAAGCAATTAGGGATAACCTCAAGGAGTGACATCATTGGATAATGTCATTAACTAGGGAGGCATGCTATTACCAAAGAGGTAAACTCTTGTGCAACATGGGAAAATGCTAAAGGGACAACCATCATGGCTAAGGTGTGTGGGCTTGTAAGAGGCATTAAATGCCTTTTGAAGACTTTGGAGGCTAACTGGCTCCAAGAGTAAAACCACTAGTGGTTTATGTAAGAGCCTTACATGTTTGGAAGACTCAACAAGTTTAACTTGTTGAAATAGATAAAGTCTTAAATGCATTTGGAAGACTTTCTTCCAAATTAGAAGAAGTGACTCCCCCAAATTTAGGGAAAGGACATGATTAGGGGATTAGACACGATTAAGGTGGATTAGAGGGTTTCTAGAAGAAATTAGGATGTAAGTGGGAGATGTAGGATTTTGCAAGTGGGTGAGGGAAAATAGGTATTTTAGCAAAACAAAATGATTTAATTTAATCAAAAGGGATGCAACTTGCATATGTAGGAATTTGCAAGTGGGGGGAATATTCACAAATAAATAATGATTTATTTATTTATTTGCAAAGGGGATTTTCAATTAAATGTGAATTTAATCAAAAGGGGAAAAAGGGATTTTAATTAAATAAATCAGATTTATTTAATTAAATGGCCAAGGGTACTTAATCAAACCTTAGTTTAATTAATAGGTTAGGCTAGAAGAAGGAGATTTAATCAAATCTTTAATTTTATTAAAAGGTCAATTAGAAGAATAGGGATAATTAATTGGAAGAATTAGGGATAATTAAATGAATAAAATTCACTTAATTTATTGTGCAACTTTTAGGTGTCTACACACACACACACATCGTCATCATGCATTGCATATACAAGTATAACGTTCAACCTCAAGATAAGGTCAACCAATTGTTTACCAACTATGGACATGTGAAAGACTAAACTCATGGAGTTCTCCATTTGAGATAACTCAAGTCACCTCTAAGGGTTCCCGGGTGATGAAGTGTTCCTCAACGTCACTACCTTAGCAAGTATATTAATTATAACTTGTTGTTGATTTATGAATAATATGTTGGGCGACTTTTGATGTGTAGGGATTTTCTCCTTACAAGGTTTTCCCCACATAAATCATTGCGGAGTGGTATGCATGTTATTTATGTTTATTTTTATTAAGTTTTTGTAACTGTTGTAAGGATTTGTAAAAGTTTTTCATCACCCTCCTCTCAAGATTAGTGTAGGAAGTTGTTCTGCTACCTTTACTTCCTTATAAGAGTTACTCACCGTGTGCACCCATAGTTAATGTTGTCTACATGTGAATGGATAGTTAGGGATAGTCGCTTACATGTGAAACCCATAGCAAAGGTGGCCAAAGACTTTAACTTGGTTAGCTCTATCTTATCATATGAAAGTACATTATGAGTAACTATAGGAGGTGATGCTCTTCGCTTGCACCACTCTGAAAGGTGGCAAAATGGTCTTACACAAGGCTATACATGTACTCTAAGGAAATGCTCAATATAAAATAAGGGTACATGAGGCCTAATCTATGAATAAATTGAGAATACAAAAAATATTAAATAGCTAGGAGAAGAGGGTAACCCACCTTTCACCTTCACTTCCCCAATATATAAAGTTCTTGGGAGCTTAGCTCAAATAAAAAAGGTACAAATTTTAAGAGGCATGTCTTTTGATTCACCCTTTTCTATTTATAATTTAATAGAACATTGCATTTGAGGTTATTCTTTAGGGCAATGAAATCCCTTGATAGGCCTCTAATATAGTTAAGGATGGAGGGTCTAGAATGGACTATCCATCCTTACAACAAAACTCCACAAAACGCAACATAAAGTGAAGGTGAACAGAAACATGAACTTTATTGATTATAATAAAATGCTTACATACATGCAGGCCCTCACATGCCAAATAAAATCGACCCATTGGCCCCACATGTTGGCGCACAGGTCGCCATAGGTTTATTACATAAAAATATAATAAAAGAAGTCTTTCAGATTTTCTTCCCTAATTCCTACTCCCTAACTACAAAAATGTTGCTTTATAATGATCCTTGAAGGTGTTTATATATCAAATCCAAGCACTAGGATCAATCCACATTGACCTTCCTTGGATTCCAGGTCCCATTTCTAGTGTAACGTGTGTCAGCCCCAAATGGTTGAAGAGGGATCAAAACTTGATGTAGATGGGTGCAGACCCATTTGGAGGTTTTCTTGCTCCATATCTATTGTGTGACATATTGCATAGACTCTACAAGTTTTGCAAAGATTCCACACGCTACCACCTTTAGGTTCGACCTATTGTCTGATAGGATGATTTTCTGGTGAAGATATCTCTCGATCAGTATGTTTCCAACTACTAACCTTATGATATGTTGTAGTATATTTCTCCTTGTACTTTCATTCCATTCTACAAGATAAATTCACTTGATATAGTATGATGCCATCCGGTTCTTCAAGATGCTCTTACATCAACCTCTTAGAAAAAACAATAAAAAAGTGGTAGTTCTTATTCTCAAGGTCACACAAAGATGTGAGAGAAGAGCATACACACGCATTTCTTTAGAATTAAAAGAAAATTATTCTTTGATTAACCGAATGGAAATGTGTATTTTTTCATTTTAATCCCTCATAATAATGGTTTTAGAATCACACAACACTAACAAGGAATAAAGAAAAATAAAATTTTTATAACCTCGTCTTCTTAATGTCGTCTGACAAAATTAATTCATAAGAAGTTTTATGTTTTTGTTCTTGGGCTTGTGAAAATGATTGTTTGTAAATTTTACTCTTTGACAATGAGAAGAAGCTACATTCAATGATCCATAAAAAATGACTAAAAAAATAACTAGACCATTAGACTCCTAGCAAAATTCTAATAATTTTTTTTTATACAAAAAATGAAATTAGTATGTGAAAGTTATATGCTAGTTTAAAGATTTAAAAGGAAACACTTAGAGAGAATTTACAAAAAAAAATTGTTGTGTGATCTAAATAAATTATCTAATCCACAACATCTATTTTACAACCATATTTTCAATGCTTGTAAAAAAAAATTAAAAAAAAAAAGATTATTGTAGCAAAAGTTATTATTGTTTTACTGTAGATTGATATTTTTGAAAAATACAAAAGTGAAGGGCGAGGAGTTTGGCCAAGTGATTATTCTATGAATAAAAAAATTTAACCGCAAAAAATAAAATAATAGAATTTAAGATGCATAACAATTAAATTACAGTCCAAAAAGTGCAAATCTATACAAAAGAACAAACTATAAAAGAAAGTATTTGAAAAGTGAGATTTTTTGGTTTAAAATGTTACTTTGCACCAAAATGTAGAGCATTATATATGAAAATTCATTTCTTCTCATTTTTAGATGGAACCATGACATCCATTTCACACTGGAGGCTTCTAATTTTTCTTTTCTCTTCAAAACCACTTAGAAAATAAATAAAAATACAAAATAAGAAATACCACAACTAACATAGTTGGTTAGTGGGTTAACATGTTTACATTGAGTCCACTAAAATCACATAAGAGTGAATGATATCAAATGATGAAGGAATGATACTATTTAGAGAAATTTTGAGGAAAAAACAATGAGAGATGATGCCACGATCAAGGACTTAAGTTAATTGAACTGTTAAATGAAAAACTACCATTTCAAATCAATGAGAATATAATAATTTAAGGACTTAACTGAATTGTTAAATGAAAAACTACCATTTCAAATTAATGAGAATATAATATTGAATTATTCAATTCAATTGATGGATAATTGTGAGGATTAAGTTTCTATTTCAAGACTAAGTTGATTAATGGATGAATATTGAGATTCTAAATAGAGACTAAGTTAGTTGATCAAAGAAGGAGTTGACTTAAGAGACAAAAATGAAAATTTTAATTGAAAATGAATAATTAGATTTCATTTAATTAAATAATAAAATATTATTAATATTATTATTTTTTATTATTTTTTGCCCGATACACATTACTGAACTGGAGCTATGAACCAATAAGGCCACAATTGGGAGATCTCATCCTCGACATGAACACATAACAACCTAGGCCTGCAAGCATGGTAGCTTAGTAAAGACACAAAACCTGCAACTACACCAACCCAACGAGGGCCTGACATAGGTAAGATCGCCTATGACCAAGCCCACGAGCACGATAGCCTAGTAGGGGCAATGAGGCCACAAGTACACCATCCTAGTAGGGGTCTGACACATACACGATTGCCTATGAAATCACTGGCATGAACATCTTAGTGGTTCACAACCCACACACACATTGGATTAGTGAAGGCACAAGCATTTGATCACACTAGGCCAATCGAGGTTTTAACCTTGGTGGCAATATCAACAATGCCACAACTTAACCATCACACTAGGGGTGAATTCCAATAATAAAATATTATTTAATTAAGTAGATAGATAAAATTAGAAACTAAAAAATAGTAAATTAAATGACAATTAGTGCTATGATGACTAATGAATGAGGTTTAATTAATTAATGATTAATGATGGTAATAAAGTGATGAGTGATAATGATGATAATCAAGGATAGACTATTATGTTGAAATAATGATTTAGGGTTAGATGACTAAGTGAACAATTTTAGCGTCTACAATATTATTATAAAAAATCTCATCTATAGTTATTAATACGAACTTATATGTGTTCTCAATGTTATAAACTCTCAAGTTCATATTATTCAAGGCTATAACATGAAAACAATTATGTTGAAATATCTTTACGATGTAAAAAGATTAGTAGAATGTTTTTTTATCTTTACAATCTACTGATATATTTTTTACAATCAAAGTTATACATGTGAGCTTGAGTCATGACATTTAGCAAGTTCAAATTACCAATGTCCCCTCTACCAAATCCAATATCATTAAGGTCCACCAACATAAGCAAATAATGTTAAAAATGTGAAGCAAAATATGCTCCAAAGGAAATTATTCAAGAAATAATATAAGCATGCCTTAAATATTTTTTTAAATATCATTCGATTTCTACATGAGAATTGAGCATGTCAAAGTAGTAATCTTTTGGAAATAATATAGAACAATAACTTCAAATAAATATCACCAAATAATATTGCTGACAATAGAAAAATCAATATATCTCATGATCTTAGTATACTATAGTCTACATTTTAATTTAAATAAAAAATAAAATAATTTTTTTCTCCAAAAGTCTATTGTAAAAAACTAAAAAAGAAAGACAAAATCATTTGACAAATGTCCATGCATTTTTCTATGGCCTCTATGTGAGATGAATGCCAAAAGAAAGATAAAGCCATTTGACAAATGTCCATGTGTTGTTCCAAGGCTTCTATGTGTGATGAATTTCCACCATGTTTCCCCCATGAACCTAAATGCCAACCAACTGCACAAATATGTGCCCTATCTATAACAAACAATAAAAAACCTTTACCACTATCCAATTGGAAATTCAGACTTTACCTTTTTTATTACATGAAATGCATTAAAAAACAAAATGTCATATAACCAATTTTATTTTACTCCATACAAAATAGTTAAGACAAAACAAAATATATTACAAAGTGAAAAGCTAAATTGAAAGTATTAATAAACTTCTAACATTTGAAAAAACATTCCTACATCTTTAAATTTATATTTATAATAGGATTGACTAAATGATTAATTCATCAAGCTATTTGAGGAAGCAAAGATCAATAAGACGATTAACTTCTTGGTCAAGATCCATAGTAGAAAATCCAACATTGAACAAAATTTGTACATAACTTAAAATATGATTCTCAATCCTTTAAATTGCTTGATCTCAAGAACATAATGAAAATCTTTAATTTCCTTTAACACTAGTTAGTTAACCTAAAATATGGAAAGGGATCTTATTCCTTCCTTACAACCAAGTTATTTGAGGAAGCAAAGATCAACACAATGACTAGCTTCTTGGTCACGATCCATAGTAGAAAATCCAACATTGGAAAAAAGCTTGTACATAACTTAAAATATGATTCTCAATCCTTTAAATTGCTTGATCTCGAGAACATTGTTAAAATCTTTAAAATCTTGTACAACCTTGAGTTGGCGTAGTGGTGTAGAACTTGTGTTCTTGAAAGAGAGGGCACAAGTTCAAATCCCACTAGGGGGTAAGGTATGTGCGCCTCGTTTGTAGTGTAGTTAGGTGCCTCGCTGACATCATGAACTATAAAAGATCCTTTCCTTTCCTTTTTTCACACTACTTAATTAACCAAAAAAAAGAGAAAAGGATCTTATTCCTTCCTTACAACCAAGCTATTTGAGGAAGCAAAGATCAACATGACAACTAACTTCTTGATCAAGATCCATAGTAAAAAATCTAACATTGAAAAAAATTTGTACATAAAATATGATTCTCAATCCTTTAAATTACTGATCTCTAAATCATCTTTAAAATCTTTAATTTCCTTTCACAATACTTAGTTAACTTTATTCCTTCCTTACAACCACCATCAAAGAAATAATATTCCCTAGGAACCATTGTTAGACTTGTAACCCCAAATTAGTGAGCTGATAAAAGCCCTTACATTTGGTCCGGGGAAAACGAAGTTCTTAGCTCCCCACTTGCAAAAGGGCCTCAATCTCCCTCCCATACGACCACCCTCTGGCAAGCTTCGTAAGGCTTCAGTCAAAATCTCACAGTCCACCATATTTTGAGGGTGTTTGCCGCAAATGGAGTCCTTAAGCCTCTGTAATGCCCGAGGGGGTCTCTCAAATTCCCCTTCCCTTAACGTGGGTCAGTCCCATATGACCATACGGCACCTGTCACACTGTGGTGCGAACACCTCGCCCACCTCAAAATTGTTTAAGCATTGGAACGCCTACCCACCAAGTCATACCAGTGTGGGCATTCCTCGCTTGTTGAAACACACAGTGAAAAAGGGGAAAGATAAGATATCTGTGAGCATGGGGGATTCTGTTGCTGTGTCTCATAAGGACAAGGGAGATTTGAATGTCTTTCCTAATGGAGATGAGCTAGCAGTAAGCGTTGCAGATTATGTTGCTGGATTGTCCCAGGCAATAATCGCCGAGAGAGGCGCTTTTACTGTGGTCTTGTCTGGGGGAACCCTCATGGATGAAATCAGGTAAGTTTCTGCATAATTTGAATTATATATATACATATATATATTTCTTGGTCTGCTCCCATTGTATGCTAAAGATATCCAGTGAATTGGATTCAGTATTTGTTGTAATTTTAATACTTGGTCATGTCTCCCTGCAAGCTCCTTCCTTCAGATACCAGTAGTTTTAGCCCAGGAGAAAGGAGAAAGCTAGACATCAATTTGGTCTATTGTTCATTCCAAATGAAAAAAAAAAAATACCAATATTTTCCCAATAATTTGGGTGTCCAATCTTGTAAGATAAACATTATATTAAATGTAATAAATGATTGAACACAAGAGACTTGTTGCGTCTCCAAGCACTCGCTTGGAAAAGCTCAAAGGTCACTCATTATCCCACTTCATAAGTCATTAATTAGCCCATTATCTAAGCATCTACTTTTGTGGAGAAAACTTGATATTTGGTAATTGTGATGCAACCTACCTTTACTCCTCTTAGTGAAATCTATCACCCTTTATGAATGTATTATAAATAGAATAAATATTATGAAGTATTTTCTCAATACATCTTATGTGCCTTATGACACTTTTCTAAGGATGACAAAATCATTTCATAAGATTTACAAGGTGCAAGACACCTTAATCTTAACAATGATGGTGAAAGATGTTTGGATGTAGTTGGATTAACAATGTGATGAGATAGACTTAACCTTTTTTATGTGTCAACGTTTAATATCCTTTGCTATTAGTCCTTAGAGAAAACCCCTAAAGGTATTTGTATAGGATGATATTTTAGATTAGGATGGAGTGGAATGTAATAGTTTAGAGGTTGAGGGATTGCAATAGGACGTGGAGGTGATAAGGCTTTGTTGGATTGGTATTGGGGATGAGGATTTGGTATATGGATGGGAGATAGGGATTTGAGATATAATTTGGTGTTGAGGAAGGCTTTGGATGAAAGATTGGTTTCCCTTGTCAAGATTATGATGAGGATGAACATTGAATATGCATTGAGGATTATGGGTATAGCTCGTGTTAGTTAGCTCTTGATATTTAGGACTAATGGATTGGTGATTAAAGCTTGCAGGTTGTTGGCAAGGTGATTGTTGATGTGTATGTGGAAATGTAGGGGGTGAAAGAAAATATGTTATAGGTTATTATGATGAAGTGTAAGACAAAATCACGATTAGGAGAGAAAGTGATGGTTGGATTCTAAACCCTAGTGAGAGTCAAAGACAAATGATCAAAGATTATTTTGGCTTTTTTGTATTTCAAATTGTTTTAGTTTTTTAATTTTTCAAAGCTTACACTAAAAATAAGATTAAAGATTAAACACTCCTATATCTCAAAGGATGAGGTCCCCATTGGCTTCAAGGGGGGAGGTTCTAATACAACATGACAAGCACAAAAGACAAAAGACACAAAAATACTCTTAGAATTATTTAGGTGAGAGTGACTCCTTGTGTGGGCCCATAGTTAATATTGTCTACATGTGAATGGATAGCTAGGGACAATCATTAACATGTGAAATCCCTTACTAGAGATGGCGAAAGACTTTAAATTGGTTAGCTCTATCTTATCATATGGAAGCACATTATGACTAACTTTAGGAGGTGATCCGCTTCCCTTGCACCATGCTAAAAGGTGGCAAAAGTGTCTTAGACTAGGCTAGACATGCACTCTAAGTGAACCCTCAATATGCCATAAGGGTACATAAGGCCCAATCTATCAATAAATTGGAAGTACAAAAATATTAAATAGCTAGGAGAAGAGGGTAACCCACCTTTCATCTTGACTTCCCCAAGATATAAAGTTCTTGGGAGCTTAGCTCGAATAACAAAGTTACAACTTTTAAGAGGCATGTCTTTTGATTCACCCCTTGCTCTTTATGTTTTGCTAGACATTAGAGTTGAGGTTATTCTCTGGGGTAATGAAATCCCTAGTTAGGCCTCTTAAAAAGAAAAAAAAGAAGGAAAAAGTGGTGTTTCTTATTCTCAAGATCACACATATGTGTAAGAGAAGAGCATACACACATTTTTAATTTAATCCCTCGTAGTAATGATTTTAGAAAGGCACAACACAAATAAGAAATAAAGAAAAATAAAATGTCTATAAACTTGTCTTCTTAATGTCATCCTACAAAACTAATTCATTAGAAGTTTTATGTTTTTTGTTATTGGGCTTGCGAAAAGGATGTTTGTACGTTGTACTCTTTGACAATGAGAAGAAGCTACATTCAATGATTAATGAAAAAATATACAAGATAATATATAAAATTAAAAAATTAACTAGACAATTAGACTCTTGACAAAATTCAAATAATTGTTTTAACCAAAAATAAAGTTAGTATATGAGAGTTATGCTAGTTTGAAGATTTAAAAGGAATCACTTACTTTGAGAGAGTTTATCTATTTTTTGGTGTGCGATCTAGATAAATTACCTAATCCACAACATCCATCTTAGAAAGTTATATTTTCAATGCGTATAAAAAATGATTAGAGTAGCAAAAGTTATTAATGTTTTACTGTATATTGATATTGTTAAAAATTACAAAAGCGAAGGCAAGGAGTTTGGCCAAGTGATTAAACCTCTATGAATAAAAAATTTAACCACAAAAAAAATATTATTAGAATTTAAGAAAAAAAAATTTATTAGAATTTAAGATGTAAAACAATTAAAGTAAAGTCCAAAAAGTGCAAATCTATACAAATGTATAGATTATAAAAGAAAGTATTCAAAAGGTGAGTTTTTTTTGTTTAAAATATTATTTTCTACAAAAATATAGAGCATTATATATGAAAATTCATTTCTTGTTCCATTTAGATGGAACCATGGCATCCATTTCACACTAGGAGGCTTTTAATTTTTTCATCTTCAAAACCACCTAGAAATTATAAAAATGCAAAACAAGAAACACCACAAATAACATAATTGGTTAGTGGGTTAGCATGATCAAGTTGAGTCCATCAAAGTTGCATAAGAGTGAATGATATGAAATGATGAAGGAATAATGTTATTTATAGAATTTTTGAGAAAAAATCAACTAAGAAATGAGGCCACAATCAAAGACTTTAAGTTAATTGAACTGTTAAATGGAAAATTACCATTTCAAATTAATGAGAATATAAAAATGAATTATTCAATCTAATTGATTAAAAATTGTGAGGAATAAGTTTCTATTTAAAGATTAAGTTGATTGATGGATAAAAATTGAGATTCTAAATAGAGATTAAGTTAGTCGATCAAAGATGGAGTTGACTGAAGAGACAAAAATAAAAATTTTAATTGAAAATGAACAATTAGATTTCATTCAATTAAATTATAAAATATTATTTTTTAATTTTATTTTTTGATTGCTACACGTTTTTGAACTGAAGCTAGCTATGAATTAAAAATAGTAAATTAAATGATAATTAGTGCTATGATGACTAATGAATGAGGTTTAATTAATTGATGATTAATGATGAGAATAAAGTGATGAGTGATAATGATGATAATAAGGATCAACTATTAAGTTGAAACAATGATTTAGGGTTAGACAACTAAGTGAATAATTTTAGTGTCTACAATATTATTATAAAAAATCTCATTTCTAGTTAACAATAAAAACTTATTTGTGTTCTCAATGTTATAAGGTCAAGTTCATATTATTCAAGGCTATAACAAGAAAACAATTATGCTTGGAACATTTTTGTGATGTAAAGAGATTAGTAGAGTGTTTTTTATCTTTAAAAAATAAATAGCCTCTCAATTTTGTATTACTATTGGATACATAAAACTCATGATTAACAAGTAAACAAAAAAAAATTAGAGGACTTGTTCTCTCACCACACCAATAATCTATCATCATATTTTTTACAATCAAAGTTATACATGTGAGCTCGAGCCATGACATTTATCAAATTCAAGTTGCCAATGTACCATCCACCAAATACAATACCATTAAACGTCCACCTACACAAGCAAATCATGTTTAAAATGAGCAAGATATACCCCAAAGGAAATTATACAAGAAATAATATAAACATACCTTTATTTTTTATTTGATATCTACATGGAAATTGAGCATGTCAAATTAGTAATCATTTGGAAATAATATAGAACAATAATCACAAATAAATATCACCAAATATAAATACTATTGTTGACAATAGCAAAATTAACATATCCCATTATCTTAGCATATTATGAGACTGCATTTCAATCTAAAACAAAAACAAAATTGAAATCTTTCTATGAAAGCTTATAATAAAAAACTAGAAATGAAAGACAAAGTCATTTGAAAAACATTCATGCATTGTTCTAAGGCCTCTATGTGAGATGAATGACCACCACATATCCCCCATGAACTTAAATACCAATCAACTGCTGCAACATACAATAATAAACCTTAGGAGGCCAATTTAATATTTCCTTCACCCTCTTCCTCATTAGGCAACATTTTTTTCATATTTTCTACAAATATAAAATAGTCTTCCTAGCACCATCCAAATAGAAATTTAGACTTTTCTTTTTTTTATTACATGAAATGCATTAAAAAACTAAATGTCATATAACCAATTTTATTTTACTCCATATACAATGGCTAAGACAAAAAGTATTACATACAAAATAAAAAGATAAATTGAAAGGGACTAATAAACTATGACATTTGAAAAAATATTCCTACATCTTTAAATTATATTTTTAATAAGATTGATTAAAAGATTAATTCATTAGGAAAACAATTTGAAAGTTGACAACCTTCACAAACTATCTAAGAAAGCAAAGATCAACAAGATGACTAGCTTCTTGATCAAGATTCATATTAAAATCCAACATTAAAAAGAACTTCTACAGAACTTAAATTGTAACTCTCGAATTTGTATATAACTTAAATTATAACTCTCTATCTTTTAAACTACTTGATCTTTTAAACTACTTGATCTATCATTAAAATCTTTAACATTTCATTTCACACTACTTAATTAACCTAAAAATTTGGAAGCAATCTTATTCCTTCCTTACAACCACCATCAAACAAATAATATTCCCTACGAATCATGGTTAGACTTAACATGTAACCCCAAATTGCTGAGCTCATAAAAGCCGTAACATTTGGTCCGGGGAAAACAAAGTTCTTAGCTCTCCACTTGCAAAAGGGCCTTAATCTCCCTTCCATACGACCACCCCCTGGCAAGCTTCGTAAAGTAGTCAAAATCTCCCAGTCCATATTTTCAGGGTGTTTGCCGCAAATGGAGTCCTTACGCCTCTGTAATACCCGAGTGGGTCTCTCATATTCCCCTTCACTTCACGTGGGTCAGTCCCATATGACCATACGACACCTGTCAGACTCTGGTGCAAACACCTCGCCCACCTCAAAATTGTTTAAGCATTGGAACGCCTACTCACCAAGTCATACCAGTGCGGGCATTACTCGCTTGTTGAAACACACGGTTAAAAAGGGAAAAAATAAGATATCTGTAAGCATGGGGGATTCTGTCGCTGTGTCTCATAAGGACAAAGGAGATTTGAATGTCTTTCCTAATGGAGATGAGCTAGCAGCCAGCCTTGCAGATTATGTTGCTGGAATGTCCCAGGCAATAACTACACAGAGAGGGGCTTTTACTGTGGTCTTGTCTGGGGGATCCCTCATCAATGCACTCAGGTAAGTTTCTGCATAATGTGAATTATATATATCAAATTTATTATATTTCTTGGTCTCGTCTCATTGTATACAGTATTTGATGTAATTTTTATACTTTGTCATGCCTCCCTGAATTTGAACTTTAGCTCCTTCCCGTAGATATCAGTAGTTTTTAAGCCTAGTAGAAAGCCAGACACCAATTTGGTCTATTGCTTATACAGAATTTAGTAATTTCCTGGTATCCCAGTGGGATTTTTTTTTCGTTCTCTGTAGCTAGATCTGACCTAGCGATATAATTAGTATGTTCAAGTAACAGTTTTAAAATGCCTTTTTGGCGTTTAATTAAGTAATTTATTACATATGCAATGCAATTTGAAATTTCAGATTTGATTACTTGATCATTAGTTGGATTCATTCAGGTGAATAACCATTAACATATAAACCTTGATTATATGCATATATATCTCCGTTGTACATATTCTACAAGACCTACACTAAAGGAATGGTCAAATGACCATTTTCAAGGAAACATTTCATAGTCTTTTCTGGGTTTTATAATTAAGATATTGATTACAAATGAGAGTGCGGTATCAAGTCACAATCTTGAATGTTATGGATTCATAGATATGAGAAACCATCGATATTTTGGTTTGATTCTCGACAATTGTACTCTCTTGAATTTGTTGCTGTTAATTGAGATCATTTAGGCCAAACCCAGATCTGTTTAATGTCTTTAGTAGTCTCCCTGTTCTTTTGTTTGTTAACTAATAGGTGAGATAATGAGCCTCTTTGATGCGAGGGTAAGCTTCTTTGAGCACGTTTCTAAGATTTGCAACATGGGTCTTGAGTGTACCCCATCCGCTAGACTTACAGATTGGATTATTGAGGTTTTGAAATTTTGTTTGCGCTCGTACTTGCCCTCGTTACCACATGATCAAAATCCCTTGTACATCTTCCTGTAGCCTGTATTTTCCCCCTCAATAAAAGAAGGCATTATAGTAACGTGTAAAGCACCCATATTGAACAATATGATCATTATGATAAATTTTTTCAGCCCCTGGATTGTGACCAGTCTCTGGTTGATTAAAATAAAGGGTTACAGGAAGTAAAAGGAAAGCAGAGGAAGCTTAAGGAATCAGGAGTGATGGAGAATGAAAAGACTGCTGATAAGATGGGAAAACCCCCTTGTTTTGTTGGTAGGCGGTCCCAAACAAAGGGGAATGAAAATAAATGAAAGAGTTAAGTTTTCATATAATGCGTTTTGCAAGCCCCAGCTAGGAAGGGAGTTGTGAAAATGCTTCTCAACTCCTGGGGTTCCGTTGAATTGTCTTTTTTCTGCAAGAGTTAAAACTCACAGGTTGTAAACTAGATTGAACGCCAATTTTCATCTGACCAAAAGCTGTCCATGTTACACCAATCATGGCCACGGTACATGTGGTGCTGTTCTTCTATTGAGTAAATAATAAATACAGAAAGATAAAGTTTTGAGAGTTGGTTCTTTGACTTGTAACAGAGTTACTTGGGCTATTGTCAAAATTAGTGATACAGAAATAGAACTCCTCCAATTCATGATTTCGATTCTCACATTGAAAGACAGGAACTTTGGAACTGTTGTGGAAAAAGATGTTAAGTTAGAACGATTGGTATTTTCATGGAAAGAAAATGAATTACATGTCTGGTGTAAGCTTAACAGTTGAGAGAAAATTGAATATTATTGATTCCTCATGGAGAAAGATAAAGGATGGTAAAAGTTTAGTAATACAAATGGAAGAGAGAGAATTCACTCAAGGTTTGACAGATTTCTTCTGAATGAAGAATTTCTTTTGATAAAAGAAACTACTGAACCCAATTGTGTGACTGTTCTTCCCTATAATCCTTCAAATTACCCCTTGATTGAAATTTTCTTTCAATCGAGATCCTTTGGGAGGATTGATGGGGTCTCTATAACATGAATGTATTTCATTTGCACAATAATTATTGTTTGGTTGGTCTCAAAATTTTGTGCAAGCTTGGCAGGCTTGTTCCATTCATAATTGAAATTCATGAGGTTGTATAGTAAAATTAAGGCAGTCATAAGGGAACTATAACATGAATGTATTTCATTTGCACAATAATTATTGTTTGGTTGGTCTCAAAATTTTGTGCAAGCTTGGCAGGCTTGTTCCATTCATAATTGAAATTCATGAGGTTGTATAGTAAAATTAAGGCAGTCATAAGGGAAAAGTTCAGGCAGTTACTGGAAAAGTTGATCAGAGGTGAGGAAAAGTTTCAGGACACCGAGAAGTGAATGGTCTTAAGAGTTGTTGAGACATGGACCAGCTAGGACTCGAACCTAGGACCTTCCATACACTGCTGGAGTGCTCTACCACTGAGCTACTGGCCCCTCTTGGACCAGTCCATTGCCGGTTCGGGTGTGGCTTATTTCCAACACCAACACCCCCCCTTAAGCCATACCTCTCGTGTGCTTGGGGCTTCTAGCCTGGACCTGGCTCTGATATCATGTTGAGACATGGACCAGCTAGGACTCGAACCTAGGACCTTCCATACGCTGCTGGAGTGCTCTACCACTGAGCTACTGGCCCCTCTTGGACCATTCCATCGTCGGTCCGGGTGTGGCTTATTTCCAACACCAACAAGAGGAAGTAATGAAGTTAAAAACAGAGATCGAGCATTTTCAGAAGTATCAAATCCAGGTTCTTAGACTGGGGTTTGAACTAACTTGATTGTATTGAAGGGGATAAAGGCTCTAGATATTCTTTCAAATGTCTTGAATCTCAGGAGGTTCGCAAAACAATTGAAGCTATATCAGATCAACGAAAAGTCGTTATGGATGTGGGAAAATTAAAATGTCCTTTTTAGATTTGTATTGGAATCTATTTGAGTCTAATGGGTCTAGTGAATAGAGGGATAAAAATAGAGCTATGTGAAAAAGTAGGCTAGAGCTATCTGTGCAAAAGTAGTTCCTAAAAAGTTGTCAGTATCAGAATTTGTACATCCATTTAAATAGATGAGGTTAGGAGTGCTATTTTCTCCGCAAAGAATGAAAACTAACCTTGTTTAGATTGCTTTCCTGTTGAATTTTATAACTCTAAAATTGATTTGGTAGTTTCTGATTTGAGTTCTATGATGAATCTTTGAGAGTTGGAATGTTAGGGTCGGATATTAACGGTGGGGGTACAAAGCTCATTCTAAAGGATGGAGCTAGACTTTTGATTGAAAATTGGAGACAACCCACAACACTGTTGAATTTGTGGAGGTTTTGATTGAGGTGCTAGTGACAGTGAACTACTTGTCCAGCTTGATCAATGGGAGAGAATCATTAATGAAGTGCTCATAGGATGTTAGAGAACTTCCCCACCCAATCAACCTGTAGGGAGAAGGAAGAGGAAACCCTTGATGAAGGAGAGGGAGGAGTTGGATCACGAGCTTGTCTTGCTTCACAATTGTATTGGTATTCGCCACCACGAGGGAGGTGCTCCTATACTTTACCTTGATATTGAAGTTGATGAGTGCCTTGCTACTAATCTGGAACTTCAGGTTGAATTGGGTTTTGAAGGAATCTTAATATTATTGCAGATGCTACTGTTTTTTGGGGGGGAGGGTATGTCGTGGGCTAAAGCAACTAGAAAGCAGGTATATACGGCTTTGATGGACTTTGAGAAAGTATATCAAGATTGAATGGCATTCTGTAGAATTAATGCTGACTAAAGTTGGTCTTGGGGAAATATTTGTTCAAATGGTCACTATAGATATTGCATATGTGTAAAGAATGGATGACTCTAACGAGTCTGTTTTCTTACAGATATCAATAAGACAAGGAAGCAGTCTTGCGCCCGCCTTATTTGTCATTATTGCTGAAGCCATTCATTGGTTGCTTGAGGGTTCCCAATTTGATCCTCCTATTAGGGGGATTAAACTGTCCAATGAGGAGCTACTCCTACACATACAATTTTCTGATGATGCAATCGTCGTTTCTGTTTAGAAGCGCGGAACATCAAAGCCTTGTTAGACAAACTTGATGTTATTTTTTCTGCCTCTGGGTCCATAATAGGTCAAAATCACTTGTTAGGTTGGTTCTCTTGTCAGGTAATTAGGTATTCCTTTCTACTTGGAACCTTCATAGAGAGATGTGGGATCAGATTATGGGTAAGGTAAAAATGAAACTGGGAAAGCAGCATGGTCATTTGTTGTGCTTAGCTGGTCATTTTCAATTTTGTTATAAGGTTCTGTCATATTGTCAATTGTATTATGTATCATGTTGGTCATTTAATTGATTATATAAATTTATAAAATAGTCAAGAGACTTCCATGTTCTGACAGGCAGGGGAAAAAGCTCTGTAACTGGGAGATGCATCTCCACCACCCCCCTGAGACGCGTCTTGTATTCTTTTCATGCACCCAGAGACTTTGATTTGGACTGGAGATCTCACGTCTCCCGCCGTCTTCCCGTCTCCCGCCAAGTTTCTAGCCATCTCCAGTACGTCTTCTCTAGGAAAAAGCAAGTTAAGGGGTTAAAAACAAAACAAAAACATTTTTTTCCATCATTTATCCACTGTTGGAAGCATTGAAGCTGCCCTAGAAGAGTGAAACGCTCCCAAAAGACCACAAAAGTTGCCCAATGTCGGGTTTGCAAATCATGGCAATCATTTGTTTACATCTGTTTTCAAAATTTCAAACCCTACAAGCATGGCATTCAATGAGACCAGTTCACATGCATTGTGAATGCTTCCACATTTTGCATACATGTCATGTCAAAGTTTCATGTCATGATATTTTTTGGAAATTATTAAATTATATTTAAAAATTGGCGTCTCCAAGTACCCGCCTCCTATTTCTGAAAATTAGCCGTACTGGTACCAGTACCAGTCTCCAAAGTCTCCAAGTACCCCCGTCTCCTGGTGACCTTGGGAAAAAGAAATGGCATGGTGTCTCATAGAATATTTGTAGTCTCTTAAAGAATAATGGATGTTTAGGGTAAGAAAATCTACAGTTGCAATGAGTTGGTTTAGATGTCAAGTGGATATTGAAACCACAAAAAGTTATGAATCCTAGAAAGCTATATTAAGACGTTTACAATACTCATAATACTTGGTCCAAGAGAAATCCAAGTGGAAGGCACCGAGCATGATGGACCTTATGATAGTTTCCTTTCCAGCTGAAATACCTGGTTCTTTGATTTTTATGTCTATCTGGAAAGAATGGGAACATTTCTAAGATCATATTGTTAACCTGTATTTTTTGCATGGACAGAATCTGTCAAGATCTAGGTTTATTTGGTGGAACATTTGGTATAAACTGAAAAGATTCTCCTTGACTAGAGGATACTTTGCTTTAGCATGGTATAAGAAATAACTTAAGTCCTTTGATGATCTAGTTAATGATAAGAGTTGTATGTCTTAGCCTCAAGTAAAACAAAGGTTCATTGTATCTGATAAAGGAAAGATAACCTATACAATGATGATCAAGGCTCTGAAGTCAATCGTTTTGGTTTGCCTTTAGATGGGATGAAGATATCTGGGTAGAACTCAAATAGAATGATATTTTTCCCTTCTTCAAGACAAAATTATAAATTTAAACTTCTAAAAAGTTATACGCTATAATCTCCAGGGCTGTGAAAATTATAAAGAATTTGCATAAAAAATGGTCTATTGGCTACACTGAAAACATTGGCCTTATTGATTCAATATTCACTGGTCCCCTTGTCTGGAATCTAAGAAGGTTTGTTTCAGGTGGCAATTACTTTGGTATGAATTACCTGTAGGATCTCTTCTGAAGAAACTTGGCATGGAATCTGAAAATTAATCTTTGTGAGGGCTGTTGAAACCGTTAAGTGTCTGTTCTTTGATCGTCCATATGCCATATATGATTGGAAAATTAACTCAAATGGCTAACAAATATTTCTTAAAAACCCATTTTGTGGAAACATATCCTGTATGGGTCTATTGGGCATATGTTGTAATGTCCCTTTTTGGGATTTACCTGAATTTAGTCCTTAAATACTACTTCCAACTTAAGATATGAATCATATTAATATTTGGTCCAAGGCATATTCCTTACAGTTAACCATATAAGGAATTCATTGGAAATGCTTGTAAACAACAATCGCAAGGATGGTCATCCTTGAATTGCGAGAGCATGGAAAGATTTCTGGTCCATTCCATCCCTCAGTCCACCTTGGAGGCTGGTTGTCCTCCTTGACCAAGCCCAGGAGTATGGAATGGACCTGGTCCATTCCACCTCCTGGCCCATGAGCATGGCAAAATTCCTGGTCCATCCATCTCAGGGTGGCGTATTTCCTATTTGCAAGACATTTCTATAAATTCAAAATAGATCGCTAAAGGAATTTGTTTTATTAATTGCTATATATATATAGTTCTTAATTTATATTCTAATATTATTCTTCAATTTGATTTTTGAATATTATTCTTTGCTGCAATTAATTTCTATTTCAGATAGATGTCTTATTTCTCAATTCTCACTTGAATTCTCCCCTTTTATATCTTTGATTGTGAGTGAATGTTACATCTGTTCACTAACACTTGTCTATCTTGGGCACATGATGGGGAATGGTGAAGTCAAGACCAATCCTTCAAGATTGAGGCCATTGTGAATCTGTGAAAGCTCATATCTTTTCAAAGACCTAGTTTTGTTGCGACTCTTCAATACATGCGTGAGTTTGCCTCATTTGTTTGAACCTTCAATGATAGATGATTTGGTTCCAAGTGGGCAAGAGGAGTTGGAGTTTGACTTAATTTTGAAAAGAAGGTGAGAAGAACAAGGAGAGGAGTCCATGAAACTTGGTTAGTGGGACTGAAAGGGCAATTAAATGTGTCCCCAGGATGATGTGTGGAAATTCTCACATTTGTTGAGTGCATGAGCTTTTGTTGACTAGAAACCTCCTTAGTGGGGAGGTATGATCTAAAAGTGAGGTCAAAGTTGTTGGACTGTGGGGTCAAAATTTCCACTTTCAGTCAAAAAGATGCCTAGAGGCCTTGCAGATGTGAGCTTGGTGGGTTTCATTGTCAGAGAGTCTATAATTTTGTTTGAGCCATGTTTTGGGATGATCCAGAACATTTTAGGGATGCCTTGAAACATGGGTGCAAGTGTCTAAACTTAGCAGAAAACCAATAATGACAAAGTCATTGATTTCTGCTAGTGGCGAAATTGTTTCAAATATGGTGATTGCGAATTTGCTACTTGGCAAAAGTGGAAATTTTACCTTGATTGCAATGCTTTAAAATCACCTCTTGACTGAAGCAACAAATTCATCACTGTGTAGATAAAGTAGCCAGTACAAAGTGTTACAGACATTTGAATTTAATATTTGATGTTTGATTTTTCATTCGGTTCCTTGTCAGTACATTGGAAAGGTATAACTATATATCCATTGTAAACAATGTTTTGAGGGTTGACTCCTATTGGAAACCTTAATTCTATGTTCGTTTTTGCTGTTGTAAATGCACAAGCTGGAGTGATTAAGGTGCAGATGCATTTTGTAGGTATTTGAAGAGTTGGTGATAACCTTTATTAGGGCTCCATTTAGCCCTAGAGGCTTTGTACACATTTGTTTTAGACTATGGATGATGGAATGAGGAGTAAACTGCTCACTCTTGCTGGAATTTTCTCCTTTTAGGGTTTCCCTAGGGTAATTGTGTTGTCTTAGCCTGTGTGTATGTCTCCCTTGCATGATTTACTTCTATTTTAGGCATCTTCTTGTGTTTGCAATTAATATGAACAAAGTAGACTGTATTAGCATCCTCTAGAAGTGGAAAATATGATGTTTGTGAAGGTGCCTGCAGGGTTGATAAGATAGAAACTGTAGTTTGTAAATGCTAGGAGATTATCTTTAACACTCTACAAATCAGTATATTTTAATCCAATACAAAAAAGAACAGAATCTACGTAAGCAGGCAATTTCCAAGAAATTATAATATCATATATAGCCTGTCTTATCAACTAATTGGTTGGATATATAGACATTTCTGTGGTATATGTTGGGTCAGGTTATGTGCTGCCTTTATTGTGGCATGCAATTTTGATTTGACCATTTTCTTAAAATTTAAAAATTGAACTACAGTCAAAAATTGAATGTACCCCATGCATGTTACTCCACATCTTTCCCACATGACTTCTAAAATAAGATGACTGGCCTCATTGTGGTGAGGCAGATTGGACCCTGGTCATGCTTTTACCAGTTCTCCCCTTTCTCTTCATGGCTCAACCCCTTGGATGTTACATATCTTGTTTGTGCATTGGTTTGCTTTTGGTGTTTTTAAGCTTTGAATTGCATCTCTGTAACAGGTCTTATCATATATTTTTTCTTTATAGAGTTTTAGTCCATTGATTCAACAGGATTGTTGTCTTTCCTCCATTACTTCACTAAAATTTAACTGAGTATTGTTAAATGTCAACATATGCTCTCTTTAGTTTTGGTTCACAACATCTGTTCAAAATATTTTTCACACATGAATATTCAGACTGGTTGCTTTGGTTACATAAATACATTACAATAATATTCATCTGCAAATTGATTTTTAGCAAGTTTACTAATTTTGTGAGATCTTTTAAGACTAGAAAAGAACATGTTTCATATGATTGCCTTTTGTTTGGCACAACCTCTGCAAGTCTTGGTTCTGTTCTTTCAAATTTTTAATTTATGTCTGCAAGGTTTGGGGAAAGTTTACGTGGTTAATGTTGACCAATTTGTTATTTATAAAATAAAAATATAAAAAAAATCAATAATATTTGCTGATTGAGAATGAAAATTCAACAAGACTTCTATCAAGCATTTTTTCTTTTTAATATTTATTCGAGAGAATTTGCCAACTTTCCGTTTAAAGCATAATATATCTCAAGTAAAGTAGAAAATGCTTATGGATTTTCACCACATTAACAAACAAGAAGATAAAAGAAAATATAATTCAATATTGAAAAGTATAGGTCACGATTTTTCACCTTATATAATTTTATAGTTCCGGGTACTTTTTTAACCAATGTTTTTGCACAAAGTACCTCTTTTTAAGTAACACACTAAATGCCGTTATATGCAATACTTTCATAAAGTTTAGTGGCAGATTTTCATTAATTTAATTTGCATGTTTTTCTCTTCATTTTTTTTGGAATTTTGACCCTTAATACGTTCTTTTCTGTTAACATTTGAACTAAGGACAGGAAGTTGACTGAACCTCCATATCTCGATAGCATTGATTGGGGTCGATGGCATGTGTTTTGGGTAGATGAGAGAGTGGTAAAAATAGATCATCCAGATAGCAATTACAAGTTAGCGTATGATAACTTCCTTGCAAAGGTACACTATCTTCCAGATTTTTTTATGAAAGAAAATTACTATATGAATGTTTTTTTGAACAATCTAAAATACATGTTATCATGACATGTTTTTATTGTTCATGGGCTTGAGTGGCAACACAAGATATGCAAGCTGAACTGGGGGCCTGTATGAAGTGTATTTGTTGAGTAACCTTTGTACCTAATTAACCATGTATTCAGAGATAATGCAAGCACTAATATTATAATGGGCCTTTGTTATCACTAATGATTCTACATTCCATATTTGTTCCTTCCTATTGTACACTGTATTCTCCTATAGCAGTTCTTTAAGGTATAATTTGGCATCTTGTTTTAATGCTAATATCATATGTACAAATTTTTACATGCTTTAATTAACTTATTAACTTCTTATTTGCCACCGATTTCAGGTGCCAATTGTTCCAGGTCATGTTTATGCCATTAATGACTCCCTTTCTCCAGAGGCTGCAGCAGAAGATTATGAAACTGGTTTGAGGCAACTTGTGAAGACGGGGGTCATAGATGTTTCAAAAGATAGTGGCTTACCCAAATTTGACCTTATGCTTTTGGGAATAGGTCCCGATGGTCACATTGCATCCCTATTCCCTGGTCATCCTCTTCTTAATGAAAAGGAGAAATGGGTCACTTCCATAATTGACTCTCCAAAACCACCTCCAGAGAGAATAACCTTCACTTTGCCTGTAATTAACTCGGCTGCAAATGTTGCAGTGGTTGTGACTGGAGCTGGTAAAGCAGATCCACTTAAGAGAGTGTTTGATGATGAGCAGCATGGTGAGTTGTTACCAGTTCAGATGCTGTCTCCCAAGGATAAAAAACCAACATGGTTCACTGATAAAGAGGCAGCCGCAAAGATTGTCAACTGAATATTTTCAAGTTCAGAATCTAGTTGATTCTGAATATTGTGGTCCATGAATTTTCTTCCACTCAAGCTTGTACCCTGTTAAGATGGAAGGAACAGGTGTTTATAAATAAGGAGAGACCATTAGGTAGGTGTTATAGTAGGTGTTATAGAAACAACTTAAATGAGTGACTTTCAAAGCTTTGTTTGGATGTAGTCTCCGATCGGTTTGAATGGAAAGTTATGTTACTTGAGAATTTGCAATGCTTGGATTCTTATAAATGAGAGTGTTTAACGTTTAGTTCATAGGAAAATACTGACTACTGGAACAAAATGCAAGCAGCTTGTTTATGGGTTAGTTCGATGGGGCTAAATATTAATAATGATTTGCAACAGAGCCACTTATTCAAAGATAACAATCAGGATTTTGCCGAAGTTAGAATTTGTACTTGTTTATTCTGCTTTCTTTGCAAGCCACAGCTGTGTTGCATTTATGATTCATGTATAGAGTCATTAAGAAAAAAATCTGTATGTGAGTTTTGTTTAAATGAATTCCACCTCCTTTTGAGCTTCATGGATTTCAATTTGTCCTTTACATGCCATGGAGACGTGTTTTAACTTATACTAGCTCACTTCAAACAGACTCTGTTGGTCTAGGTGGTTTAGGTATGAAATCTTCTTACTTTTCTAACTTTAATACTGTCGTATGTGTACACAATAATTGGTTGAATTGGATTAAATACGAAAATCTTCCTTTTGATGTCCAAACTTGTTCAATATCCAAGGCTGATTAAATTTTCCCTGAACACAGAAAATTAATAGCTTATTCCTAATTTTGGTGGTATAATAAGTCTTTGAATGCACATCTATAGTAGGAATCGATTCTGCTAGCTTAATTAAACTTAAAATTTCACCGAATAAGAAAATTAATAGCTTCTTGGTAATTTTGTTGGTTTCATAGATCCAAGATTAGTTTAGGAAGTATTTCTACATATCCAACTTGATCACCTCGAATTCTTGGTGTCGGGTAGAGGATTTGTTTTAGATTAGTTTAGGAAGTATTTCTACATAGCCAACTTGATCACCTCGAATTCTTGGTGTCGGGTAGAGGATTTGTTTTAATCTTTATTTGAGTGAGTTTGTGCAGAAAGGTTTGATCTTATTGCAAGAAAAAAGGGTAAATACATCCATGCTCCCGAGGAATAATAATCATATAATTAAAGATGCATTCTTCATATGGTAATTTCTTCTCCTTGTTCAATTTCTCTTATATATCTTTTTCTTTCCGTAGTCATGATTCTTCATATACTGAAACCCTGCATAGTAGGAATTGGAGGATGGAAATTCACAAATTTTCAAGAGCGACTTCACATGGAAATCATCATTATGTTAAGTTGATTGATCTTTTATTAAACATTATTAAATTTCAAAGTTAATTATATTTGTAGTTTATCAATGAATTTGATTGTTATCTTTAAAATAGATATTTACTTGCGCAAATTTGATTAATTATTGAGAATACCATTTGGAAAAAGTATAATTTCTATTAGATAATATTACTATATAAAAACTACAAATTAAATCTGATTTGATAATTTCAAATAGGACATTACAAATGATATCAAAGGTAGAACTTGCTATCTTAGTCTTCTTTCATATGCAATTAATTAATATAGAGCCAGTAGATATTATCAAAGAGAGCTTGTTTCATTTAAATACCAATATGGTAAATAGTGAGGCAAAACTTCTATGAGGAAATTTTTTATAGACATGTTTTAAAAAAAGATTGATACAATGATAGATATGTTGGGTCATGGGTCAAAGGGTGAAATGCTTTGAATGAAGCAAAATGATATGAATGCTTCTAAAAATTAGAGAAAACAAATTCATGTGAGGAAGTCACAAAGCCCAATATTTTCATCATATAAACATATTATAAAAATCCTTCCGCCAAAATTCCAAAGGCCGTGTTTTTACAAATTTCATGAGTATAAAGGGTGTAAATAGAGTAAACTCGAATTTTGTGAACCCTCTTCTTAAAATATCACATAATGCATAGTCTAAGATAATTGTTATTGGCATAAGCTCTATGCCAATGACTACAACTAGGTCTCCTTTCATCAAGTCTATGCACTCCACAAGGTTAGGCTCTAGTAAGAGGTTGGAGTATTGCTACTAGAAATAGCATCATCATGATGTTTTAATTTCAAATAATTAATTTGAAGTTCAAATTGCAATGTGCTCCCTCTACAACTGTATATTCAAATTTTTACAATTTGTGTGTTGGTAAGTCTCAAACAGTGGATGGGGATCATTGCTTATCCAAATGGAAACCCTAGTTGTCCAGTTCTATATCAACATTTTCTAATTTTTACAATTTGTGTGTTGGTAAGTCTCAAACAGTGGATGGGGATCATTGCTTATCCAAATGGAAACCCTAGTTGTCCAATTCTATATCAACATTTTCTGGGGGTAGGTTTTACACCATGGCTAATCATTATAATATCATATCTTAGCAATTTATTGGTCCTCTAAATGTAGCGAGACCTAATTAGAAATGGAAGTCAAAATCAAGAAACCAAATGGAAAAATTAGTCCTAGAATAATAGTTACATCCATTATTAATACTAGTCTTTCCAAAGTTAGCACATTATGTTCTCCAACATCAAATCGTGTGAAGATTGAAGACACAATTGTCAAATCGTATGAAAAGTTAAAAGAGATGAATATTCAAGGGTTGTCATGTCAAACTATCTTCAAGGTCCTAAAATTGAGCATATAGGTCTTAGTTTTGGATTGAGGATCCCAAGAATTACGAATTTCCAAGATTGATTTGGGATATCGATATCTTAAAAAAGATTCAGTCACGTGAAGAAGAAATTATAAGATTATCCTTGTTTATAATTGCTCGAAGGCAAACAATCTTGGTTAGGGTGGGCTATAATGTCCCCTTTTTTAAATGAAATACTAATAAAACATTAAAATATTAAATATTAAATACAAAATATAAAATATAATAAAGAAGTTTGATTTTATCAAAAGTAAGGGGCATGTGAAGAACCATGATTATTGAAAAAAAAATGTTTAAGAGAAACCAAAGAAGATTCAATCACCATACAAAGAATATATATTTTATCATCTAATTATTACTTAAGAATATATATTTTATTATCCAATTATTATTTTTCTGGAGCATGGAATTGTGGTTCATATAAGCTGGGGAGAAAACCCTTCATGGCAGATATTGAAGGAGGAAAACCCACAATTTTTTAAAGTGAATTCTACATGATCATCTTATGATGGCCATTGAAAGCACTACCACTAACTTGAAAATGGATGAGGTGGTGACATCACTATTTTTTTAAGACGTGAAGAAAGACTTTTGAATTTGCTAAGGAGGTTGTATTTATGATATAT
This sequence comes from Cryptomeria japonica, assembly GCF_030272615.1. Lineage (NCBI taxonomy): Eukaryota > Viridiplantae > Streptophyta > Pinopsida > Cupressales > Cupressaceae > Cryptomeria > Cryptomeria japonica. The sequence continues at coordinate 115,451,858 of NC_081409.1, forward strand.
GGAAAGAAAAAGACAAGAAAGACAAATCTAGATCTAAATCTTTTGGTAATTTTAAGGCAAAATGTAGAACTATAGCAAGATTGACCATTGCAAAAATGACTAGGAGAAAGAAAAGTGATTTTGGTGATGAGTTGGAGAAGTCTTTTTAAGTTGATGGTGATGCCTTTGTCGTAGCCTTCACTAAACATGCATCACAAGATGCATGACTAAATGATTTTAGTGCTTCTTTTCACATGACCTCATATCAAGGTTGGTTTACAAAATATGAAAAATATGATGGTGAAAAGGCACACTTTGGAGATGATTTTCATCTCAAGTGTAACAACCCTCTAGGTTGTACCAAACTTTCATACTATCATTATTAATTAAGCCAAAAAATTTATACACTTTTTTTTTAATACTCATTCTTATATCCATATGGGATAGGCATTAATTTGTTCATAAGGGACGTGTTATTCTATCCATTCAGGATGGACATTCATATGTCTATATAAGACATGTAATTTTTTATCCATCCGAGATAAATATTTGTTTGCTCATACAGGGCAAGTATTTTGCTTTATTTAGAGACTTTGACTCATCAAAACAATATGTTTTTTGAGTCTTCTTGAGAGATTTCTTCGTTATTGGAAAAAATTGAGGTCACCTTCTACCAAGACTTACAAAATTAGATTTTCACCGCACCTCAAAATTTGGCCTAAAGCCTTGAGAATGTGAAAGAAACTCTTCCAAGTGTATATTGAATTTTATTTTTATCTTTATATTTAATTAAGTTTTTTACATGTTAACGCACGTTGGCTTATCAAAACTTAGAAAACTTACCAACCCATTTTTAAAAACCTGCATATCGAGAACCTCCTTTATTTACCTAAATTGTCTACATACTCATATCCACGAGGGCAAAGTATAATTTATATGTAGTTATATTTTTTATCTAAATTTTGTTGTGAATTGTAAAGTTGGTGTATGCAATCATCTAGAGCCCTTTTTCCTCAAATAGTTCCTCTTTGATTGCTACCCACTATGGGAATCATTGATTTATTAAGCTCTTTGTCATTTAAACAAGCATTTATTTATTGTTTTTATCCTTAGATACATACTTCTAATTAAGTAAAAATTTCTTTTAGCATCTTGTGGTGACAATTAACTTATTATAAACTCTTGTTAGTTTATTTATCCACGGAATATTTCTTGTTCACTTGAATTTAAATAATATAATAAATGGATGATGCCATAGGCACTATTGTTGTAGCTATGTTAAGCTATACATGTAGTATTTATATCACGATGACTTGACTCATAAATACGAACCAAGTGCATTGTTTTGGATTAAGGCAAAAACAGGTTTTGAAAGGACCACAAAACCCTTTACAAGAGGATTCTAAAAGATTTAGAATCAAGAAGAAATTCACCAAAATAGTTGTCGAAATATAGAAGCATGGACAACAGACAACCAAAGCCATTGGGTTTTATAAAAAAAGGCTCCCACAACCCACACAACAACCTGAGACCAAAAAGAAACCAGAGAAAACTCCAGCCTAAACTCTTAGAACCAAAAAGCATCAAGATTTACACTTTACATTACTCTTATGAGAACGTATAGTCCTATCAAAAGAGGGCTTCGACTGTTTTGCTTTCTTACCCTTAACCGTAATCCATCCCTCTTCCACCAACGCAATTTACCCTGCCAAACCGCAGGATCACAACCAGCCTGAGAATGGAAGCTAGTAGAGTGACCATCCACCAAAAGAACACAAAATCAAGCGAAGCAATGACACTGCATCTACCAGGGTTGGCCTTCAAGACATCATCACAGGGAGAAGCTGCCCAAGGAACAATCCGCACACTGGGCACAATAGGCAAACTAACACCAACGACCCCACCATTTGGAGCCAAAGCAACCAAGGAAGACGCCAACCCATCATTTGAAGCCTCAACATTTGGAGAGGACACCTGCAAAACCTTCAACTTGGGAGTCAGAATTCTTCACAGCTGTATAATATTATTTAGATGCATTGTTAGTACCAAATCCTACAAATGATTTTGTTTTTTATAAAAAAAATGGATAATTTTTATACTTGTTTAAAATGTTTTAAAAAGATTCAAAAAAATATTTAACAATGATTGACATAATTACTTGATTTGCATACATTGGTTTTCACAAATCTATAAAAGAGTGTATACCAAAGCCTCAACCTCTCGTCAAGATATTGAGAAGTTCAATGGAAATGGTTATGAGATGTGAAAGTTGAAGATGGAAGACTTCCTTGAAGAGAGCAATTAGTGGTCGTAGATTTCACAAGACACAAAGCTATCTAATATGGATGAATATAGGAAGAAGTTGGACAAGGCACATTGAACCATTTGGTTGTGTCTTGCAAATTCTATCCTTTTGAACTTCTCTATAAAAGACACCACATACAAGTTGTGGAAGAGGATGGGAAAAATCTACCAAATCAAAAGTTTGTCTAACAATTTATATCTCAAAAGATTTTTATATTCATTAAAGATGAAGGATGATGATTCTATTGCAAAAAAATGAATTCTTTTAATTTGATTATAAGTCAACTTGCATCAGTAGATATTAAGTTAGAAGATGAAGATGCATTTATGCACTTTTGGATGGATTTTTAATCATATAAATGCATCTTTGTTGGTTATAATGAGAATGTGAAAGGTTATAAGCTTTGGAATCCTCTAACCCATAAAATAATCTTTTCTAAGATGTGATTTTTAGGGAGTTTAGAGATTACTCAAGTGAAGAACAATCAAAGGATAAAAATAAGTCAAGGACAATGCACTTTGATACAAAGATAAAGAAACAATAAGATGCACATGCAGAAGAACAATTAGATGGATCAAAGGATGAAGGAGAAGAAGAGGGTTTTGTTGGTGTTTCCAACTGATTGCCCAAGTATTCCTAAGAATTAGGCTATTTTCTATCAACAAATACCTGGATCAAAGGCTAACTAACATGACATATCTAAAAGATTGAAAAATCACCTACACTTTTGGATTTACTAGACCAAGGTGGGTGAACCTTCACAATATTGATAAATCAAGATGACAACAAACATATATTGTGATAATCATTAATCAAATATGACCATGGTTCTTATGTTTAACTCAAAATTGGCTACATCCATAATTATTTTTTAGTTTTTAGTTGGATTGAGAATGAATTCTAGCTTAATCCTACTCCTAAGAACATAAAATGTAAAATAATTATTGGTAATAGGATTCAACTTACAAAATATACATATTCATGAAACCAAACTTGGATCTAACCATTTTATCTCAACATTTATGCATGACATAAACCTTTCTTAGCAATACACCAAGAATTCTACTTATAGATCACTTATTTGCATTTTCACATCACAGTAACATGACCACAAAATTCAACCCTTTCCTTAAAAGAAACTTGTAAACATGTCACACATTCACATTCAAATTTGTGAAGACAAATCAAAACATCCTAAACATTTCAATTCATATGACACAAAGACACAAATAGGGAGATAATTTTAGAGTATTCTTCATTAATTTTGAAAAATAGTTAATACAATTTCTTGAATTCATAATTGTGGAAAGACTTTCTATTACCAAAGCTTTAGATACTTCTATTCTACCCACTCTATACAAAATTTCAAAACAAAACCCTGTATCAATGATCTTGGATTCTCTTTTATAGATCGCAACGGAGCAAACAAGCTTCAGATCATTGATACACATGTCAAAATTTGATTGATTACAAAGATATATAGCCAAATGTATCTTTACTTGTGCATAAAACAAAATATATTTGTACCTTTAAGAGGGAAATACAAATATAACTAAATTCTTGTTTGGAGATGTTGATATGAGTTGTCCTCCTAATGTGGATCATCTCCAACTGACTTATTGATGTGGAACATGTTGAACTAGAAACTGAAGAAAACAATTGAATTAAAGAAAATAAAGTGTCAAGCCAAGGCACTGAAACCTAGTGATCAATGGATCTATATTTTAATAAACACTCAACTTCTTTCAATAATTGTAAGGCACCCGTGATCATATCTTGGATATAGCAAGGTCATCATGTAGATAGTTGGAATGCAATTGAAAATATAGTTTGTCCCTCATTCCATGTAGTTTCTCCTCTAATCCTTGTGTGTGCAATACTGTTGATAGGAGTCTGCAATTGCAAGCTTGGAAGGCCATTGAAATTGTTGCAACTATTTAACCCTAGTAGGACTCTCCCTAGTCTTGCTATGAAGGACTTATTTGGTATCATTTATAAACTTGACATATCTTGCATCTATGGCAATAATTTTTTCTAAGGTTGAATGCTATACTAGCATTTGCAACTTTTCTCATTATTGACCGCTAACAAAATGCATGACACACACATCACAAACTCATTCTTCCAGTCTTCAAAGCTTTTCAAATCAATTTCTTTATTAAAAAGTTCTAGAATTGACCAGTGGGTTAGAGTGCAAATGAATTCTACCTCTTCCTTTATTGCTTTTTCCTTCCTCTACAAATGCCAACTCTTCTACTAACATTTTGATCATCATATATGTTGGTTTAATATGTGTGGGGGCATTTGGTAAGAATTGTGTGGCCAAGAATAATCTTTCAAAAGTATGCAATTTAGGATGTCATTGCTCAAACATTGGTTTCTAGATAGGGAATATTTCTTTGCACTGTTTTTCAGATTGCAACAATGCTTGATAACGTTTATCTACCTATTCAATATTGTCCAATTTTTTTTGGAAAATGTGTTTGAGAATGCTTTGCATGACTTCCAAGGCTTCGTCCTTGGTAATTTCCCTTGCCTTATACAAGACTTCTTCCATTGATTCTCATCTATTTGTGTCATGCAAACATGTTCATATAAGTCCCAAGCCATATTTTAATAACACCACTTTCTTGAAAGGTTGACTCTCATTTTTATGTTTGGCTCACAGAAGGTGCCACTTGGCTAGCAGGTGGAAGTCTGAAGAGGTCTACGTTTTAACTTTTTTAAAAAAGTGCAATGTGTACTCTCACCTTCCTTTTTCTCAAGGTCTTCTACTTCCAAGAATGTTTCTTCAGGCCTCCATGTGGCTATCTTGCGAGATTTCTTGAGTAGCAGGGAGAAAATGAGTTTTTGAAGGCCTGCCAAGATGCTTCTTGTCTAGATTAGGCAGAGGTAGAGAGCAAAGGATCCCAAGGACTCCACCAAGAAATTACACATGCCGCAAGGATCAAAGATTTTATACAAGACTCATTTAGTTGAAAAGGACTACATCACTGACTGTTACAACAAAGAGAGTGGATGTTCCCAAAAGTTCTTTTTCCCTACGTGCGTATAGGGTCAATCATGTGTGATTGAGCTATTAGCGAAGAAAATATTTTATATTTTGATCATTCATTTCAGCTAGTGCTTAGGATCTTTAAAAAGCTTACATGTTTTCTATTTCAAGGGGTTGGTTCATCAATTTTTATCAATTTCACTGAAGGCCCTGTTAATATACTTAGATTTTAGTTTTATTCATATATGAAGAAGCATATTGGAATGTGTCAAGTTTTCCTCTTTGTGTGCTTTTTCTTTATGAGTGTTTAAAATTCTATGTCATGGATGAGTTGATAGTTGGTTTTGCTTTCTGATTCTTGTGATTTCAATTTGTTGATATAAGAAACTAGATCATGTGTTGTTACACTGTATTAGCTACTTATTATGAAATATTTGATGAACTAGCAATCTTTTCAATATTGCCTATCTAAAGTATTTAGAGAATAAGCATTTCTACCAAGCTTTGATAGGTGCCCTCACATAAAGATTTGAATATTTATCCTTGTGTCTGCATGACCTTGTATTCTATGTTCTTTTTCTAACAATGAAGAGGTAGTGGTATTATGTGCTTATATTGGAAATGTTGTATTTAATATCTGCTCCTAAGATATTTAAGTTATTGCAAATGTTTTGTTGTATCGCCTTAGTTATAGATATTATTTTCCCATTTTTCTTTTAGCCCCCTTTCCATAAAAAAGAAAGAATAGAGAGTTGACTTCTCAATCCTTGATATTGTTTAGTGGATCGCAATTAGTCCCCTAGCCACTAAATTTCTCATAAGATTTGTTACCTTCCTTAATGAAAAATTTAGGATTAATAATTCTTTTTCTGGCATGCCCAGTAGGACTAACTTCTTTGAATATCAGGTGTATGAGCCATAAACTACTCACTAGGTCGTAATCTACTCACAACTTGAGCTCATTGCTCCCTCCTTTAGTGAACATCTCCTAGTTGAGATCCACTATATTAGGTGAAACTCGAGCCCAGGTACAACTACAAGCTCAAATGGCCTTCCAGGGACTACCCCAAAACTTTGTTAACTGAGATAGTGATTGACTCCTCTGACTCCGCCTAGCCAATGGGATCCTATTCCTACCTTTGCTCTAAAATATTTACCTAAATTCAATGGTGAGGAGGGTAAAACCCTATAAAACATCTACAAGATGTGGCTGATGTGTGTAGAGTTCATTTCACGACAAAACAAAATGCAACATTGAAACTATTGGCAACATCCTTTAAAGGAAGAGCCCTTGATTGGTATAGATCTTTACACCCTAATTTCATTGGACATTAGGATGCTCTCAAGAATATTTTATTTGCACATTTAACTAGAAAAGGGGATTTCTCTTCTCTATTGCATCATCTGATAAACATCAAGCAAGTTTCGCAAGAGGCAGTCTTTGATTTCAATACAAGGTTCCAAAAGATCTAGCTAAGAATACAAGCAACCACTTTCCCATCGGTTAATATGACTTTTTTGTTCTAGTTGAAAGCTTTTAATTTTGAAATTGTAGTGATGGTACAATCCTTTGGAGGGAATTCACTACCTCAAGCGTACAAATTGGTGGTATAGGTGGAAAATAGCCCGATAGATGTCAAAAGACCCTCCAAGGCCACCTATGCTCCTATTCATGGAACCTATTGCTCAAGCACAAGGAAACATCATGTCAAGCACATCATCACCTCCCTAGTCAATGTATGTATATCCAAGTGCACAAAGTTATGCTTTTGTTCAATCTTCATTAGTTATGGAGATGAATGACATGAAAAATCTCTTGTGGACATTCTCAAATGAAATAATCAACATCAAGAAGCAACAAGTAATGCTTGTAAGCCCCCCTTAAAATCATCAAGCAGTAAGGCCTCCTCATCAACAAAACCAATATCAAGGTGTCACTAAGGTAAAAAACCAAGGGCAAGCCTCTATAGCATCATAAATTATCATCAAGCCAATTTACACCTCATGTTTGTGCCCCTACTTTAGTGCATCTCTCCCTCATCTCCTATTCAGATTCGTTTAGTGCCTTAACTCTAACTTTTAAGCCACATACACCTACCAAATGATCATTTGGGGCTATGTCCTCCTCCTTGGACCCTAATTTTGATCCCTGATTTAGGAGGACTAGGGTGGTGGCACTCTGGTCCTCGACCAGAGCGCCCAACACCTTGGTCCCCTTCAATGTTGCCCAATTTTCAAGGGAGAGGTGTGACCTATCTCTCCATCGGGATTTGAAATTGGTGGTTATATGTGACCATTGGAGGTCGTCCTAATTGGTAAATTGATCTTGATCCTCACATATAAGACAATTGATCAACTTAATTTCATCTATCCATCTAAGTGTTCAACGTAAACCATTCAAGCATTGAAGTATTCATCATCAAGCATTTCCAGGGATCTTCAAGGTTGCATTTCCTTCATTCAACCATTATGGAGCAAATTACAACATTCATATGCAAGCATGTGTGTGTGATTATTTTTTTGTCATGTTCATGTCATTTCATACAACATATGTGATTACATTCAAGAAACAAAGCATCATTATCATTCATTGTAGTTCTGAGGTATATCTTTCCATTATTTATTTCAGTATTTGCAATATTTCATTCAAGGTTAATTCCTAAACCAGGGTTTGACATAGGAAAACCCCTATTCCCAATATATTTTCCTTCTCTAATGTGCACAGGAATAGGTACCAAGCTACAATCTTCAGAATAAGCTCTTTTTATAGTGACAAATCAATCCCCCACTGGAGTGCAAAAAGTGTAGAGGACCAAAGCGACCTCCATCTCGATCCCAACAAATTAGGAGCTTTGTGGCTCGGAACAAGTCCGAATACTCTTACAATCGTCAAATCTATGTTTGTGGCTCAATCTGATGATTGTAGCTCACGTTTACACATAATTACCTCAATTTCAGCTCCTTTGTCCTAATTTCAGTATCTTCAACAAATCAATTCAACTTAAGGGAAAGAAGAGGCACACTTAAACCTCTGAAATCATATCAGAATCTAGATCTATTTGATTTAGATATATCTAATTCGTATCTTTCCCTAATGTAAATTTCCTCAAGTAAATATTAGCGGTTTTCATACATTTAAAGGTGAAAACCCTAATATTTTCACCCCTTTACATTTTGGTGAACCCAACTCCTTACACCTTTAACTCTGATTTGTGTTCTCAAATCTAAGTTTTTATGCAATTTAAAATTCAAATTTACATTTACAAGTTTAATTTTCAATTGAATTTTAAAAAATTAGAGGTTAATTTCACAAAAACCCTATTTTTTAAGTTCTAAAATTGAGCTTGTGATATGTCTAATTCAGATTAATTGTTTTGGATATGATTTAGAAGCATTTTAAGATTCAAATTCACATTCATAGATCTTGTTTTAATCAAGTTACATAAATTTAGAGGTTTAATTCATAAAAACCCTAATTTATTTTGGTTAATAAGATTTGTGGGTTGTATAATTTTTTAAATCTGATTTTAAAAATTAATAATGGCACTTAATAGATCTGACTTATTTTCTATTTCAAATATGATTACTTTTATTTTCACTTATATTTATCATAATCATGTGTTGGATGATGGCTTCTTTCACTTCACATTGCTTCTTTTCATTCATAGCACTTTAGCTTATTGCATTTTTAGAATTTCCAAATTTCTTCCTTTCAATCAACTAGATCTCAAAGTTTTCATTTTATCGTACATGTTGTTTTATTGTGACATTTTTAGGAAAATTCATTGCATATATTGATCACATTAAAGCTTTTGTAGACCCCAATCCTAGAGATGTTAATGGAAAACCTAATACATGTACCTCTCCTAGGATATCTAATGTGAATGAAGAACAAGTTAATAATCTTATCAATGATATCTCTAATAGAGAGAAAGCATTGAAGAGGAAAATGGCATCATCTTCTTCTCATGAACATACCCTTGTGCAAGGAGGGCAAGATTAAAATATTGGTGTTTCTATTTCTCTAGATCCACCTTATTTTCCTAGAGCCTATCTTAGTCATCAAAATATTTGTAGAGAGGATGATGTTATGCATTGTATTCATGTTCTATCTCCCAAAATAACATTAAGCAAATATGAGGCATTACATGATAAGGATCTTCATTCTCAATCTACCAAAGAGAATATGCATGATGATAAAAAGGAAAATCCTCCTCTAAAAGATATTCCTTCTTCATCTACTTGTCCCTTTGTTCCTTCCAAACACACTTACACTACAAATTTCTAGGAAATTTATTATAATGCTCCTCCTCCTTTTCAATTAAGATATTCTTATAGGAATGGGTTTAACATAATATCAAAACAAGGTTTTAGAGGATAAGGACTTTGAAAATTTGAACAAGGAATTAGAGTCCCTATAATTCCTCCTACACAAACTAGCACATAAGGTTTAGGAAATTATCATAATTATCCTATGGATGACCTCTTTAGGTTTCAAGACTTCAAATTTCATCCACAGATTATATTGCAAGACAACAAACCTATTGTTCAACTAAAAGTGCTTCTTCTTCAAAAACTCCTTTTTGCTCATATTACAAAACTAATGATCACACTACCAATGATTATCCTCATTTTTAAAGCGGAATCATTGATGACAATCCTTCTTCTTCTAACAATCCTTGTCCTACATCACAAGAGACAAGGCCTAATCCTATTGATGATTAGGAAAAGCTGGCAACTAGAATCTTATAGAAATTAAAGTACAATAAGGCCGTTGTTTTTTGTTTCATAAAGTTTAGCAAAAATCATAAAGAAGGTAGTGAGCATTGTCTTTTTCATCGTAGTTATTGTCATTCTCTTGGAAAATGTAAAGCATTTAAGGAATTTGTTTAAGAACAATTTGACAAGGCTCAAATAAATCATTCCATTGATATTGCTCTCTTTCTTGGTGAGAAAGCGGTGCCTTAGCACCATTATCACCCTTCATGTTGCTCCTCAACCTATGACACAAGTAGTTAACTTAATTGGGGGCTCTTTGTCATTAGAGGTGATGCTTTTTCAAATATCAAACATTTTGTGGCAGCAACATCTTTCCTTTCTCTTTATCACCATTCCCTTTAGAGGTTGCATTTTTCATATTTTGATATCCTTTCTTGCATGAAATGGTATGTATCTTATGATAAATCTCTCCTTAGGGGAGTTTGTGATCTTTTATTCTTTCTTTCTCTCTCTTTCCCTTTTAAGATTACCTCTTATTTAGAGTTGAATTTTACATATCTAAATGTCTTTTCTTGCATTGAATATTTATTCATGTGAATATATTGTACATTGGCTTATGTCTAATCTCTCCTTAGAGGTTGCAATTATTCTCATTGTCCTTATACTTGGGGTAGAATTGTTGTTTCTCTCTTATTCTTTCTAAGCATCCACTTTTTCCTTTGTTGAGTGACGTTTGCTTATGATTTGATGTCATTCCTTGTGTGAAGTTGTTGTTTTCTCAAGGATTATCTCTTATGCAAGAGGTGTATGTCCTTGGCTACAACCTCTTTTTCACTTGGCAATGTATATCCATTTTAAACTTACCCCTTCACATTACGTCAAATGTGTGTCATCCTTTATCAAGAATCCCTTTCACCTAACAATAGATGGAAGGTATACATTCTTGTCCCCCTTCCTTTCTTTTGGTAGAAGATGTTATGTTTGTTCAAGAGCTCCTCTTGGAGGTAGATGTCTTTTGAGCAAAGATATCTTCTCCGCCAAGGATCCTCTTTACACTTGTTGCAAGATATCTCTTTTTCAACCTCTCTTGTAAGAGTATTTTCTCTTTAGCTTGGATTTATGACATTGTTGCATAAAGGATATCTACTTGGTGTTGAAGGTAGCTATCGTTGTTTCTAGCATCCTTAAGACGTCAACATAGGGCTATGTTGACATCTTAAGGGGGGGAACCCATATCACCCTCTTTGTACCATATTGTACCATATCTTTGCATGTCTTAAATGGGGTGTTCAAACACATAAACAGAGAAAACAAATTATTATTCAAGATGCTTCATGCCCAAAACTAGATGCAACATTTGATATATGTCTTAGATGAGGTGCACATCACTGAAACCAAAGAAAACAATCTCTTACATGAGATGTCCTCAAAAAAGGTATATATTTATCTTGTATAGGGTTACACATTCTATATACTAGAGAAAACAAACTCTTAAACAAGATGTTCTCGAAACTAAACATTTGCCCGTTGGCATTTGCATTTGCATTATATGTCTTAAATAGGTTGAAGCACACTCAAAACTAGAGGAAACAAACTCTTATACGAGATGTTATATACTTGAAACCAGACATTACTTTCACACACACATGAGGATGAGTGGAACTAGCAAAACATGGCTAGACTATTCCTACTCTCCTTCCCAACATGGATCACCTAGAAAAACACATCTAGGGTGTCTATCCATGTCCTTTCTCATCATTCTTCTCATTGATCACCTAGAAAAACACATCTAGCGTGTATCCATGCTCCCTCTTTCTTTTTCTTCTCACGAGCTCATAGCTTTTCTATTAGTAGTTCATGGATGATGTGTCCTTTGCTCTTTTATGTGATCACTTGTGTTCTTGAGATGGTATTTTTCAAAAAATGATATTAATTGTCTCTTCGGCTAGTTGACTTGAGGTCTTCTTTTTTTTCTTTATCTTTTATGTTTTGTGTCTTTTTCTTTTTGTCTTTGATTGTCTTTGTTTGCCTTTTTGTTTTTGTCTTGAGTTCCCTTGCATGAGTTTGATTAAGTTAAGATCCTAATATTGGGGGCTTAGTTCCTTGAAATTAATGATGTCTTATACTCCTTGTGATTGTGCTCCTTTCCTTCTCCCCATCATCTCTCTTTCATCTACTTTATTGCAAGTATTTGCATAGGCTCATACTCACATTAAAGTGGGGGCTAAATGTAGTGTTGTAAATTATCATTGGTCTAATTTACACCTCATGTTTGTGCCCCTACTTTATCATGTCTCTTCCGCATCTCCTATCTGTGTTCATTCAGTGCCTTAACTATAACTTTTATGCCACATACACCTACTAAATGATCCTTTGGGGCTATGTCCTCCTCCTTGGACCCTAATTTTGGTCCCTGATTGAGGAAGACCAAGGCAATTGCATTGTAGTTCCCCTCAATGTAGCCCAATTTTCAAGGGAGGGGTGTGACCTATCTCTTCAATGGGAAATGAAATTGGTGGCTCTATGTGACCGTTGGAGGTTAGCCTAATCCATAAATTGACCTAGATCCTCATATATAAAGGCATCTGATCAAATTAATTTCATATATCCATCTAAGTGTTTGACCTAAAGCGTTCAAACATTGAAGTATTCACCATCAAGCATTTCCAGTGATCTTCAAGGCTACATTTCCTTCATTCAACCATTATGGAGAAAATTACAACATTTATATGCAAGTATGTGTGTGTGATTAGGGTTTTGTCATGTTCATGGCATTTCATACAACATATGTGATTGCATTCAAGAAGCAAAGCATCATTATTAGTCATTGCAGATCTGATGTATATCTTTTCATTATTTATTTCAATATTTGCAATATTTTATTCAAGGCTAATTCCTAAATCAGGGTTAGACTTTGGCAAAACCCTATTCCCAACCTATTTCCCTTCTCCAAAGTGCGCAAGAACAAGTATAGAGTTGTGATCTTCATAATAAGCTTTATTTACAGTAACAAATCAATTCCCCATTGGAGTGTGAAAAGTGTGGAGGACCAAAGAGACCATCATCCCAATCTTGAAAAATTAGGAGCTCCTTCTAGGAACAAGTCTGAATACTCTTGCAATCCTCAGATCTAGGTTCATGGCTTGATTCGATGACTGTAGCTCACTATTTATGTATAACTACCTCAATTTCAGCCTGTTTGCTCTCATTTCATCATATTTAATAAATCAATTCAACTAAAGGGAAAGAAGAGGCACACTTAAACTACTAGAATCGGATTATAATCTAGATCTATTGGATTTAAATCTATCTAGTTTGTATCTTTCTCTAATGTAAAGGTCTCCAGGTAAATATTAGTGGTTTTCATACATTTAAAAGTGGAAACCTTAATATTTTTACCCTTTACAACCTTTAATTGGATTTTTCTTCTTCCTACTCCCTTACAAATAGTAGAGTCAAATAAAACAAGGAGCTAGAAAGAAGACAAAACAATTTTATAAATGATTCAAATGCATGGTGATTCCCATGTAATGATGTGCATATGTTGCAAAATTGTCCGCGAGGCAATTTATAATACAAGATGGTGAAGCAGCGCACCCAAGGCATCAATCACCTTAGATATTGTAAATTACTCTTATTCATCTCTTATTATAGACAAAGAAATGTTGAACGCCCAAATGCAAGGCATGTCCCTTGAACAAGAAGCAAATATTGCTCTAGATCATGCACTTTTCTCTTGGATGGAAGAAGAGGACATTGTGTTCACAAAAGAGACGTCCACATCAAAAGCTCCATAGGTCTTAGATTACAATACTCGTTCAAAGTGAAGATTTACTAGACAACATGTTCCCCAATTGCAACAACCAAAAGTAACTTTTCAAAAAATTCTTGAGCTTAATGTAATGGTACAACCTTTCTAAAGACTTAAGGAAACCTTCCCGTATAAGCCAAAAGAGTTTAAAGTATCACCTCTTGCATCAATGAACATGGTGGAATAGTTAAAGAAGGCTCTTGCTAACATGTCTCTTTAGGACATCTTAGCTATCCTGAAGAAGAATATATTATTGAAGGAGGCACTTAAGAATCTAGAAAAACAAGCAAGAACTAAAGATATCATAGAACAAGCTAAAGAAAAGGGAAAAGGACCAATGGGTCTTGTACAAAGTTAGCAATTTGTTGCATTCAAAAACTCATGTGATGATTAGAAGACGGAAGATACAAGTAAGTTGAAACACATGCCCTTTTTCTTGACACTTCTTATAGGGAATAAGTTATTAGACGATTCTGTGAAAGACTCAGGGGTTAGCACCATTGTCATGTGAAAATAAATTGTGGGAGCCCTTAAGATAGAATATGAACCTCTGGAAAGAGGAATCATATAATTGGATGGGAAGAAGGTACAATCTCTAAGAATAGTCAGGGATCTTCCCTTAACCTTGTACTCTTGTTCTAGCATCACAGTACCTCAAGAAGTCATTATAATTCATATTCCTCCAATATTTGGCCTCTGCTTTTCCTAAGACTTCACCATAAAGATTAGTGGCTATATGTCCTTATATTGGTCCCATTTGTTTTTGAGGACCAAGTATGGGTCAAAATTGAAGGTATTATCAAAACCTTTATATTTCAAACACATAGCGAATGATGTCATGATGAATTTTGAGCCCACCCATACCTCCATCTCAAAAGATGAAATGTATTGTGTTGAAGTTTTAGAAGATGAAAAGGTAACTGGAGATAGAAATGAACAACAAGAGGTCCTATTGAACCAATTTATTGATAGAAATTATCTTGGAAACTATCATGCCACTAGCTTTGGCATTTATATTATAAATGATGAAGACCAACCCATTTCCCAAGTCACTAAATCAAAAGAAACTATTGTTGAATATGAACAAGACCCAAATTTGAGCTATGGACTATGCACTTTGATGGTGCAAGGTTTAGAACTGGTTCGAGAGTGGGAGTTTGTATAATTTCTCTGAGCAATAATAACACCTTAAGGTCTTTCTATTTCCAATTTTATTTCACTAATAATGAAGTTGGGTATGGAGGATTAGTCAGAGGCCTTAGTTTGGCTGAGTGGATGGGAACCTGATGGTTGAGGGTATTCAGAAATTCTAAACTAGTGGTTAAGCAAGTAAAGAATACCTTAGCTGCCAAAAATGTACGAATGAGATCCTATCAACATTGGGCCTATGATCTAATTGAAATCTTGGAGGCATTTGATATTAAAATCATCCCCAGAAAGCTAAACATAGAATCTAATAAATTGACCTTGATCAAATCGTAATTTAGCCTAGTAATAGACTTGCTTAAAAATAAACATTCAATATGTGTAATAGTGAAACTTGCAATACCAGATAATGATCAAAATTGGAAAGTCTTTGAAAGTGACACCCAAATTGTCATGTTTATCCAACAATCCAAAGAGTTTGCAGAATAGCTATAGTCTAAAGTTGAAGAGGTGTACAAAGATCAAATCATTCAACTCAAAATCAATAAACTTCTTAAAGTTTGATAACTTTATAGAATCATTTTGATTGTGATGATGCAAGAAACGACAAGAAAAAATTTGTTGTTGACAAAGGAGACTACGCTAAACTGGACATCAAAAAGGGGAGGAAATTGAAGGTAGGAATAAGTATTTCACAGAAGGATAAGGAGCACGTAATATTATTATGTGACAAATATAACAGTCATAGATTGGAGTTATGATGATTTGAAAGGATATGATCGTGATATTATCCAACATACAATAGAGTTGACAAAACAAAACTAAGCTCATCTGGTAGAAACAAAGGCCCATCAACCCTAGAATTGAGTCCCTCATGGCCCAATAATTGAATAAGCTTATTTATTCATGAATCATATACCCAATTAAACACAGTAATTGGATATCAAATTTGGTTCTAGTCCAAAAGAAGAATGGTGATATTCGACTTGTGTAGATTTTTGGGACCTAAACAAGGCATCTTTGAAAGATCACTACCCATTTCCATCAATGGAACAAATCCTTTAGACTATTGTAGGGTCTAGACTATTGTAGGGTCTAAAATTTTATCTCTGCTTGATGATTTTTTAGGTTATAACTAGATCTGGGTGAAAGAAGACCAACACAAGACAATGTTCACCACCAAATTGGAAACCTTTTCATATGCCAAAATGTTGTTTGTTTTGAAAAACATGGGTGACACTTTTCAACATGAAATGAACATAGCCTTCTTCTTATCTACCTAAATAACCTCATGGTGTTTTTAAAAAAGAAGGAGGATCATTTTGATCATCTAGAGAAAAAAATTCAGAGGCGCGAAGAGTTTAGAATATCTTTAAATTCTAAGAAATGTTTGTTTGAAGTCCCACAAGGGAAACTCCTAGGGTATGTTGTTTCAAAGGAAGGAATTTCTATTGACCTTGATAGAATAAAGACTATCCAAGTGTTACCCCTACCAATCAACAAGAAAGTAGTGCAATCTTTCTTAGGTAGATTCAATTTTATAAGCAACTTCATATCTAACTTTATTGGAGTGGTTCAACCTATTGATCTCATGTTGTGAAAGAACCAAAGTTTTAGATGGACTTCAAAAGCAAGAGAAGCCTTTGAAAAGATCAAAGAAGTTGTTACCTCAATTTCAATATTGGTCAACCCAATTTTTTCAAGGACTCTAAAAGGATATGAAGCAAAATATAATTTTGTAGATAGGAAAGATTTTTCTATAGTCAAAAAAGACTTAAATTTTTTTGACATTTGATTACAACAAACAAAGTGTTGATATATGTTACACATTCAAGTGTCCGAGAATATATAATGGAAGGGGAAATCACTGAAAGAAGAGCCAACTAGATCACCAAGATTCTGGAGTATGATATAGAAGTCCAACTCACTAAGGTTATTCATGGAAGAGGCATGTGTGAATATTTGACCATAGAGAATAAATCAAAGGTGCTAAAGGATGAAGATTGTGAATTAATGTTGGTAAACCAACCTTGTCTCACATAAGACCGGATTGAGGATTGAGTCAATTTCATGAAAACTGGTAGGTACCCACCCAAACTTCCTCTTTCCAAAAGAAAAATTTATAGGCTCAAGGGTTTTGGGTATGTTTTAGTTGAAGAAGTATTGTTTGAAAGAAACATCAATGGTGTTCTCCTCTGTTACATAGATAGAACTTAAGAAAAAAAGGTATTGGAAGAGATGTACAATGGCTTGGTAGGAGGAAATTATTCTGCAAAGATCACTTCCTTGAAGATTATGCGCATAGGTTATTTTTGGCCCACTATATTTGTGGATTGTCATTAGTTGATAAAGAAATGTCAAAAATGTCAAATATTTGTTGGAAAATGAAAGAATTCATCCACGCCTCTAAGCCCAATTATGGTTGATGAACACTTTCCTCAATGGAATTAAGATTTAATCAAAATTATTAACCCCCCATCTAAAACTGGACATAAATGGATCTTGACTGCCACTGATTATTTCACCTGCTGGGCTGAGGTTGTTCCCCTAAAAAATGCCACTGAGTATGAAATTGTCAATTTTCTAGAAGGATTAGAAACTTGGTTTGGTCCTCCCAAGTCTATTGTTGTAAGGCGTGTGCCCTTGGTCTCCTTATGTTGTGAAACGTAGTGCTCGGGTTTGCGACATGGTTTAACTTCCTCCTATGGATTCATTAAATCTCATGGTTGTATTGGGCATAAATAGTTCGATCTTTTGCTGCAATGATAATTGTGTTTCTAATAAGTGATATTAGAGTCTATATCATAGCTTCATACCCCTAGCTTGTGCTAGGGGCGATTGTTGCAAGGTGTGTTCCCTTGGTCTCTTGTGTTGTGTAGTGTAGTGCTCAAGTTTGCGACATGGCTTAATCACCTGTCATGGATTCATTAAATCTTGTAGTTGTATTGGGAATTAACAGGTTGATCTTTCGGTGCAATGACAACCATGTTTTTAGCATCTATTATTTCAGATAATGCAAAACCTTTCTTGGGGTCTAAGATGTAAAATTTTGCCCTGATTTATGATTTTTTTCTTAAGACATCTTCTAATTATTATCCTCAAGGGAATGACCTAGTAGAGTCGACAAAAAAGAACCTAATCAGACTAATCAAACACGTGGGTTCATAGTATCCAAGAGATTGGCATAAGAATTTGCAAGTAGCTCTTTAGGTTGATCATATTACACCCAAGAAGGTGTTGAAGATATCTCCCTATGAACTGGTTTATGATAAGGAGGTCGTGATGTCAATTTCTACCAAAATCCCTTCTCTGCAACTTCTCAAGTATCTGGAGATAGAATAAAATGGAGCTATGGATTTTAGGCTAACCAAGTTGTAGTGTCGTAAATTATACACCTTTATTAGTGTATCCAATTTCACACTCTCCTAGCACCTATTTTAGTATTTCCCTTTCCTCTATGCATTATAGGACCTTTGTTATAATTAATTAGTATTTAAATTAATATTATGGGTCTTATTCCACTTTATTACATCATCACACTCTTATTTGGGCCCTTAATTCTAGGTGTGCCCTTTATCATTGTATCCTGATTCATCCTTAAGCTTACCCTAAATTTAACTCTCAAAGCATATTTCTCTTACCTATGTATTGTGATTTGAGTCATCGAGTTGGATTCGACATTATAACCTCGTTATCTGTCATTACTTGAAAGTTGGAAAAATATTATTGGGACTGAGGCAAATCGATCCCACACTGTTTTCTCTGAATTTTGGGAGGATAATTTGACTATCTTTTCTAATTTAAATCCCGCTCTCTGTCAAAATATATCAATTCTAAGTTAGCCTAATGGTGATTTTAATTATCAAATCCCTATATAAGGCATCCTTCTCAATTCATTTTCATAATCTTATCTTATGCTAATATTATCATCAATTTAATAGCAATTTTTCTTCCTTAAGAGAAGATCCGATTCAAGGAGCAACAAACTACATCAAATTATCTTTAACTAATGTTTTATTTATCATTTCATGGTGGAGTTTATGTGATTTATTGTGTTATTGTATTAACACATGGAAGACTTATTCTAAGAGCATTGCTTCACCTATTGAAGGTATAATCATCTACATTCGAGTATTTCAATTCCAAGTCTTGCTACTTCCCTCAAAAGGCATGCTTTCAATTCCATTTTTATTTCAATTAGGGTTAATTCCAAACCCAGGGTTTGACCTAAGGAAAACTCCTATCCACAAACCCCTTTCTTTCCTATTGTGTGTAGCTACAAGTACCTAATGGAGCCAAAAGACTTTGGGAAACCTCAAGAAGTAAGTATAGATGCTCTGTCAAAATTTGAACTTAGTTACCAAGGACTAGGGCATCTAGTACCCCTGTCCTAGGACCAAGGCACCTAATGCCCCAGTTCTCCTAGTTCAACTCTAGATTTCAAGCTTACTACTCAGAATTGCATCAAGATTCAAATCTTCAAATCACATCTAAGAAGAATAGGGTGTCCAATGCCCTAGTCCTATCAATTCAACTTCATATTTTATCCACAAGTGCATAGTTAGATTCCCTATTCATTTATGTACCTATAGTGAAGTTTTTGTTTCATTATTAGTTAGCATAATCGGTTCAAGTTTCTATTTCATGCATGTACCTTCTTACCTTATATTTGGCATTCAAATTACATCTCTTCAATTATATTTTCAGCTCAAAAAAGGGGAATAGGATTCCAATCAAAATTCAACCCACTTTTTATTAAAATTGAGGTTGGATCTATTGAGTTCATCCTCCTTTCAATGTGATGCATGTAAAATTTAGGTCATTTCCTAGTTTACAAAGCATAACTTCTAAAACCCCAATTTATATCCATTACACGAGTTATTGAATGTTGAAGAATGTCGAAAAAAAGATTTTGATGTCTTGGAAAATCATCAACAAATAGTGAAAAAGTGGTTCAACAAAAGGACATCTGACCCAAAGTTTAAAGAAGGAGATCTTGTATTAAAATATGTTGAGGGAGTTTCCAAGCTAGGTTAGCATGCCAAGTTTGACCCCTTGTGGATAGGTCATTTTCCTATCATCAAATGTAAGGAGAGTAACTCTTTTGAGTTATAAGATCAATAAGGAAACACCCTTGGGATTAATGTTAATAGGATCTGTAGACACATAAATCTGTCCACTTAATTAAATGAGAATTTAATATTTATTTGATTATTTAAACCATCAATTAACAATTAATTAATATTTAATTAATTCATCTTGAACCTCTTCTTCTATTAATTAAATAAATTATTCAATTTATTTAAATTAATTCATTAAACCATACTCTAACAATTAATTAAATGAATAAAACATATTTGTTTAATTAACCCCTCTTTCCTCATTTAAATTTTTATTTAAAAAATCTCCTCCCACTTGCATTCTCCTACAAATGCAAGTTGCACAATTTTAGTTGAAATAAATGAATTTTATTTTAAATAAAATCCTATTTTCTCTCACCCACCAAACCCACTTGCTCACTAATCCCCTTCTAGACTCTTCTAATCCCCTTCTAGACTCTTCTAATCTATTCCAATTTAGCATAATCCATCTCCTAATCATTTGCACATTCCCAAACAAAGGTCACTTCTCAAAAATGTCTCAAAGTCTTTGAAATGCATTAAAGGCTTTTATTCTTCAACAAGTTAACCCTCAAAGTCTTCCAAACCATTTAAGGCTCTTACATAACCATTAATGGTTAACTCAACCTTCTTACATGGTTATAGACTTTTTCTCTAACTCAACCCCCATTTAACTCATGGGTCTCTTCAAGCATTTATTGCTTTGACCATGGTTATCCTCATTAACTCTTGCTTAAGAGTTTATCCATTGGATAAAAGCAATTACCCTTGGATAAAAGCTTTATCTACTAACTCAAGCCTAACCAAACCCTCCTAGGGTAACCTTCATGTCATCTCAAGCATTTAATGCTTCTTCCTTCTCCTCTCAAGCCATCTCATGTTGACACTTGTCATCATGGGATTGGGTTGAAAGTCATCACATGGATCACAAACCCATCAATCCTGGCCCTTGTTAAGATTATTCAATATTGACCATCCATTGCCCTATTTTCCCTATAATAGAGCTCTCATTTCTCATTTTCAAAATCAAAAGTCTTTTGTGCATCAAACTTATAGTCATTTTAGTGAGAATTAAGAAGCATTTGTGTTGTTATTATAATAAGATTTACATAGACTAATTAGGTGCTTTCTCATAGTAAATCATTCACACTTGCATATGCATGTGTTTTCATTTTCACAACCATCTTGAATCTTGATATAGCATCCATGGACAGTGCAAAAATATGAGAGCTACACTCATGTGGGACTTGGAGAGGAGAGGAACAAGGGAGGAGCATCTATCAACATTTTGGGGAGCATTTTGAGGGGTCTTCATTCCCTTTTTCATTTATGTATGCTTTATATCTCTCTTGATATGGATGTTAAGGTTTTTAGGTTCATTTTTATTTCGTTTTGGTTGTGCCTAATCTACTAACATTTGAACTTGTCTTTTGTGCTTTGTGCCTCCTTTTGATGTGCATCAGGATCCATCTAAAATGTTTTCATTAAATAATCCTTCATTTTTCGAACTTTGTACATATTAGAGTGGTTTGCTTTAGTTGTGTGCTACTTTAGTTTCCAATTAGTTCCCTCAAGTACAAAGTATTAGGTGTTTATCCTAGAGTCCACTAGCATGATCCTCATTTCTAAGATAATAATAAACTAATGATCAAAACCTGCCACCTTGGCGTCAATTTTAATGGTCTCTCTTCCCACAAGTGTTCCCAACACCATTTTTTGAGCTTTGTTTTCTTCTAGAGACATTAACATTTATTAGTATGTTCATTTAATTCATTAATTTTTTAAAAAGTTGAAAGCTACATAAAGTAAAATATGCAATTCAGGGGGAACTATTTGCTAGGCTTTTTAGTTATCATTTGTATTGCATGAGAAATTGGCAAAGGAAAATCTCAGGGAGACTATAAGGTTGTAGAATTCTTTGGGTTATAAAATAAAGTTGATACCCATTTGTGTGTAATGTAGTGGAGAGAATGGATGTAGAAGGTCAGGGTCCCAGTTCAATTGTTCTAACTCCCTAGTCATCTTATATATATGTTTTCAACAATATATCATACACTTCATTATCCATGCCTATGAGACCATCGATTGAAGGTACCAAAGCATTAGACCCAACAAACTATAAAAATTTCATTAACCCATATCTAGTAAAAGATTATGTGGATAATGTCAAAGACTCGAAGGTAAGTTTGAACCCTAAAAACCTTCACAAAGGTGCCTTACAAACAAGATCAAAAAGAGAAAGAGAAACTAGATTTAACTCTTCAAGGGTTCGATTATGGTATTCTGGCCTTCCTCAATTCATGGTTCGACTAGTGCATCCCTATCCTAAGCTAGTACACCTGTGTGCATCACATTTTAATGCATGTACTAGGATTATTCAAGGAGGGAAGCCTAAGGTCATTGTCAGTGCAGAGGAAATTGGGGAACTATTGTGCATCCTCGCTAATGTAGCCGAAATTGAGAAGTTTGACCAAAGAAAGCTAGAGTATATATTTTAGGTTAAAGGAAATTGAAGGTGAGTTTTTTCAATGACAAATTCAAAGAAATAGGTGGTGCAAAAGAAATTTCGGCCTTCCCCATAGGCCTAAACTATTTTCAGTCGAACTTGTGGGATGCTTTCTCCATGATGGCATTCATTTTTGGAATGGATGGGGATATTAATGCTAAATAATTTCAAGCAACCCTAAGATACAAGCTTTAGACGCATAAGGCTCTTTTCCACATAGATTTCTTTGAAGTCATCATTGAGGGAATGATGAATCAATTGCAAAAATATAGTAAATAACCAACATTCATGTATTCTTCTTTTTGGTACACATGTTTTTATATCAAAATGCCCATTTCTTCCAAAGGCAGGGCCATATTCAACTAAATATTATTGACGCTTCAGGAAAGGAAAATATTGTTACTGTTTGGACCCACATTCTATCATCTACCTTTGACTACTATGCATTTTTCAAACTATTTTTTTTCTCCTGTTCTTCAAGATTTTTAACAAATGCTAGGCTCACCATGGATTAGATG
The DNA here is from genome assembly GCF_030272615.1 of Cryptomeria japonica. Classification (NCBI taxonomy): domain Eukaryota; kingdom Viridiplantae; phylum Streptophyta; class Pinopsida; order Cupressales; family Cupressaceae; genus Cryptomeria; species Cryptomeria japonica. The sequence continues at coordinate 115,474,957 of NC_081409.1, forward strand.
GAATGGATGCATGAGAGATCTCCCCCTGTGATTGGTTTTGTAGGATTGATTTTACCATCATCTACATGCATGGATTTAAAGAGGAACCTTTTAGGTCGCCAACATGTGTCACTAACAGAATCCTAGGCTTATAAGTCTTTAGACATTTCTCTATAGTTGATGCAGAAATTTGGGCTGGAAGAAATAAGACCACACTGTATAAGCCTCCTATAGAAAGAGCACAAATTACCATACAGAAGAGAAAGTTGAATATGTAGTATGACTAAGCTAATGATCCTTGGGCTTCACGTTGTTTGTGATTCATGGAGCTATGATCCAGATTGTTGTGAAGACAGAGAAAATGGATGTGAAGGTTAATTGCACAAATAACCTTATACCTTCTTCTCACCTCCTTTGATTGAGCTTGAAGAGGAAGTGTGCACCCAAAGTCCTCCACTTGATTTGCTCCTATGATTGGAAGGATGTGAATTTCTCTCCACTACACAACAATGAAGATGATGTTGGCTATAGATGATGGATGATGGATAGTTTTATATGAGTCACTATCTAGGCATGGTAAGGGTACGATAGATGATTTGTTGCTCAAGGGGGCAACATGACAATACTCAAAAGGGTGGATAATTTGTGAGGAGAGGAGACTCCAATTTATAGATTAGAGGGGCCCAAAATGGATGGTCAGGATCAAAGATTAATGAAGGGCTAAGATTGAAAGAAGGTGGGAGAAAATTGAGAGGACAAAGTGGGAGATCCAAGAGATTTTCCATAAAAGCATTTCTTGTTTCCACACTTCTCAAGTACATGGGGAAGAGTTCCCCGAGTGCCTTGGGAAGAGAAGAAAGATTTAAAATTCCTTGGGAGAGAACAAGAGTAATTGAAAATTCCAAAATAGGAGGACGTGTGGGAAGAATACAAGAATAAATAATTAAAATTTTCTTGGTAATAAGAGGCATGGGAGATTCAAGGAATTTTAAATTCCTTGGTTGATCCAAAGTTGGTGACATTTAAGGTTTGGAGGATAGGATGGGAAAGCTATTTATGGCATAGAGTTGACCCATCCCTAATCAAGGTGATTAGGAAGAGTGATTAGGTGGGTTAATGAGGGATTAGGAGTGCAAGTGAGCAAGTTACGAGGATGGGACATGAGGAGAGAGAATGAGTGGGGGAATATAAAATTGGAGGAAATGTTAGTCATGATTAGGCTAGATAATAGGATTAATGGGGTGATTTGTATGAATTAAAGGATTAGTTAATTAATTAGAATTAATTAGCTAATTAGGATTTAGAAGAAATATTGGAGACTAAAATGATTTTTAGAAGAAGAAGGAATATTAATTATTTTGATAAATTAATTATAAGGATTATAGTGATAAAATTAATTTTAAGAAGAAAAGGACTAACATAATTAATTTAATTAATTATGCGAAAATGATTAATTAATTAAATATTAGTTTAATTAATTTTAGGCATCTACAAGTTGTCTAGCCAATGGTCAATTCTAGTAATACATCAATCAAGACCATACTAGGAGAAAAGGTGTAGTCCCACCTTGATGAATAATGATGAACTACTAAGGTCCTAACTCATACTGAGAGAGGGGGGGTGAATCAGTACACACAAAAACTGCTTCAACACTTTGTCATGTCAAAATGCAGCTAATCGGTTGTCTTCACCACTGTACTTAACCATGGCAATACTGGTTAAACACAGATACTTAAGACAACTATATCGGTTAAACAAAAATACTTCAGACAACATTCAACAGATCTCAAATCTTGATGACTACTTCACCGATATAATCATGCATGGGTTGTATCACTAATAATACCACAACCATTTAACACTGCATGCATATCTAACTTAATCAGAATCACACAATCATCACATGAAAAACTCACAACCCATAACACACATATTTTTTTCACGTGGAAACCCAAATGGTAAAAACCACGGTGGGGATGAATACCCACAAGCTTGTTTGTGAACTCTTTTGAAGTCCGCTCTATTAGGAGCCTAGTCCGGTTAAAGACTTTATAATAAAGGTTTTGTTAGGAACCGATCTTGTTAGGGATCACCCTATTAAGGGATGGCTATATACCCTGTTAAAGGTTGAAACCCTATTAAGATTTACCTCGCTAGAGGATTTAAATACCTCAATGAACTTGAGCCACCTGGTTAGAGGATTTAAATAACTCAATGAACTTGAGCCACCTAGTTAAAGGATTTACAACAAAGCCTGTTAAAGCTACCCGGTCAAGGGATTTACCTTCTATTGAAATGGTTAGAAGAAAACAGGTAAAACACTTTGATCTGATAACAACACTTCTTGCTAAGTCAGATCCTTTTCAGTTCCTCTCTTCTACAATCACACTCTGCAGATTCCTCACTCTGGTTTGGCAAGTATCAAATCTCCAACATGTGGACACAAACACAACTTTTGCCAATCGCTACAATAACAAAACTCATCAACCTTATAGACAACAATTAGGTCGGTAGCATAAACCCTAAACCCTAAATATTTTAGGTTTATAATTACAAGCGGTCCAATCTTGACCGTCAAATACATTACATAGAATAAAATGATCTAAAACAGATCTCAAGTCATTCTGCATCGTCCAATCTTCACCACATCTGGAAAACAGTAACCCATCACACGCTCTTCACACACCGCTAAGAAAAATGCACATTCCCGAGGTAGACATTCAATGCATTCGATCTTCATGCACAAGATCCTCAAAGAAATCCTTCACGTGCACATAGCTGACATGGCATCTAGATCCGTATCCTTGTTCTTAACTAACTCATCACAAAACATCATCAGTTGCAACACACAAGCCAAACCGGAAACCCTAGAGCAGAACAGAGACTACCAACCGGTAGTCACACTTGGTGAACCCCGAAACCAGTCCACTCCATTCTGGTTGACCATAACTGCTTCCAATCTTCATACCGGTGCATACCGATTCACCTGCTTGAGCACTTATTGACATCAATGACAACATATATTATCACCGCTTCATCATATGCCAACACACCTCACTAAAATCCAACAGTTATCTCCACCTTTCATTTATTCAAGAATCGGAGAGACCTCTATGGCATAATTTCTATATAGTCCAAAGACTTCCCAAACAATTTCCCCAAATTTGACAAAGGAGTTAAGAAACAAGGAATGGAGTGACCAAAAGATTGTCGACTTTTGGATTTTCTAGGAGGAAAACAAATATTTCGTATCACAAATTGATGAAAATGATTTGGATGACACCTTTGACCAAAAATGGGAAAGAGAACATGCAAAGCCTATTGGAAGTCAAGAGGAAAGCAAAGATGAGGGAAGCCTAGTGGTTCAACAAGAAAGTAAAAGAGGTACTTGAAAAAAGATTAGACTTTTCGCCACAATCAATATGGGCCAAATAGTTGTCACCATAAAGGGAAAATCCCAACATTTTCATTCGAAGCCTTAAGTGGGATCCAAGTGGGAGTCTAGGGTTTGAAAATGCTCTGAAAGAGAGAGTTCCCAAGAAACAAAAGAGGAGATGGAAGATGGATCCTGAATAATTCCTAGACATAGATGCAGGTAAAGAGAAAGGAGCGGATATTTAGGCTTCAACAATGCCAACAAATAGGTAAGTTTCTATCCCCCTCTTCTTTCCCCATCTCAATCTCTAGTCGATACCTATATTGCTACATCCACCTCAGTACCAATAGAGGCTCCCATTACTACATAAAGGTCATCACTAATTTCAGTCGTCTCATCTAGTCCCACTACCTCAATAATCATGATCCCCTCAATGTATTCCCCAATATTGTAAACATCTTTCATCCCTAACATCCAAGCATCTATGTAAACCTTCATACCTTAGACTCCACTAAATGTGATGATGCCTATGCCTACATAGATGTCAACCCCTACCTTTACAACTCAATAAGGTCTTTCATTGATTTCATCAGGCATTCAAATTTTCCCAGCAATAACTGCCCTTTAAAGCATTCTACCATTTTCCCCAAGAGATTTGAGCTTCCCAAAGGTCTCTTATCCAGGGATGTAATTACAAACTTCTACCATTAAAATCATGTTTTCCCTACCCCAAGGTGCCCTTTTTGCAAGGCAATTTATCAGTTCTCTAATAGGGTTGGATCAACAAAACTATGTTGCTAAGGAATTTAGGACATGAAAAATACAAAATAGAAGAGAGAAATTTGTAGCTAAATGTACCACTACAAGGATGGAGATCATGTACAATGAGTGACATGACATAGTTTCAATTTCATAAAAGACCCCTCAATTCATCAAACCAAAGGGACAAATCCAACCATATGATTATGTTGGAGCTTTGTCCGCCCTCACGATAAAGTCAAATTCATGGAAGAAACCCAAAAGATAGTGACATCTAATTTCCTCAAATTAAGTTGAAAATATGCCAAGATGGAAAAAAGGTTACTAAATATTGATGCTACAATTGACAAAATGGGAGTGTAAATTAAGGCAAAGAACCTAGAAATTAGTGAGCTGAAATAAGGACGAGAAGAAATGATTCCAACAGCCTTGCAAGAAGGTCAAGTAGAAAGGACCTGACTACAAAATGAGTTAAAGGAAATGATAGCCACAATTACCACTGAAAGGAAGGAAAAGGAAGAACTAACTAAACAATCAAAGGCCAAGGAACATGAATTGTTGTGAAAGGTACAAGAAGAGCAAGCCAAGATTGCTAAACATGTAGTTGACTTGCGAAATCAATTATAGAAGGAAAATAATACCAAAGCTTCAATAGAAAAATAAATGCATGAAAAAATTTAAGAGCTAAATCAAGTGCAATTGGATATTCAGAATGCATTGAGCATGTATGTATAGGGTCAGTGAGAATTACAGTATAAAAAAGCTCAATTTCATAAGGAATTACAAGAAGCTCAAGTTGTAGTGGATTTTTTAAAATGGAATAGGAATGTAATAGAGTCTGTCTTACAAACGGGAGAGTGACAACCAATTGAAGCACACTAGGAGAATTTTGCCTTTGTGTTAGAAACATGCAAATTGCAAGAGGAAACTAAAGAAAAAGGCCAACAAATCCTGCAATTGCAAGCTTCATTGGCCTCTTCTAGCCAACGGTATAATTTTCTTCCCATGCTCCAACATCTGTATGTATCTTATTGGGAGAAGATCAAATTCATCCTCACCTCCTATTAGCCCACTTTCTAGTTCATTGCAAATGCTCAAAAGTTGGGGATAAAGGTCAAAATAGTGATTGAAGAGATGAATCAAAATATTGCTTCTATAGTCAAATCTTGAGCTCTCATCAAAAAATTGTATGTAGTAGGCAATGATTTATTGATTTCTATTAGAATTGATGATAGAAGACTAATATAAAAAAAGGCCAATGAATTTATTAAATGCAATGTATCCACCCTCAAGAGTAAAAATTGTCTCATGGCCCTTAAGTCCATCATATCACAGATTAAGGGGTGAATTAGTCAAATGGTTTAGCTTGGTCTTCCCTCACCCTGTTTTTCCTGATCACACAATATTTGATGAAGCTCGGATAAGAATGCTACTAGATAAAAAACAACAAGACCAATCTTCTCTACAAGCATTAGGCCCTGATTCCAGTGTCCTAGAGGTAGAGCAGATTTTGCACCACCGCGCCTGACATATTTTTCACTTATAAGTCAAACTTCCTACCTTGGAAATGTTTCTTTTCAGGAAATAATTGATTTAGATAAATATTATGTGGCTTTACAGGTTCACCAATAGCCTTCTAATTTGAATTGGTTACCTTTGCAGTCTGTGCTCCTCAAGTTGTAAGCCTTTCTTTTTCCCTTTTAAATTTGTTATGGAACTAGAGAATCCTGTGTTATTTTCCCCACAAGAAAGGAACCCCTAAAAGTCACAAAAGTTATAAACATGTTTATATTAGTCTTGAGCTATGTTGCAATAACACCACTTTTTAGAAAGGTCGACTCTCATTTTTATGTTTGGCTCGCAAAAGGTGCCACTTGGCTAGTAGGTAGAAGTCTGAAGAGGTCTATGTTTTAACTTTTGGAAAAGAGTGCAAGGTTTCCACATGTACTCTCACCTTCTTTTTTGATTGAGGTTCAGTGACTCCATGAATAAATTATACCTATTTCAAGGACAAAGTTCATTATAGACAGTACTCATTCAGTTGAAAGGAACCACACTACTAGCCATTACAACAAAGAGAGTGGATGTGCTTGAAAGTTCTTTTTTGGCGCATGTCTATATGGTTAATGATGATGATCAAGCTAATAGAGAGGAAATTATTATAACATCTACCATGATTTCTTTGACACGTGATGGATATGCAAAAGTTTTTTTGTTTTGATCATTGATTGCAATTAGTGCTTAGGATATTTAAAAAGCTTGCAGGTTTTTTGTTCCAGGGTGTTGGTTCATCAACTTTTATCAATTTTATTGAAGGATCTATTAATATACTTAGGCTTTAGTTTTATTCATATATGAAGAAGACATATTGGACTGTGCCTAGTATGCCTCTCTATGTGCTCTTTCTTTGTGAATATTTAAAATTTTATATCATGGATGAGTTGATAATTGGTTTTTCTTTCTGACTCTTGTGATTTTAATTTGTCGATATAAGAGACTAGACCATGTTTTGTTACACTCTTTTAGCTACTTATTATGAATTCTTTGATGTCATATCATGTCAATTCGATGAACTAGCAATCCTTTCAATCTTACCTACCCAAAGTACTTAGAGAATAAGCATTTCTACTAGCCTTAATAGGTTCCCTCATAGAAATATTTGAATATTTAGCCCTGTGTCTGCATGACTTTGTACTCTTTGTTCTCTTTCTAATAATGAAGAGGTAGTGGTATTATGTTCTTATCGTGGAAATGTTGTATTTAATATATCTACTCTTGAGATATTTGAGTTATTGCAAATGTTTTGTCGTAATGCCTTGGTTATAATTATTTTATTGTTTTTCTTCTTGCCTCCTTTCCCTCAAAAAGGAAGAATGAAGAGTTGGTTTCTCAAACCCAAAGGTCATTTGCTAGATCACAATTAGTCCCTCAGCCACTAAACTTCCTATAGGCACCTAAAATTGTCCTCTCCTAATTAAATAAATATGTTATTTATTTAATTATTTTTATCCTAAGCCTTCTATTAATTAAATAGATTTTTATTTATTTAATTAATTCATTTATCCTTTTCTAGTCTTTCCCTATTTAAATAATTATTTTTATTTATTTAAATTATCATTTTTCTAAATTAAATAAATATTTTATTTATTTAATTGGTCTCTCTTCTTTTATTAATTAAATAAATTTTTATTTATTTAATTAAGTCATTAGTTGTTTCCCTCCATGACACTTGTCATTTATCTCTTCATTTTATCCTAACTACCCTTCATATTTTATTATTTTCCCTACCTACCCTTTAATCTTAGCTGACAATTTGTCATTTCACCTCTTAATCCTATCCCTCCATTTCCTAAGGTGTCATATATAAGAGGATTCTCTCATCCTTATCAAGCCTAATCCAACAACCTAACTAATGCATCTATGGAGCCTTCAAGTGATCAAGCGACATCACAACCATAATTTATTCTTTGTTGAGCTCTTGTGCACATACAAAATTTGTGAGAAAATATATCAAACAAGATCAATGGAGATATGAAACAATGGAAATCAAACCCTACCAAGCATGTGAATGGTATAAACTTTCCTATTTTTTTGTGATTTGCATGTTTTAGGCTCTTCATTAGTGTATGGTGGATTCTTGATTTTAGAACTAGGGTTTTATGGTTTTTCAATAGTTTAATCTTCCAAATTTCACCGTATACACTTCCCATAAGATCTGTTACATTAACGAAAAATTTAGGATCACCACATAATCTTTGACTTTTTCCTCTAACCTTGCAATCTCTTCAATAAAGGGGTCACCTTTTGTATTAGTTGGAGGTGGTTGGTGTTTTCTTCACCAATAGGGACAATAACTATAGCTTAAGTCTCAACCCGAAGTTTGGACATTTACTGTATGAAGTTATTATCTCCACAACTGAAGTTCATTTGTTTATCAACCCAGGGACGTATTACTTGAAATGGGTCTGCACTATATATGCACTAAGTTCTTGCAATAGCTATTCTACATTACTGCAACAACTAAACCTATTTGAAATAAGCAAGCAAGAATTATAACAACTGAATGGCTACAGGAAAACTCTACATCAACATAAAACCCAATTAAAGAACTATTAACTAAGTCCAAAGCTAACAAACATGAATTACTTTGTTTTCTTTGGCTGCAGGAACAGTCACAGGATCTGTTTCCAGTGGCTATAGGAACAGTTAATTGCCAGAATGACTACTGCAGCAGAAAGGGAAACTAAGTTAACAAATGCACAAGAATACTCACCAAATGGGCCCCCTTGGATGACTATATCCAGGCTTCCAAAGATAACTCTAAATACTTAGAATAACATCACTTTATTCATTATCTTTCAAAGGTCGATACAACACACAGAATGAAAGAAAGCTAAAAATACTCTACAACTTTATTTCTAAATCTTTTGTCTCTCTTCCCCTTCTCTCGCTAACCTCTGAGAAGAGGTGCAAACTCTTATTTAAAATAAAACTACAACAACTCCCTACAATCTAGGTCACGCCGATGAAATAAGGCGGAGAATATTTATGACAGAGAACAAATAGAGTTAAGCCACTGAAAATGTGGATCTCTACTAAACCACAACAAAGAATATAGCATGGCGGTATTACAAGATTTGATGTTTATTGAAGATAGACATAAATGAGTCTTGTGTGCCCTTCTATTCTTTTGTCGCTCCTTATGCCCATTATTCTCTTTGTTGTTTTGAACTTTTAACTGCCCCTTGAATATCTCTAACTACCTTTGCAGCATCTTATTTGTCCCTGCAATTAAAAAGATAGAACATACAAGCATACACATATATCTATTTTAATTAATCAAAACACTTATACATTTTACACATGATATCGCCTATGATAATCCGCATGGCACATGAATAATTCATATGGCAACAAGAATAATTGGTCAAGACAAAACAAGATTTAATGGGTTTAGTTAACATCTGGAATGCATATAGTCAAACTCTAATACATCATTACTATTCCATTATACGAATTAAAACATGGTAAAAACTTATGAGTTTTAAGAATAAAAGGAGCTAATATCTCAGCTCATCAGTTGGCCGAAAGTCATTGTTCCTTCTAGAGTTGGAGGATAATCAAATTTTCCCAAGGATATCTTCAATCTTATATTTTCCAAGTACGAATTAGTGAATTCTTTATTTAAAGCAACATGTATGTTCTTAATATCAATTATCTATTTTTATTGGCTCTAAACAACAACCCTGACAAATATTGTTGCATATAAAGTGATTGTGGTAGCTTCCATGGTAGTTGTATCCGTTAAAGTTATCACGACATTGCCTATTATTTCCTCCACTCAATGCAATTATTTTGGCTTATTAGTCCTTGAATCCTTGATCCATTGAGTCAAAGATTTGATATTAGGATTAAATATTTTACCTCTTACTCCTCTAATAGTCTCAAACTTGACTGGAAATATTTTCTCCTCCTGTCTTCTGATTTGACTCAATAAAAATATATCTTTAAGATCTCAATTTGGGATCAAGAACATCCCACTTTATTTCACCATTTTTATGGTTTCATCTGGAGTTATTTCAATATCATCCACATTGAGTTGTGATACCTCTTCATCTAACAACTCTTTCATCTTCATTTGTAATCAGAAACCTTTGAATATTGAAGTTTTGATAAAGTCATCAATTGAAATTAACTGAGGAGCATAAATCATTCTCTCATCATCCACTTGGTCCTTTGGGATGCTATCAAACATATTCATTATGTTTTGTAGTGTATGTCCTTCCCATTCTCCAATATCTTCCCTTGGTGGAGGTGGTAGTGGCTAATCAACATCTTAATCAAATATCATTTGGAACAATGTATTTGTTGCCTCCTTAGTCCCACCCCTTGTTTCTTCAACTATTTCATAAGTTTTATACTAAGGTTGCACTCATGTTCCTTTCCTTTTGTGGGGTAGTTCCTTAAGTGAACCATGAGGAGTAGCTTGTGATGCTTGATCACCCATATCAACAACTTGTTCCCTTTGTCATGTACTTCCTCCACCTTAGGTGGAAATTATTTTGGCCTCTGCTTTATTCCAAATGGTTGAGATACAAGTGGTTTGTCATATATATGTTTACAATTGTTCATCATGAGGGTCATCCTATGTATATCACTTGGGATATTTAAGTAGAAACTCTGAAAGCTTGGGTCCCATTTTCTTCTCTATTCTTTGAGTCTCAACAATATTGTCCACTTCTTTCTTCTCTCCAATGCCTAAAAAATTATCATTGCAGTTTCTCACCACATCTTCCTTATAGAATGTTTCATGGATATGTGTTGTCCTTTTCACTTTTACAACTCTCATGTGATTTATATATCCTTCAAGATCAAAGGCCCTTAATCTTTCACTTTCAAGGTGATAACTATCCTTAATATGATCTTGAACTCACTCCAAAGTATCACATCCAATTATGAAGTCCACAAACTTGATATATCTTGGAATATGGGTTCCTTTCTTCTCTATTTTCATAAGCTTCATCTCCATCCACATGATTTGCTACACTAAATTAAGAAAGGCAACTCTAGGAGGAACTACCCTAGGAGAATGATGTGATACCTAAGGGCACCCATAAATTCTTATCAAAGTATAATCAACAAAGAATAACCAATCCCCAAAATTGTGCGTGAATACATCTTCAAGCAATGTTTTTTTTGTTGACCTTCAATCTTTCACTTTGAAGAGTTGTGCACGATCATGGGTGGCAATTTGTTCTAATTCAACCCACACCAACTTAATATCTTCATTTCAAAGTGATAATGGAATACTACATAATCTGGATTCTTTGATTTTATTTACCCATATTTGAGTCCACTTCTATATTGTTAGTAACCTACCAATATGATCAATCGTTGTTACTTTCATACGCGAACTTTGTGATTGTCAATTCTGAGACAACAATATGTGACAGAGGGAATAAGGTTTCAAATTTGTGAATGATGTGGTCATTCTTTACTCTCAACAACCCTTCATGCAATTCTTTTTGTAAGTAGGTGGAAAAAATCATAGTCTTTGTTAATGCTGGGATGTTGAATTCTCACAACCATCATCATCACGTTGACTGGAATTCTAACTTAGTTATCATCCCTTCCCAATATTTGGCAGAAAGCATAATATGTTTTTTACAAATTGAAATGTTGTAGAAATTGAGAATTAGGGTTTAGGAAAATAAAACCACTAACTACCCCAATTAACACCTCTACATTCAAAGAGGATTGAACCCAATAGATCTAGGCTCAATCCTTGTGGGAAAGAGACTGAGATTATGATTGGATTCAATTTTTTTATTGTGATTTAGCCCCTTTCTTAGTTGAATTTTATTGATGGTGAAATTAGGCCAAAATAATGAATTATTTAATCAATTTGATAGAAACAATAAGCTATGGATATCCCACTAAGCCACAAACTTAGATTTGGAAAAAATAAGATGTGTCAAACCTATTTCCATAGGTTCAAACTTATTTTTAGGACCAGGTAGAAAAAATTCACCCCGATCCTTTAAATTTTCCTTCATCAAAAGATGAACCTATTCATCATTGTCGACTCCGTCAGATTTCCCGAGTTCAACTCAACACCTATTTTGCACACAAAAAGAAAGGGAAATATGTTGGGAATAGGGTTTTGCCTTAGGTAAAACCTCAATTTTGGAATTAACCATAAAATTGAATTGATAAATGTAATGAAATACTGAAAGAAAGTACTTTTCTTTTGAGGGAAAGACTAGATTTAAAATGTAATACTTGAAACCACAATGTTTAGCTTGATGAAATTTTGTTATCTTCACAACGGAATTAGGGTTTCATGTAGGATGTCTTCATAAAATATTGATCATGATTGCCATCTTCAATGTTTGAACTTGACCTCACTTCTTGTTCAATGCTTGATGAATGACTAATTGCTTGCTCACTTGAATTTTCTATAGTGTAGATCTTGATTTCAGTTCATTAGGTCTAAAAATTAGAGGGGTAGACATCCTCTTATACTTGACTATTGAAAATCAATCTGAATTTTTGCAACAAGTTGGCATGGGATCCAAATTCCCACCCATCAATGATGGTCGTTAGTGTTATCACTGTTTATGAAATGGGTTTTCGTTTCCCATGATTGGCTAGGTTTTTGAAACTTTGAGTCAGGTATGCTATTAACTGCTTCAAATCTGTTTTAGGTCTTTAAGGGTTAAGGGTTTTAGTTTTAAAATCGCTCAAATGTCTGATCAAAACCCTCTGGTTTCTTTTCCTGTGTTACTTTATTCACTTAAGTAATGGGTCTTGGGGTCGTGTGAAGTGTTCGCCCTTGTTATTTACCTAGGCGGTCGTTAAATAATTGTAAAAAATCTATGCCTTATGTCTTTTTCCTTCTAACATTGTCGGGTCTAGTAAGTGTCGCACAACTTTTAGATGAATCTATGACTTTCACTATTTCATTAGGCGAAGTTGTTGGCGTGTTAAGCTACGCGAAATAGCGAAAGGAAAAAGCATGTTCGACTGTGTGCATTGGATCTGGTTTAACGAGACTCCATCTCACTCAAGATCTAACGGCTGGCATTGATTCGCAGCCGAAACGAGCAAGTAAATTATCTTCCACGAAATGGCGAAAAGGTTTAGCGGGACCCAATGGTGAAGACATTTCCACGGCTAAAAGGCGATCAAGTTCAAAATAAATTGACGGCTCACGTTGTTTCATGGCTGATAGATGCTCACATGTTATGCCCTGCGAAACAGTGAAAGGTTTTTGGGCCCGGGCAAAAGAGGTTTATAAGAAGCATAATAGATGCGCATGTTCTCAAAGATCTAACGGCTAGCGTAGTTTCGCAGGAGAAAGATGCTCGAAAGATAGCTTTCGCGAAACAACGAAATGACATGACGTTCCAAGCAAGCAGTCTAGTTGGTTGAGATGGCAAGTAAGATAATGACACGTGGCTGAAAATCAAAGTGGTCAGCGAATTGGATTTAAGGATTAAAAGGTGGGTCCAAGAAGATGATTCATGCTGCGGGATAAGAAGTGACCTGGCAGATACAGGTGGCAAGGATGAGGTGGATCCCGATGTTTTCTCTCAATGAATAAAAGTTGACATGTCAGTTCAGGAATGACTAGACACCAGGTGGATAAAGCTGAGTCAAACAACCCATGTCTGCCAGATTCAAGTAGGTTGTTAAGCATCAAGTAAGTCTGATATAATCTAACGGTCCGTGTGTGTTCACAAAGGAAAGATGCTAGTGTTTTAAGGTCTACGAAATGGTGAAAGAGCTAGTGGGCCCGAAGAACAGATAAAGCATAAAGGTAAAAGAGGATCAACTCTATTTTGATCCAAGGGTTCTCGTTGCTTCGTGGCTGCAAATCAACCGAGGATTAAGGCCCGCGAAATGGAGAAAGAGAAAGAGAGGTTCTTCCCGGCATGACGTGGAGTGACAGTTGTTACTTCTTGTAAAGCTTGATGGTGATGTGTCGATTGACACGTAGTTTCAAAAGGTGATTAAGGGTCGGCCGAGGTGTAACCAGTGGTTATACAAGAAGTAAGACACGTGGTTGACTCTGAACTAAACCCGAAGAGTTTTTTAGGGCTAATGGTCGAGTGCCACGTGGCATTTGTTAATCGATGAATAAGCGGGGTAAGCAATGTTTGGATAAAGGTTTCACTTAAAGGATGGTCATCTCAAGATTGGTCCAACGCTTCTCGTTGTTTCGTGGCCCGAAGATGTAAGTGGATTAACCTCTACGAAATAGTGAAAAACCGTTAGCCATCAAGATGAGGCGCGGTTAGTGAAAAATTTAACGGTCCCAGTAAGAGTTAAAGGTCGGGTGGTTAGAGTCCCATCTAATGCTTGGCGTAGCTTCGTGAAAGGAAAGTGCTCGCGGGATAAAGCTTGTGAAATGGCGAAAAAGAGGTAGGGCCCGATGCAAAGGCAAAGAGGTTAAAATAGGGTAAAGACCGATCAAGTCTCATTTGATCGGACGGCTGACGTGATTTCGTTTGGCGAAATTGCTAGAATATTATGCTCTGTGAAATGGCGAAAGAGCGAAAATAAAATATACAGGCATGTTGTGACCCGTTGGAGCGAAATTTTCAAATTCTTCTATGAATTCAATTATGAAAGGACGATCAAAGCATGCGGTATCAATGTCGCAGTTAAAAACCTAACTACCATATATGATCTCATATCAATTGAATGAAGGCATCATTTTGAAAAGTTGTTGCAAAGAAGCACTTGCAGAGAAAATTTCTTCACTTGCAGAGCAAATTTCTTCAGTTGTAGAGCGGATTTCTTCAAGCAAAAAATAGGTTCTCTTGTACTCCTATTTGGAAATTACTTGACTATGTGTTTTAATTGAGGTTTTGATTTATTACAGAACAGTTGGGGCTAGTAATTAAATTGCTTGCATAGTTTTTAAGATGGCACCTAAAAGAGAATTCTCAAGAAAGGTTAACTACCAGGAGAGGGCTATCTGTGATGATTTCCTAGAACAGTTGACAATGTCAACTAATGTGGCAGCAAAGGTAAAAGAACTAGTGCTAAGAGCTCCTCACCTAAAAATAGGAGAGGGATTGCATGACAAAGGCAACTGGCTAAGAGACCCTCAAATTGGGTTGTCTGGGTTGGGATTGTTTAAAGTTGGATTTGGTATGAGAAACTCCCCAGCCCCAATGAACAGTATCTGGGAGTTGGACGTAGGCAAATTGGTAGTCCCTGGAGTATTCATGGATGTGGATCTCCTAACTCAGAATGCACACAACTATGACCCAATCACAAGAAGTGTCAAGGACATAAGTGGGAAAACCCTCATTGAAATAAATAATGAGGAGTTCAGAAATGCTTTTGGGCTTAGTGAGTTTACCAATTTTCTGGAGCCTATTAATTTTAAATCACTAGCTCAGGTTTACAGTGTGCAGAGGAATCACCTTAGAAGTGGGCCTCTTAAAGAATTCTTTGTGAAGATAGGCGGGTTAACAGTTGTAGGACCTAACACTGAGGAGCCTTTTTCTTTAAATCTATTTACCCTTAGGGCCAAAGGATTATATTGGTCACTCTGCCAAATTTTAGGAGAAGCTACTGTGGCAAATATGCCAACTCATTACATGTTAATGATTGCTCAAATTTTGAACCCCTCTTTGGCAGTGACCTTTGATTATGCTTCCTTTATCACTGATGCTATCCATGAAGGATTGATAGGAATAAAGAATGGGAAAGTGGATAGGCCTTTTAGATGGTACTCCCTCCTTGTGCATTTATTTTTATTCAAGGGTGGTGACTATTTTGCAAGTGGAATGGATCTTGTGAAAGAGAAAGATGGAGAGAAGATGCCAGTGCAGTTATGGAGTACAGTGTTGTCATGGGACAGAGAAGATGCAAGCTTCTTAAAGTTTGACAAATGTTTCACATCTAAGATTAGGACTCTTATCTGTTTAGAGAATCCAAGAGTCCCTAAGGTTCTTTTGGAATTCATTAGGCCAAAAGAGTTTGTTAAGAATGTTAAAATTGTCCACAATTGGGGTGATATCTACTTATACCCTGTCTCCACAGTTTTCAGAGTATATGGTTTCAAAGGCACTCCATTTTTGTTGCCCTATTAGGTCCCTCTTAAAGTGGGAATTGCAGAGATCCTCAGGCAGATTGGTAGAGTGCAAGAGGCAGAGTTAACAAGCAGAGGTAAAGGGACCATTTTCCCTACAGTTACCATAGCACATCAATTTTTGATAATTAAAGGAGGTTGGAAGAATTTTGAAGATTTCCTTCAACCGTACCATTTGTCAACTGCAGTATCCCGGTGTGCTGACCCTGAAGATTTCTTCAACGGCATTTTCAGAAAGAGGGCAATATGCAGAGGTAGACCCCACCAATTCTAGTTTCCTGAAGACCTCATTAGGAATGAGTTTGATTTAGATGCACAAGAGCTGAGGAAGGAAAAGTGGGTGGCCTAGAAGAAGGCTTTAGACTTTGTGCACCAATTTGACACTAGCTATGACCCTTTGTCTAGCTTTCACCCTATTGAAATGTGGCGACTGATCGGCAAAGTACTGTACACTCAACACGTATCCTCACCGAGGTCCGGGGCCGGGCCAGGCCCCGGGCAAAGGTTCGAGGGCGGCGGCCCCCGAGAAAATTTTTTTTTGCCATTTTTTGTTGATGAAAACCAACATTGTAATAAAACCCTAAAAAGGCCGACTTTGTTTGTTGCCCTAAAAATGCATGTTATAAGTGGCTGGGATGCTTAAGGCATTGTAAGGTTGATGTACTATTTTTGTTGGATAATAAGAAAGATTGGACGGCTGTGTATGGTGGACGTAATCCATTCTGGGTGAACCACGTTAAATCTCTGTGTTATCTGTGTCTTGTTTTATTTCTTTATCTTTTTTGTATTTAAATCTGCATATAATTGTTAGTTCATATTTGCTTCGGATCTACTTGAAACCCTAACAATTGGTATCAGAGCGAGGTTTTCTGTAAATTGGCAGGACTTTCAGATTTGAGTGGGAGCAATGGAGGATTCCAAATTCAAGGTCGAAAAGTTTAACGGCCAGAATTATCAGTTATGGAAAATGCAGATGGAGGATTACCTGTATCAAAAGGATTTGTGGCGGCCATTGGAAGGAAAGGCAAAGAAACTGACCACAATATCCGATGAAGAGTGGGACATTTTAGATAGAAAGGCACTGGGATCCATTCGATTGTGCCTTGCGTCGTCTGTAGCATTCAATATAATAGAAGCAAAAATGACTGTAGATTTGATGGCAACATTGGCTAAGCTGTATGAGAAACCCTAGGCTTCGAATAAGGTATTTCTTATGAAGCGTTTGTTTAATTTGAAAATGAGTGAGGGAGGATCTATAGCAGAGCACTTAAATGAATTTAATACAATTACCAGTCAATTGTCTTCGGTAAAAATTACCTTTGCAAAAGAGGTTAGGGCTCTCTTGATTTTATGTTCTTTGCCAGAAAGCTGGAATAGCTTGGTTATGGTTGTAAGTAACTCTGTTTCTGGTAAAAATACTTTGGTATTTGATGATATTGTTGGTGTTATCCTAAGTGAGGAAAAGCACAGGTGAGACTCCAACATCATCGGGTAGTGTTTTGAATGTGGAGAATAGAGGAAGATCAAAGGAAAGAGGAAAAGGCCCTGGGAATGAGAAGTCACGAGGGAAGTCAAAGAAAGGATGCTCTCAATCTAGAGGAAAGAAAGATTGTTGGTACTGCGGAAAGCCTGGTCATCTAAAGAAAGACTGTTGGTCTCGGAAAAACAAAGAAGGAGACAAAAATGAAAATGACAGTAAGGAAGCTAATATTGCAAGTAATACTTTACAAGATGCTTTAATCTTATGTTTGGATAATGTTAATGATTCTTGGGTAATAGATTCTGGGGCTTCATTTCATACTACACCCCATAGAAAATATTTTCTAGATTATGTTGAAGGTGATTTTGGGCAGGTATATTTGGGTGATGATGAGCCCTGTCAAATTGTTGGAAAAGGAAAGATAAAGATCAAGTTGCAGAATGGTAATGATTGGTTTCTGCAAGAGGTAAGACATGTTCCTAATTTAAGAAAAAAATTAATTTCTGCAGGGCAATTAGGTAGTGAAGGCTGCATAGTTACCTTCTTAGATAGTATGTGGAAGGTCACTAAAGGATCATTAGTAGTAGCTAAAGGTGCAAAGGTAGGCACATTATATCTGTGTACTGGTAACACTTACTCTACCTTAGCTACTACAGATAAAGTTACTGCAGGAACAACAACAATAAATGTTGCAAGAATAGATTCGATAATGTGGCACCATAGGCTTGGGCACATGAGTGAGAAAGGGATGAAAATCCTTCACTCCAAAAATCTATTGCCAGGACTAAAGAAGATTGATTTAGAGTTCTATAAAAACTGTGTTTATGGTAAACAGAAAAGAGTCAAATTTCTCAAGGTTGGGAAAGAGAAGAAGAGTGAGAAGTTAGAGCTTGTACATTCAGATGTATGGGGACCGGCTCAGGTATCATCTCTTGGTGGCTCTTGTTATTATGTTATTTTTATTGATGACTCAACCAGAAAAACATGGGTATATTTCCTAAAGCAAAAATCAGATGTTTTTGAAACTTTTAAGAAATGGAAAGCTTTGGTTGAGAATGAGACAGGAAAAAGGTTGAAGTGTCTCAGATCAGATAATGGAGGTGAGTATTGCAGCAAAGCATTTGAAGATTACTGCTCCTTAAATGGGATTCGAAAGTAGAAGACAGTTCCAGGAACTCCACAGGAAAATGGTGTGTCAGAGAGAATGAATAGGACTATCATGGAACGTGCGAGGAGCATGAGATTGCATGTTGGATTGCCCTTACATTTTTGGGTAGATGTTGTACATACTGCTGTCTATTTGATAAATAGAGGACCTTCAACCCCTTTGGATGGTGGTATTCCAGAGGAGGCATGGACTGGTAAAAAGGTAAATTATTCTTTTCTAAAAACTTTTGGTTGCGAAGCTTTTGTCCATGTTGATAAAGAAAACAGAACCAAGCTTGATGCTAAATCTCAGAAATGTACTTTCATTGGATATGGGATAGATGAATATGGCTATCGGTTATGGGATTTTGAAAATAAGAAAATAATTAGAAGTAGAGATGTTATATTCAATGAGAAGGTTATGTATAAAGAACAGATGCAGGAAAAGAAGCATGAACAGGAAAAACAAGAATATGTGGTGTTGGATGAGATTCCTGAAAATGAAATGCCACAGGTACCTGATGCTCAGCAACAACAGATTGTTCCACAAACTCCTGCAAGTGTTAGATGTTCTACGAGGACAAGTAGACCCCCTGAAAGATTTTCTCCTTCTTTGTATTCTATTTTATTAACGGATTCTGGTGAACCAGAAGAATATGAAGAAGCAATGCAGGTAGATGCCAAACAACAGTGGGAGCTAGGCGTGAAAGAGGAGATGGACTCCTTGATGAAAAATAAGACTTGGGACTTAGTCCCTTTACCTGCAGAAAAAAGAGCCTTGCCTAACAAATGGGTTTATCGGCTGAAGGAGGAGGAAGGAGGTCAAAAAAGATATAAGGCTAGACTTGTGGTAAAAGGTTTTGCACAGAAAAAGGGTATAGATTATGATGAAATATTTTCTCCAGTTGTAAAAATGACTTCAATTAGAACTGTACTTAGTCTTGTGGTTGCAGATGATTTACATCTTGAACAATTAGATGTCAAAACAGCTTTTCTCCATAGAGATTTGGAGGAGGAAATTTACATATTGCAACCACATGGATATGAGATCAAAGGTAAGGAGAACTTGGTGTGCAGGTTGAAGAAAAGTTTGTATGGCCTAAAGCAAGCACCTTGACAATGGTATTTAAAATTTGATAGTTTCATGGCTGAACACGGTTATCATAGATGTCATTTTGATCATTGTGTATATTTTAAGAGATTTGATAATGGCAGTTATATTATCTCGTTGCTTTATGTTGATGACATGCTTGTTGCTGGGTCTAACATGCAACATATAAATGATCTTAAACAGAAATTAGCCAGGTCATTTGCTATGAAGGATTTGGGTGCAGCTAAGCAAATTCTCGATATGAAGATTACATGGGACAGGAAAAATACAACCTTGAATTTGTCCCAAAGTGAGTATATAAAGAAGGTGTTGAAAAGATTTAACATGCAGGATGCAAAAGCAGTTAGTACACCTTTAGCTAGTCATTTCAAATTGACTAAGGAGATGTGCCCAAAGGCACAGGAAGAGGTTAATAAAATGTCTAACATCCCGTATTCATCAGTTGTTGGCAGTCTGATGTATGCAATGGTATGCACAAGGCTAGATATTGCACATGCAGTGGGAGTTGTGAGCAGGTTTATGATTAATCCGGGTATGGAACATTGGAATGCTGTGAAATGGATTCTTCGGTATTTGAAAGGAACTACTACGAAGGCATTATGTTTCAAAGGATCTAATGCTGCTTTGAGTAGATTTGTTGACTCTGATCTGGCGGGTGATATTGATTCACAGAGGAGTACTACAGGGTATGTTTTTACTATAGGGGGAATTGCAATCAGTTGGATTTCTAGGCTGCAAAAGGTTGTTGCACTTTCAACCACTGAAGCTGAGTATGTTGCTGCTACAGAAGCCAGCAAGGAGATGATTTGGTTGCAATGTTTTCTGAAGGAATTGGGTTAGACACAAGAGGATAGCCCATTGTATACTGATAGCCAGAGTGCCATTCATCTTGTGAAGAACTCTACTTTTCATTCAAGGACAAAGCACATTCAGCTCAGGTACCACTTCATCCGGACTATTTTAGAGGAGGGTCAGTTACGGCTTGAGAAGATTCACACAAGTGAGAATCCTGCCGATATGTTCACAAAGGCAGTTCCACAGGAGAAGCTGATTTCTTCATCAGTTTCTATTGGTCTTCTTGATTGATAATTGTGGAATTTATACCAGTCAAGTCCTAGTGTTTTATCCAGCGGATGTTGCATGTACAGTGGTGTTGTGTAGTATCAGTCTCCAAGTGGGAGATTGTTGGGTGTGGAGCTTGTTCAGTCTCCAAGTGGGAGATTATTGAAATGTGGCGACTGATTGACAAAGTACTATACACTTATCACGTATCCTCGTCAGGGTCCGGGGCTGGGCTGGGCCCTGGGTAGGGGTTTGGGGGCGGCAACCCCCAAGAAAAGTGGGGGTTCAAGAGTGGCAGGGCCCGAGAAAAAAAAATTTTGCCATTTTTTGTTGATGAAAACCGACATTGTAATAAAACCCTAAAAAGGCCGACTTTGTTTGTTGCCCTAAAAACGCATGTTATAAGCGGCTGGGATGCTTAAGGCATTGTAAGGTTGATGTACTATTTTTGCTCGATAATAAGAAAGATTGGACGACTGTGTATGGTGGACGTAACCTATTCTGGGTGAACCACGTTAAATATTTGTGTTATCTGTGTCCTATTTTATTTCTTTATCTTTTTTGTATTTAAATCTGCATATAATTGTTAGCTCATATTTGCTTCGGATCTGCTTGAAACCCTAACACACCCCTTTGAAGAGAAGATAAAATTCTTAATTCTTTGTTTTGAGGATGTGATGCAAACATTGAAAGAAAAGAGGGAGGTTGTAATTAAGAAGAACCCTGAGAAATCAAGACTGGTTCTAAATAAGTCTGCATCTGCCAGAGCAATCCCTCCTGGTGATTACATGTTGCATAAGAAGTCCAACTACAGTGTGTTGATGCCAACAACAGGGGAGCCCTCTACCTCAAAAGGGACGAGGAAGATACAGGATGTCATTGACATTCAAGATAGCCCAAAGAAACAAAGAGTGGGAAAAGAAGTACAATCTGATGAACCCTTGTATTACCCATCTCAATCCCCTATTCATATAGGAGATGAACAGGCAACAGCTGAGCAACTGTTAAGGTTAGGCAGTCTTGGAGAGATAGCATACACATATGATGAAGTGGAAGAGGGAATGCCAGAAGAGCCCCTTTCTACTGAGATGAACATCACTACTAATGAGCTCAAAGGCTAGGAGTGGGATCCTGAGATCAAGCAAGCTAGTGAGGATTTCTTGGCTTATAATAACTTTGTCACATCAGGAGCTTTCATGCAATTTGTGTGGAAGCAGAACATTGATAAATTTAATGCTAGGTGTGAAAAGAGGAAAGGTGAGCAGCCTCACAAAGATCCAGCTGTGGTGGAGGAAGAGATAAAGCAAGAAATGGTTGATGAGTTTAAGACCATCACTCCCAAGTAGGGAAGAGACATGGTAGCATAGGCTGGGGTACTCATTCTCCCCGAATGGGACATAGCAGATGCCTTAGTTTTAGAGGCAGTAAGAAAAGAGACCAAACCTATGCAGGGAGTCACTTTCAGAAAAGATAATGTTGCACTGGTCATGTGGTCTCTTAAAAGAGATGAAAATAAGAGGAATAAGGACACCCCAGCGTCAAGTTACCTTGGAGGAATGATAGTGAAAAGAGTGCAGAGCACTGGGGTAGTGGAAACTGCTAGCACTGTGCTACAGACTGCAAAGTTTAGTGTTGCAGTAGCAGAAAGAGAGGCTAAGGAAAAGGCAGATCTCCAAGTTAAGTTGGAGACAATTCTAAAAGCTTACAACATTTCCAAGGAAGAGGTAAGGGGTAAAGATAGCATCATCGCCAAGCTACAAAGCCAGGTGGCAGGACAATACCATCAAGGTGAGTCCTCAACATTGATGATCTCCTCTTATCCTACAAGACCTCCACTTACCAGCCCCATTATTGAGTTCCCACCATCTCCAGCACCTTCTAGTTATCAGTTGATTGAGATCACTCCCCATCAGTTGGAGAATTTAAAACAGGCTCAAGCCCTATATGCAAAGAAATATGAAGATAGAGTAAAGGCTACAATTTTAGGTTTTGTTGAAACTATAGGGTCCTCACTAATGTATAACAACATGAGTAAAATTTTGGAAATGTGGAATGAGTTAAATGCGGACAAGGGTGTTTTAATGCCTATTTTTGATAAATGGAGACCCAGAGAGCAAGATATAGAACTGATTTGTGTATCCTATGATGAGGCAGCGGTTGACCCCATTATTAAATCTACAAATGATATGACAAAGGATTTAGTAAAGTTGGTAGAAGGAGTAGATAATGTAGATAGAAAGATCAACTTGTACAAGAAAGAGTACACTAATCAAGTTTTTCAGTTACTCCCAGGAGGTTTTGTTAGCCCAACCCAATTAAAGGACAAACAAATATGGCTTAAGGAATTGTAAGCCAAATTGTCACTAAGAATAAAAGGAATTATTAAATCAGAGGATGCCTCCATATTTGTCAAAACAATTGAAGAGATTGAGAAAATCAAATCTCATTATGGTTTCCTGAATTCAAAGGTCAATAAGATGAGCAATTCTTGGAAAAGATTAGCCAAGACAAAAACAAGAGTGATTAACTTCTCATGGCCTGTTGATGAGGTGTATCAGGAATGGACAAGAAAGTATGCAGTGCTTGATGTGGAGCAGTTAGAAAAAGTTGTGACAGAACAACAAGAGGAAGAAGCCGCGGATGTTGAAAGAGACTTGTAACCGCATTTGTAAAAGGTTTTGTAACTTCTTCTTAAGAAGCAATGATTGTAACAAACTCTCCTAGGAAAGTTCGAAGCTATGTGTGCATGCATATTGTTATAAATGGATACTAGGACTAGTAAAAAGGGATCGCAAGGAATTATAAGAAAACGCTACAAAAATTTATCTAAGCTTTTTTCAAGTTTTTGATGGAGAATATTCGAATGTTTTTGTAATATTTTCAGAAGAAATATTAATACTTAGACCATTGGTTTTGAGTAAAAACTTTGTGTTGTCTTCGAGCATGTTTGCAAATGTTTATTGTTTCATTCTGAGTAATCTAGGGTTATTCTTTTTGAATATGGGTTGCAAGGCAATTTTCAGTAAAAATGTTTCTTAGCTTTTCTCTTCAGGAGAGGAATTAAATACGCAGGAATCATTTCTACCAGTAAATTCTTTGTGGGATACTTTGAATTTTGATGAACACAGTTTAGTCTGGTATGAATAAATTCTTATGTGTGTCAAGCATATATAGGGATCTGCAGAAGCCAAACTGATGGAATATGTAGAGATGTTTGATTTTAGAAGTATTGTTTGAACTTTGATGACTCTGTGACCTTGGATAAGGCACTGATATCTATTAAGGTTATCTTCTATATATCTTGTAGATCAATACTGAACATGAGTATAAGTTTCATTCCTTTGTTTCAGTTAGTTTTAAGGTGATAAGATCCACTAGTTTTTGGACTGGTTTGTTGTGGATTTATCTTTTAAAAGTGTGAATTCAGTTCACGAAGGTATACTCGCCTGAACTTTGGATAAGTTCGAAGTGTAGAAGGTTAATCAAACCCTGTCATATGTTGTCCTAAAAGTTTCTTTCTCTTTAATCTCTCTTCTGCATACAAAGTTATCATATCATTATAAGGACTTTAAAGTGAATCAAATTTTGAGAACAACAAAAGTGGTGACTCTGTTGGGGAGAGTCACAATAAGGATCCAGACGCAGATTTGTGCTTAGATTTATAAGGAAAAATCATTGTGTGTTTGTGGAATCGATTGGTGCTTCAGTAAATATAACAGTGGTGTCTCGAGGTGTCTATTTGGAAGTTCCCTCTATTTTCTTTTGATATGTGATTTTGGTCTGAAGTTTTGCAACATTTTTTCAAAGCTTGTTTTCATATTTCCAATAGTCTTGTGGGTGGCGACTCTGTCATCTTGGAACCAGTCCTTTTGAAATACATAAAATTCTAAAAGGAAGACAAGCATAATGCAAGGAGGAAAAAACACCAGATCATTCATGAAGAAGCATCCTCGTGAAACTTTGCAAGAAGGTTTGCCAGAACAGTCACGAAGAGGTCAGAAGAGATCAGTGCTTCACGAACCATCAAATGTTGCTTGGGTGCAAAAGAATAATTATACCGGTAAGATACCTGATCGACCTGTTTATGCAAAGTCTAATTCTTCTTCCAGAGATTCTGAACATGATATATTAGGTTTCCATTCTGGATTGTTTGGAAATATAGATAATGCTCATGCTTTAAATCAAGATATATCTCATGTTAGTGCATCTGCGAGAGATAGGACTAGTTCAAATGCAATCAGACATTCCATTCCTAGAATAATTGATGGAAATATCAGCTTGATTGATATAGATCAAGTCAATATATCTGACTATGAGGAGAATTCCCCTGATGAAGATAAAGTGTCACAAGAAATAGAATATTTAAATAGGAGGGTTCACCACTTAATCTCCTTAAGATCCCAAAAAGAAGCAAATAAGGAGAAGGAAGTCAAAGCAAAACTAATGGAGAGAGATAGGCTTCTTAGATAGATAGTTGATCTTGAAGTATTGGCTAAGGAAAAAGAAAAGAGTGATGAGGAAGGCCCTGTGATCAGAGAAATTCTAATCCCTAAGGCCAAGCCAGCATATAGGCCAGTAGTCCAACCAAACAGGGAAGTGCTTAGTGATTCACAGCCTCCTAGGAATAATGTTGATAAAGGGAAGCAGAAATGGGTGGATGATGGAACTAGATCTACAAATACAGAGGAAATTTCTCATAGACTATCAGCACATGAGAGAGAGATGGAAAGAATGAGGAAGGAAAAGGAGGATCTACAAATGGAGCTAGAGAAAGCTGAGTTGGAAGCAGCCAATCAGGAAGTGAAACGAAAAATTAGTTACATAAAAGCTCCCCCTATCATTTTTCCATCAGAAGATCTTAGTAAGCTTGATCCTCTACAAATTTCCCTCCCCCCGGTTAAGATTCAACCTATTGTGCCTACTAATACAGCAACAGCTAGTCAAATACCTGTGAACAATCAGCATATCCAAATATCTCAATCCCCAAATCCAAAAGTCAGAATGAACATGGGAAACAATAATGTTGTTAACCCTTTTCAAAGGAGACCTATCAATTTGGAACAATATAGACAATTGTTTTTTGATGGGATCCCAAGATATCCCAACCATGTTCCTACTGAGTTAAGAGACATACTCCATAAGTTTGCTGGAAATAATGCAATTAGTGTTGAGGAACATTTAAAATCTTTTGGGGACCTAATAAATGATTATGAGATAGTGAATGAAGATGTTATAATGAAATTGTTTGTTCAGTCCCTGGTTGATGATGCAAGAGATTGGTACAGAGGTCTTCCAGTTAATAGCATTGGGTCATGGGAGGACTTTAAGAATTGTTTTCAAGAACAATACGGTGACAAAACAAATGTGAGCTTCATGCTCAATGAATTTAATAACATTAGAAAATCTGATAATGAAATGGTCACCGATTTCAATGCTAGATTTCAAAAGGCCATGCATAGATTGTATCAGGTGATGAGGTTAGATGATAACATGTGTCTGAACACCTATTATAATGCATTTAATTCTAAAATGGCCTATATCTTAAGGGATAAAAATCCACATAAGCTGAGGGATGCATTTAGAATTGCCATTAATGTGGAAAGCAATAGAAAGGCATTTGGGAAGTTAGGAAGGAGAACAGATGGCAGGTTATGGCAGGAAACAAAACAACAACCTAACAAAGTTGCTAAGGAGGAAGACAAGATAGAAAAGTTGGTTAGTGCCATGAATGATCTGACTGCCAAGGTAAACAAAAATGATAAGCCTCATTATAACTGGCAAGATAGACCCCCTAGACTGCATGACATGTCGTATAATACCAACTGGAAAGATGGCAAACCCCAAAATGAGAAACCTAAAATTGCTCAGAGTCAGGTTACCCCAGATCCCTTAAAAGGGAAAAATGTCCATAATATAGAAAACACTCCTTGGTGTATTGCTTGTGATGGGCCACATTCTCCTCATCAGTGTGTAGTAGCTCAAGCCCTTGAAGAGTCCATGAGACAAGAAACTGAGCCTGACATTAACATGTTTGAGACTATTATAGAAAGTGATGAGGAATCTATACAAAGTGAATGTAGTGATGTGTTGGATAATGAAAGGTTTGTTCAAGGGCAGCTAACACTGGACTGGCATCCTACCTTGAATGTGGTAACAATTGAAGATGAAGAAGTTCATCTTAGAAGGCCTAGTGAGGAAGAAGTTAAAAATCTCACCAAAACTTCTATTGCTAAAGCAAAGCACAATTACAACTTAAGGAGCACCAAGAAGGACACTGATCAGGGTGAACCCGGTTCCATGTTCATAAAAGAGGTTACTCAAAAGGGGGCAACAAGTAGTGCTGCTACTTTCCCTAAAATTGGTCAAGAAAAGAAGGAACAGGTTAAAGATGTACCCAAGAGTACAGATGATAAAAATACCAGTGATATACAAGGAGCTACCATAGTAAAAAGGGCAAGTCAGCTTAAGGCAGAAAGGTTTAGAGCTAATACTGAATTAAGTAGTAATTCCACATTTGACATGGCTCAAGCTCTTACACAAATGAAAGTTACTGTCCCATTAATAGAATTACTGAAAATAAAAGAACATAGGGATGCAGCTTTGTCTTTGTTTTCTAATATATCTGACAGTGACACAGTCTTACCCACCGGTTTAGCTAAAAGTGGAAAGGATCAGGAACTTCAAACCCCAGAGGTTTATATTGGAACCACTATTACTCAAGAGCCTTCACAGGTAGATCATTTTTATGTCACTTTGTTAGTGAATAACCGGCTGATAAAAAACTGCATGATAGATTCAGGAGCTGCTGCTAATGTAATGCCCTATGGTGTTATGAAAGAATTAGGACTGTCAGTAACTACTGTATATGGAAAATGCTATGCTATGGATAACAGGGAAGTACCTGTGATAGGTACAATGAGAGATGTTGAAGTAAAAATAGCAGCATTCCCTGAAGCAACTTACAAAATGGACGTTATTGTTACTGACACTAAACCCCATTATGGTATGTTGTTGTCCAGGCAGTGGGTAGCAGCAGTAGGAGGAAATGTCCAACTAGATTTATCTTATGCTACCATCCCAATCAATGGGAATTAGGTCAAGTTGTACAGAGAACCACGTGCTCCTAGGGTAATTGAAAATGTAGATCCTAGTATGCTCAATTGTATGATTGATGTGGATCTTGATAATTTCATACTACAACCGATTTTACCCCAGTTAAAGAATACTAACCCCATTGTGGTCGAACTAGAATCACAATAGCATGGTTTATGGCAGATGTATTTTGATGGAGCTTTCTCCAAAGAAGGGTCTCGAGCAGGGGTTCTTTTTGTATCTCCATCAAGTATAACTTTTAAGTATTCTTTCTTACTGTCTTTCCAGTGCACAAATAATACTGCAGAGTATGAAGCCCTGTTATTGGGGCTTGAAGTTGCAAAAAGGCATGGAGTCTAGCTGTTAAAAGTTTTAGGGGACTCAGAATTGGTTGTCTCTCAGGTAAGATCCAAATATACATCAAAAAATGATAGATTAAAGAGGTATAAACATGTAGTTTGGGATGTCATTGAGCATTTTAGTGCATTTTCTATTAATTGGATAGAGAGATCAAAGAAAATTATGGCAAACTTTCTAGCTAATGTTGCATTGAAAAATAATGATGCAACACTAACCGGCATCTCCACTGTGGAAATAAAATCTAGGCCTGCCATCCCTGATAATGTGTATAATTGGCAAGTTTTTGCTGATGATGAAGATATTCTTAGGTTCATTCAATGTGTTGATGATTATGATGGACAGAAGATTGATTACAATGCATTGGTGGAGGTGGTTGACAATAAGGAAACAGTGTTTGGAAACGACTTGGTCCAGTTGGAAACAAATGAGATACCTAAGGGGTTGGTAGAGCTAGAGAGCATGTTCAATTACAATGACAGTCACTTACATCAGCAGCCTACCACCAAGTTAGAAGAGTTGGAGGAGGTAAACCTGGGGACTGAATCATCCCCTAAGTTAGTATACATTGGGAAGAAATTACCCCCTCATGTCAGAACTAATCTTATTAATTTATTGAAAAGATATAAACATATTTTTGCTTGGTCTTATGAAGACCTAAAGGCGTATAGACAAGACCTTTTTCAACATGAAGTTCCTTTACTTCCAGATGCTAAGCCTTTCAGACAGAAGCAGAGACCTATTAATCTCCTGTTAGAAACTAAGATGCAGCAAGAATTGACTAAGTTAAGAGAAGGGGGGATTATCAAACCTATAAGACATTCTTGATGGGTCTCCAATTTGGTCCTAGTAAGAAAGAAAAATGGAGACATTAGATTGTGTGTGGATTTTAGAAATTTGAATGTTGCTTCTTTAAAAGACAATTACTCTTCCCCCAATATGGAAGCTATGCTATAGAGAGTAACAGGTTGTGATCTTTTTTCCATGATGGATGGTTTTTCAGGATACAATCAAGTGTTAGTGAGAGAATCTGAACAATTTAAAACTGCTTTCACTACTCCCTGGGGAACATATGTCTATGTAAGAATGCCATTTGGATTAAAAAATGTTGGAGCTACATTTCAGAGAGCTATGGATGTAGCCTTTAAAGAATTCATCAATATCATCAAGGTGGTTTATCAAGATGATCTAACTTGCTTCTCTAAAAGGGCCGATGACCACTGTGGACATTTGGAAAAGGTGTTCAATAAATCTTTGGAATTTGGTGTGTCATTGAATCCCAAGAAGTGTCATTTTGGGGTCACCGAAGGAAAATTATTGGGGCATATTGTTTCCAAGGAAGGGGTAAGAATAGACCCTGAAAGAATTGAAGCAATAAACAAAGTGCCTAAACCAAAGAATGTTAAATGTATTCAATCCTTTTTAGGCAAAGTAAATTTTGTTAGAAGATCCATTGCAAACTTTGCAGAGATAGTGAAGCCCATTGTCAAGTTGCTCAAGAGGGATACCAAGTTTTGTTGGGATCAAGAAGCCTCAAAGGCTTTTGCTGAAATTAAAAAGGCCATTCAGGAAGCACCAGTGTTGAAATCTCCTGATTACAGTAAGCCCTTTTCTCTGTTCTCTTTTGCTTCATACCATACAGTAGCTGCAGTGTTGTTACAAAAAGATAATGAGGGATATGAACATCCCATAGCCTTTTATAGCAAGTCTTTGCAAGCAATAGAATTGAAGTATGAAACCATGGAGAAACAGGCTTATGCTTTAGTTAAAGTTGTTAAGGCTTTCAGGCCATACCTTGTGAATGGAAAAATCACTGCTTATGTCCCACATGTTGCAGTCAAGGATATTTTGTCCCAATCTGAGGTTATAGGAAAAAGGTGCAGATGGATCAATAGAATCCAAGAATTTGACTTGGAAATAAAGATCACCAAATTGGTGAGAGGCTTAGGTCTGGCCAAGCTCATGACTGAATCTAATCTTCTGAATGTTGAGATAAACAATATTGAAATCAAAAGTACTTCAGTCACTAGTATTGAAAGACAACCTTGGTATTCAGAGATAGTCTGATTTTTAAGAGATGCTACATTTTCAGAAGGAATGACACATAATCAGAGAAGGACTCTGAAACTCAAGTCACAAAAATATGTTCTCATTCAAGGTGATCTGTTTTGGAGAAAAAGAGAGAAAGAACTGCTAATGTGTTTGGATGAATTCCAAGCTAAAAAGGTGTTGATTGAAATGCATGATGGAGTATGTGGAGGCCATTACTCTGCTAAGACAACTGCTGGCAAGACAATCCAGGCTGGGTACTATTGGCCTACCTTATTCAGGGATGCTCATGAACATGTCAGGAAATGTGACCCATGTCAAAAAATCTCATCCAAATTGAAGTATGAAGGAGCTTTACCCCTAAATCTAGTCACAGTGGAAGCCCCTTTTGTCCAATGGGGCATTGATTTTATTGGAGAGATTGTTGAGAGATCAGGAAGAGGTCATAGATGGATCATAGTAGCCACTGATTATTTTACTAAATGGATTGAAGCTATTCCCACAAGAAGAGCTACGAGTAAAGTTTTCATTGACTTCCTAATGGACAATGTTATAACTAGATTTGGAATACCTGCAAAATTTGTAATGGACAATTCCATGAGTTTCAGGTCAGAAGAGTTTGTTGGATTTTGTACCAGTCATGGAATAATCATGTCTTACTCTTCACCTTATCATCCTCAGGGAAATGGACAAGCTGAATCTAGTAATAAATGCCTCTTGAACATCATCAAGAAAATATTGGAAGAGAACAAGAGGTCTTGGGATCAAAATTTGAAATTAGCCTTGTGGGCTGATAGAGTAACAGTCAAGAAGGCCATTGGAATGTCACCTTTTGAACTGGTTTATGGTACTCAAGCTAGACTGCCAGTAAAGAATCTTCTTCTAGTTTATAAATGTGAGATTTTGCCAAGATCAAGAGGCAATGGAAAGCACAAATAAGAGAGACAAAATATATGATATAAATAAACTGTATTCTATCAAGATGAAAATACTGATCAACTGGATCATCAATCGATTAAATTACATACAATGAATATGAGCCTGCTTATATAGGCAAGACTATATGGATATGTGAGCACACAAACATGACATGTGGCTCAATAAGAAACAAGGGTAGGTAGGAAATAGGTGTGGGTAGGTAGGAGAAATAATATAATATTCCACATTAGGTGGATCACCCACTGAATGTGGAGTGTAACAACAAAATCACACCATAAAAGGTGGAAATTCTCCTACACACACACTATCCAAATGTGGCACAAACACCCAAGTGTCTCATACCCAAACTACTATGAAATGCATTTCCTAAGTAAACTTAAGTAAGGTGTAATAATATCCATGATGAATAATTATTTACACCAACACCCCCCCCCCCTTAAGTGCAACTTAGGGGAATGCACTTAAGTCTACAATGCAACTAAGAAATGCAAGATGGGTCCCGGCTACGAGGCCATGTTAGGTACCCATGTACAAATGAAAATGCATGAAAACCAATGCAATGAAATCTCTCACAAAGTGGGGAAAGAGAGAAAAACCCAATGGGAAAAAACCCTCCCCCAAAAGAGAGATGAAAACTAGATACAAAGAACTCTCATAGAAGTATGTGAAGGACAAAACCCCATGTGAGGAAAAAGTCCCCCCCATATGAGAGAAGAAGAAGAGAGACTAGGAAGCCTCCCCTCAATTTGGAATTTGCACCAATGATAGAAGCTCAAAGATGAATGAAGAAACTGCTCCATGAACATCGAACCACATTCCTCCCCTTAGGAAGAAACAAAACCAAAGGTGAATCCAAAAAGTCTCCCCAACCATGAAAGGAAGATGGAGAAAAAATAGTCATGATGAAAGGAATCTCTGAAAAATTGCTCAAGTGTCCCCATGTCGATGCTGAAAGGTACCCCCTCCAAAGGTGGTAAACTGTGCCACACTGCTGAAAAAGGCACTCCAAGATCTAGTGGAGATGAATGTAGAACAATATCCAAAGACTCATATGTCTCCTCAAAAGATAAAGAGACCTCCTCCAAGTGTTGTACAAAAGTATCCACAATCATGTCAACCTCTAAAGATTGATCATGTAGAGAATGCACAAGAGGGTCAGAGTTATCCCTCGCAACAATCAAAGAAGGATCATCTTCATCAAAGAGAAGATGAATGTCATCAATGGTGTCTCCCAAATCTGCAATGTAGGAGTCCATAAACAAACCTGAAATGTTTGTCAAGTAGGCATCCCAATCAACTAAAGCTGGAAGACATGAAATATCTTGCTGCACTGAATCATAAGAAGGAAAAATTGTCGCACTAGCTGCATCATTAGGTGCAATAGTTGGTGTGATATCAATAGAAGGAGATGAAATGAAAGGCTCAAGAATAGGGTCACATGTGAGAATCCCCAAGTTCAAATGCCCAAAGTTCTCCTCAAAATCTAAATCATCAACATAGGAAGAATCAACCTTATCAATAGGACCGAAATCTGAAAAAGAGTACAGCCAAGATGCATGATCAACCACCCCAGTCGCAATGATAGCTCCACTCTCCAAGTCTCTACTGATAACTGAATCGAGTGTGAACTCCTCAGTTTTCCTAGTTGCCCCATGTGTGATTTGATAGATGGAAAGAATATTATTTGTCAAGTGGGGTACACACAACACATCATTTAAGGAGTTATCCCCAATGGAAATAGATCCTTTCCCACTCACATCCATGTATGTATGATTGCCCATCAAAATCTATGGCATGTGGCAAGGCTCAAATGTAGAAAAAATAGACTATGAAGATGCCATATGATGAGAAGCCCCTGAATCTAGAAGCCATCTCCCTGAATTATGACTTGTAGTAGCACAAAGAGCTTGTCCCTTTCCTTTATCTATCCCAAAAGAGCGATCCTTTCCTTTATCTTTGGAAGAAGAAGCTAATATATACATTCTAGAAGGTAGGTTGATTCTATTCTTCTCAAGAAGATTCTTCAACTCATCAATATCCTTCTTATAACAATGATGTTCATCATGTCCCAACTTCTTGCAATATCCACAAAAAAGATTGTCCTTATATGATTTCCTCTTAGGTGAGAATGGTGAATCACCTTGGTGTGGAGAGGAAGATTGTGCTCCATCTTGTTATGGTTTAGACTTAGGTTGCTTTTGATTCTTGCATTTTCCTTGATTACTTTGATTCCCTTTGTTAGCCACCAAAGCTTGTGACTTTGAAGATTTGAGAATCCCCATCGTGGTCAACTTAGATTGCTCAAGTATCAACATCTCTGTGAACGAATCAAATGAGAGAGAAGTGTATGAGGAACCTTGAACTAACCTATGGGTGTGAAAGCTAGATACAAAGGTTGCATACTCTGAAGGAAGCTTGTCCAACAAGTTATAAACCAATTGAGCATCCTTTCTGTCAATTCCACAATCCTTTAGCTTTGCTCTTAACTCAGTTGCTTTTGTGACATAATCTTGGATTGTATCAAAATCCTTGGGATCCAAAGTTGTGAGTTCACTATCAAGCTTGTAGCCCTTAATCTCATCAACTTGACCATACAATTTCTTAAAAATATCCCAAGCCTCTTTAATTGTTGTACACTTATCAATGTGAAAAATGAGGTCATCTGATACATACTTTCTAAGAGTTCCAAGTGCCATAACATTCTTAGTAAGCCATTCAATTTGAGCATTAGGATCAGCCTTAGGATTAGGTGGTGCTGTAATAGTTTCATTTACATAATGAATGAGTCCTTTTTCCATTAGTTTACTCCATGCCTTAATTTTCCATGATGCATAATTATGAGGAGTTAAAAGTGTCAATTTAGGAGAACCCATAGCACCAAAATGAAAAAACACAAGATAGAGAGAGACACAATCACACAAGACACCCCCCCAAAATACTCAATCAAGAAATCCCCCCAAAATGGTTATTTTGGCACTTTATACTTAGTGCGTATACAATGGGCCACTTGCAAAACAAGGCAAAGTGGACTTTTGATTTCAATTTACAACTTCTTAAAATGAGATCTAAGAGACTTCAACAAATACTGCTAGTGATCTACACTGAGATCCAAGCAAATGCAAGTACTAAATATGCCAAAAATGGCCAAATACTGAAAGTACAATTTCTACTTAAAATCACTGCAAACAGATGGCAGATTATGAAAGTAGATGAAAAAATATGCACTTTCAAAAAAAACGGCACCTAAAAAGGAGTCCATATGAGCCCAAATGAAACCTCCAATGTTGTAAAAATCGGGATTTTGCGATTTCTGAAAAACCTGTATCCGCAAATTAGAAAAATATTGCACCACTGTACAAATCGCGAAATTCTACCCCAAAACGAAAAAAATTGCTCGAAAAAACGAGTCTGGATGAGTGAGATATCACTATTTGAAAATTGTCTGCAAAATTATAATTTCTGGAAAATTTCCGCCGCAACGTGAAACTTCAAATGCCTCTAGATTTGGCCTCTGAAGTCTGATTTGGATGAAACAAAAGGCAAAACTAACTTTCTTGGACCTCCTCAATCCAATGATGACCTCAGATTTGATCCATCAAGCTTTAATAAAAACCTACAATAGAAAACTCCAAAATACACAACCCCATATAGCATCAAATTTCTCTTAATTAGCAAACCAATGACACTCTAATGGCTCTGATACCATGTGAGACATGGACCTGCTCTGATACCATGTGAGATTTTGCCAAGATCAAGAGGCAATGGAAAGCACAAATAAGAGGGACAAAATATATGATATAAATAAACTGTATTTTATCAAGATGAAAATACTGAACAACTAGATCATCAATCGATCAATTTACATACAATGAATATGAGCCTGCTTATATAGGCAAGACTATATGGATATGTGAGCACACAAACATGACATGTGGCTCAATAAGAAACAAGGGTAGGTAGAAAATAGGTGTGGGTAGGTAGGAGAAACAATATAATATTCCAGATGAGGTGGATCACCCACTGAATGTGGAGTGTAACAACAAGATCACACCATAAAAGGTAGAAATTCTCCTACACACACACTATACCAATGTGGCACAAACACCCAAGTGTCTCATACCCAAACTACTATGAAATGCATTTCCTAAGTAAACTTAAGTAAGGTGTAATAATATCCATGAGGAATAATTATTTACACCAACAATAAATTCTTGCAAGTTGAAGATATGGAGCTATCTGAACCTATGGAAAACCGAATGATTCAGATAGTGGAAGTGGAAGAGATCAGAGCTCTAGCTCATAAGAGAAATCTGAAGATCCAACTGCAGTCCAAATACCTTTTTGATAAAAGGACATCATTATGGAAGTTTCAAATTGATGATATTGTTCTTCAGTGGAATGCAAGAGGACAGGACAAGGGAAAACACAAGAAATTTGAATCATTATGGATTGGCCCTTTCGTGGTCTGTGATTTAAATGGAAAGGATTCTTATTTTTTGAAAAATATGAATGATGAAGTACAGGAATTTCCAGTGCATGGACAATTCCTGAAACATTATTTCTCTTGAAGTCCATGTAGAGTAGGTCCTTTGTTTGTATATGTTTTGTTTGGGTCTGTGTTTTGGTCTGTTTCTCTAGGGTTTCCTGAGTTTCTTGTGTTGACCTTGCGATCAACCATCCCCAGTCAGAGCCGTTGTTATCACTGTTTATGAAATGGGTTTTTGTTTCCCATGATTGGCTAGGTTTTTGAAACTTTGAGTCAAGTATGCTATTAACTGCTTCAAATCTATTTTAGGTCTTTAAGGGTTAAGGGTTTTAGTTTAAAAATCGCTCAAATGTCTGATCAAAACCCTCTGGTTTCTTTTTCTGTGTTACTTTACTCACTTAAGTAATGGGTCTTGGGGTCGTGTGAAGTGTTCCCCTTTGTTATTTACCTAGGTGGTCGTTAAATAATTGTAAAAAATCTATGCCTTATGTCTTTTTCATTCTAATGTTGTCGGGTCCAGTAAGTGTCACACAACTTTCAGATGAATCTATGACTTTCGCTATTTCGTTAGGCGAAGTTGCGAGCATGTTAAGCTACGCGAAATAGAAAAAGGAAAAAGCATGTTCGACTGTGTGCATTGGATCTGGTTTAACGAGACTCCATCTCACTCAAGATCTAACGGCTGGCGTTGATTCACAGCCGAAACGAGGGAGTAAATTATATTCCGCGAAATGGCGAAAAGGTTTGGCGGGACCCAGCGGTGAAGACTTTTCCACAGCTAAAAGGCAATCAAGTTCAAAAGAAATCGACGACTCGCGTTGTTTTGTGGCTGATAGATGCTCACATGTTATGCCCTATGAAACAGTGAAAGGTTTTTGGGCCCGGGAAAAAGAGGTTTATAAGAAGCATAACAGATGTGCATGTTCTCAAAGATCTAACGGCTAGCGCAGTTTCGTAGGAGAAAGATGCTCGAAAGATAGCTTTCGTGAAACAACGAAATGACATAGCGTTCCAAGCAAGCAGTCCAGTTGGTTGAGATGGCAAGTAAGATAATGACACGTGGCCAAAAATCAAAGTGGTCAGTGAATTAGATTTAAGGATTAAAAGGTGGGTCCAAGAAGATGAGTCATGTTGCGGGATAAGAAGTGACCTGGTAGATACAAGTGGCGAGGATGAGGTGGATCTCGATGTTTTCTCTCAATGAATAAAAGTTGACATGTCAGTTCGGGAATGACTAGACACCAGGTGGATAAAGCTGAGTCAGACAACCCACATCGACCGGATTCAAGTAGGTTGTTAAGCATTAAGCAAGTCTGATATAATCTAACGGTCCGTGTGTGTTCACGAAGGAAAGATGCTAGTGTTTTAAGGTCTGCGAAATGGTGAAAGAGCTAGTGGGCCCGAATAACAGATAAAGCATAAAGGTAAAAGAGGATCAACTCTGTTTTGATCCAAGGGTTCTCATTGCTTCGTGGCTGCAGATCAACCAAGGATTAAGGCCCACGAAATGGAGAAAGAGAAAGAGAGGTTCTTCCCGACATGACGTGGAGTGACAGCTGTTACTTCTTGTAAAGCTTGATGGTGATGTGACGATTGACACGTAGTTTCAAAAGGTGATTAAGGGCCCGCCAAGGTGTAACCGGCGGTTATGCAGGAAGTAAGACACGTGGTTGACTTTGAACTAAACCCAAAGAGTTTTCCAGGGCTAATGGCTGAGTGCCACGTGGCATTTGTTAACCAGTGAATAAGTGGGGTAAGCACTGTCTGGATAAAGGTTTCACTTAAAGGATGGTCATCTCAAGATTGGTCCAACGCTTCTCATTTTTTCATGGCCCGAAGATGTAAGCGGATAAACCTTTGCAATAGAGAGAAAAACCGTTAGTCGTCAAGATGAGGTGCTGTTAGTGAAAAAGTTAACGGTCCCAGTAGGAGTTAAAGACCGGGCGGTTAGAGTCCCATCTAACGCTTGGCATAGCTTCGCGA
The DNA here is from genome assembly GCF_030272615.1 of Cryptomeria japonica. Taxonomy (NCBI): domain Eukaryota; kingdom Viridiplantae; phylum Streptophyta; class Pinopsida; order Cupressales; family Cupressaceae; genus Cryptomeria; species Cryptomeria japonica. The sequence continues at coordinate 115,512,387 of NC_081409.1, forward strand.
AAGGAAAGTGCTCGCAGGATAAAGCTTGCGAAATGGCGAAAAAGAGGTAGGGCCCAATGCAAAGGCAAAGAGGTTAAAACAGTGTAAAGACCGATCAAGTCTCATTTGATCAGACGGCTGGCGTGATTTCGTTTGGCGAAATTGCTAGAATGTTATGCTCAGTGAAATGGCGAAAGAGCCAAAAGAAAATATACAGGCATGTTGTGACCCGTTGGAGCAAAATTTTTGAATTCATCTATGAATTCAATTCTGAAAGGATGGTCGAAGCATGCGGTATCAATGTCATAGTTAAGAGCTCGACTACCGTATATGATCTCAGATCAATTGAATGAAGGCATCATTTTGAAAAGTTGTTGTAGAGAAGCACTTGCAGAACAAATTTCTTCACTTTCAGAGCAAATTTCTTCACTTGCAGAGCAAATTTCTTCACTTGCAGAGCAGATTTCTTGAATCAAAAAATAGGTTCTCTTATACTCCTGTTTGGCAATTACTTGACAGTGTGTTTTAATTGAGGTTTTTATTTATTACAGAACAGTTGGGGCTCGTAATTAAATTGCTTGCATAGTTTTTAACATGGCACCTAAAAGAGAATTCTCAGGGAAGGTTAACTACCAGGGGAGGGCTATTTGTGATGATTTCCTAGAACAGTTGACAATGTCAACTAATGTGGCAGCAAAGGTAAAAGAACTAGTGCTAAGAGCTCCTCGCCTAAAAATAGGAGAGGGATTGTATGACAAAGGCAACTGGCTAAGAGACCCTCAAATTGGGTTGTCTAGGTTGGGATTGTTTAAAGTTGGATTCAGTATGAGAAACTCCCCAGCCCCAATGAACAGTATCTCGGAGTTGGACGTAGGCAAATTGGTAGTCCCTAGATTATTCATGGATGTGGATCTCTTAACTCAAATTGCACACAACTATGACCCAATCACAAGAAGTGTCAAGGATATAAGTTGGAAAACCCTCATTGAAATAAATAATGAGGAGTTCAGAAATGCTTTTGGGCTTAGTGAGTTTACCAATTTTCTAGAGCCTATTAATTTTAAATCAATAGCTCAGGTTTACAGTGTGAAGAGGAATCACCTTGGAAGTGGGCCTCTTAAAGAATTCTTTGTGAAGATAGGCGGGTTAACAGTTGTAGGACCTAACACTGAGGAGCCTTTTTCTTTAAATCTATATACCCTTAGGGCCAAAGGATTATATTGGTCACTCTGCAAAATTTTAGGAGAAGATGCTGAGGCAAATATGCCAACTCATTACATGTTAATGATTGCTCAAGTTTTGAACCCCTCTTTGGTAGTGACCTTTGATTATGCTTCCTTTATCACTGATGCTATCCATGAAGGATTGATAGGAGTAAAGAATGGGAAAGTGGATAGGCCTTTTGGATGGTACTCCCTCCTTATGCATTTATTTTTATTCAAGGGTGGTGACTATTTTGCAAGTGGAATGGATATTGTGAAAGAGAAAGATGGAGAGAAGATGCCAGTGCAGTTATGGAGTACAGTGCTGTCATGGGACAGAGAAGATGCAAGCTTCTTAAAGTTTGATAAATGTTTCACATCTAAGATTAGGACTCTTATCTGTTCAGAGAATCCAAGAGTCCCTAAGCTTCTTTTGGAATTCATTGGGCCAAAAGAGTTTGCTGAGAATGTTTAAATTGTCCACAATTGGGGTGATATCTACTTATACACTGTCTCCACAGTTTTCAGAGTATATGGTTTCAAAGGCACTCCATTTTTGCTGCCCTATTAGGTCCCTTTTAAAGTGGGAATTGTAGAGATCCTCAGGTAGATTGGTAGTGTGCAAGAGGCAGAGTTAACAAGCAGAGGTAAAGGGACCATTTTCCCTATAGTTACCATAGCATATCAATTTGTGATAATTAAAGGAGGTTGGAAGTATTTTGAAGATTTCCTTCAACCGTACCATTTGTCAATTGTAGTATCCTGGTGTGCTGACCCTGAAGATTTCTTCAACGACACGTTCAGAAAGAGGGCAATATGCAGAGGTAGACCCCACCAATTCCAGTTTCATGAAGACCTCATTAGGAATGAGTTTGAATTAGATGAGCAAGAGCTGAGGAAGGAAACGTGGGTGGCCTACAAGAAGGCTTTAGACTTTGTGCACCAATTTGACACTAGCTATGACCCTTTGTCTAGCTTTCACCCCTTTGAAGAGAAGATAAAATTCTTAATTCTTTGTTTTGAGGATGTGATGCAAACATTGAAAGAAAAGAGGGAGGTCGTAATTAAGAAAAACCCTGAGAAAGCAAGATTGGTTCTAAATAGGTCTACATCTGCCATAGCAATCCCTCCTGGTGATTACATGTTGCATAAGAAGTCCAACTACAGTGTGTTGATGCCAACAACAGGGGAGCCCTCTACTGCAAAAGGGAAGAGGAAGATACAGGATGTCATTGACATTCAAGATAGCCCAAAGAAACAAAGAGTGGGAAAAGAAGTACAATCTGATGAACCCTTGTATTCCCCATCTCAATCCCCTATTCATATAGGAGATGAATAGGCAACAGCTGAGAAACTATTACAGTTAGGCAGTCTTGGAGAGATAGCATACACATATGATAAAGTGGAAGAGGGAATGCCAGAAGAGCCCCTTACTGCTGAGATGAACATCACTACTAATGAGTTCAAAGGCCAAGAGTGGGATCCTAAGATCAAGCAAGTGAGTGAGGATTTCTTGGTTGATAATAACTTTGTCACATCAGGAGCTTTCATGTAATTTGTGTGGAAGCAAAACATTGATAAATTTAATGCTAGGTGTGAAAAGAGGAAAGGTGAGCAGCCTCACAAAGATCCAGCTGTGGTGGAGGAAGAGATAAAGCAAGAAATGGTTGATGATTTTAAGACCATCACTCTCGAGAAGGGAAGAGACATGGTATCACAGGCTGGGGTACTCATTCTCCCTGAATGGGACATAGCAGATGCCTTAGTTTTAGAGGCAGTAAGAAAGGAGACCAAACCTATGGAGGGAGTCACTTTCAGCAAAGATAATGTTGCACTGGTCATGTGGTCTCTTAAAAGAGATGAAAATAAGAGGAATAACGACACCCCAGGGTCAAGTTACCTTGGAGGAATGATAGTGAAAAGAGTGTAGAGCACTGGGGTAGTGGAAGCTGCTAGCACTATGCTAGAGACTGCAAAATTTAGTGTTGCAATAGCAGAAAGAGAGGCTAAGGAAAAGGCAGATCTCCAAGTTAAGTTGGAGACAATTCTAAAAGCTTACAACAGTGCCAAGGAAGAGGTAAGGGATAAATATAGCATCATCACCAAGCTACAAAGCCAGGGGGTAGGACAATACCATCAAGGTGAGTCCTCAACATTGATGATCTCCTCTTCTCCTACAAGACCTCCACCTACCAGCCCCATTATTGAGTTCCAACCATCTCCAGCACCTTATAGTTATCAGTTGATTGAGATCACTCCCCATCAGTTGGAGAATTTAAAACAGGCTTAGGCCCTATATGCAAAGAAATATGAAAATAGAGTAAAGGCTACAATTTTAAGTTTTGCCGACACTATAGGGTCTTCACTAATGTATAGCAACATGAGTAAAATTTTGGAAATGTGGAATGAGTTAAATGGGGACAAGGTTGTTTTAATGCCTATTTTTGATAAATGGAGACCTAGAGAGCAGGATATAGAACTGATTTGTGTATCCTATGATGAGGCAGGGGCTGACCCCATTATTAAATCTACAAATGATATGACAAAGGATTTAGTAAAGTTGGCAAAAGGAGTAGATAATGCAGATAGAAAGATCAACTTGTACAAGAAAGAGTACACTGATCAAGTTTTTGAATTACTCCCAGGAGGTTTTGTCAGCCCAACCCAATTAAAGGACAAACAAATATGGCTTAAGGAATTGTAAGCCAAATTGTCACTAAGAATAAAAGGAATTGTTAAATCAGAGGATGCCTCCATATTTGTCAAAACAATTGAAGAGATTGAGAAAATCAAATCTCATTATGGTTTCCTGAATTCAGAGGTCAATAAGATGAGGAATTCTTGGAAAAGATTAGCCAAGACAAAAACAAGAGTGATTAACTTCTCATGGCCTGCTGATGAGGTGTATCAGGAATGGACAAGAAAGTATGCAGTGCTTGATGTGGAGCAGTTAGAAAATGTTGCAACAGAACAACAAGAGGAAGAAGACGCGGATGTTGAAAGAGACTTGTAACTGCATTTGTAAAAGGTTTTGTAACTTCTTCTTAAGAAGCAATGATTGTAACAAACTCTCCTAGGAAAGTCCAAAGCTATGTGTGCATGCATATTATTATAAATGGGTACCAGGACTAGTAAAAAGGGATCGCAAAGAATTTTTAAAAAATGCTACAGAAATTTATCTAAGCTTTTTTCAAGTTTTTGATGGAGAATATTCGAATGTTTTTGTAATATTTTTAGAAGAAATATTAATACACAGACCATTGGTTTTGAGTAAAAACTTTGTGTTGTCTTCAAGCATGTTTGCAAATGTTTATTGTTTCATTCTGAGTAATCTAGGGTTATTCTTTTTGAATATGGGTTGCAAGGCAATTTTCAGTAAAAATGTTTCTTAGCTTTTCTCTTCAGGAGAGGAATTAACTACGCAGGAATCATTTCTACCAGTAAATTCTTTGTGGGATACTTTGAATTTTGATGAACACAGTTTAGTCTAGTATGAATAAATTCTTATGTGTGTCAGGCATATATAGGGATCTGCAGAAGCCAAACTGATGGAATATGTAGAGATGTTTGATTTTAGAAGTATTGTTTGAACTTTGATGACTCTGTGACCTTGGATAAGGCATTGATATCTATTAAGGTTATCTTCTATATATCTTATAGAGCAATACTGAACATGAGTATAAGTTTCATTCCTTTGTTTCAGTTAGTTTTAAGGTGATAAGATCCACTGGTTTTTGGACTGGTTTGTTGTGGATTTATCTTTTAAAAGTGTGAATTCAGTTCACAAAGGTATACCCGCCTGTAGCGTCCTAAAATTGCGACACTTGCAATTTCGACTGCATTTCGGTCTTCACGATGGTGACGCAACACGCAACCTGAATGGAGACCCTGAAACTTGCTCACGACACTGAAAACTACATTTTTCAAGCACCCTGGCCTGAACCTCCTTGCACCCTGCTGTCCCGGGAGGTGGGACCAGAGCGCCCAGTGCCCTGGTCCTTCAGGACCAGGGCGCCCAGCGCCCTGGTCCCTGGGTCCTATTTTGGGCCCGGTCTCCTAAGGGGTCTCGGGTCTTTTTGTTTGCAATTTGGAAATTAACTTTCCTGGTCGGCCTAAGGTCGGGAAAATCAGTCTATCAGCCCTAAATGACAAGTATATAAACTACATTTTTCTCTCTCATTTGGCATGAGGAGGATATATGTGAAAAGCGTGGAAACTATACTCAAGCATTCAAGCATTCAAGCATTCAAGCATTCCTTCAAACAATTGATCATTTCAAGTCTCCATTCAAGGCTAAGTGTTGCATTCAAGACAAGGATTCAACCATTGAAGAGGAGATCACATACTACATGCTACAACATACAACATACAATATTTATACCTTCGCACATAAGGATACAAACATCCTTAGAACAAGGTATTAGTACTTGTTTTACATACATTTACATTTACAGCACTTGCTCATTTCTTGGTTAATTCCAAAACCGGGGTTTGACCTAAAGGCAAACCCCTAATCCCTAACCCCCCAATCGTCTTCGCTTTTCTGTGTGTAGGTTGCAAGTACGCGGCTGAAATTGAAGATCTGGAAACCTTGTGCAGAGACGAACAGATCCCCCTTCGTTTCGCGGATTTTTCGGAGGACCGTGGCGTCGGGCACCATCGTCCCGACAACTTTTGCTCAAATTTGCAGGACAGCGCCGTATCAACATTTTACTGCTAATTCCAGGTCCGCAGCTTCATACTGTATTCCTATCTCAGTTTATAAGCGAATCTTTATCACTTTCTATGCATGCTTAGCTTAATTCTTCTATCAACATTCTTTACAAAAGAGGGTAGCCTTGTTGTCTTAACCCTTGAAACACATTTAGCATCCAATCTTGCATTGCGTGGGATTGGATCTTGTGGGTTTCAACCCCTCTTTTGAATGTAAAGTCTCTCCCCTAAGTGAAAACCATCGAATCCTAGCGAACCTTCCTTCTCTCTCCTCGGAGTTGGAAGAGGGGAGAACAACTAGGGTTCGATCGCGATTTTCCGCTTTACACCGCCTGAACTTTGGATAAGTTCGAAGTGTAGAAGGTTAATCAAACCTTGTCATATGTTTTCCTGAAAGTTTCTTTCTCTTTAATCTCTCTTCTGCATACAGAGTTATCATATCATTATAAGGACTTTAAAGTGAATCAGCTTTTGAGAACAACAGTTAGGAGGGTGCAATTTGGTGCCCAATTAAGAGGCCCAAGGCATGGTATGCCCTAGTCTTGATTTAGGACCATGGCATGGTACACCCTAATCCTGATTTGGGACCAAGACGTGGTATGTCCTAGTCCTAAAAATGAGGACTCTGGAAATGGGGTGAAACTGGGAAATTGATAAAAATGAAAAATGGGTAAGTGGTGTGAGCAAAATGAACATTGCAATCAAGACTTGGAAGATGGAATGCCAAAGTCATGCCTAAGTGAGGACAAAATTGTAGGTGAGTACAATTTAGGAGGCTACATTAAGCCCCCAATTTAGCTGGATTATGATACTAAGCATACTCTCAATAAAGTACAAAGTTGCATGGAAAAAATTCTATCAAGATATCAAAGAGACAAGACACACTAAGCCCCCAAGTACTTTAGAATCTCACAACTCTAATATCTATAAAAGGGAAAACATAAGAAAAGGAGAGATCTCACATGATTGTACTTTCCTACTAAGATTTTCTTTCTATGAGTCATGAAAAAGAAAAATACTAAATTACAAAGCAAACGGCTTAGTTTGCAAAGTAACTTGAGCATGAAAACATGTCATAGTGTGTGTAGAAAGTGTAACATTGAGTAGAGTGTATGCCCCCATGTTAAAGTAATTGCATACTGCTTATCAAGAGCAACTTCTTTAAGGTAGCATGAATCCAGAAGATAAGAACAATACCACAATAAGATGCCTCCAAGACAGGACAAGTCAAAGGATAATGGTCACAAAACATAAGAGCACATAAGGGATCCACTATATTTGGAGTCATTATACTCTTATGATAAATAATGTATATCAAGGATATTTATATTGAATTGACCTCATCCCCCAAAGTTAGTGGAACTACAAACACAATAGAAGAAGAGAATTGTAGACGTATAAATATAACAATCTAGTTAAATAAATATTTATTATTTATTTAATCACATTCCTCTATTAATTAAATTATATTTAATTAATCCCCCCCACATTCCTCTATTTGATTAAATAAATTATTCAATTTAATTCATTTAGCCACATCCAACCTATTAATTAAATAAATCACCTTTATTTAATTAAATCCCCTTTCTCATTTAATTAAATTCATATTTAATTAATAATCCCCTTCCAATTTAAATAAATCAAAATTTTATTTAAACTATGCAAGGTGGCATCCACTTTTTGGAATAAATCATTTTATTTCAAAAACAAAATCCACAAATACCTCCCACTTGAATTCTCCTAACAAATCCACTTGCATGACTAATCCTCTTCTAGATTCTTCTAAACATCCTAATTAGCCTAATCCATCTCTTAACCATTTGCACATTCCTTAAGAGAAGTCACTTCTCAAAAATCCCTCAAAGTCTTTGAAATACATTAAAGGCTTTATACCTTCAACAAGTTAACCTCAAAGTCTTCCAAACCATTAATGGTTAACTTAGCCTCAACCCTTGGTTAGAGACTTTCTCTCTAACTTAACCTGTTGGAATTATGTGAACTGGCATGAAGATATAATGATATTGTATGTTGTCATTGATGTCAATATGAGACACGGTGTGAACCGGCACATGTGATAAGTGAAGAGAGAGGAACCGGCATATGTGTGAACCGGTTTATATGCCAAAGTGAAGCGGCATATTTGTTCAAAATGAACCGGCATGAAGTTATGGGAACTGGCACATGGAAGCACTGTATGACTATCGGTTGGTAGGCAGCTTCCACTTCGAGGTTTCTGGTTGGATTACCTCAAGTCTGTGTGACTCAATCGGTGATCTTTGTGTGATGAGTTAGCAGTATGATGGAGGACAGATCATGTTGCCACGTAAGCTCTGTGTGCGTGAAGGATCTTGCATGAAAATGACTATTCCTATCTACCTCGGGAATGCGCGAAGTCTGTCAAATGGTGATAACGCGTGAAGGGTTGTCAGCCGCCATGAAAATGGTGGATAATGGATGATGGAGAATGTCTTGAGATCGATTCAAGATTGTTGCATTTAATGCAGTATGATTCAACGATCAGGATTGAACTGTTTGAATTGCTTAACCTAACTGGTTTAGGGTTTAGGGTTTTTGCTATTGACCTGTATGTTTCCTATAAGGTCGATGTTGGGTTTCTGTCTGAGGTTGTTGGCAAAAGTTGTGAGTGTGTATCCAAGGAAAGTGATACATGATTCTTGCCAGACCAAAGGAGAGAAGAGATACCTGCAAAGTGAATGTGCAGAAGGAAAAGAGGAGCCTAAACGGATCTACATTAGGATTAAGTGCTATTAACAGATCATTGTAATACCTATTGATCTCTAACCACTTCAACAGTTGTAAAATCCCCTAACAGGGTAGCCTTAACTAGCTTGATTCAAAATCCCTTAAATCGGGTGGTCTTAACCAGCTTGTTTCAAATCCCTTAACCGGGTAACTCGAGGCTAATGAGTTCTAAGAAGCTAGAGAAGATTAGGAGATCCTTTTAGCTATTGAGTTCTTAAAATCCTCTAACAAGGTGACCCTACCGAGTTTAACCCTTAACCGGGTGATCCTTAACAGGATCGATTCCTACCAAAACCTATTGTAATGTCCTTAACCAGACAAGGCTCCTAACAGAGCGGACTTCTAAAGAGTTCAAAAAGCAGCTTGTGGGTATTCATCCCCATCGTGGTTTTTCCCAGTTGGGTTTCCACGTGAAAAATGTGTGTGTCATGTGTAATGCTCTTGTCTTGTGATGCTCTGTTTTATCTATTAAGCACATGAAGGTTCTATGTTTTATGCCTGTCTATAAAACATATTGAACTCACTGTTGTGAAGATCTGATGGTTAATTTTACTAGTTTATGCATGAGAATATAATGATACTATGGTATTGAGCTAAGAGAAAAGCTTATTGAGTGACCGGTTCATGACTGATTGAGCTATACTGGATGTTACTGGCTGCACTCTGTTTTACCGGTATCCTTGTTTATTAGTCATTTGGAGTATTTGTTGTCAAACCGGTTTTGGATTGTATTTATGTTTGTACTGATTCACCCCTCCCCCCTCTTAGTACCGGTTTGGTACTAGTGGTTCATCATTGATTTATCAATTGGTATCAGAGCACTCCAAGTCCTCTGTGTTGTAAGCTTAACTGCTTGAGGAAAAGATCCGAGCCAAATGATGAAGAGGGAAGGTCCAAAGTTCAGCAGGGAAAACTTTGGTATATGGAAGGACAGGATGAAGATATTCATCAAAAGCATGGGTGTTCAACACTGGAGTTATGTTGAAAATGTATATGTTGTTCCTACTGGTACTCTCACCAATGACCAAAAGAGAGAGATACAAGAAAATGGGCAAGTCATGGAAGCTCTCATCAGTAGTCTTTCTGACATTGAGTTTATTGATGTTCAGGATAAGGCAAATCCCAAAGAGATATGGGATGCTCTTGAAAATATCTATGGTGGTGATGAGCATGTAAAATAGGCTAAGGAAGAGAGCCTGAGAGGAAAGTTTGAAGACATGCGGATGGTTGAAGGAGAGACCATTCAGCAGTATGGAATAAGAATCAAAACAGTTGTTGGAGAAATAAAGAGTGCAGGTGGCAAAATAGAAGATTCCACTGTGGTAAGTAAAGTCCTGAGATCCTTGGTGTCGGTCTATGCAATAAGGGTTGCTGCTATTCAGGAGCTGAGATCAATAGACAAGTCTAAGGTGTCCTTGGACTCCATCATAGCCAAGTTGACAACCTATGAGTTGAATAGTTTTGATGGTAGTGTTCAAAAGTCAGAATCAGCTTTTAAAGCTTTTGCTATACCATCTAGAAAAGGAAAAGAGGCTAGCACTAGTGGGGAACCCAATCAGAACAGAGAAATGAAGGATGAAGAGTTTCTGATGGAATTTGAAGCTCTTCTTGCCAGGAGATTTTCAAAAGGGACTGGTAGATATAATGGTAAGCTTCCTTTGAAATGTTTCTCTTGTAACCGGATAGGACATATTGCTATGAACTGTCCTAATAGTGACAACAAGGACAAACCAGAAAGGTTCAAGAAATTCAAAGGAGAAAACCGAAGAAATTGTTTTATGGCAGTTGATGAAGGTGTCACAGATGAGGAATCAGAAGATGAAGAGAATGAAGACATTGTGTTCGTTGCTGTAAAGGAAGATGTGGCAGACAAGAAGGCTCTTGTCTCTCGGTTTGATGATTCCAATGAGTGGATCATTGACAGTGGTTGTTCTCACCATATGACTGGTGACCGGAGCAAGTTTCTATCCTTAGAAGAGTATGATGGTGGTGTGGTTCGCTTTGGCAATGATGCACCATGCATGGTCAAAGGTAGAGGGTCCATCTCCTTGAATGGAAAGAGTAGTGCTGACAATGTGTATTGGGTTGATGGTCTCAGACACAACCTTCTAAGTGTTGCCCAGTTAAATGATAGTGGCCTCACTCTACAATTCAAGAATGGAGTTTGTAGAATCAAAGGTGAAGATGGTAAATTGGTAGCCACCGGCATGCAGACTAAAGGTAACCTATTTCATCTAAAGGTGAATATAAGTACATGTCTCATGGCTAAGATTGATGATAGCTAGATATGGCATAGGAGATTCTACCATGTGAACTTTGATAACATTGTAAAGGCTAGTAAGATCAAGGCAGTTAGAGGGTTGTCGATGCTGAGCAAACCGGATAATACCTTGTGTAGAGAATGTCAATTGGGGAAAATGTCTTCCTCAACCTTTAAAGGTAAATCTTTCACTGCTGACAACTTGCTTGATCTTGTGCATACTGATTTATGTGGTCCTATGAAAACTAGAAGTGTGCAAGGTGATAGGTACTTCATGATTCTCACTGATGACTGCTCAAGAATGATGTGGGTCACATTCTTGAAAGACAAGTCTGAAGCTTTTGGGAAATTCAAAGTTTTCAGAGCATTAGTTGAGAAGGAAAGTGGTAAAAGGATCAAGTGTCTCAGAACTGATCAAGGAGGGGAATTCACTTCCAGTGAATTCAACAAGTACTGTGAAGAATTTGGCATCAAGAGACAGTTGTCTGCCCCCCGGACTCCACAGCAGAATGGCCTAGCAGAGAGGAATAATCGGACTGTGGTTGAAGCGGCTAGAACTATGTTGATCCAAGGAAAGGTTTCTCACACCTTTTGGAGAGAAGCGGTGAGCACTGCAGTCTACATTATGAACCAAGTACTCATCAAAAAGGGTAAGGACAAAACTCCTTATGAGTATTAGACCGGTAAGACACCTGTGGTTAACTACTTTAAGGTATTTGGTAGCAAATGTTACATCAAGAGGAGTGAACATCAGGGCAAATTTGAAGCTAAATGTGATGAAGGAATATTTCTAGGATATTCCACCAAGAGTAAAGCTTTCAAGTGCTACAACAATAGGACTCAGAGAATTATGGAAAGCATTAATGTAAGAGTTGATGAATCCTCTGAGAAGACTGAGGAAACCGACAGTGAGCAAGTTGTAAATGAACCAGTTGCAACCTTCTGGGAACCGATTGTCAGTCAACCTAGTACCAGTAACAATGTTCCTGAACTGGTGAATGCTGATACTGATGAAGATGAGGATGAAGAAGAAAAGCAAGAAGAACCAATTAAGACCATTCCTCGGTATGTCAAGTTGAATCATGATCCCAAGCAGATCATAGGTGATAAGGATGCAGGAATCCTTACCAGAAGAAAGATCAGAGAAAACTCATGTATGATCTCTGAATTTGAGCCTAAGTCATTCAAAGAGGCTCATAAAGATGAAGACTGGATCAAGGCAATGGAAGAAGAACTTGACTAGGTAGAGAAAAATGGTACATGGTCCTTGGTACCCAGACTAGAGCATAAAAATGTCATTGGCACCAAATGGGTGTTCAGAAATAAGTTGAATGAGGATGGCACAGTGATTAGGAATAAAGCCAGACTGGTATGCAAAGGATATGCTCAAGAAGAAGGTGAAGACTATGGGGAAACCTTTGCTCCTGTAGCCAGATTGGAAGGAGTTCGTATGCTTCTTGCATATGTAGCTTTTAAGAGGTTCAAGGTATATCAAATGGATGTAAAATCTGCATTCCTAAATGTACTTGAAGAGGAGGTGTATATTGAGCAACCAGATGGGTTTGCCCTATCTGAAGACAGTGACATGGTATGTAGGCTACATAAAGCATTATATGGTCTAAAGCAAGCACCTAGGGAATGGTATGAGCGCCTACATTCCCATCTTGTGAAGATTGGATTTGAGAGAACAAGTGAAGATAGCAATATCTACTTGAAGTCTGAAGAAGATCAGATTCTGATCTGTGAAGTTTTTGTTGATGACATCATCTTTGGTGGAGATGACAAGATGAGTCATGAGTTTGCTGATGAGATGAAGAAAGAGTTTGAGATGTCACTCATAGGGGAGATTAAGTTCTTCATTGGACTACAGATCCAGTAGATGAAAGATGGAATCTTCATCACTCAGTCCAAATATGTCAAAGAAGTGTTGAAGACTTTTGGCATGGAAGATAGCAAACCGGTTGGTACACCGATGGTGACCGGTTGCAAATTGACAAATGAGGATGATTCCGCATTGGTTGATGAGAAGGAATACCGATCAATGATTGGTAAGTTGCATTATGTAGTGCATAGAAGACCGGATATTGCACATGCAGTTGGCATCACTGCAAGGTTCTAGAAGAGTCCAAGAGAATCTCACTTGAGTGCAGTCAAGCGGATTCTTAGGTATCTGAAGGGAACAGTTGACTTTGGATTGTGGTACCCATATAGCAATAATTTCAATATGAAAGTATTCACAGATGTTGATTGGGCCGGTAATGTGGATGATCGGAAGAGCACAACCGGTGGTGCATTCTTTCTCTGTGGTAGACTGGTCTCATAGATGAGTAAAAAGCAGAGTTGCATCTCTCAGTCTACAGCGGAAGCAGAGTATGTTGCAGCTTTCATGAACTGCACTCAGACAATCTGGATGAAGCATGTACTGGAAGGCTTCAAGATCCTTGTATCTGAATTGGTAAGTATATTCTGTGATAACACAAGTGCTATCAATATATCAAAGAATCTGGTTTTACATTCTAGAACCAAGCATTTTGAGCTTAAGTATCATTTCTTGAGGGAAAAGGTTCAGAATAAAGAGATTGCACTGGAGCATGTATCCAGTAAGGAGCAGTTAGCAGACATATTCACCAAGCCTCTCCCAAAGACAACATTTGTACATTTGAGAGGTGAATTAGGGGTATTGCCCCTTCAGGAGGTGAACTAAAAGTGATTGGTCCACATCATTCGGGTACTGAAAAGACAAATCTTTGGTTGATTGGTGTGTTTATGGATGCTACTCCTCAGGGGGAGCAGCATGATGAAACAGTGATGATTGTACCTCCACTTTGGCAATATTGTCAAAGGGGGCGAAGGAGTGAAGCGAAAAGATATCTGCAGCAAATGGGGTGAAGATGTGAAGCAGAGAAGATATCTTTTGTATATTGCCATCAATGCCAAAGGGGGAGATTGTTGGCATTATGTGAACCGACATGAAGACATAATGATATTGTATGTTGTCATTGATGTCAATATAAGACACAGTGTGAACTGGCACATGTGATAAGTGAAGAGAGAGGAACCGGCATATGTGTGAACCAGTTTATATGCCAAAGTGAAGCAGCATATTTGTTCAAAATGAACCGGCATGAAGTTATGGGAACCGGCACATGGAAGCACTGTATGACTACCGGTTGGTAGGCAGCTTCCACTTCGGGGTTTCCAGTTGGATTACCTCAAGTCTATGTGAATCAATCGGTGATCTTTGTGTGATGAGTTAGCAGTATGATGGAGGACAGATCGTGTTGCCACGTAAGCTCTGTGTGCATGAAGGATCTTGCATGAAGATGACTATTCCTAGCTACCTTGGGAATGCGCGAAGTCTGTCAAACGATGATAACGCATGAAGGGTCGTCAGCCGCCATGAAAATGGTGGATAATGGATGATGGAGAATGTCTTGAGATCGATTCAAGATTGTTGCATTTAATGCAGTATGATTCAATGGTCAGGATTGAACCGTTTGAATTGCTTAACCTAACTGGTTTAGGGTTTAGGGTTTTTGCTATCGACCTGTATATTTCCTATAAGGTCAATGTTGGGTTTCTGTCTGAGGTTGTTGGCAAAAGTTGTGAGTGTGTATCCAAGGAAAGTGATACGTGATTCTTGCCAGACCAAAGGAGAGAAGAGATACCTGCAAAGTGAATGTGCAGAAGGAAAAGAGGAGCCTAAACAGATCTGCATTAGCATTAAGTGTTGTTAATAGATCATTGTAATACCTGTTGATCTCTAACCACTTCAACAGTTGTAAAATCCCCTAACAGGGTAGCCTTAACTGGCTTGATTCAAAATCCCTTAAATCAGGTGGTCTTAACTGGGTAACTCGAGGATAATGAGTTCTGAGAAGCTAGAGAAGCTTAGGAGATCCTTTCAGCTATTGAGTTCTTAAAATCCTCTAACAAGGTGACCCTACTGGGTTTAACCCTTAACCGGGTGATCCTTAACAGGATCAGTTCCTACCAGAACCTATTGTAATGTCCTTAACCGGACAAGGCTCCTAATAGAGTGGACTTCTAAAGAGTTCAAAAAGAAGCTTGTGGGTATTCATCCCCACCGTGGTTTTTCCCAGTTGGGTTTCCACGTGAAAAATATGTGTGTAATGTGTAATGTGTAATGCTCTTATCTTGTGATGCTCTGTTTTATCTGTTAAGCACATGAAGGTTCTATGTTTTATGCCTGTCTATAAAACATATTGAACTCATTGTTGTGAAGATCTGATGGTTAAGTATACTAGTTTATGCACGAGAATATAATGATACTGTGGTATTGAGCTAAGAGAAAATCTTATTGAGTGACTAGTTCATGACTGATTGAGCTATACTGGGTGTTACCGGCTGCACTTTGTTTTACCGGTATCCCTGTTTATCAGTCATTTGGAGTATTTGCTGTCAAACCAGTTTTGGACTATATTTGTGTTTGTACTGATTCACCCCCCTCCCTCTCAGTACCGGTTTGGTACTAGTGGTTCATCATTGAGTTATCATAACCCATATCCAACCCAAGGGTCTCATCAAGCACTCATGGCTTTGACCCTAGTTATCCTATTAAGCCTTACACAAGAGTTACCCTTTGGGTAAAAGCTTTATCCATTGGTTAATCCTAATTAACCCTAACCACACTCTCCTAGGGTGACCCTCATGTCTTCTAAGGAATTTGAAGCCTCTTACATCTCCTCTCAAGCCACGTCTTGTTGACAATTGTCACCATTTCATTGGTGAAAATTGTAAACATGGATTGAATAACTTTCAATCCTAGCCCTTGTTAAGATTATTGAATCTTGACCATCCCTTTCCCTATTTTTTCTACAAATAGGACTCATTTACTTCATTATTCATATCCAAGTCTTTATGCATCTACACTATAGCCTAATTATATCAAGCATCATGCCTCTCTTTGTTAGAATAGCATTTTAAACATTTAGGAACATCTTAATATGGCATATCCATGTTAGTATATCATGTTATCTTAGCTTGTTAATATCTTTACTATAATTTCATCATCATCATAGCTTAGTATCATATCTTACTAATAACATATAGATCTTAGATGCATTATTTCATATAGATCAATTCTATTACTCATTATTGGAGTTGTCATTCCTAAGTCATTTTCTCAATGATATGAGAGCAACCATTGGCTTAAGGGATCCTATGAGATAGAGAACAATGAAACACATCTTGGGAAGTTAACTTGTTTAAATTAGTTTAAGCTTAGTTAGCCTTTGTATTCAAAAGTTTCATTGGTATGTTATCTTTTGATCTCAATTTTTTCGTATTTTGATTATACTAAATCTTGCATACAAGAACATGTGTCTCTTTTTTAGTCAATGTGGAATATACCCAAAGAGATCTCAATATTTTTCATCATCCCCAAGTGGACAACACAAGGGACAACATATAGAAGAATAGAGATACAAATAGAAGAATGTCACAATAGATTTGACCTATTATTTACCTTGCATGAATTGAGTGACAAGGGTCATCCAAAGAGAACCTAACATAACACAAAAACATATCACAGGGGAAGCACATTATGAATAAGAAAACACACAAGAGAAGATCTACGACATGAATGAAGCTAATCAAGAAAATCATCCACCTCCCAATCTTGTTGAACATTATTTTAGGAAGGTGGACACGGTGTAAGAGGAGCCACTTTAAGCATGACATATGGCACTACTACAAGTTCCAAACAAGGACCATGCTTTAATGATGAGTCACTTTGTTTGTCACTAGGAGCTAGGGTTAATGATTTTTTTAAAATGTGAAGATAAATCATGATTAACATCAATAATCTCATACACAGCAAATGGAGGGAATGACATAGTTGGAGGGAAATTTGAATTCTGTGAATGGAGGGAACAATGCGGTTGGTTCCTCTGGTTCTGCTACCCTTGTAGCTCAAGGACAACTTGTCTCTTTGGGATCTATGATGGATGATGAGGATGGTAGAAAGGATGGGGACCCATGGCATCGAGTTCCTCCTCTCGACTTTAAAAATACTAAAGATTCTTCAAATTGGGTCTTGAGAACTTGAACGCTAAGTTGGAAAAGATGGCTGAAGTCAAGGTTCTCAAACCCTGGAACAGTTTATTTGCAAACAAGCCCACTGGTAAATCGACCTTTCCCTCTGTGGAAGATATTTCTGATAGAAAGGTATTGCAAGGTGTGCTTCCTTGGTCTCCTTGTGTTGTGCAACGCAACGCTCGGTTTGTGACATGGCTTAATCGCCTTCTGTGGATTCTATAAATCTAGTGGTTGTATCGGGCATTGATAGGTTGATCTTTTGGTGCAACGACAACCACACTTGTAACAATTTGTATCAGAGCCTAGTCCTCTTTTTTCAAACGCCTAACAACTTGAGGGAGATTCTAACACCAGTACAAATCGATAACTTGAGAAAGCAATTGGAAACAACTCTTGCAAATTATGATGTAGAAAAGTTGAAGAATATCAAACTTGACGATGATCTGAAGGCTGCACAGGAAATCATTCAAGGACTTTAGGAGAATCTTACTATTGCTATAAATAAAAGAAGAGAACTTCATGAGAAGATACATAGTGTTGATGATGAAAATGAAACTTTTAATGATCTTGTAAGCAAGATGAAGCAAGAAAACATGACCTTGAGGAATGAGATGCAAGATATGACTATGAGATTTTTTAAAGACACTGAAGACAAAAAGAAAAATGAAGATGACTTGGCTAGGAGAATCAATGATGCTGGAAATGAAAATCTAAGACTCAGTCATGAAAATGATATGTTGAAGACAGATCTGATTCACTTGGAACATGATAAAACTCAACTCATGAGACAGAAGGATTTCTTGGAAAATGAGTTGGCTACTGCAAACCAACATAAAGAGAAATTCAAGAAAAGTTCAGAACAACTTGATGATATGCTGAAAAATCAGAAACCTAATGGAGATACTAATGGACTTGGCTTTGAAGTTGGTAAAAGCTCTGGTACTGCAAACAATCATGATCATAGTAAACCGGTAAGACAACCTAATGCCTACAAATTTAATGGAAAATGCTTTAACTATAACAAGTATGGTCATAGAGAAAATCAGTGTAGATCTAGAAACTATCAGAACACTAATGCACCCACCGGTCAATGTTCTAAATGCAACAAAATTGGTCATAATTCAGAAAACTGCAGAATGAATGTAAGATGTTATGTTTGTGGAAGATTTGGACACTTATCTAGTCAATGCAGAACACATACCGGCATAGGATATGGAAAATCTATTCAAAAAAACAATGTGACTTGTTATGCTTGTAACAAGATTGGACATATTGAAAATTTTTGTAGAAGTAAGGCATCACTGGCAATTAACAAAGGACCTAGTTTGAAAGGTAAAGAGAAGGTTGATGAGGTAAAGCAAGAATTTTCAAAACAATGGCTTAGAAAGAGAGATCAGAATGTTGATGAGGCTATTCCTTCACCAATAGAACAGAGTATCACTCCACCTATAGGAGATTCTTCATCTAACTGAAAAGAAACCTTTTGGGGGTATGGCAAATAATTGAAAATTATGCTAGTTTACCCTTAGTTGATGGTAAGAAGATGAAATGCTTCTTTACCAGCAGATGTGTTAAGTTTTCACTTAATCGACAGACATTTATTATGGTATTTGAAGGAAATGACATTATAAAGCAAGTGTTTTTTACTCTTTTTCACTCACCGAGCATTCGAATTTCCTAAGAGCAGGAAATAGCAGGTTTTGAGGAGAAAATTGAAAATTTTGAAAAAGAGAAGGAAAGAATAAATATCAAGGCAAAAGAGCTTAAATGTAGACTTGGTCCTAAACTTGACAACCTCATCTCTTTGAGAAAAGAGATCTCAAAGGCACTTGTTCCAGGACTAAAGACATCGAAAGAGAAAATGCACATCCTCACCGGTACAATTCAAAGTACTGAAGCAGCATTGAAGGATAGTGAAAGGTTCACTCAGAGCCTAAATTTTGTATTAGCAGACCTTTTCAGATTGTAACCAACCGATTACAGGGTTCCAGCTGAGAACTACACTCAGTTGACATTTTTGACAGCCTTTGTCATTGATGTCAAAGGGGGAGTAGTAGAGATGAGAAAAATGATGGACAGAAGAGATCATCTGCTCAAGGGGAGCACACAGTTTTTGGTAAGATTTTTGGACTTCAAAATTTGGATACATTTTTGAATTTTTCTCATGGGTGTTGCCATCAATGCCAAAGGGGGAGATTGTTGGCATTGCACACTCTAATGAGAAATTTTAGGTGATTGAAGATATTGTCATTGATGGAAACCTTGAAATCCTATGGCACCAACAGGCATTGGCATCGACAGACTCTACACCGACAGATAGTTTACTGCCAGCAACAAAGATGATTACCGGCACCCTGGCCGACGGGATTTTAATTATTGTATTTTGTATTTAATTATCTTTTTGTAAGCAGACAAGGCATATTGTAATAAGACTCATATATAAGTATGAGATATTGTAGATCATTTAAGATGCGAAGATGGGAAGATTATTACAGAAGTAACACACAAATATTAAGGCAGATTAAGGTATTTATCAAATGGCTTCCTCCTCTGCACCTGAATTCATTGCAAACCCTACTGTTGTTGAAGTGGTATCAGAGCTTTGTCATAGGTTCAAACCCCTCGCTTGTGTTGGGGGGGGATTATTGCAAGGTGTGCTTCCTTGGTCTCCTTGTGTTGTGCAATACAGCACTCAGTTTGTGACATGGCTTAACCGCCTCCTGTAGATTCTATAAATCGAGTGGTTGTATCGGGCATTGATAGGTCGATCTTTTGGTGCAACGACAACCACACTTGTAACAAAAGGTAGGCTGATTAGCTATTGCAGTTCCAGATGTGGTCATAGACCACAGTATTTCTCTAATGGCTTTTTCTATAGTGGGGAAATTTGTTGGACCCAGAATAATATTGAAGTTGTTAGGTCTTTTGTGAAGAGAAAATGGAGGTTGAAAGGACAGGTTGATGTCTCAGCCCTATCAAGGGGTTTCTTTGTCTTTTCCTTCTCCTGTGGTGAAGATTTGGAAATGGCTCTGAGTGGAGGACCCTAGATGACTAGGAAATCTTCTTTATCCTTAAGAAAATGGTCTCCAAAAATGGAGCTCAATGATTCCATTTTTGAATCTGCTTCGGTCTGGGTGCGATTGCCTGGTTTGTCGCTTGAATTTTGGTTGGAGGATTGATAATTCCTTCTAGGAGCTTGTGGCTATAGACTCTATGATAGCAACATGAAAGAGACTGGTGTATGCGAGGATATGTGTTAATATCTCACAGAATATGGACCTTTCTAGCTCTATCGAAATAAATTCCAAGCTAGGTAAGTGGGAACAAGTTTTAGAGTTTGAATATCTCCCCTTTGTGTGCTTTTCTTGTAAGAAAGTTGGACATTGGGAAAAGGCTTGTCCTAGTAACCCAAAGAATGCTCAAAAGCACAATAATCATGTCAAACAGATCTGGAAAGAGAAGATGAACAAAAATGAGTGTAGATCAGAAGGTGGAATTGGACTCCCTAGTAACTCAAAAGATATAACAAAGGATGAAAGTAAAGCTAGTCCTTCCAAGGATACTCCTCAGAAGGAAGTCAGAAAGGATGAAGAGAATGTATTTGAAGTTAAAAAAATCAATGAATTTGAAGCTTTATAGATTCAAGAGGAAGAAAATGTAATTATAGAAGAAATTCTTGAAGACGATGAGATTGGTGACATAAATGAATCACAATATGAGTCTCCAAAAGATACAGAATAGGAAAGTAATAAAGTTTTTTTAAAGGACTTTGAAGGTCCGGATGTTATCATTGAAAAAAAGACCAAGTTCAGATCACCCCAGGTTAACCTTAACTCTCTATTCTAGAGTTTTGGAACTGATTCATCCACCTCTTCTCAGAGAAAAGGAGAACCTTGGAATAGTAAGTAGTCTACATATAAATATGAAGAAGATGAAGAGATAATAGGAGTGGGAAAAAAGAAAAACAAGAGAACGAGTTGTTCTAATGGGGTTAAAACTAGAACCAGGTCTAAGGCGGATATTGGTCTTTCCAAACCCCCACAGGGACGTAAAACTACGAAGTGGCATAGGGACCAGTAGAGCAAACAAAATATAGCTGATGGAAGGCAACGAACCATTCAGGAATCTTGCTCCCAAGTTTCCAAATGAAGGTAATCTCCTAAAACATACAAGGCCTAAATGGCCTCCATAAATAGGATGTGCTTAGGAATTTTATTAGATATCATAAGCCGAACATTATCCTGGTTCAGGAAACTAAAATGAGTAACGAAAAAAGTTGAAAAATTAAAATTCTTTAAATAGAGGGGTGTTTGTGGTAGTAGTTCTAATGGAGCGTCTGGTGGGGTTGCCATATTTTAGAATAAGAAAACTATTGATGGAGATCTGATTGATGAAGATGATAATATCATTTCTATGAGAGTGAAATGAATTGCTGAAGGACATGAATGGGTGGTCACCAACATTTATGCTCCAAACTCTAAAGCTGCTAGGAGTAAATTTTTGGACAAAATCCAACAGAAAAGAGGGATTTTTTCCCAGGATAGTTGGATTTTGATGGGAGATTTCAACACCCCTTTGCAGGATATTGACAAATTTGGAGGAACCCAAGCTCAACTGGATAGCAGGATTGATCTTATGGACTTCATCAATGCCAATGCCCTCATTGATGTTGACCTTTCTGGAGCCTCCTACACTTGGTCTAATCAAAGGGATGGAGGAGATCTTATTCAGGTAAGGCTAGATAGATCCCTTATTACTCCTAACTGGGTCCTTAAGTATAGATTTTCTTTGTCTGTTATTAATAGAATAGGATCAAACCATTATCCCATTTCTTTTGTTGTTGATCCTATTAAGGGCAAACGTTGCTTTCCATTTCGGTTTGAAAAAATGTGGATTTCACGCCCTTCTTTGGAAGCTTCCATTGCCAAATGGTGGAATATAACTGTGGATGGTTCTACCATGTTCAAAGTTGCTAAAAAATTAAGAAATATCAAAGACAACATTAAGATTTGGAATAAAAAAGGTTTTTGGAGATATTTTTGAATCCAAGAGGAAGCTTAAGGAGGAATTAGAACATATTCAAAACTCTATTCAGGAATATGGTTATAAGAAGTTCCCCAAGGCTAAAGAAGATGAGGTTCTAGCCAAATTACACAACACTATTTCAAGAGAAGAAATTTACTAGAGGCAGAGATCCAGGGCTATTTGGTTAGAAGCTGGTGATAGAAATACTAAATCCTTTCATATGACATCAATGAAGCATAAAGTAGCAAGCAGAATTTCTAGATTAATTGTTGATGACAAAATTCTTGTCAAAGATGATGACATAGGTGATGAAGTTGTAAGGTTTTTCTCTAACCTCCTAACAGGTAGCAAGGAAAATGACATTGTTAAGCAACAAGATTTGGTTGATAATATTCCTAAGATTATTGGACCTAATCAGAATAAGATATTATCTGTCATCCCCTCAGTTAATGAAATTAAAAAAATTGTTTTCTCCTTTCAAGGGGATAAGGCACCAGGCCCGGATGGCTTCCCCATGTTTTTCTTTCATGAATATTGGCACATTGTTGGGGCTGATATGGCCAATGTTGTCAAAGAATTCTTTGGATCCAAAAGAATTCTTAAAGAAATCAAATCTACTTTCATTTCTCTAATTCCTAAGGTGGTTGGAGTTGATTCTATGGGTAAGTTTAGGCCAATAAGTCTTTGTAAATCTTTTTACAAGATAATTTCAAAAGTCTTGACTTCTAGATTGTTGGTTGTTCTTCCCCTTGTTATCTCTAAGGAGAAAAAAGGATTTGTCCCAGGCAGGCAAATTTTGGATTCTATAATTCTTGTGCATGAGAATATCCACTCTCTTAATGTTGCAAACAAAGAGGGATTTCTCATCAAGCTGGATTTGGAAAAAGCCTATGATAGGGTTGAATGGCAGGGTCTTTTTAGGATCATGGAGGCCTTTGGATTTGATGATAAGGTTATTAAAATCACTAGAGAGCCGATATTTGCACCAAATTTTTCTATTCTTATTAATGGATCTTCGTCTAGATTTTTTAAATCTTCAAGGGGTCTCACGCAAGGAGATCCTATCTCACCTATTATTTTCACTATTTTGGCAGAATGTTTGAGCAGATTGATTCAAAAGTTGAAAGAGAATAGGACCATCAAAGGGTTGCAACCCTCTTCTGCACACATCAATAGTTTGTTGATGATACAATATTGTTGGGATATTCTTCTGTTAGCGAATCTTTTGCCTTCAAAGGTGCTCTCAGATCTTATTCCCTTGCTACTGGACAACAGGTTAATTGGGAGAAATCTGCTATTTACTTCATCAACACCCCCTTGTTGAGGCAGTAGAGGATTGCTAACATAATTGGTTGTAAGGTTGAGATGCTCCCCTCTACTTATTTGGGTCTCCCTCTTGGTTTGGCTCCTCCAAACTCTTTCTGAAATTCTTTAATTGATAAGTTCAACAAAAAATTGGTTGGTTGGAAAGGCTCTATGTTATTGCAGGCTGGTATGCTTCAGCTTCTTCGAGCCACTCTTCAGAATCTGCATGTTTAAGCTCTTAGTTTGTTTAGTATACTGGTTAAATTTGCAGAAGCTTTAGAAAGAATTCAGAAAAGATATCTTTGGTCTAGTTTGGAAGATAAGAAAAGGATTGCTTTGGTTGCTTGGGATAAAGTCTGATGTCCTAAAAGCAATGGGGGGTTAGGTATTAAATCTGTTAAACCTTTCAACAAAGCTTTGTTAGCCAAACAGATTTGGAGGGCATATGGTATTAAGAGAGATTGGAGTAGGGTGTGGTTTGACAAATACATACATAATTAGCCCATTCATTCTCTTCTCTATTATGAAGATATCCCTGTTGAATCTTTTATATGGAATAGTATGATCAAATCTATTAAAGTTGCTAAAGTTGGAGCTGGATGGGTCATTGGTAAAGGTAACAAAGTCAGATTTTGGGAGTATGCCTAGATCAAAGATGAGCCTCTTTTTAATCAGGATTGCAGCCATTTCATTGAAGACTGTAAAAGGAGGTTTGGTTCTATGGTCTGTAATTATTGGGAGGAGAAAAAATGGGTTAAACTTGATGAGGTTTATGTTGGATTTTCTTCGCTCCAGCATGATTTGTTGTCTTTCTCTGTCAACAAAGATTCTAATGATGTCTTCTTATGGAAGAGTAATCCTAGGGGTAATTTTACTGTTGCCTGTGCTTATAAAAAAATAGCTACTCAGGCCTGCAACCCTATATGGACTAAAGTTTGGAATAGATTCCTCATTCCTAAAGTTAATATGTTTTTTTGGCTTGCAACTCACAACAAGATACTTACCATTGATAACCTGGTTCGAAGAGGATTCATGATTCCTACTAGGTGTGAGTTATGTCAGAAAGAGGTTGAGTATGTGGATCATTTGTTCATTCATTGTTCTTTTACTTGGGAGATCTAGGGTAAAGTGTGGACACAATGGAAAGTTGATTGGTTAATGCAGAATAGTTTTAAGGAAGTCCTTTGGCACTGGATTTTCCCTACCAAGCTTCCAATGATTAAGACCCTCTGGTTCTTTGTCCTTCCTATGACCTATTGGCATATTTGGAAGGAGAGAAACAATAGAATTTTTAGGGAGACTAAGTGTTCTTCTCAGGTGGTTTTTGAAAAGATTTGTAGGGCTATTAAAGAAAACATCAATACCATTCACAAAAGTAACAAGCAGTGTAGTTATATTGACATGACTGATAATGAAAAAAGCATTCTAACTTAATGGAATTTGATACACAAGGTCTGGAAGTCTGATGTGAAGAGTAGAAGAGATAATGTTGGGTGGAGGTTTCCTCCTCATGATTGGGTTAAGGTTAACTTTGGTGTGGCAGCTAAAGGAAATCCAGGGAATGCTGGAGGGGGAGGGGTCATCAGAAACTCTTATGGCTTTTGTGTTGTTGTGATTGCCTCTCCCTTTGGAGTTCAAAACAACCATGTGCCAGAAGCTTTGGCAATGTTAAAATGACTTTAGCTTGTTCAGAGATTTAATTTTAAAAGAATTTGGCTGGAGGGGGACTCCCTTAATATAATTCAGGCTATTAAAGGTATTAGTTCTCCTTCTTGGAATATCCAAAATATCATTGATAATGCAAAAAATGTGTTAGACGCCTATGATAGTGTGATTATTACCCATACCTTTAGGGAAGGTAACAGGGTAGCCGATTTGTTAGCCAATGAGGGGGTCATTTTAGCGGAGGATGCTAATCATATCGGAGAATCATCATGTAAGAACGAAGTCCGAGAGCAATTATTTTATGACAGAGTCCATGGTACATATTAATTTCATTATTAACTTTCTGGGTTCGGACTTCAATGATGGATTTTGGAGTGCGGCAGATTGTCAGTTGATTACATGTCTCAGGCGTCACGATAATGAGTATCGGTGTGAAGGGCCTTATCAGTGCTGGGTTAATTTGCATGTTTTAAAAGGCTATTTGAAAATCAAGAAAATCACCTTGGTTTTTTATTCCAGCGTCTCTGTTCTTCAGCATTTGGTCAGTTTGTGCTCCTTTGAGGGTTTCGACTTGAACAACTATCACATTATGGGAGGAAATCTCAACTGTAATGAGCCTACCAGCTGTGATAGCTGGAAAGGTGAAAGGAAAATTTGGAGAAGGTTGCACAGATATGGATTCACTGATTATATGGAGAAATTGCATGGGAGCAAGAAGTTCATTTCCTATGGTTTTGCCAAGGGTTGGAAAAATAATAAAGTTACTCTATTCAATCAAACCTGGAAAGTGGATGAAGATTTGGTGGCTGAGGTTACCAGTTTGCTGAAGGATGGCATCAAGTTTTATAGAGACCGCAAGTTCTTAGTGGAAGCCATCAATAATTTCCCCAAAAACAAAGAAGAAAGGGCTCAGCTCGCCAAAAAGGATAATGCTTCCTATTATCTCCCTAACCAGGTAAAATATTTCTAGCAGAAAATGTTGAAAGTGTTAATGGAGTATCTTACGGTTGATGGTAGGTTTTCAAAAGTCTACAATTACCACTTTGTTATCCTTAACCCTTTTTGCTATGGCTCTAAGATATCTCTGCCCTTCTACTTGGCTTCCTCCCTTAATGATAGTCTGGCTGACCATGCTAAGAAACCTAATTCCTACCCTAGTGCTCACCAAGGCCTTATTTTGTTAATATATGAGCATCTTAAGGGTAAAGCTAAGGCTAATAAGGATGATCCCTTTGTGGAGAATGCTCATATTTCTGAGGATTATGACGTCTCTGACTCTAATGAGGATTCTTCTAATCTTCCTCCTACAAAGAAATCAAGGGTTAGTGAAAAAGATAAAGAAGACACTAAAGAGAATGTTGCTTTTGAGCAGGAGTAGGAGAAGGAGGTGGAAGAAGAGGCAGAGAATGAGCAGGAGAAGGAGGTTGAGGGTGAGGAAGGGGACAAAGTTAATGAGCAGAGAGAAGAGGATGTTGAAGAGTCAGAGGCGAAGGATAATCCCTATGTTTTGGATAACATGGATGATGCTCAAGATAACATGGAGGAGGGAAACCCTAGGTCTGAGGGTTTTGCCCTGGATATGGAGAATGCAGATTCCATTCTGAATGCTGCTAGAAACAACACTCTGGAAATGTTCAACTTCCAGAAGTGGGTGGTTGATAACATCACTAGCATTTAGGAAAAATAAAGAGAGCTGGATTTTAAAATTGACAATTTGGTTAAGGATATCAACATTAAAGGTAAAGAGGATAATGCGGAGCATACTAGTGCTACAGAGGATGAAAAAGAAATTATGGACTGGCTAGAAAGTGAGATTATAAAGGGAGATTTGAAGCACCTAGAGGATGTGGTGAGGATTCTCAAAGAAAAGGGTGAGTCTGATAATGGTCTGATAAACAATCAGATTCAAAAAACTAAGAGTGCTTTGAGGAAATTCATGGAGCATAGTTTGGTTGTGTTGAAGGTGTCCTCTCAAAACATGAATGCACTGGTTGCTTTCCTGGAGAAGGATAACCAGAATAAAGAAACTGTGATTATTGATGACGAGTCAGCTTCTAGTTCTGTTCAACACTCCTCTAGACGCAGAACTAGGCAAAATGCAAGTGAGTTGGAGCTGAAGACCAAAGGCAATCAACAGATGCAGGAAAATAAAGACCTGAAAGAGGCAGCAAATGTGATGATAATGTTGGTCAAGGATGCGGAAGAGACTATAAATATTTTCACCTGAAATGTAATTTTGTTTTAGGTGTGTCAGTCTCTCACTGGCCTTTTGTTGTTCTTTACTTTGTTTGTTGTCTTTTGTGTTGTTCTTTTGCAGCCTTTCTCTCTCTATTCCGTCTTCTCTAGTTTCTCTATTGCTTTTCTTTTTGATATGTAAGCGGGTTTCGGGTCCCTTAAAACCTAATTTTCCTTAATCAAAAATATTAATAATCTCATGCATATCAACAGAATCATTAGAATTAACATTATTAGAATGAACAACATCATTATGCATATCATCATCTACATTAATAAAAATAGGATCTCTAACACGAAAAGAGCATGAACTATAATTTTTCTTAAGCAATTTTAAGCTTGGTGATTTAGGTTGAACTTCCTCCCTAGGGTTAGATGAAGGCTCGAGAAATGGGATCAAGTCAACATTTGGTGTCTTTCAGTAGGAAATCATTTGTGAAGTAACTTCACAAGCCTTAGCACAACGTCTTCATTGGTTTTCTCTCGAACATTGGTTTCTTTTCATTTTAGTTGAGACTTGTGAAGATTTAGGATCAATGGACATAGGTTTCTTTTCCCCCTTTAAAGGAGGAGGATCATGAGAAGCCCTACTAGGTTGAGAAATAGAAGATGTCATGTGCTTTCCTTTGTGAGATGTAGGATATGGGACTGAGGCATATATTGGAGGAATAGTAGGAGTAGGAAGGATGCCAAGTCCATTATGGGGAAGAGGAATATCCATAAGTATAGGATCTCTACACTTACTCAAGGACATGATCATCTCATTTGTCCACCTCTGATAAGATAAGAAAAGGATGTCACTTTGAGGCTTATGTAGTTCAAGTTGTTGAGGCCAAAATAATCAAGGGTGAAATGACCACATTTTGTTGTGGGTTTGTAACGGCTATGATTAATTGTTATGATAGTGTCATTATGAGGAAATTTCAAACATTTATGGATTGTAGAAGAAATAGCTTTCATTTAAGAGAGCCAAGGATGTCCAAGCTTCATAGGAAAATAATATGATGTAGGAATACATCTAAGAACTTAGTACCAACCTCAACAAGGAGAGCAATAGAACCAATAGTAGGACATAAGAAATCGTCATACACCTTGGCCATAACATCATATTTATCATACATAACTTGATGAAATTGTAAGGTATAAAGATATTATTTATTAATCGAATTCACCATAAACATTGGATCAATGAGAACTCCTTGTGAGAGTTTGTCTTTGATCTTCATAGTGATATTCAATGGGCCATCAAGAGGTATAGGTTTATCCACAAGATACAACATTGTTAGATTCCATACCAAGGTCATTGGGAGAGAAGGCAAGAGACTCATACTTAACAACATTAGTAGAATGAGAAGGCAAAGTATTGGTGAAGATTTGAAGGTTTTGATTAGGAGGAGCTACAGATTTGTTCCCCTTGTCATTCACACCAACTATTGATATAATATTGTTATCAATGTAGTCTTGAATCTTACTCCTTAATGTATAACATTTCTCAATATCATGGCCACGTTGACGATGATATTGAAAAAGGATTTGGGATCATGGTAAGATGGAAAAGGTTTAGAATTATCAATTGGCTTGATGAGAGGAAGTTTCAACGCATTATCATTTATGAACCTCGACATTATACTATGAAAAGACTCAAACAAATAAGTAAATTCTTTTCTAAAGTATTTGAATAAAGGGGCCACACTTGATGTCATGGCTTCCACTTGAGTGTTGATGTTGTCATTTATCTTGATATAACCCTTGTTTGATTTAAACTTCACAAATGAATGTTGAGTGGCACCCGTCATATGTCTAAGCAATTTTTTATGCTTATTTTTTCATTTTCCCCTAATGTGTTTGTCTATAACTAGCATGTTTATGGTGACTCTACAGCTTAGCAGTTTTATGTTTGATTGACTTAGGTCTCTTTCCTAGGGGCAACTTTACACAGATAGAAACTCTACACCCCCTTCACATTCTAGGTAAAATACTCTTGAACTCTTTTCTCTCTTCTTTAGATCAAATATCTTCCAAAACACATGTGCTCACTAAAGTGGAGAGAAAATGTAATTTCATAAATTGCATCTTATGTGATTTCACATCACATAAGCCTTCCATTCAGCTGTAATTTCATAAATTTCATATTATGTGATTTCACATCACATAATCCTTTCATTTATCCAAACTCAAAACACTTAATCTTATTATCCTTAAACCTATTTCAAAACATTTGCTTTTGCCAAACATGTCTATAAACATTGACCGTTAGTTTTTATTTTGTCTAGATGAATGTGCCATGTGTAGATCGCCAAGTGATGTGCTAGCATCCTATGAAGATTAATGATCATACTATCCATTAAGATGTTACCCTTGTCATGTTTCAATAGTGTAATGCCTCTTCCAAATTACACTATCATTGAGAATCATTTGAACCTGCTATTTTGGACATTTGAACACCTTCCTTTTGAGTCTAAATTTTACTTTTGAACTTCATTCTTACATTATGAACTCCATTCTCACATTCTTGCATTAGGAAATTCATTCTAGCTCTTCCACGCTCACAACAACATTCTTGAACAACACTCTAATCTTCATAATATCATTCTTGGCTCTACAAACCATTTACTATGGCTTTGGAGACCACTGCTACTTCTTCATTGCATTTACAAGCTACTTAGCTTCTTTTTCTTGAGGAGTGGTAATCAACAAAAGACTATTTGAGCATATTGTCTTATTTTTATTCTCATAGCATATGATTTCTTGTCTATTTATGCCTATTATCTATCTCTTTGTGAAGGTTATCCATGGAGGTGGAAACACCAAAATGGGGGCTTGACTATGGCAAGTCCCTATATAGCTACTCCAACACGTTTCTTTGGTCTTTTGTATGTAGGTGTTGGGGAAGAACCTATCAAGGGGAGGTCTTCAAGCTCATTCAATGCCCTTGGTATCTCTTACCCCTCTTTGTCATTTTAATTGTTTAGTTTCATTTCAAATAATTAATTTATGTCACATGTTGAACATATTATGTAGTTTCATCTTAACATTCCTCACTTTTAGGACATTGTACAGATCATTATATTGTTTCTTATGGCAGTCCTTATCTTTTGTTTGTAAAGGATGTCAATGCATCACACTGTCATTTGTGTTTTGCACAAACATCTTAGATAAAGAGTCAACCAAATTGTTTGGGAGACCTTTATAGTATGTGATGCACGTCAAAAGGAGGGACAAGGCACAAAAGACAAGTTCAAATGTTAGTAGATTAGTCACAACCAAAATGAAACACAAATGAACCTAAAAACCTTAACATGCATATCAAGAGAGATATAAAGAGCACAATAAGAAGCATACATAAACGAAAAAGGGAATGAAGACCCCCCAAAATGCTCCCCAAAATGCTCATAGATACTCCTCCCTTGTTCCTCTCCTCTCTAAGTCCCACATGAGTGTAGCTCTCATATTTTTGCACTATCCATGGATGTCATATGAAGATTCAAGATGGTTGTGAAAATGAAAACAAATGCTTATGCAAGTGTGAATTATTTACTATGAGAAAGCACCTAATTAGTCTATGTAAATCTTAGTATAATAACAATGCAAATGCTTCTTAATGCTCTTTAAAATGACTATAAGTTTAATGCACAAAAGAATTATTATTAAAATGAAGAATGAGAGCTCTATTTATAGGGGAAATAGGGCAATGGATGGTCAAGATTGAGTGGGCTTGTGAAGGGCTAGGATTGATGGGTTTGTGATCCATGTGATGGCTTTCAACCCAATCCCATAATGACAAGTGTCAACATGAGATGGCTTGAGAGGAGAGGGAAGAAGCATTAAATGCTTGAGATGACATGAAGGTTGCCCTAGGAGGGTTTGGTTAGGCTTGAGTTAGGGAATAAATCTTTTATCCAAGGGTAATTGCTTTTATCTAATGGATAAACTCTTGTGCAAGAGTTAATGGGGATAACCATGGTCAAAGAAATGAATGCTTGAAGAGACCCATGAGTTAAATGGGGGTTGAGTTAGAGGTAAAGTCTCTAAAAATGTAAGAAGGTTGAGTTAACCATTAATGGTTATGTAAGAGCCTTAAATGGTTTGGAATACTTTGGGGGTTAACTTGTTGAAGAATAAAAGCCTTTAATTTATTTCAAAGACTTTGAGGGATTTTTGAGAAGTGACCTTTGTTTGGGAATGTGCAAATGATTAGAGAGGGGAGTTAGGCTAATTAGAAGGGGTTAGAAGAGTCTAGAAGGGGATTAGTGAGCAAGTGGGTTTGGTGGGTGAGAGAAAATATGATTTTAATTAAAATAAAATTTATTTATTTCAACTAAATTGTGCAACTTGCATTTGTAGGAGAATGCAAGTGGGAGGATTTTAGAGATTTAAATAAATATTTATTTATTTTAAATGTGGAGAGGGGTTAATTAAACAAATATGCGTTATTCATTTAATTAATTGTTAGAATATGGTTTAATGAATTAATTTAAATAAATTGAATAATTTATTTAATTAATAGGAGAAGAGGTTCAAGATGAATTAATTAAATATTAATTTAATTAATTATTGATTGATGGTTTAAATAATCAAATAAATACTAAATATTCATTTAATTAAGTCGACATATTTATCTGTCTACATTTGCCCCTCTTTGAGACGGTGTAGTTTATCGCGTCCTTTCAAAGAAAGAAAGATAGGTATGAGAAATATGCCCCAAGAAATGTTAATTTAGTGGGTAGTATGCCCCCTTGAGAGATGGGCCGAAAAATTTCAAAAAATCGGACGATCTCTCGAAAAAGAGAAAGAAGTTAGGCATGGATAGAATGGAGGATTTGGGAATGAAGGAGGAGAAGGGAAAACCAGTGAGTACCCTTAGGTCATGCAAGAGATATAGTGCAAATGTAGTGTTTGTGCTTTTGATTGATGTTGTACAATTGATCAAAATTGGTTGAACAATTTGGTGCAATCGGTTGAATTGCCTCGGTTGAGTCAAAGCGTGACAATTGATGTCAATTGTTTGCTTGGACAGGATAAGTCTGAGTAAGTGAGTCAAATTGAACTATTGTGACTTAGACAATTGATATAATTTCTCGATGAAGTCAAGGTATCTGAAGCAAAATACTTGTTGAGACTTAGACAATTGATGTAATTGTCTGTGTTGATTGTGTTTGATTGGTTGATCAATTGATAGGGTTTGCATTGTAGGTTGTTTGTGGTGTTTGCTGGACTTAGCGTACCTATTGAAACTAGGCAATTGATGTAAATGCATGTTGGTAGTTTAGGTGTACGTGAGTCGATGTACCTGTGTAGATAGTGTTGGCCATTTAGTGGAATTGATTATGTGTTGCATTGATGTTTTGTCATTGATGTCAACACTAGCTATTTGGATGCTTTACCGACACCCTTCTGGTCCCGGTAGGTTGAGTAGTTTTTGGTTAAATTAGATCCGGCATGATCTGGTTGACTCCGGTATAATCTGGTGATGGAATTAATTTTTTTATAATGCCTATACTCATATTTGGTCAATTGGTTTTGGTCTGGTGATTAGAATGCTATCCTGCTTGCTATGAAGATTGGTTTCTGGTTCCAGCGAGGGTTTCACCGGCAGACCTTTTGGTCAAGATCTTTGATGTATTGCATAATTGGTGTTGGTGTAGCTTCTGATGGAGTTTCAGGATGTTGTTGTTGATCATGTTCGAGACTTGGTGTTTGGAGATCATTGCTGAAGCGTGTGGACCTATACTGATCCCAGTTGATCTAGGTTATGGACTGGAATTTATGTAACATGTGGATAGGACTTATTGTTGTATTTCTGGGATGTCTTGTGGGTTGGATATTATTTGTTTTGGTCTAAGGCTGACATCATTTGTAATTATGCAATTGGTTTATTGTCTGGTAGCGGACCTAATTGTTTATGGTCGAGGGTTTGTATAAATAAGATGTAAGATCTCATTGTAGATCATCATGGTTATTATAAGAGGTCATGGTCAAGGAATGTAATGTGCAAATAATGTAATATCATTCAGGCAAAGGAGTTGGTCGACCAATGGAGATCGAATTGGGTTTGTAAGAGGATTTAGTCCTTCGGTATTGAGCTTAATCGGAACTGTACTAAGGCATAGGAGATGTTATCTTTTGTAGTTCAACACTTCTCCGGATTGTAGTATGGATTTGTATGTAGTCAGTGAGACTCCTTTTGTGATGAGAATTGTGCTCTAGGATGTTGGCCTTCCTACAATTGCAGGCCCCTTCATTGTAAGTTCACATACTTACTACAAAAGTATTATCTAACTGTGGGTAGGCTTCGCACCATGGTTTTTTCCTTTACCAGGTTTTCCACGTACAAATCTTGGTGTTGTGTGGATGACTTTTATTCTGTGATTATTGGTTATGCTTAATTGGATTAACTGTTATTCCGGTATTGTTGTTTTAAATTGCTAATGCTTCTGGTAATCTGTGACAACTGATTCACCCCCCCCCCCCTCTCAGTTGTCTTTCAGTTATCTGAATTGTCTAACAATTGGTATTAGAGCTTTGGTCCTCACTGCAGAAAGCTTAACCGCTTGAGAAAGATCCTATGGCGACTAACAGTTCAAGTTCATCCAGTTCTTTTGGAGCTATTTTTTGAAGGGATATACCGAGGCTTGAAGGAACAAATTATACAGTATGGAAGATTCAAATGGAGACTCATCTAAGATGTCTTGGCAAGAAGATTTGGGAGATCACATAGAATGGTGTCACGTCCTTTAATATAAGATCTGGAAAACCTAGACAAGGAGTTTGAGAATGATTATAGAGCAAGAGAAGCCCTCTTGTGTGCACTTTTTGATCAGCAAATTATGGGATTAACAGACAAATATTCTGGAAAGGCTATATGGGATAAGTTGCAGACCCATAATGAAGGTGACCCTACAGTGAAGATTGCTAAACTTGATGGTTACCAAGTGAGATATGAAAATCTAAAGATGGAAGAAGATAAAAGGATTATAGTATTCAATGAAAGAGTAAATGAGATTGTTATGGGAATTCAATTTTGTGGTGGAACTTTGAGCAAAGATGAAATTGTTTCTAAAGTCCTGAGAGCCCTACCACCAACTTATAAAATGAAGGCTACTGCTATTAATGAGTTGAGAACAATGGCTAATACATCTATCAATAGAGATACTTTGGTTGGGAAACTATTTGCTTTTGAGCTTGAGGAATTTGGACCTTCTAAAGCTGTGAAAACTAAACCTACTTTTCATGCATCTACATCTACAACTGGTAAGCAAGATTGGAGAGCTTTATATGCAAAAGAATTAGAAGATATGAAGAGAGAAGATTATGAGTTTGAGCAACTTGAAGTGCTATTTTCTAGAAGAGTACTGAAAGGACCGATAGGAAGTAAGTATGAAGGAAAAGAACCTTTTAAATGTTTTGCATGTAATAAGATTGGTCATTTTGCATCTAGATGTCCTTAAAGGAATTCAAGATTTGAAGAAAGAGTTAAGAGATCATTTAAGCCTAACCCTAGATATCAGAATAAGTATAGATTCAAGATTAACAAAGACAAATCATGCTACATAGCGGATGAGGAAGGCATTACTGATTCAGATGATGAACCGGCAAAAGACTATGCTAGTGGATGTAGCAATGGGAAAGAATGGATATTCTTGGCTATCAAGGAAGATGATTCGACACTGGAAGAGAATGTACATGAGGAGAAGGCACTTGCTGCTAAAATTGAGGATAAGGATGAATGGGTAATTGAGAGTGGTTGTTCACATCATATGACTGGAGATAAAGGGAAGTTTTTGTCTTTGCAAGAATGTGATGGTGGACTAGTTAGATTTGGAGATGACAAGGCATGTCTAATCAAGGGAAAAGGAACTATATCATTGGATGGTAAGAACAATACTAACAATGTTTATTATGTTGAAGGTTTGAAGCATAATCTTTTGAGTGTAGGATAATTGGTAGATAAGGGATTTCAATTATAGTTCAAGGATGGAAAATGCAAAATCATTAACAGATCTGACTTGGAGGTTGCAACCGGTATGCAGACAAAAGATAACATATTTAATTTGAACTCCGGTGAGAAGACGTGTTTCATTACACAGATTGATGAAAGTTGGTTATGGCATAAAAGGCTTTATCGTGTGAATTTTGATTGCATTGTGAAGATCGGTTCAACTAAGGCTGTTAGAGATATACCTAATATTATGAAGCCCTATAATCCAATATGTAAAGAATGTCAAATAGGTAAATAGGTCAGAACCTCTTTTAGGAGTATACAAGATAAATCAAATGATGTTCTTGATTTTATTCATACTAATTTGTGTGGCTCTGATAGAGTTAAAAGTTTTGATGGTGATAGATATTTCATGCTAATCATTGATGATTATTGTAGAATGATGTGGGTTACTTTTTTGAGAGAAAAATCTAAAGCATTTGAAAAGTTTAAAATCTTTAAGGATAAAGTGGAAACTGAGACAGGATTGAATATTAGATGTTTGAGATCAGATCATGGTGGAGAATTCACATCCGGTGAGTTTAATAAGTTTTGTTACAAGCATGGTATCAGAAAACAACTTTCTGCTCCCCGGACACCTCAGCAAAATGGAGTTGTGGAAAGGAAAAATAGAACTATCTTGGATGCTGCTAGAACAATGATGATGGAAGCTAATCTACCTCATATCTATTGGAGAGAAGCAGTTAGTACAATGGTTTATACATTCAACAGAGTACATATCAAAGGAGAAACCGGTAAGACACCTTATGAATTATGGTTTGGTAATACACCTATATTTAAGTATTTCAGAATTTTTGGTAGTACATGTTATATCAGAAGAGATGATACTATTGGTAAATTTGATCCTAGAAGTGATGAAGGCATATTTATTGGTTATTCTAATGAAAGAAAATCATATAGATGTTATAACAAGAGATTGCATAAAATAGTGGAGAGTGCTAATGACAAAGTAGATGAGCTGAGCAAAAGTAAAATTAGAATTTATGAGAAGGAACCAACAGTGGAAATAATTATATCTAAACCGGTAGCACCTTTATCGGAACAGAGAGTTGAACCAGTTACTCCGGCAACATCAGAGAATTCTACAGTAACTGAAGAACAGGGAAGAGGAACAGAGAGTCAGAAGACTCCTAGGTATGTGAGATTGAATCATTCTAAAGATCAAACCATTGGGGATAAGAGCAATGGAGTGATGACAAGAAGAAGACTGGCAACTAATAAGGTATGTTTAATTTCACAAGTTGAACCGGTATGAGTAATTGAGGCATGTAAAGATGAATTTTGGTTAAAATCTATAGAAGAAGAATTAAATCAGATTAAGAAAAATAACACCTGGACTTTGGTTCCTCGGCCTAAAAATAAAAATGTTATTGGAACTAAATGGATTTTTAGGAATAAATTGAATGAGGGTGGTAAAGTTATAAGGTATAAGGCTAGATTGGTTTGTAAATGATATTCTCAGAAGGAAGGAATTGATTATGGAGAAACTTTTGCACCAGTAGCTAGGATTGAAGCTGTAAGATTATTTCTTGCCTATGTTGCTTATAAAAACTACAAGTTTTATCAGATGGATGTTAAATGCGCATTCTTGAATGGGGATCTTGATGAGGAAGTTTATATTGAGCAACCTGATGGTTTTTCACTATTAGATGATACTGATATGGTTTGCGGGTTAAGGAAAGCTTTATATGGATTGAAACAAGCACCTAGAGCTCGATATGCAAGGTTGGATACATATCTTTTGAAGCTTGGTTTTACTAAGGGCAGTGTTGACAGTAATTTATATTATAAAATCACTGATGATGATGTATTGATTGTTGAAGTATTTGTTGATGACATTATTTTTGGAGGTGAAGATAAATTATGCATAGAATTTTCTAAAAACATGGAGAAAGAATTTGAGATGTCTATGATTGGTGAGATGAATTTTTTCTTAGGTTTGCAGATTACTCAGACTGACAAAGGTATTTTTATCTGCAAACTAAATATGCTAAGGAATTGTTGAAGAAATTTGGTATGGGAAATTCTAAACTGATAAATACACTTATGGTTACAAGTGATAAATTGACAAGGAAAGATGTTTTTGCACCGATAAATCCTACAAGATACAAATCTATGATTGGAGGTCTACTTTATTTAACACAGACTAGACCTAACATTATGAATGTTGTTTGTATTGTTTCAATATTTCTGAGTGATCCTAAAGAAAATCATGAGATGGCGGTGAAAAGGATTTTTAGATACTTGCAAGGTACATCAGAATATGGTTTGTGGTATCCTAAGGATGATAATTTCACTTTATGTGCATATATAGATGTTGATTGGGCTAGAGATGTTGATGACCAGAAAAGTACTTCTGGTGGAGCTTTATTTTTTGGTAAGAAGTTGGTTTCATGGATCAGCAAGAAACAGTCATGTACTTATTTATCTACTGTTGAAGTTGAGTATGTTGTTGTTGCTACCAATTGTACACAAGTTTTATGGATGAAGCAAATTTTGAAGGATATAAAGATGGATTATGATGCACCGGTAGTTATTCACTGTCATAACTCTGTTGTTATTGATATATCAAAGAATCCGATATTTTACTCTAAAACAAAGCACATATCTATCAAGTATAACTTTTTGAAGGAGAAGGTGGAAGCAAATGAAGTTAAACTGGTTTATGTCAACACTAAAGTAACAGATTGTAGATATTTTCACTAAACCCTTATCCAAGGAATCATTTGAGTACCTGAGAGACAGATTGGGGGTTTTTGCCCCTCCGGCAGAGACTTGATTGATTCGGTTTGGCATCAGTCCAGTATGCATTATTAGAGATACTATTCATTCCAGCACTAATGTGGGATGCTTCTTCTTAGGGGGGGTAGTCAGCTTTGAGATTCAGAGGCTTATGTTTTTGCTTTGATATTTGTTTCAGATTTATAGCATTGATATCAAAGGGGGAGAGATAGCGATGTGAAAAAGAAATTCAGAACTTTACAGAGATTATTCAAAGGGGAAGAGACATTGATATTCAAAGCTATATGCAGGAGATTGTTGGATGTCTTTCACAGGGGGAGACTTGTTTGGCATTTCTTGGTACTTAGATGTTTTTCACATCTAGTGTTGCCATCAATGCCAAAGGGGGAGATTGTTGTCCATTTGGTGGAATTGATTATGTGTTGCATTGATGTTTTGTCATTGATGTCAACACTAGTTGTTTGGATGCTTTACTGACACCCTTCTCGTCCCGGTAGGTTGAGTAGTTTTTGGTTAACTTAGATTCGACATGATCTGGTTGACTCTGGTATAATCTGGTGATGGAATTGACTTGTCATAATGCTTATACTCATATTGGTCAGCTATTTTTGGTTTGGTTATTCGAATGCTATCATGCTTGCTATGAAGATTGGTTTCTGGTTCCGATGAGGGTTTCATCGACAGACTTTTTGGTGGAGATCTTTGATGAATTGCATAAGTGGTGTCGATGCATCTTTTGATGGAGTTTCAGGATGTTGTTGGTGATCATGTTCGAGACTTGGCATTTGGAGATCATTACTGAAGCGTGTGGACCTATACTTGGTCCCAGTTGATCTAGGTTATGGCCCAACATTTATGTAATGTGTGGATAGGACTTATTTTTGTATTTTCGGTATGTCTTATGTGTTGGATATTATTTGTTTTGGTCTAAGGACGACATGGTTTGTAATTATGTAATTGGTTTATTGTCTGGTAGTCGACCTAATTGTTTAGGATCGAGGGTGTGTATAAATAAGATGTAATATCTCATTGTAGATCATCATGGTTATTGTAAGAGGTCATGGTCAAGGAATGTAATGTGCGAATAATGTAATATCATTTAGGCAGAGGTGTTGGTTGATCAATGGAGAGTGAATTGGGTTTGTAAGAGGATTTAGTCCTTCGGTATTGAGCTTAACCGGAACTGTACTCAAGCATAGGAGATGTTATCTTTTGCAGTTCAATACTTCTCTGGATTGTAGTCTGGATTTGTATGTAGTCAGTGAGACTCCTTTTGTGATGAGTAGTGTGCTCTAGGTTGTTGGTCTTCCTGCAAGTGCAAGCCCCTTCATTATAAATTCACATACTTACTGTAGAAGTATTATTTGATTGTGGGTAGGCTTCCCACCATGGTTTTTCCCTTTACCCGGTTTTCCACGTACAAATCTTGGTGTTGTATGGATGGCTTTTATTCTATGATTATTGTTTATGCTTAATTGGATTAACTATTATTCTGGTATTGTTGTTTTAAATTTCTAATGCTTTTGGTAATCTGTGACAATTGATTCACCCCCCCCCCCCCCCTCTCAGTTGTCTTTCAATTATATGAACTATCTAACAGACAAAGTAATTTGCTTTGCTAATGGGATGACCTAGGATGGGAAATGCAGCCCCTCCTGTTAGAGATGGATGATGATGAACGTGGCTTGATTGGGTTGATGGGAAATGATGTAGGATAGACAATTATGATGATGACCTAGATAGGGAGGGTGAGAGGGGGGATTTAATGTTAGATAGAAGTTATGGAGGACCTAGGACTCATTCCTATGGAAGAGGATAAAAAAAATAGAGTATCCATTGTCATTACTATGTATGAATGATATGCAGTGATATGGATTTATGGATGGATGTAATGCAACGGAATGCAATATATACAAATGAGATGAAATGACGATCCATGGATTATTCATAGTGCTTAATTTACATCATCAAGAATGGTAGTATCGATCTTGACTGAGGTATCAGAAACCAAGGTTAAGCATTTCACTTGTAAGCAAACATCACAGACAAGGAAAGTTCCCCTCCCTTCTGGTTCATGTACAAATGGTCGAGGTATACGTTGTAGTCAGTAAGACATAGTGATCCATGACCTTTTTTTTTGCATAGGAGCGCGTAGCTTAGTGAACTTCCCATGTCGACACCATTAGTATATGCCCTAGAACTTCATTGGAATAATCCACAAACAACAAACAAAGAAAAAGATATCAGGAACCATCACGGCTACTCTAATCACTTGTGGATATCCTAGAGTAGCGTAGGAACCTGATATAAATAAAATA
The DNA here is from genome assembly GCF_030272615.1 of Cryptomeria japonica. NCBI lineage: Eukaryota > Viridiplantae > Streptophyta > Pinopsida > Cupressales > Cupressaceae > Cryptomeria > Cryptomeria japonica. Next base: position 115,552,653 of record NC_081409.1, read on the forward strand.
AATAAATAAAATGGACCAAATTCTTACAACCAAACATAATTTTCTTGTCAAAGAAAATGTCACCATGTCTTGTTTGTGGGGAAGGATGCATCCTTGTGAAGACAGTTGTGTGTAGATGTTTTGATTGGTTGGTTGATTTGATAGGTGGTCATCATTTGAGTAGCTCAAAATATTGGTTTGTGTCTTTTGTGATGTGTATGTACAAGGAATAATATACTTTGCAATGTTTTTGATTGATTTTGATGTTTTTGTCATGTTTTTTGGATTTTTTAAATGTTTGTGAATGTTTTTGGGTTTTTCTAATATTTTATGAATGTTTTTGGGTTTTTCAATACATTTTTGAATGAGTCGCTCAATGAATCACAAGAAATGGAGAATCCACTCCCATCAGTAGGTTTAAAGAACATTTTGCCCCCAGTTAGGTGTTGCTATGAAAGCGTGACGCGGGACACATGAAGTAATAACCCTGATTGCAGATCAATAACAAGCCATGATATAAATGATGGAGGAATGGATGCAATGGATGTGATCGCAACAAGTCTGGAAGACAATGGAGCCATAGCCTTTACGAATGGCGCTTGTTTACGAGGTTTTCACCACCGTACTTACCCAAGGTGCCACCGGAGTGGTTTTCACCGTTTGGATGAATGATTTTTCTTTACTATTTTCTTGATTTTTTGTATTTTTGTATTTTGTTCTGGACTATTTTATGAATGTTTTTGGTATTTTCTGATATTGGAGGAGCCTGATGCTCTACACAACTTATGTATGAAACCCTTTTAGATGCATGTTTTTGATCGGATCTGCTAGTGGTTCTCCTTCTAAAGTTGCTAACTGATATGCCCCAGAACCAAAGACGACAGTGATGACATATGGACCCAGCCAATTGGGTTCAAATTTGCCCTGATGTTCTCTGTTCGGTTGATTGCGAGGATTCTCCCTGAGAACAAGATCTCCCACTTCAAATGTGCAAGGTTTGACCCTATGATTGTAGCTTCTCCTCATGCGTTGTTGATAGGCTTTTAGGTGGTTGTAGGTTGCTTGTCGCCTTTCATCAAGCAGTTCCAAGTCCTGAAGACATGAGAGTCAGTATTCTTCATCATGTATTAGATTGTGCTAGGAGACTCGCAGGGATGGTAATTCAACCTCAATAAGCAAGATGGCTTCTAATCCATAAACCAGTGAGTAGGGGGTTGCGCCTATAGGGGTTCGAATGCTAGTTCGATATGCCCATAATGTTGGATTCAAATGAATGTACCAATCACGGCCAGCATCATTGACTGTCTTTTTGAGGATCCTCAATATATTCTTATTGGATGCTTTTGCTTGACCATTGCCTTGTGGGTAATATGGGGTGGAAAAATGGTGTTGGATGTGAAACTTCTCACAGAGTTCATAGACATTTTAATTTTTGAAAGGGAGTCTGTTGTTTGTGATGATGGACATAGGTACACTATATCGACAGATGATGTAATTGAGGATAAATGAGGCGATCTGCTTGTCGGTGACTTGGGTGAGTGGAACGACTTCGATCCACTTTATAAAGTACTATGTGGCGGTAATGATATATTTATGATTGTTGGATGAAGATGGACAGATTTTACCCACAAGGTCAAGTCCCCATTGACAAAAGGGCCATGGTGTTGTGATAGGTTGAAATTCCTGTGTTGGGGCATGTATCAGATCTCTGTGAACTTGGCACTTCTTGCACTTTCTGACAAAATAATAGGAGTCTTTCTCCATGGAGGACCAATACTATGTGGCTCGCATGATTTTCTTTTCTAGTGAAGGACCACTTGAGTGAGCCCCACAAATTCCTTCATGTACCTCTTTGAAGGCTTTTGTTATCTCATCTTGTTCCAAACATCAAAGGAGAGTACCATCAAGACTTCGCTTGTATAGGGTTTTGGCAATGATGGTGTATCTAGCGGTTTGGCGAATAAAGGTTTTTCGTTGGTTTTTTGATTGGTTAGGGGGAAGTGTGTGGTCACGTAAGTAAGTGAAAAAACCACCGTACCATGGGGAGTCAGAACTGATAAGGCGACATATCATTTCAGATTCAGGGATATCATAAGCGGGGATCCAAAGTTGTTCCACCAAGAACTCATAGCGTGTCGAATTTTGTGGAAGATCCAAGAGAGATGCAATTGTAGCCATTGCATTGACAGCTCGATTCTGAACTCTTGGTACTTGCTCAAATGTGATAGTTGTAAATGATTCTTTGAAAATATCCACCATCCTTTTGTACTGCATGAGCCAATCATCCTTTGTTTGGTATTCATCAGTGACTTGTCAGATGACCATCTTGGAATCTCCATATACTTGTAGCTCTTTTAGATTCCATTGTATGGCCAATTTAAGTCATGTGATCAAGGCCTGATATTCTACTATATTATTTGTGCATGGGAAAGTGAATCTGTGGGAATTCAAGATACTATCACCTTGAGATGTGATAAAAAGAATACCTGCCCCCGAGCCATGTGTGGTGTATGAGCCATCAAAATATAACTTCCAGGGTTGTGTAGCTGTGATCATGAAAATTTCCTCATCTGGAAAGTTGGAAATAAGAGGATGGTCACCTTTGAGTGATGCATCAACCAATTGATCCACAATAACCTATCCCTTGATAGCTTTGTGTTCCACATACTCAATATCAAATTCACTCGGGATCATAACCCATTTGGCCAAGCGGGCTGTCAATGATGCCTTGCTGAGTAGGTACTTGAGTGGATCTATCTTGGCAATAAGTTGTACTTTGTGTGTTAACATGTAGTGCCTTAATTTGGTGGCTGCCAAGATAACTGCTAGGAAATCTCGCTCAATAGGTGTGTAATTGAGTTCATAGCCTACTAGTGTTCAAGAGATGTAGTATACAACACATTCTTTTCCTTCCACATTATGTTGTGCAAGCAATACTCCTAATGTTGTGGTTGTAGCTGAAATGTATAACAATAGAGGTTTGCTTGGATCTGGTGGAATCAACAATGGTGTATTCATTAGGTAGTCCTTAAGAATTTGGAATGCTTGTTGGCATTTTGCATCCCATTGAAAGCGGATATTTTTGTGTAACAGATGGGTGAAGAGATGACATTTATCACCCAATTGTGCAATGAACTTTCGAATGGATTGTAGTCGCCCATGTAATGTCCTCAACTGATTGATATTCTTTGGAGGTGGCATGTCCATGATTTCCTTGACTTTCACAGGATCTACCTCAATGCCTTTGCTTGACAATGTATCCTTAGAGATTCCCGGAAGTTACTCCAAAGACACATTTCTTTGGATTGAGATGGACATGGTATTGCTCTAATCTGTTGAAAATTTTATCTAGTAATGCAAGATGATCCTCTCTTGTTAAAGATTTAGCTAGTAAGCCATCCACATAATCTTCAGGAGTTAATAGAGATGCCAAATGTATTTGGTAAGGAGTCCTAGGGGTCCTCACATTGAATTCCTTTGTTTCTTCTATTAGGATGGTTGATCTCTCTTGATTCGTACTAAAGGGGAAGATGTCAAACCTTTCATCCTCAGGTGCCTCAGAGAGGTTTTCACCTTTGGATATGCTCTTTGTTTTTACTCTTTTGGGATCACAAAGTGCCATTGTGTGGTTTTTACTAGAAGATCCATGCTTTATTGTAATATTTTTGCAGCTAAAAGGTTTTGCATCTTCCCCAAAGTATGATGCGCTGTTAAGTTCAATGGCAAACCCAACTTTATGATCTTTGCTTGGCATGTTATCCCGTAATTATAGAAAGTCTATTAGCGCCTCATCATTTGGGAAATGTTCAAGGAATGGGGGATTTGGCTGGTTCCATTCAATGAGTTCGGGATGAATGATAGGAATTAATTCATTGATTAAGTTGAGTTCATAGGAGGCATCAATGAGGGTTAATATGGAGTCATGAAGTTTGTCAATGGTACTCTCCTTGTCAGATTCGGGATTTGATGTAGGGCCTATGGAAGTTTCTTCTAGCTTAGGAACCCAAAATGTTTTAATCCATGCTTCTCCATAAATTGGTATATCCTTATGAGGTGGTGGAGGTGATGTGTCTTCCTCGTCTGAAGTATTTAAATGCACTGAATCACATTCCCACTCATGTAAGTTTGTCCCAGAATTACTCTCTAGCATCTAATTATTGTGCCAAGCTAGGATGTCTTTTGAATTGAATAGTGTATTAGTTACTAGCTTATGTTCTTTTAGAGGTGGGGTTGTTGGTGGGCTTGTTGGTGCTGCAGATATAGTCAAGGATTGCATCCTTGGAGGAATTGGCTGATACATGGGTTTGCTGGGTTTTCCTTTGAATCAAAGCTTAGGAACAGATTCTCTTTGAAAACCTACTCCAGTTTTATCTCTTGGTTTCAACTCAGGTTGTAAGGGCTCTTGTCATCCTTGTTTGCAAGGTCCCAAAGCACTATGGCCATCGTAGCCCATTCTTTTCATTATAGTGAATCCTTTTCCATATTTGTCAGTGGGGAGCTTAGCCTTCAGGCTTTCTTTGTTGAGAGGGTCTGTGTAGATCCATTCTGCCAGGTCTTCATCCATGGTTTCCTCCTCTTGACTTTTACCAGGGGTGAATTGTGCCAAAGTGCAAGTTCTTTTGGCCAGTGAAAATTGTAGCAAACCTTGAGGTTTGCCATGAGTCTTAGGGGATGTGAGTAACTGCCCAACACAAAAGAGTTGGCTAAGATTATATTCCCCAAGACCTTCCTCAGCCATTTTTTTCAATTTCTCATATTTTGGTGCAGGGGTTGTTAAGTTGGAAAGAGAGGGTGGATTAACATATGATAAGAAAGGGATAGCTTCCCTGTTGTTAGGTACGGTGATCTCTGGCTGATGGTGAATATTATTACAATATGCAAATGGATTAGCATCACCGAGGATTGTAATTTCTACCCCATTATGTGGAAACTTGATACATTGGTGATAGGTGGATGGGACTGCTTGCATGGCATGTATCCAAGGTCTCCCTAACAAGAGATTGTATGGCAAAGGAAGGTCTAGAACTTGACAAACTATATACTTCACCACTAGCCCAACCCTGATGGGTAATATAACAGCTCCTCTGGAAAAACGCTTTGCATCATCATATGCTTTGATGGTTATTTTCTTGCTAACATCCCCTGATTCTACTGTATAACCCAATGCAGTGACTAATTGCAACGTGCATATGTTTAAGCTAGCTCCATTTTCAATCAAGACTCGCTTGATTCTATGTTGGTTTATGAATCCTTCAATATGGAGGGAGGCATTATGGGGTTGTTGGAAGGATGTGTTGTCACTTTCGGTAAAAGTGAGACATGGTGATGACTTTAGACTAACAAACATGGCTTGAAATTGATCTATGTTGAGGTTGGCAGGGATGGACGCTTCTTGGAGAGCTTGGTCCAAGATTATGTTATGTGAGGGGGATAAGCGTAAAAGCTCTAGTATGGAGATGAGGGTTGGCGTCTTATCCAATTGCTCTACAAGATTATATTGTTTGGGGAAGGGTGTCATTCCTTGTGGTGTCGCTCAAATAGTAATCTTGCTACAACGCGTAACAATGTTGCATGTAGGATTTTGATCTTTTATGGTAAGAGTTGCAACTTGTTCATCCACATCATAAAGGTGATTCATAGTATAATTGTATGTGGTTTGGGTGTAGTTGGTTGTGGTATCTGTATTTCTCCCTGAAGTGGAAGGACTGCTTTGATCATGTGATGGAAGTGGATTCTTGAACATTAAGTGATCATCATTAGATTTTTTTGGGTCATGTCCCTCAATTTCAATTTCTCCTCTATCAATAAGATCCTAAACAAGATCTTTTAGTCGATGGCAATTGCTTGTTTTATGCCCTCTTCCTTGGTGAAATTCACAATGTTCATGATCTTGCCACCATGGAGGCTTGACTTGAGACTCATAATTATATGTATTTGGTAAGGTCACAAGATTAGAGGATATTAATTGGCATAAGATTGTTTTGATAGGTTCCCCTAAGGGTGTATATGTGTGTTTTGGCTTGTAGTTTTGTTGCTTTTGTTTTGGTTCCTCTTGTTGTGTATTGCGACCTTGATTTTGTGGATTATTGATGGTGTTGTTGTTAGGAGGGGGATTTTGTCCTACAAACCTGACCACAGGTTGTGCAATTTTTACTGTTCTTGCATTCACTATCCCATCATTGACAACGTTCTTGTTTTTGTTCCAAAATTTTGGTTTGTTGCTATTATAGTGTGGACGAGGACCATCTTTGTTTTTATTATAAATTTTAATAAGTCCCTTTTTTATGAGGGCTCTTTCACATTTGAGCCCTTGAGTTATCATTTCTTCAAAGTATTTTGTGCCCTTCATGTCCAAATGAAAGTCCATTTCATTTAAGTTGGAAATGAAAATTTCCACTAATTCTTGCTCAGGTAGATGAAGAGAGCGTCTCTAAACAGTTGTCTCCAATGTTGTAGGAAAGTTGAGAACAACTCCCCTAGTTTTTGTTTTGTGTTGCACAAATATGCCATGGTGACATCACGTTCTATGTTGTGTGCATAATGAGTGATAAATTTTTGGACCAGTTCTTCAAATGTTCTAATACCACCCGACAGTCGTGAAAACCATTGTATGGTTGTGCCTCCCAAACTTTGAGGAAAAAGGCACATCAGATATGTGTCCTCATAGGCCACCTCTAACCAAGTGGAGTGAAATTCTTGCACATGGTCCCTATGATCTCCTTTGCCTCTATATTTTTTAAATTTGGGTGTTTTGAACCCTCATGGAAAAGGTGGCATAAACATGTTCCAATCAAATGGATAGGGACAAATGTCGTTAAGTGAGAATCGATTGGTCTTCACACAATTGTTCAATTGTTGGGCTAGATTTTCTACTTGTTGCATCAACATGTCTATTTTTGAAGGAGGAGGAGGAGGTAGAGGATTCCCTTGATGATTAGGGTAATAGCAAAAGTAGTCTCTACCTCCTCCACCATCGTGATGGCTATGTTGCTTGGATATTTGTCGTAATTGTGTTGTATCAAAGTTGGAGGGAAGTTTGGCACCCTCTTGAGCGAGTTTTAAGAAATGAGCATTGGCATTGTTTCTAAAAATTTCATCAACGAGTCTATTGAATTTTGGATTATGTTGTACTCTTTCTATATATTCTGGAGTTGGAGTGTTGGGTTATTCACAATTAGTGCCTCCTCCAAAGGCCTCATGAAAATCGTTGAGGTTTTCTTCCTCCTCTTCAATTTTTGGTTGTTGATTTCTCATTGATCTTGTTTGAGCCATGGTTTTTAAAAGTTGATGTTGTGAAAATGACTATGAGGTGGTGATGAAATGTTTGATGGAAGACAAGTTTTTTAAAAATTTTGGTGGAAGATAGATCTCTAATACTGAAAGTTGTATGCCAACAGAGTTCTTTGTGAAATTCTTTTGCATTTTTCAACAATTTGATGCAATGAGGTATAACAAGGTTTGAGATGTGTTACAATCCAATGCTACCTATTAATGAGAAGATGCACTCATAAACCAGTTTTAACCTATCTAGATGTGTAGAAATGCCTCTTAGGATGATTGATCCTATATGTAGAGACACCCTAAAATTATTTGTTGGTTTGTTTAAGTAATATTTGAAAGGACTAAGGACAAGACCTCTTTGTGTTGAGAGTTGAGTGATTTTGTGATGTTTTGAGGTGAAAGTGGATAGGATATGTGTCTCAATAAAAGCTTTATGTTATGAAGGGGGTTTCTACTTCTTCCTCTCTTTCAAGGGTTGGTGGTTCCCCTCGAGCCTTGTTGTATGTGATATAAATTTTAGGAAAGAAAGCAGGATTGATCTTTCCCCCTTTGTTCTTGTGATAATTAAAAGCTCTATATTGAGTGAAAGCTCTATTGCTCAAAGGCTCTTTGTCAAATTCGTTGGATTTGCCTTGAAGGTACAAGTGTATATGACACAAAAATACTCTATGTGAGATAAAGAGTTGTCTATTGATATAGAAAAAAATCCTTCTTTTGATAAGGGCCCTTGAACCAAGTTGTCTCTTATTCAATTTGGTCTTTTGATGAAGATTTCTTTTTCTCAAGATATGAGTGATGGTCATACAAACTGATACTTTGTTTCACTTGTTGATGTTTGTTTTGTTTATCAATGTTGATGTAGATTTGTTGGATGGATACTTTGTTTCAATTGTTTTAAATGCTTTGACAAGAAAACACGACAAGCACACAAGCATATAATATTGCCCCTTTTTCAATAAAATCACAACAGGTTTGGGTTTAAATCAACCCAATCATGAACTTTTTGACCCTTTATAAATGTTTTGTATGTACCCAAGGCCTAAAGTCGGCCCAAATTTTTACTAGTCTGAAACAAGACGAAGACAACTCAAACACTTTTTATCCCTAAGGTCATGACAAATTGCGATATTTTCAGCCCACATCTTGATATTTCTTTGACTTTGGTACTACATACCTTATGTATCCTGTCGCGGCAAGTAAGGATGTGATATAATAAGTCTTGCGTGAGCATAAAAGATAGATGATCCCTATGATGGGGGAGTCACCACTTTCATCAAGCTACAAGTAGCCTTTCAAAAAGCCTTGTTTCTACTCAAGGAAATATGTATGGTGAGTATATTGGGAGCAGAACCATCTATGCTCTTGCACTAAACTTTTCACAAATATCCTCAATCAATAGAATGGGTGGGCTTCTAAAATAAGAGTTGTCTAGTAATGTTCGATGTATTTGGATGTAAGTTCATTCTACAGTGACTCACTTAAGAGCCTTGTAACTCACGATGGGGCCCATATGTCCTTTTGGAAAGTTACACTATAAGAACAACTACACCCAAGGCTATAGCTTTTGCTCTCACATGATTTCTATAGCGGCTTGAAGGATTTACCGCGCAAGGTCTTTCCCAAGAGTGACGTGTCTCTTGGCAGGGCTCTCTTAAAAATAGAAAATTTAGAGTGTTACTAACACTTTTGTCTTGCACCTAGGACCACGAGAGCCAAGGGAGAGGATAGTGTGCGTTAGAAATGGGTCCACTCTACAGATTTGCACAAGCGTGCCAAACACAAAAGACACTTGTTCTTTTTAACCTTTTATTGCAATGTGATCTATTTTCTACTGGGAGACGTTGCTACAACAGACATGGTGTTCTTTTTATCCACAAAGCAATTTGTATTCTAAGTAGGAAAGTGAAATCCTAGTCAACAAAATGAAAGGACGTTTTCTTGAAAGTAAATCACTTTATAAATAAAAATGGACAAGTTGTTTGTTCGTTTTATAGCCCAAATTTGAAGTGTGAATTTGCAAAAAGAAATGTTTAAGTTTGTTGTAAATTTTAGCCTTTGCAAATGATGTTCTTGTTAAGCCCAAATGACAAGTTTTGATTTGTTTTAAAGCACCAAAAACTAAAATGTGAGGTTCTTTTTACCAAAAAAGAGGAAATGTGAATTTATTTTAACCGATTTTAGAAAAGAAGTTAAAACGAAACCCAGATCCTAAATTAAGCTCCTCCACCCTGCAAGAAATCGTTAAAAACCTGCAAATAAAGAAGTTAGAAAAATCCAAAATCTGATGTGGGCATCTACAAGCCTAAATCCACTTTTTTGGTCATAATTTTAAACTCTCTGTAATAAAATTGCTACTCTGTGAGAACATAGAAGCACTACTTCGGACAATAGCGCCGAAGTACTAACAAAAGCGCAACACTATTAACAATAGCGCTAAACTATTAACAAAAGTACTATATTAAAATGTTTTGACAGAATTAAAAATTGGTAGACAAAGAGTGCAAAAGTGCTATATCAGTACAAAGGCACTAATTAATGTGATAAAGCGCTAAAACTCTTATGTCAAAGGTGCCAAAAGATGAAACAAAAGCACCAAAGCGCAACCTATGAGTGAAAATTAAAAAAAAATCACAAAAGCAAAAGTCAAAATCGATCAGAAGGTTGCATGTTCGATTCACGTCAGATTCACCAAATGATGCACGTCAAAAGGAGGCACAAGGCACAAAAGACAAGTTCAAATGTTAGTAGATTAGTCACAACCAAAACGAAACACAAATTAACCTAAAAACCTTAACATGCATATCAAGAGAGATATAAAGCACACAATAAGAAGCATACATAAACGAAAAAAGGGAATGAAGACCCCCCAAATTGCTCATAGATGCTCCTCCCTTGTTCCTCTCCTCTCTAAGTCCCACATGAGTGTAGCTCTCAGAATTTTGCACTATCCATGGATGCCATATGAAGATTCAAGATGGTTGTGAGAATGAAAAACAAAAACAAATGCTTATGCAAGTGTGAATGATTTACTATGAGAAAGCACCTAATTAATCTATGTAAATCTCAATATAATAACAATGCAAATGCCTCTTAATGCTCTCTAAAATGACTATAAGTTTGATGTACAAAAGACTTTTGATTAAAATGAAGAATGAGAGCTCTATTTATAGGGTAAATAGGGCAATGGATGGTCAAGATTGAGTGGGCTTGTGAAGGGCTAGGATTGATGGGTTTGTGATCCATGTGATGGCTTTCAACCGAATCCCATGATGACAAAAGTGTCAACATGAGATGGCTTGAGAGGAGAGGGAAGAAGCATTAAATGCTTGAGAATACATGAAGGTTACCCTATGAGGGTTTGGTTAGGCTTGAGTTAGGGGATAAAGCTTTTATCCAAGGGTAATTGCTTTTATCTAATGGAGAAACTCTTGTGCAAGAGTTAATGGGGATAACCATGGTCAAAGCAATGAATGCTTGAAGAGACCCATGAGTTAAATGGGGGTTGAGTTAGAGGGAAAGTCTCTAACCATGTAAGAAGGTTGAGTTAACAATTAATAGTTATGTAAGAGCCTTAAATGGTTTGGAAGACTTTGGGGATTAACTTGTTGAAGAATGAAAACCTTTAATGCATTTCAAAGACTTTGAGGCATTTTTGAGAAGTGACCTTTGTTTGGGAATGTGCAAATGATTAGAGAGGGGTATTAGGCTAATTAGAAGGGGTTAGAAGAGTCTAAAAGGGGATTAGAAGAGTCTAGAAGGGGATTAGTAAGCAAGTGGATTTGGTGGGTGAGAGAAAATATGATTTTAAGTAAAATACAATTTATTTATTTCAACTAAAATTATGCAACTTGCATTTGTAGGAGAATGCAAGTGGGAGGGTTTTAAAGATTTAAATAAATATTTATTTATTTTAAATGTGGAGAGGGGTTAATCAAATAAATATGCTTTATTCATTTAATTAATTGTTAGAATATGGTTTAATGAATTAATTTAAATAAATTGAATAATTTATTTAATTAATAGGAGAAGAGGTTCAAGATTAATTAATTAAATATTAATTTAATTAATTATTGATTGATGGTTTAAATAATCAAATAAATACTAAATATTCATTTAATTAAGTGGACATATTTATGTGTCTACAATATGTATTACCTATTCTTGAGGTCCCAAGCATTTCATAAAACCTTGAACACATCGAAAACACATATTTTGTTAATAATTGGATAAACCTAAAGGTCGTAGTTACCTCCAAATTTATTTGAAAGGAGGGTAGGTTCATTTAACCCTCAAAGGACTAATTATCCTTTGTAGTACTTCATTTTTCCCACTGTACACTTTGTATAAAGTTTCCAATTCAACAATTCTTTCTTCATTCTATCTTGGATATCTTCGAGATTTATAAGCAAATTTTATTTTTTGTGAAGAATATTACCAAACGATAATATATTTCATTATTTCACCTTCTCTTTAACCAACTTCGATTTCTTAGAAAGATAACTTAGGGGTAGCTTAATGGGGAATTTTATACTATATATCCACAGTCTCCCTAAAATTAGGGCAAGAAGCTCACATAATTTTACCTAAAAGGAAAAGGGCATTTACTCACGTCATCCACCCAATTTAACATAAATAACATTAAGATTAGAGCTCATCCTACACAAAGCTTGCAAAGACAACATAGGTAGGATATTCCAACCATTGGAAATAAGAAATTATTTAACTTTAGCCAAATAAGATCATTTCCTTGTCTTCTATTAGAATAGGTACAAGATAACCCTTGGAGATAAATATCTATCAGGTTAATAGAAGAGAGAAAGTCGATAAAGTCAACCATGCTTTCAGAATAGTCATTCAACATGTCCAATTTTTTTTAGCAGAACAAAGGAGTATTAAATTCATCCACAAACATCCAATTCTGCCTGCTTACCTCTTATCATCCTTGAAAGATAATCCCACAACTATTTCTTGCCAAAATTGGTATTAGGAGCATAAATATTAAAAACATTTCACTTAGCAGAGTTATTTAAATCTTCAAAATAAATTATAAGTTTGTTCCTACAATGATACTCTTTACTCCCCATAAATTTTATATATTTCTATAGACTAGTAATACTCCTTGAAGCAACATCAATAGAGCTAACACAAAAATCAACATAAGGCCACACATTTTTTGCAATATGAGCAAAACTAGTCTCCACCATTTCAATTTATTGAATCAAAAGGGTATCCACCTTATTTTTCATAATACAATTCTTAATAAGACACTAAATACAAGGACTATTAAGTCCCCTAATATTCAATGATATTATTTTTATTATGACATAAATAAATAAAAATAACATCCAACTCTGAGTCAACAAGGATGTATGTCGGTGACCCTCACTTGGGGAAACATCCCCAACTCTCTCAATACGCTTTATTTCTTCTACTTTCTAGTCCTTGAAATATTATCCAAGGTCCTTTTCTTTCTCATGGCTACTTAAGAATATTCTCTATCTCTAGTTTCCCTTTGAGAGGGCCTTCATTGTTTATTTTCCTCTCCCACATCTATGTTTTTCTTCTTCCACTATTGACCATTCACGAGACTCGATTCCTACTTAGTATTGGTTTCCATTTTAGTAGCTATTAGGAATGATACAGATCTGAAACCAAAACAAACCAAAGTTAAGGATTCTTCAATACCTCTAATAACCACTCTTGTTTCCTAATAATTATTACACTTAATTATGATCATCCTTTATTTTATATTCTACTCTTAAACTACTTCCAAGATTTTCCTTAGTTGAATAAAAAGTACAACCTTCCTGCACTTCTTGAATACCCTTTTCTACTTCCCCTTCCTCTAGACGCTGATATATGGGATCCATTTTAAGGCTCTTATATCCTCCATTACAATGTATTTTTTCTTGAGAGTTTAGCTAATCCTTGAGCCTTCTAAAGTACATCTTAGTGATTACTAACTTCTTGATCCTTCTAAGAGTCTTTCCTAATTGTTTCCCTTTCTCTTCCAATTATTTTTGGTTTAATATATATTCCAGACCCCTGATAAAATTTTAGATATTGAATAGAAATCCATCTACTTCAACCTTTCTAGTAGATCAATCTCTTCCATTGCCAAAAAAATATCAAGCTAACGAGAGGTCAAGACTAAACAACGTTCTTATTTATCAAACTATCCTATTTCCTACACCTATCACTTCAATTCCTATAACAATTATAATTTTGATAGAAAAATATTGCATTTTCATACTTAATAGGTTGCACCTAGTTCCTAGTTTAAGATTTTAGGGTTACGTGAGTAGGTGAGGCTATGTTCATAGCCACATTAGCACACATCTTGAGAAATACAAGATGAGATCTTTGTTGGGTAACTTCATCGATAACAATCAAATGGCTAGAGTTGACAATACATTGAAAAGTTCTATAGCTCCAAAATTCCATTGGAAGACTCGGTCACCTAACCCATGGTGGGGCCACTGAACTAAAATTCATAGATGGTGTTGGCAATTGACACTCATTTGGTTGGTTTCAATATGTTGTCATTGATGGCAACATGGCAACATGTTCCAGCTTTCATATTTTGGTCTAGTTGATTACCGACAGACACTTCACCGGCACTGGCAGGTATCTTCACCAGTTGGAAGGAATTCTTTGGGTACCGACATTGCAGGCCGACATGACTTCATCAGGTTATTGGTATTGGAGGCCGACATCATTTTGGGAGATCTGACACCGGCAATTGATTTTGATATTTATGTATATGTTATTAAGCTGACATGTATATTCATTTTGTAATTATCTTTGTAAGTTGACATAAGGCATGATGAATTGTAAAGGTATATAGGTCAGTTGATTAGATCATTTTTGAGATATGAAATACGTAAGATGTATTGAAATATATGGAAGGTTGTAATGTGAAGATTATGTAAGAGGGTATTTCGGTAAGGGTTTAGAGTTTCAAACCAGAACAGACAAAGCTTAACCAGAACTGTATTCAGGCATAGAAGATGTTATCTTTGCAATTCACTCATTTCTCTGGATTGTAGTCTGGATTTATATGTAATCAGTGAGGCTCCTTTTGTGATTGAGTAGTGTGCTCTAGGTTGTAAGCCTTCCTGCATGTGCAGACCCCTATATTTTGTAATATCTTTTCATATGGCCAGTGGATTGATATTGTGGGTCACAAATCCCATCGTGATTTTTCCTCTTTGAGGTTTTCCACGTATAATTCTTTGTGTTATGGTATTCATTTGTGTGATTGGCTTATTGGTTTCTTTACTTATTTCAATCTTATATGTGGTGAATGCATGTTTTAATAAGGTTAAATTTGATCATTTTGGTAGAACACCGATTCACACCCTCCCCCCCCCCCCCTCTCAGTGTTCTTGGATTCCAACAGATGGATCAAAGCCAGGTTTCTAGTTATAAAGGAAAAAAATTCAAATTTTTTTTTATCAAAAGACCAAGGGCCGCCCATTAAAACTTTGATGATATTTTTTTTATTAACAAAACTCAACAAAAATAATACATTCACCATAGATAGCACTAATAGTTGTTTTACAGGAGAAAACATCAAATTAATGCTATTTAGAATTAAAGAGAAACCATGGAAAGCCTTATCTAATTAACCAAGAATTTCGTAACATCAATAAAAATGCACATATTAATCAGTAAGATAATAAAATTATCAATCAAAACTCCCTATTCATGTGATGCACATTGCTTCCATTGTCCTTCTAATTTATGAGGAGTGTTGGCTCTCAAAGTCGCACTCCTAACCTACAATATGACAACAAGAATTCGAACATCATGGTTGTCAAAAAAGAGGAATTGATGCTAAACTTATAGATTTTGGAAGGATGATTTGAATGGATAGATCAATTTGAAGACAAATTTGATCAACGGTTGAGATTGGTTGAGACAAAATTGATTATAGATTATTACAATGAGAATTGATTGCATGACCAAACTAATTTAGAGTTTAACTCATTTGATTGATAGTCAGACTCTTTTGATTGTTTCGTTAACTGGATTGATTGATCAATCAAAAAAGGGTGATTGAGAGTTAAGTGGATTGATTGATTAGTTAATTGATTTGATTGAATTAATTGGACATCAGTAGCAGTTAGAATTTTAGCATGTGCTATAGGAAATTAACATGAAATTCAATTTAATTTGAATTTGATTTTTGAAAATGTCAAATGAATTTGAATTTGGGAGGAATTTGATTAATTTGAAATAAAATTAAATTAATTTAAGAAGTTTATTTAAATTGGAGGACGTAATTAAATAATTAAATAATTTAAGGAAATTATTTAATTATAGGAAAATAGAAATTGAACTTAATTAAACAATAAAAATTATTTAATTGAGGTAAATAAATTGTAATTAATTAAATTATTTAATTAATTTTAGAGGGAGATGGTTAAATGATCAAATGATTAAGATAGAAATAGAAAAATTAGTTTATGATGAAAAATGATGAATATTAATAGGAAGAATAAAATTAGATTAATTAATATAGAAGAATAATTAGTAAAATTAGTGTTTGCAGGTGTGGAACAACTTTAGGTGTCTACATTTTGCCCCTCTTTTAGACAATGTTCGAAGTATGTTGTTTCAAAGAAAAAGTGAAAAACATGCCCCAATATGTTGAGAGATGGAGGTAGGATGCTCCCTTAAGAGAATGTTTGTGCACTAAAGGCATGAATGATCTCTCGGAAGAAGAAGAATGTAATATGAGAGATAGAAGAATGGTTAGTTGATGTCATGTATGGGTGTGATTGGGTAGAAGACATGGTTGGAGTGATTTGTAGACTGATTGATTGATCGGGTTGGATTGATGGGTAAATATCAACTTTGATTTTAGGATGGACACATCCTGTATAAGGCAAATGATAGATGGTCATTTGGTTTTAGAAAAGACACATCTTGTATAAGACAAATGATATATGAAAGCATTTGGTTTCAGGAAGAACACATTCTATATAAGACAAATGATTGATGAAATATGATGAAAGTGAAGAATGATTAGTAAGAAGTAAAGAATATTAAGAAATAGAACTGATTGATGGATATAACAATTGATATGAGTAAATGAAACTATCACAAATTCTCATGTCTTTGTTATAGCACAACATTTTAATTGTTGAGCCTTATTATGTATCAATGGAGTTTTTTACACCAAGATATGAAAGAACACTTGAGGTGATGATGCTTTTCCATTGCAATAGTAGACATGTAGCAAAAAAGGAGTGAATACATCCATTATATGGTTGTTTTACTAAGGATTGAGGTATGTGCGATAGTCACAAGCATAGCTATCCTTGACCTTCAATTTTGCATAGGATACTTGTTGAATGAACATACCAACACAAACACCCAAAATACGTGTGCCCCAAAACTTCACGAAAACACACCACAAACAACAAATAAAGAAAAAGGATCATGAACCATCACAACTCCTCTAGTCAATTGTGGACATCCTTGAGTAGCATAGGAACATGATATGCCATAAATTGATAAAGATAAATCAATAAAATATAAGATTTGAAGCAATGGAAAACCAATGCAAGGTTAGATGGTTAGTTTAGATCCAAATAAACATACGAAATCAAGTAAAAATATTAAACCAACAAATCATATACCTTGCAAGAGAGAGTTCTCTCTTGTTCCTCCGATAGAGCCTTTAATGAAGCCAAAGATGCGCAAACCAATGCAAGGTTATATGGTTAGTTTAGATCAAAATAAACATAAGAAATCAAGTAAAAACATTAAACGAACAAATCATATACCTTGCAAGAGAGAGTTCTCTCTTATTCCTCTGATAGAGCCTTTGATGAAGCCAAAGATGCACCCCTCCTTAGCTTGTTTCGATTGACTCTAAGATGGGATGTGGAATTATCTACACTACACAACAAGGTGGGATTGGATTCACATAATGTGCATGGGTGTGATAGATTAGATTATGAGGCAAGATTTTGGCATTATGATGGCGTGATGGATGATTTTGGATTTCAAATTAACAACATAAGATTAGATGAGAAGTGGATCAAGGGATGAAATGGACATCATAAGAATGTATGAAAAGTGGATGATTTGTGAGGAGAGGATACTCCAATTGAAAGTTTGGAGGAGGCCAAAATGAAGGGCCAAGATTGATTTTGGGATGAAGGGTTGAGGTCGATTAAAGAGGGAGCACATAGATCGAGAAGACAAGGTGTGGGATTCAAGAGATATGTCATAAAGGCATTTCTTGTCCCCACACCTCTCAAGATTCATGGGGAAGATCTCCCAAGCACATTGGGGAGAGAAAAAGGAATACAAAATTCCTTGGGGGGAGGGAGGAGGAATTAAAATTCCAAAATAAGAGGATGTGTGGGAAGACTAAATGGATAAAATAATTAAAAATTCCTTGGGAAGAGGATGCATGGGGAGATTCCAAGAATTTGAATTTCTTTGAAAGGATCAAGGTGATTATGGATGTTCAAATGATTAAGGGGATTGATTAGGTGGTTTGATGTGTGATTAGAGAGCAAGTGGGAAAGGAGGATGTGACATGAGGAGAGAGAATGAGTGGATGAATATGAAATTGGAGAATAATGATAAGTATGATTAAGGAAGAATTAATTAGGCTAAGTGGAGATTAGGGAAAGTGATTTGTAGGAGTCACTTTAGTTAGGTTAATTGATTAAAATTAATTAACTAAGTGGGTTTTAGAAGAAATAATGGTTGAGGTGACTTTAGAAGAAGGGGGAAATAATTAATTTATTGATAAATTAATTATTGAACTATAGTGATAAGATTGATTAAATTTGATTTAATTAACCTTAAGAAGAAGGGACTTGACACAATTAAATTGGTTAATTATGTTGATAGGTTTAAAATTTAACTAATTTTAGGTGTCTACATGACTCACTGGACCAAACGAGTTAACAAAAATATTGATCTTCTTGCCAATGATAAGTGTTTCTGGATAAGATGATTGTTTAATAGGATGCTCATTGTAGGAAAGATGTATTTATTAGGACATGATATCTGATAGGGTGCTTGTTTTAAAAATGATATATCCATAAAGACATGTTGTTTGGAAAGGATGTTAAAACTTATAGGTAGTTGATCAATTAAGTTGTAGACTAGCTTCATACTTTGCTTGTTGATACATGATTTGTTAAGATCAATTTTTTGCAAGATGTTTTAGTTGTGTTTGCTCAAATGTTTGTCTTTGCAAAGGATAATTTATTGTGAACTGTGATTGATAGATTGTGTTTGTGTTTTTTATTGTTTTTATGATTTTTAGGGTTTTTTGGATTTTTTAGGACATTATATGATTTTTTTTTTTTAAATTACGATTTTTTGAACTTTTTTGTATTTTGATTTTGTAGAGATGTCTAGATCACTAATTGAGGTAAATGACATGTATCATGATTAATTCTCAAGAAATATATATTTATTTGCCCCAATGTCTAGCAAGACATGGAGCATTGTGAATGTATGAAGGAATTGGTGGGATTGGAATGGGCAGATGAAAGATAGAGGTACCTTATTATGGAATAAGAGCTGATTTGGTTTCCAAGGACTATCTCGTAATGAGATAACATGTTTATCCAAGAAAGGGAAGTAGATATAACAAGGTAAGGCGATAGCTTGATGTAATGAATAACATACGATCCATAGGCATAGATATGTCAAGAGGATTTTGAAAAGCATGTTTTGCATTTATGTCCTTAGTTTTTCTCAAGATCAAGGGATGGATTTGGATTGGACGGAGATAGGATTGGATAAGATAAGCAAGATCAAGAGTGATAATGGATTATGGAAGTAATAAATGGACAAGATAAGGGATATGGACTAAAGGGTGTGGATAAGTTGAATAAAATAAGATGTCTGATAATTATGAATATCCTTAGCCTCGTCAAGATCAAAGGTGGAGAAGGGAATATGGATGTCAATAGGGTGATGGATAGTGGATGGAGATGTGGTCGGAAGGATAGAGTGGATGAAACTCACCCCCAAGTATAGAGATCTCCATTTGTAAAAGGGGGATGTGTGAAGTCAATACAACATATACCACCACTCAAATAAGTGTTCCTAAACATTTAAAAGATAAAGACCCAACCCACACTTAGAACCTCTGAAAAATTCAACCAAACATATCTAGTGACTAGGAAGCATACTCAAAAGGGAAGAAGAATCCCAAACTAGATCAAGGTACTTAGTATTTGATTACCCATGTGTGTGCAAATCCATTCATTATAGTCCATATGATCATTGTAATCCTTAGAATCTGGTGTGACTAGCTACGTGAGTTACCTTGACTTCAAAAGTATCTTGGATAGAGCCTCGTTGCAAGCAAGTGTACATAGCTTTGACGAGGTTATCATTGTAATCTCACAAACATTGCTCCATTATCAATTAGGCATTTATAGCCCTGATGGAGCTATTCGAATGTTCCCAAAGCTAAAATTTTTCTATTTCATTTTAGTTCATTTTGGCTTTTTCTTTTCCTCGATTTTTCTTTTCTTGCTCATTTTTCTATTTTGACCCTTTTGATATTGCTTTTCTTTTCTTTGCATATTTTCACATGTTGGTTTTTAAGCGATGAAGCTCACATTGGCTTAAGAATTATAATGACACTGAAGCCAAATTTTAGATTTTTCACTAGCCACATCTTCAACTAAAGGAAAATAATGACCTAGTTTAAAGTATTAAATGTATAAAACATAATTATTGGAAGACGTTAGTATCAAGATATAATAAGTGATCCTTTTCAGAAATCCTAACCAAAAGATAATGTTAAAGAAGAACAACTTTGGATTCTGAAGCATTTCATGAATAGATATCTAGGAAATGGACCGAACATAGCATTGAGAATGTGTAAGCATGTGAGAAGATCACACAAATGCTCATTTTCACAAATGAACATTCCTACTCGGGACACCTAAGAAAGACATATGTAAAGATTTATTTGCAAGAAAGATGTATTTACTTACCCCAATATGGTGGAGGGACTCAAGCATCTCATTCTCTAGATGGTACCCTTGAAACATGTGCTACGTTGGATCATGTCTATTAAAGGAATTCTCAGACATGCTGGTAGGGTGATAGTAAAGGGAAATGAAATGGATGATAGAATGAAATGGGAAAAGGATTTATGCGAAGAATGGGAAATAGATGTTGGATAATGGATAGGATGTTGGAATATTTGTGCAAGGATGGATGGAAATGTCTTCAAGATCAACATTGACACACACCTTGAGAGGTGGTGGAGTGATGTAGGACAAGCAGACTTTGGATTTTGAGATTTTGAGGGAGGAGTGGATGTAGATTTTAGGACATAAGGACCCGAAATGGATGAAGAAAATGATGGAGGAATAGATTTGAAAGGTGGGAGATGTGTAGATGGATGATTGAGGGAAGATTTTGGAACAACAAGTTTGAATGCCAATTTTCATTTTTCTTTTATTTCTGGTTCCTTAGAACACATTGCTTCTATGAGAAATTTAGGAATTCACATAGTTTTTTATTTTTCTTTTATTTTTGGTTCCTTGGAACACATTGCTTCTATGAGAAATTTAGGAATTCACATAGTTTTTTATTTTTCTTTTTGCTTAATGGACCTTTGTGGATTTTTGGATATTGCTTTTTGCTTTTGGATCAAATTTTTCTTTATTTTTACATATCTTGTAGATGGGACATGTTGATCTTTTGATGGATATGGATTTTTGGACAAATGGATTTTATGCTTGGCCAAATTTCTTCCAAAGGGAATGAGACTCATGAATGAATATGAATGATACAAAGGGAGTTTGGATGGGCTGATGTAGGTAGATGGTTGGAAGGTGCTCAAAGATGTGTGCCCTTGTTGATCTCGATTTATGACAAGGTAATTGGATTGTGAGCTTGGGATCATATTGACAATGGATAGAGGGTTGTAGGGTCCTAAGGCAAACAAAAGGGAGGAAGGCTTTGATTTTGGGATAAAAGGACCCAAAATGGATTTGAAGGATGAAGGGGGATGTTTATGTGGTGATTTGGAAGAAGGGATTTGGGATTTACGAGGATAACCAATATTTTGAGAGTGAGTTGTGTAGACAAGGCCATGATAATTAATATTTGCTTTGATATGAAGGAGTTCTAATTTTCCTTGTTCATGTAGGCCTAACCCTTTGCCTTGATAATGCATTTTTTTATAAAAATTTTTAGCAATGGGATAGATGTTTCTTTGAAAACAAGATGCAATTCCATTTTAAGGAGGATATGGTTTGGAAGGAATGATAGGATCATGAAGTAGACCAACTTGAATGAAAGTGGAGGAGCCCATTTGATACGCGAGGGATTCATGAACAACTAGGGTAGATGCAATGGGATCTTATGGAAGATGAGCACCATGAGGGGGATAAGAAGGGATTATGGGATCTTCAAGTGGATATGGAGGATTATGACATGGAGGTGAAGGGAAACTTTGATCTTGACTTGGACTAGGATCATTGGTATTTGCATTTTTCTCCCGATTTTGGATTGGATCATTGCAGGGGATCGAAGGGCTATAATTATCTTGTTTAGGAGGTGGGTGTTGAGTGGGACTTGGAAGGACACTTTGCTCTTGAGATGGAAGAGAATAATCTTGGATGGAATAAAAAGGGATGAGGTGATCATCATAAGACTCTTGAGAGATCTTGGTAAAAAATTGGATGGGATGGAAGGGTTTGTCCTTGATCTTGATTTATTTTAGGATTTGTTTCTTCATACTTTTGATTATCCTCTTGACATGGGGTAGGAGTTTGAATAGGTACATGAGATTTTTGAATGAATTCAATATTTTGGCATGATGGTATTAGATAAGAAATAGGATTAATAAATGGATTAGCTTGGATTTTTATTTTGGATAATCGTTGAAAGGTTTCATCATTGGATGTATTATTTGATGGAGATGGTAAGGATTGATAATGGTATGGAAAAATGGTGGGAGATATGAGGGCTGCTTGAGATTCAACTTATTTATGAGAGGATAATCTATTACTAGACACCAATATATGATTTTGATCTTTCTTGGAAAGCGTTGTAAGGAAACTTGCAGCCATCTTTATGACAATTTCCACATAACCCATTTAAGATTTCAATCAAATAAACACATAGAAGCCACATGCAAAGAATAGACAACATACCCATGAAAATATGACACAAGATATATCTTGAGAAAACTCTCATGAGGGAAAAACCCAGCCTCCAAAAGCATCATCCACCATGTATTATCACCAATGCGTCCATTATAATACAACTACGAAAAGCCTTCGAAAACCCAGCCATATCCAAGCACTCCATGTGACCAAGCATGAATCCACACATCCCATGCCATACTTCCTCTTTCACAAATGCTAATCTAGCTAACCCAAACAACTACCCTTGTGGTTTCTTTTATAAACACAAGCTCCCACAAAACCACCAAGTGGTATTACATCAAAACCATGTGACAATAAAATATAATATTTTTCCTACCTACTCTTGACCCACATTTAATATTGGGTACTTCATCACAATTGCATTTCCCAATATCAAATAAATACAATATAATAATACCAATGTGTCAATACAACTCATCAAGTGGTTACAAAAATATTCCAAGGGAATCTCTATATGTTGCACATCCATCTAGGCACTCCTAGGTGCAACAATACAATATGATATTACAATATAATTCCATGTCCACCTCACACAATAATGAAACATTATTATGCAAGGTGTACAACACCATTTTCCCAACAAGCATATCTTGGAAAGCTTCTGTGAGAATGTTTAAAGGAGTGTGTGAACTGTTTTGAGGCTTTGACATGGTTGGGTTTTGATTTTGGATTTGGTTGCAATGAAGTTGGTTTTTGTTATGGCCTCGATTGCATGGGTTTTGACTTGGGACTGGGTTGAAGTTTCTGTTTGTTGGTTGAAGTTGATTTGTCATGTTTGTTTGTGAGAAGGGTATTACTACGTAGGGTTGTTAGTAGAATGGATTCATGAATTTTAAGTCTTGTGGTTGGGATTGGAGTAATGAAAATAAGGAGGATTTGGCTCTGCTATTTTGAATGTTCATCATTTGTTGTTATGACCTATAGACCTGTTGCGCCAAGATTTCTATGGGTGATGATGGAATAAGGATGAAAGAGATAAATTCTTTGCATTCCCTATGAACTATGTAGTGCCATTCCATGATGTTTGTTTGATTGTTTTTGGACTAAGATAAGGTATACTTAAGATCAAGAGGATGATGCTTTGGATGTGATCTTAATAGTTGGTTTTTACAAATTGTTTTAGTTTTTAGGATTTTGGATGATAATGCAACTAAAATGCACCTATGTTTTTTATTTTTTTGGGGGGATTCAAGATGACTCTAAAAATAGGAATTAGATGCACCTATAGACTATAAGATCTTGATTGATCACAAGGTTCAAAATGATTCAAATCCATTGACATATTCTGAACGACCCTATAAGGCAGTAATTTACTAGTTGGATGCTAGTTTAGACTAGGACAAATGTGAAATGGGAAACTGACAAGTGTGGAATTTGTTTTGGTCAAATGCGAAATGAAAACTAGACGAATGTGGAATAAACTTAGGATAAATGCAAAAGAGATTGTGGACAAATGTAAAGTTTTGAATCCCCTATGGAGTTTGAAAATGTTTGATCTATTTTTGGGAATTTTGATCAAGTCATGATAATCAGACATTTAAAAAACTATATAGACAGTATGGCCTTGGATTTTGGGAAACTCTAAAAATCAGAGTTGTGTAGCAAAGGGCCTAGGTTGGCCTAAATTTGGACTAACTCTACTGGTTTAAAACATCAAATATTTTCATATACACTTTGAAGACAAGCACATGGCCTACTCAAGATACAAAGGAAATCATCCAATGGGGTCCCTATAATAGAATACCCAAGCAAAATAGAAATATAGAGATATTGGTGACACTAGCTACCCTCCACGACATGGGCACACCAAATCTCTTACAGTGAATATCTTGAGATCTTGTAAATGAAGAATTTTTGTCTCATTCATAAGGGTACATCGAGGGTATCTATGTGGTGCAATTTTCACTCCTCGAACCACTAGATGTAGGGTTTTTTGGCCTATAAGAACAATGGTTTTTAGTCAAAATATGGGGTCGCTAACACCTTGCATACGCTAAGGCAACCATACTTGGGATATGAAACCCCTTTCAGATTGACAAGAACAACAAAAGCTAATACCAATGGGCTATGACTTGTGCCACACCCTTTTTTATATAGTGGACCAGATTAAAGTACTGACAGGGTCATTCCCTCTCACTTGCATAAATGTTTCAAGAGGCATGTCCTCTAATAGGGTAAACAAAAATGGGAAAGTTCCCAAGACATGGCATAAAATGTTCAATTTTATTGCACCAATGGAAGTGTGATCTATTCTAAAAATCATAGACAAACACCTAAGCTACCTCTGCAAACACAAAAAGCTAGTAGTTTTCAATTTCTTGTCTTTGACTGCTTGTGTATTTCTCCTCCAAAATTTGCTCGCCACATGTTGAAAATGAAACATTAGTAACAAGGGCAATCAACATAATTCAAAACTACAATCAGAAATAACATCAAAAAGTTTTTTTTAAGTATAGAAACTTGCTAAAAATAGAAACCTACCAAAATTAGGAACCTACTAAAACGACAGTCTGCTAAAAATGAAAACCTACCAACTTTAGAAACTTACTAAAAATGGAAACTTGCCAAAATTAGAAACTTGCTAAAAATGGAAACCTACCAAAATTAGAAACCTACTAAAAATGAAAACCTACCAAAATTAGAAACATGCTAAAAATGGCAACCTACTAAAAACAACACAATGCCAAAACTAGAAACTTGCTAAAAATAGCCATTTTTTAATTTTATTTTTTAAAGAACTAGCGATAAATTTATCTATTCACATTGGGTTCACCATTTGTTTTATGAGAAAATTCATCAAATTAATGCTAATTAGAATTAAAGGGAAACCACATAAATCTCAATCTAATTAACCAATAATTCCATAGCATCAATGAAAATGTGCATATAAATCAATTAGATAATAAAATAATCAATCAAAACTTCCTATTGATGTGATGCATGTTACTTTCATTGTCCTTTTGATTCCTGTAGAGTGCTAGCTCTCAGAGTTATGCTGCTAACTTGCAATATGACAAGAAGAATTCGAAGATCATGGTTGTTGAAAAAGAGGTATTGACAATGTATTTATAGATTCTATAAGGATGATTCAAACAACTAAGATCATTTTGAAGACAGATTCAATCAATGGTTGAGATTGGTTGAGGTATAATTGTGTAGCGTCCTAAAATTACACCCTTGTATAATTTTGACTGCATTTGGGTCCCTACCTTAGCTTTTGCACCCTTAGGCCTGACTGGGACCTAATTCTGCTCATATCACTCAAGTATGACTTCATTATTGCCTCACACATCAATTGGGCACCTTGTCCTAGCCCTAAATTGGGGTAGGGCCAGAGCACCACACCCTAGTCCTAATTAGGACCAAGGCACCGCACTTTGGTCCTCCCTAATTGGGCCCCTTTTAAAACCCTTTTTCTTATTTCATATTTGAGCGGAAAACCTAGCTTTGTCTTGGCTTATGTCAAAAAATTAGCAAGTTTTTCGATAGGCAAGTATAAAAGGAGGCTGATAAGAAATCATACATAACACACAAATGAGATCAAGCATTCAAGCATTTAAGTAATTGAGCAAGTAATTAGTCTTCCTTAAATCCTTGGAGCAACAACAAAGTTAAGATTCAAGCATTGAAGTGGAGATTTACATCCTATTTTGTCAACGACTTCATGAAACCCTAATCTCATGTGGAGACAAACAAACTTCACAAGGGGTATATTTTCAGTCATTATGCAGCATCTCCCTCAAAAGGAGAATCTTTATTTACAACAATTCAATTATCTTTATCTCTATTTCATGGTTAATTCCAAAACTGGGGTTTGAATTAGGCAAGCCCCTATTCACAACCTATTTCCCTTTCTTTCTGTGTTTAGGAAATAGGTACGAAGCTGCGTTGTTCAAAATCAACATTATTTGTAGAGACAAATCAACCCCTTTTTGGTGTGTGAAAATTTCGGAGGATCGGGGTGAATTTCACTACTGTCTCGACAATTTTTAGAGCCTTTTCAAGGATCAGGTCCGAATCTGCTTATATTTCTCAGATCTAGGTGTGTGTCTCAATCTAATGACTGTAGCTTGTTGTTTTCGTGTTTTTACCTTCATTTTCAACACTTTACCCTTTTTTCAGCAATTCAACTCACAAAAGAGGGTAA
This sequence comes from Cryptomeria japonica, assembly GCF_030272615.1. Lineage (NCBI taxonomy): Eukaryota > Viridiplantae > Streptophyta > Pinopsida > Cupressales > Cupressaceae > Cryptomeria > Cryptomeria japonica. The sequence continues at coordinate 115,579,245 of NC_081409.1, forward strand.
AAAAATCCACCCTTTGAATCCAATCAATATCAACCCTTATCTTTGCTGGTTTGTGACTAAATCTATTGGATTCAACCCTCTTTTGAATGTAATGGTCCCTAAGTCACAAAATTAGTGGTTTTCATTCTTTTTGGGGTGGACACTCTAATTTTTCATGATTACATTTTGGTGAACCCGAATCCTTACACCTTTAATTATGATTTATGTTCTCAGATCTAAGTGTTTATGCAATTTAAAATTCAAATTTTTACTTACAAGTTTCATTTCCAATCAAATTTAAAAAATTTAGAGGTTAATTTCAAAAACCCTAATTTTTTAAATTTAAAATTGAGCTTGTGGGTTGTCAAATTTGTGGATTAATTGTTTCAAATCTTATTGTGAATATTAATTCAAATTCAAAATTGCAATCTTAAATCCAATTTCAAATTAATTTTAAAAATTAAGAGGTTATTTTCACAAAACCCTAATTTTTATTTAAATTTAAATTTACTAGTGGATTGCATACTCTTAATGAATTTATCATTTCAAAATCACAAATCAATTGGCTTAATTAATTGAACAATCATTTCTTACAAAATTTTGCATTGTTTAGTTATTTTTAAAATTCAAAATTCAAATTTCCCTCCTTTGTGCATGAATTTTACTACTATTAGTCCAACCTATAATATCCTTGTGAGAAGAAGTTGTAGAATTAAGGCTTCCCAAGGTTTAATTACTGAGGAGATGGAGCCTAACTAGGATAACTTGTTCCATGAGGATGTTGGTGGTTCTTCCAATCTCAATAATGACCCCATTTATGTTGGAATCAATGAACACTAAGAGGGGGGGGTGAATCAGTGTTATGCAATTCACAAATTTATTAAACCGATTCTTAAACCATTGGATGCATAAGAATGAAAGTAAAGTGTAGAAACATAAACCAATCAACCACAAAACCATAACGTCAAAATTTTTACATGGAAACCCGGAATGGGAAAAATCACGGTGGTATTTGAACCCACAATATTATTATACTTTGATAAGGAGTATGATAATATTATAAAAGGGGAATGCACTTGCATTCAGGCACACTGCCTAGAGCTCATTGCTCAAATACAAAAGAGGGAAATAACTCAGAGGAATCACTATCCTACAAATGATTACAATATTGAATGAACTAAAGAATAGCATTTGCTAATGTCGAATAGCATTTTTGGTTAGGCACAATCTAACTGTCTTCCTCTATTCTGCTTATCTGCTCTGTTCTGCTGCATAGTCATATACCAGAGCACCAAATCTGCCTACTAATGCTCATTCACTCATCACACATCAACATTCACACATCTACCACACATCTAGTACACCAAAATGATCATACAAGTCAATCTTATATATCTCCACTGCCAAAATAAATCAATTCCCATGTCAGCTTCAAAAAACCGCATAACACACAACATGCAACATGTAACCAACAAGTAAGCTCGATTTGCCCACAAATTCATATGCAAACCTAAACAAGATGATAATGGGCTTTCTACATGTCAGACCAATCTCCTTGAACACAAAACCAATCATCAAAATCATCCCAAAGATTTTGCATCACATGTTACACCAAAATAGCTTAGTTCTCCCTGAATCACCGGATACTGGACCTTCAATCTCGCTCATGAATCAACTCTAGATACTAGGATTACAAAATAAGTCACCTTGAACCTTAAATCAACTACCTCTATTACCACAACCAAAGTTATGTGGGCAAAATCAAGATCTACACACTGTATTCATTCTCTATCGAACATTGTATTCCACCTTCCAGACGTACATGCCTAATGATAATATAACTTCCGGTAAATAAAATCTATGCATACTGGGTATTATTTCTGAACTGATTTTCCATCAATGACAACTTCTAAGCATTCCTCATGCATCAATCTTCACTGAAATAATGTCTCTTGCCAATAGTTTATCCTCATTCTTCCCAAAATACTCGTGATGTGGATGAATACTAACTAGGGTTTCTGTTGACCAATTCATGAAGATTGACAATCAATTTGAAAATATTCAATAATGGATGAGACAAAAATACTTGAAAAGTGAGGCTCTGCCATTGATTGAAGGATTAAAAAGAATGGTTCAAAGTGATAAACTTGTTGTTGATGTGTTGCGTGGTATTGCTCATATTGTTGGATTGGTTGAAAGGATCAAAATACTAAGAGGGGGGGTGAATAAGTATTCCCATAGATCTTAAAGCTTTTACCAAACTTAAACCTTTTGTTTATAAAATCAAACTCATCAATTATGTTAAACACACATGAAACAACAAATGCAGAATAATCATGAAAAACACAACCACAAAACGAACACCAAATTTTATACATGGAAAACCCAAATGGGAAAAACCACAGAGAGTGTTAAATATTGTTGGTGTAATTATTTATTCATGTTGGATATAATTACACTTTACTTAAGTTTACTTAGGTACATGCATATCATAGTAGTATTTATATGAGACACTTAGGGAGATGTAATACATTGGGAGTGTGTATGTAGGAGAATTTCCACCTTTTATGGTGTGATTTTGTTGTTACTTTATCATATCAACTTATTATGGAGTGATAATTCCACCTTTGGAGGGTGATCCACCTCATGTGGAATATTTTACTATTTCTCCTACCTACCCTACCTACACTTGCATCCCATTGAGCCACATGTCATCATTGTGTGCTCTCTTGTCTCTTAGCCTTGCCTTTATAAGAAGGCTCATCTACATTGTATGAAATTTTTGATGATCCAGTTGATCAGTATTTCATCTTGATTATAATACAGTTTATTCTTATCAATCTATGTTGTCTCTCTATTGTGCTATTCATTGTGCCCTAGATCTTGGCTATTTTCAACAAATTCTCACAAATCTCAAGATAATATAACTAGTTATATGGTGTGTAGACACCTAAATTTGTCATGTCTAATTAAATAAATATTTTTATTTGTTTAATTAATTAATTTAGCCTCTTCTAAGCCTTTCCTCATTTAAATAAATACTTTTATTTATTTAAATAATCTTTCTCCTAAATTAAATAAATATTTTATTTATTTAATTGATCCTACTTCCTCTATTAACTAAATAAATATTTATTTATTTAATCAATTCATTAGCCTTTTCTACCCATGGCACATGCCATTCATCTCTTAATTCTTCTATTACCTACCCCCTTTATCATTTAATTATTTCCTCTACCTACCCTTTAATCCTAGCTGACCATTTATCTTTACAACTCTTAATCTTATCCCTTCATTTCTTATAGTGTTCTCTATATAAGAGGATGTCCTCTTCCTTTTCAACCCTAATCATCTAATCATCTAATGATTGCATCAATCAAGCATTCTTGCGATCAAGCCATCAACCACATTTTTGTTCTTTGTTGAGCTCTTGTGCACACATAAAATATGGGAGAAAATATATCAAACAAGATCAATGGAGATAGGAAGAAACGGAGATTGAAAGCCTACTTGACATATGAATGGTATACTTTGTTTTATTTTGTTGATTTGCATGATCTTAGGTATCTCCATTTTTGTATGGTGGATGATTTTCACTATTAGGCTAGGATTTTGTGGTTGGATCTTTGTTAGTCTTTTAAAATTATTGTTTTCATCATCCATTTTCACTATATACATGTTGTTTTACAAAAGGGGTGGCTCATTACCGAGTGGCTCACTGCCTGAATACAAAAATGACTCACTACTAGAATGCTCACTGCAAAGATACAAAAATGACTTATTATCAGAATGCTCACTGCAACAAGTAAGATTGAACTAAAAAGGATTGCATCTCCAATTCATGAGATCAGTTTCAAGACTAAGCTCAGATCATAATTTTGAAACCTTATAGTAGATCCAGTGAAAGATCTTTGTACAACTATCCTTAAGTACTTGCAATAGGTCTAGTAAAGGACTACTGCAATACTATCTGCACTCTGATTCTATACCAACTACCTTCGCTATTCGCAACTCACACTTCACACTCTTTTTCTCTATTATCTTTGATGTTATGCACTCACACACACACATTGCAGTATTGGCCTAGCTCAAAACGTTATCCAATAAAGCTTTAAACGTAAACATGACAACCATGTCGGCCTCCACAAGACCCTTACACACTTCCTTTTTCATAATTCATTTACCAATGCATATACCATGATTACCAAAATGGGGCAGGGTCATCCAGACCCATAGAGACTAACCCATTATCACAAAACTCAAGCATAACATCTCCAAACTCCAAAGATACAGATTCCATGGATACCAATAATACCACAACATAAAAATTGAAGAGATACAACTGACATAACCAAAATAGCTGATATGATAACACGTAGCTGATACCGGGACCAATGTAAGCGCAACTCAGAATTTTGGACCGCATAACTGACAAGGAACTTCTGAAAATCACTCCATTAGATCAACTATATCTCGTTGCATCACGTCCTATAGCTATACCAGAACGCGCATCACCTTCTCATAGAAAAACTTCTCATACCAACTACTTACAACATACAGACCAAATTGGATAACTCGATTAACAATAGTGAACTGCATATTCCATCCGGACCAAACCAGATAGCTGGTTTGACATCAATGACAACAATATTAACACAAGTCTAACATATATTGTTGATACTAATATTATGCCTATGAAGAGTTGTGCTAAAGTCCTTGGTTATACACAACCTCGTAATCAAGTTAATCATTTCATTCCTATGACTACTCCTATGGCAAGTATTCCCATTTTTACATCTAACATCATGGCTACCTCTACAGAAAATGTCATACCTACCCATGTTAGTCAAGGGGAAAATTCCTCTAATCATAATTCCTTCATCTCTCCTCATGTGAGTCTTCCATTTGTTACCCAATCATCTCCCATACCTACCTATCATAGTGTCCCACCTCCTTATTCTCAAGATACTCCTTCATTCAACAATGTTACCCCTCCTCAATCCAACATCTCCAATTTCAATCCATCAACCGAAGCTACCATAAATAATCTATCCCAAATAGTATCTTCCTTACAATAATAAATAGCTTCCGTGAATCAATCTAAGTATAATGTGCCCACATTTGATGTAGCGAGCCCATTATCCAATGACATTGTTCATTTTGTCTCTCCTAAACATGTAGAAGTACCTCAATTGGAGCTTTATAATGGAAAAGGTGATCCTTTGACTCATGTTAAAACATTTCAAACTTTGTGTAGTGACTTTGCTCGTGACCAAAAACTTTTGGCTAAAATGTTCACTAGAGCACTTAGGGATAAAGCTTTGCAATGGTATTGTTCTTTGCCTCCTTATTATATTACTTATTTTCAACAATTGGCTAATGCTTTCATCCAATAATTTCACAATAATATTGGTCCTAAAATTACTTTGACTAATTTGATGCATTGTAAGCAAGGTGTTAAAGAAAAAGTGACTAATTTTATTGGTAGATATAAACATTTGTATTCAAAAATTGCTTTTTCGTGTGCCCAATCATCATATTCAAAGAATTTTTATTTCTAATTTGCAAAAATACATTAGAGATAAACTTCTCTTTTGTGAGTTTACTTCCCTTTCGTAGTTGTGTGCAATACTTCACAATTATCACCTCAGTGTGAGTCAATTGGAAGAATCCTCTTCAATGACTGTGATTTATAAAAGTGAAAGTGTTCAACAAAATTTTGTGAAGTTCAAACCGAATAAGGGATTCATCAAATTCAATGACAATAACAACACTCAAGTAGCAACCACAAAAATAGATGTGCCTCCTTTGTCCAAATACTTAAATAGAAAAGAATTCACTCCTCTCAATGAATCTATGTATAGTATTATGACACAATTGTTACAAATGAATGTGCTAAATCCTCCCTCTACTATACTACTTGATCTATCAAAGAGCTTCTCACCTTATTTTGATTCCAAATCTTTTTGCCAATATCATCGTCAACTTGGTCATGATACTGAAAAGTGAACATATTCCTTAAAGAGTAAGATTCAAGACTTGATTGTTAATAATACCCCATCTGTGACTGGTGTGAATGATAAAGGAAATAAATACATAGCTCCTCCTGATCAAAATATTCAAATTTTCACTAATCCTTACCTTCCCATTCCACTAATGTGATTGAGACCGATTGTCTTGCCTTTTCTGCAACTAATCTTGGCCTGGAGTCTAATAATGTGGTGAACCTTATTGATAAAAATGAACCTCCTAAGGACTTATGCATAACATTTGATCATAATTTGATCCTAGTGAGACTATTAAGGCACTCAATGGCCCATTATATATCATTGCGAGAATCAAAGACATACCCTCACGAGGGGTGTTCATTGATCCAACTTGTATGGTTAATGTGATAACTGGAGAATTTCTTAATACCTTACAATTGCATCAAGTGACATATGATAAATTTGATGTGGTGATTAAAATATTTGATGGCTTCTCTTGTCCTGCTATTGGTTCTATTACACTTTCTATTAAGGTTGGCACTAAGTGCTTAAATGTTGTCTTTGCTATCATTCCTACATCAGATCAATTTCGTGTGAAGTTGGGACATCCTTGGCTCTCTTCCATGAAAGCGATTGCTTCTACTATTCATAAGTGTTTGAAATTTCATCATGATGATAAAATTATAATTGTTGATCGCAACACATATCCACCTAAGGTGAGGCATGTAGATGTTTGCCTTGACTATTTTTGGTCTGAACAATTCCAACCTCTTAAGCCTTAAAGTGATGCTCTTTTTCAATCTTATCAAAGATAAAATATCGACATGATTTTATCCTTTAGTAAACCTAGAAATCCAACACTTAGTCTTACTCCTACCAATGACAATACTTCTTCTATGAAGGATACTCTCCCTCTTTCTCCTAAGGATAAACCTATTCTTCCTCAGGATAAGCATATTATTTCTCCTAAGGATATACCTATTCCTCCTCATGATGGACCTAGTCTCCTTCCTACACCTTCTATTCCTCCTTTATATGGTGTGTTTCCACCTCCTACATCTTACCAAGGGAAACACCCAACATCTCCTATTATGCAACCTAAGAAACCTTCTCCTATGCATCCTTCCTTAAAAGAAGAAAATAAGTCTATTCCTATTGAACCTAAACCTTCACAACCTTCAACTAAAACTAAACAAAACTATTGTATGAGAGAATGCCAATGGAGATGTTGTACTAGAGCTCGTGAACTTGCTTCTCAACCCATTTCATCTCCGAAGATACCAACTATTGACACAATATAATTTTCTCAACCTTCTCCTAACCAAGATGTTCAACCTAAATCTCCAAGACGTAAAATGATTAAGACAAATTATGGTTCGAGTTGTATTCCTATTAGTGCTCCTTTTTTGTTAATCTTGGTAAAGAAATGGATGAGAATGTTGTTCATGATGAGAATGTTGATGTTGACAATTCAGATGATGAATATGAATATGTTGGTGTTAACAATGATTTATCGTAACAATTTTCAAAATCATTAATCCTAGCTCCTATCTCGTCATTAGAGCATGGTCCTTGTTTGGAACTCATGATAGCTCCATCTATAGTGCTCGAAGTGGCTCCTCTTGCATGTTGTGCACCTTCCCAAAACCATGATGAGCAAGATTCAGAGGCAGATGATTTCCATGATTATCTTAGTGATCTCTTTCTTTTTCATATCTTGATACTTAAGTTACTTAGCAAATTTAGTCTTTTGCTTCATAATTTTGGTATTTTTATTTTCATGACTCATAGTAAGAGAACCTTACTAGTTTGTAATCATGGTTCTCTCTTTATTTTTCTCTCATGATGTCCCTTTTATCTTGTCATCAAAGTGAGATCCTAAAGCCCACTGGGGGCTTGGTGCATCTTGCCTTCTAGGTGACTTGGTGAAAGTTTTTCAATGTGAACCCTTGTACTTTATTGAGAGTATGATTGGTTTCATACTCCCACTAAAGTGGGGGCTAAATGTAGTGTCCTAAAATGCACCCCTATACAATTTTGACTGCATTTGGGTCCCTACCTTAGCATCTGTGCCCCTAGGCCAGACATGGATCTCATTCTTCTCATATCACTCAAGTATGACGTCTTTATTGCCTCACACATCAATTGGGAATCTTGTCCTATCCCTAAATTGGGGTAGGACCAGAGCACCACACCCTAGTCCTAATTAGGACCAAGGCACCGTGCTTTGGTCCTCCCTAATTGGGCCCCTTTTAAAACCCTTTTTTCTATTTCAAATTTGAGCGAGAAACCCAGCTTCATGTCGACTTATGTCAGAAAATTAGCAATTTTTTCGATGAGCAAGTATAAAAGGAGGTTTTCCTCTCTCATTTTGATAAGAACGCATACATAACACACACACGAGATCAAGCATTTAAGTAATTGAGAAAGTAATCAGTCTTCCTTCAAGCCTTGGAGTAGTAACAAAGTCAAGATTCAAGAATCGAAGTGGAGATTTACATCATATTTTGTCAAAGACTTCATGAAACCCTAATCCTGTGTGGAGATAAACAAAACTTCACAAGTGGGTATATCATTTGGTTTTCGGTCATTATTCAACATCTCCCTCAAAAGGAGAATCTTCATTTACAATAATTCAATTATCTTTATCTCTATTTCATGGTTAATTCTAAAACTGAGGTTTGACTTAGGCAAGCTCCTATTCCCAACCTGTTTCCCTTTCTTTATGTGTGCAGGAAATAGGTATGAAGTTGTAATATTCAAAATCAACATTATTTGTAGAGATAAATCAACCCCTTTTGGTGTGTGAAAATTTTGGAGGACTAGGGCGAATTTCACTACCCTCCTAACATTTTTGGAGTTTTTTTGAGGATTAGGTCTAAATTTGCTTATATTTCTTAGATCCAGGTGCGTGCCTCAATCCGACAATTGTAGCTTGTTGTTTCCATGTTTTTACCTTCATTTTCAACACTTTACCCTAATTTCAACAATTCAACTCACAAAAGAGGGTAAACAAATCCACCCCTTGAGTCCAATTAGTATTTCCAGTCCTCATCTTTGCTAGTTTGTGACTAAATCTATTGGATTCAACCCTCTTTTGAATGAAATGGTCCCTAAGTCATAAAATTAGCGATTTTCATCCTTTTTGAGGTGGAAACCCTATTTTTTCACCATTACAAATTGATTGGAGATGATTACGATGATAATTGGCTACATGATTGAACTAATTGAGAGTTGAACTCATTTGATTGATAGTTAGACTCTCTTGATTGATCCATTAACTGGATTAATTGATCAATTAGAAAAGGGTGATTGAGAGTTAAGTGGATTGACTGATTAGTTAACTAATTTGATTGAGTTGATTGGATGTCAGTGGCAATTAGAATTTTAGCATGTGTTGTGGGAAATTAGCATGAAATTCAATTTATTTTGAATTTAATTTTAAAAATGTCAAATGAAATTGAAATTAATGTTAAATGAAATGGATTCAAATTTGGGAGGAATTTGATTAATTTGAAATTAGATTAAATTAATTTAATAAATTTATTTAATTTGAAGGATGCAATTAGATAATTAAATAATTTAAATAAATTATTTAATTATGGGAAAATAGAAATTGAACTAAATTAAACAATAAAGATCATTTAATTAAGGTAAATAAATTATAATTAATTAAATAATTATTTAATCAATTTTAGAGGGAAATGGTTAAATGATCAAATGATTAAGATAGAAATCGAATAATTAGTTTATGATGAATATTGATTAAGAAGAATAAAATTAGATTACTTAAATAATTAAAATTATTTAATTAATATAGAAGAATAATTAGTAAAATTGGTGTTTGCAGGCATGGGACAATTTTAGGTGTCTACAATAGTAATGGCTCCTTGAAGTTGGGTAGCTAGGACAATCTCATCTACTACGAGAGCTATCAAAGGGGCCTCTAACAAACAAGGGCCCTATATGCTGGGATCTCTCGACCTGCTCAACGATAAGATTCCTTGTCGGCAACCCTACCATGACCCTGACCCAAATATGGTGGCAAATCATAGTAATCGATCTTGTGTTTCAAACAAACCTCAACACACAACTATTGTGAAAAATAAAGTGGAATTTGGTTGTTATTTGGATAATGACCATGTGCTGCAAGAAAGCATGGGTATATCACAACAAGTATCTCATGATCCTCACATCTAAATATGCCTTCACCTTATTCTTGCCCACATATGATGGAAAACATTGCTCTTTTAGGGTTTCCTTGGGCACTAAACCTTGAACCTTAGTAAGGGAAAAACCTCAAAAAACTTATTGCTACATCTTGGCAAGAATAACAACCATAGACTCAATAGAATAGGCACTAGTGCCCTAAATATCATCTCTAATAGTCACTAGGCTATCTAGTATCTCTGACAAGTGTTCTTATAAACACTTGTATTGCTACTACTAGCTATTGAGGCTCTTAGTTTTTCAATCTTAAGGTTAATTCGTGCAAAAAGTTCCTAAGGTGGAATTGCCTCATCTGCCATGATGTAGATAGGTACACCTGAAGGACAATTTAATGTCAAGCCTTAGATTGCTTTATTTAAATCTAGAATTGAAAGAAAAGTACTATATACATTCAATTTACAAATATATACTATTTAAACAATGTACTAATTCCATCTATAAATTTTAAATACACTTAAACATATCAATAAAATATAATTAGCTTTCAGAATCATAAAAATGCATCAAATTCATACTAGTATATCTAAAAAATTCATACATCACGCATGTACATAACTAATCCTTGAAAGTTAATTTATGATTAAAAAATTTATGATCTTATAATTAAATAAGGAGGTAAGAAAATGTCACTTGTACATATTTATGTGCATTAAAAGCTAATGAAATATGATGAGATGTCTCGAGTACGAAATCATGAGATGTCTCAAGTATAAAATCATGAGATGGACAATAGATACTTGTGTAATTTAGATCTATAGAAATCATAAAATGTGCAACTTTTTACTAGATACAACATAAAAAAACATAAAACCTTAGCAAGATCTAGAAATAACAACATGCACAATTAAAAATCATTGATTTGATACACTAAAATAGTTGAAGTATAAACATGTCAAATCAAAACCATAGGTTGCTATATAAAATATCATAGGTTCGCTAAGAATTTAAATGACTTATCTCTGAGATTAATCTAAACTAATAATTTGATAAGATTGAGTTCTGATCACATGCATGTATATTTTAAAAATTCACGTGTATATTTAAAAAAGATAGTTGAAATAATAGGAACTATAATGTTTATAAGAAACAATTGTTTTAATAGGAATCACATTATCTTAAAAGGGGTCATGTATGAGTTAAGGGATTTTATGCCTTAAGGGGTCCTGTGTCTTAAGTAAGGGGCTCAATAGGATGTCATAGAATACATGTTAGGTGGAACTTATGTCTTAATGCTTCATAGGAATTTATAGTGTATACATTGCCTCTTATAGATAAGGTAGTGACCAATGTTTTTCATTGGTAGGTTGTTCATTCTCCTTGGTGTCACAACAATTATACTTGCTTGATGAGTGATGGGTTTGTCTATTTCTACCAATTGTTACATACTTGAGCATGTCTAGAGGTTGTTTCCTTTTCTTATGCAAGTGCTTGGACATGATTGAATCTAACTATTGTGAGCAACATCAATTAGGTTCATACCCATTTTTCATGATGGCAAGTTATTCTTTTCTCCTTGGGTTGTTACTAATATTATTCCTTTCACAAGCAATATTTTATTTTGTATGATGAAAATTGAGATGATCAAGGTGACAATTGAGTTGATACAAAGGGGATTGATTTGAAAATAGTTTTTATTTTTATTTTTTTTATTATGATGGATGTTCATTTCCATGGAAGTCATTTATTTATCTTCTACTTGACAAGGGACGAATGGAGTAATATAAGGTATAATGGAGTATGAAAGAAGGGTTGGTTAGCCCAAGAAAACTATCTCGTGATTGGTTCAAGAAGAATAAATAGATATGGACAAGGTTTATATGTGTACTGAGAGAAGATTGGAGGTAGAGGAGTTTGGTAGGATTGTTAAACAACTCCATTGAAAACATGAAATTAGAATTATCTTTTTATATTGCCACTAAAATAGTGAATGGGATGCTTGTAACATACCCTTCCTGGAGTTTCTTATCCCAAGTTTGAGTTTTATTTGACTAAAGATCTATGTATAATGTGTCAAATGTTCATTATATACCCTATTTAAACTTGATTGTTTCCTTCTTCAAATTTAACTTATTTATTGTTCCAAGTTAATAAATTGCTATGACAACACTACAAAGGCTACAAGATTTCAATTATATTGACACAATTTACTTAGCTTCTAGTTTCATCATCTAATAAAGTAAAATTTTGTAACAGAGAAGATAAACGATCATCAATTTATGATTTTTATAAAAAATAGAGGTTTTAGACAAAAAAAGAAAGTATAGTTAAAATAAAATGTTAAAAACCTGGATTTAAGTTGAACTGTTGATGTGGGTGATGTCTAGATGAAGTGTTGATGTTGGTGACATGTGTTCGAGGCTTCCTTGCAAGGGATGTTCACTGCTTCCTTCAGGTGCCTTGCCAAGTTAATTGTAAAAAATGACAATTTTATTGTCATATTTTACTATTATAAACTTTCAATTAAAAACATTAACTAAATAGGTTCGTTCAAAGGGGGTGTTCAATTGAAGCTATTATTTTATTCATAAAAAATGGCTGACAAGACCTTCAATCGAACCTTTCAATTTAGGGGTGTTTGAGCAAAGGTCTCGTTCGATCAAACACTAATGATCCCTTCAACTAAAGGTCTCCCTTTAGTCAAAGGTGCTTACAATTGATTTTTTTACCACTGACAATTTTTCTTCGTGACAAAAAATGTAACCCACTATTGTGGGATCATCCTCCTCCATGTGTCCAAGCATGAATCCACACATCCCATGCATATGTACTCCTAAAAAAGACTCAATAATGACAACCCACTCGACTAGCCAAGCCAAACCACTAACATGTGCTTTCTTTTATAGAAACAAGCACACACAAAATACAACTAGTGGTAAAGTAAAACCATGTACCACAAAAACCATGCGAATATAATACGTTGGCCCCTCATTTAATATAGGGTACTTAGTTTTAAATTTATTGAATATCTTTCCCAAATATTGAATAATTATCCCAATGTGATGCCCATATTAAATATAATTCCCATTGTTACAATACAACACATAAAGTGGCCCCAAGAATGTTATTCCTACTGATACACGTCCATTTAGGTTCCCCTAAGGTTCCCCTAGGTGCACCCCACACATAATAATAAAGTAATACATTATAAACATTATGCAAGGTGTACAACACCTTATTCCAATAATTTGGGGAAACATTCCCAACTTCCTTCATAGACTTCATTTCTTCTACTTTCTACGCCTTGAAAGATTATCTAAGGTTTTTTTCTTTCTTGTGGCTACTCCTTGAGAAGATTCTTTAGCTCTAGTTTCCCTTTGAGGAGGCCTTAATTTCTTATTTTCCCCTCCCACATTTGATTTTTTCTTCTTCCACTGTTTACATTTAGTAGACTCCATTCCTCAGTATTGATTTCCATTATAGTAGCTATTGGGGATAGTAGAGATCCAAGATCAAAACCAAGAAAAGTTAAGGATTATTCAATACCTCTAATAACCACACACATTTTGTATGGATTATTAGACTTTAGATCATCCTCTATTTTTGAATCTACCCTCAAACTATTTCCAAGATTGTCCTTAGTAAAATTAAAAGTACAACCTTCATGCACTTCGTGGATATCTCTTTCTAATTCCTCTTCATGTGGACCCTAATTTATGAGATCCTTTTGAAATGAATTCTTATCTCTTACATTACAATGTGTTTCTTCTTGAGAATTTATTTGATCCTTTATCCTTCTAAAGTACCTCTCAGGGATTACTAATTCTTGATCCTTCTAAGGTTCTTCCTTTTATTATTCCTTGCTCTCTTCCAGTTATTTTTTCATTTAATATATCTTTCAAATCCTTCAATAAAAAATATATTCATTTGAATCATATACCAAAGAAAAATCCATCTACTTTGACCTGTCTACTAGATCAATCTCTTCCATTGCCAACACAATACTAAGCTAATGGGAGGCTGAGACTCAACAACATTCTTATTTTTGTAGACTATCCCATTTTTCACGTATGTCACATAAATTCTCATAACAATTGCAATTTTGATAGAAAAATCTCGAATTTCCATTGTCTATAGGTTGTATCTAGTTCCCAAATCGAGATTTCATTGTTATGTGAGTAGGCGAGGTCGTGTTCATAGCCACATTAAGGCACATATTGACAAATTCAAGGCAAGACCTCTGCTGGGCAAATTTATCCATAACAATCAAATGACCAAAGGAGTTGGCAATAAATTGAAAAATTTCATAGCTCCAAAATTCCATTGGAAGACATTTGGCAATGCTTTGAAAAATTCCATAGTTCTAAAATATTAGAAGACCTAATCACCTAGCCATTGTCTAGGCCATTGAACCAATATCCATAGACAAATCAAAGCCAAGTTTCCAATTGCGAACAAAGAGAATTTTTTAAAGATTTTTTTATCAAAAGTCCAAGGGCCACCCATCAAAACTTTAATGATATATTTTTTATTAACAAAACCAAACAAAAATAATGCATTCACCATAACACTAATGGTAACACCACCTTTCAACTTTCATGCAACATTCACCCATTTTTGAACCTGATCCACATTTAGTCTAAAGGCAAGGAACTTACCAGAAAGATAGTTATCCATTCCATCAATCACCTTGTCCATTAGGCCAACAAACACATATACTACCATACCTTTCTTTGATCGAGTCACTAAAGGGATAGATCCCAATCCAAGCTTTGGAGATTTGGATCCAATTAACATTTCAACAAAAGAGACATAAACCTTCTCCACAAAGAGAGAATCAACCTCATTGCTAGAAGAAACAACCCCCTTTATTGTTTCCCATGCCTTAGGGACAACTCTTGATACTTGAACATCAAAAGCCACATATTTTCTTGCCAACTTTGAAACAACTTTAAAAACTGCCAACTTGGATTTGCCCCTTCGAAAGGTCCATTGACCACAAATTGCCAAGAAGACTTCATAAAATTCAAAATTATAGAACACACTCAATATGAATATGTTTGGGGACACGAAAGAGAAAAAACCAAATTTATTGTTTTTCTTTTATCGGTAATTGGCCAAAGCCTGAATAGCTTTTGACTGGAGCTATGAACCAGTGGGGACATAGTAGGGGGCCCCATCCCCATTGACCCCAAGACCTTCCCCATCCTATGGAAGGCCAAGAGTCACAACTTAGAATTCCACTTCAGATGTCCCTACTGGGAATTGAACTTGGGTCTCCACAGTGAAAACCCAATGTTTTAACCAGTTAAGCTCAACCCCTTGGACAAAACAAATTTATTGTTGAAGAATCCATGATGTTTCATAAAATAAACACAAAAAGAATAAAAATTCTACCCAGTAACTCCTTTCCTTTGTTTAATAGGATTGTGTTGCTATTCTTGGAGTTTTAAAACTTTTGTAATAAACTTTTTTATATCTCCTACTAGAGTGGATTTGAGTCCAATCATCACCTTGCGAGTCTAAAGTTTGTTGGATGTTTTCTCATATTTATCACCTCCAACATTTTCTACATCTTTTCTTTTTCACTATTTTAATTTTTTCTTAAACCATAGACCAACTTTTGCAAAATCAAACCTTTGAATGTCTTTAAATCTGTTTGATACCCAATCCCCCATACACATATAAATTTAGAAATACCAAGTTAAGGATAGAAATATTAAAAGGAACCATGTCTCCTAAATTTCTTTATCAAACATCAATTTCACTACATTGTACATGTGCAACTCATGATTAAAGATGATATCTTCGGTCATATTTCTTGAAGAAAGATTTCCTCCAAATCAATATGCACCTTTCACATTTGCCAAGCATCCCCACCTCCCCATGCTAATGTCATCTTCAACAAACAAACATTCTTAATAAAATTGAAAGTTTAACACATACATATAATGTAAAAATTTAATTTTAGTAGCAACAGAAGTGATGACAAAATACTTTTATTTCATTATTCTTTGTAAGAAAATAGTTAAAATTTAATGAAAAATAGAATAAAAAACATACATAGAATTGTCATTTCATTGAATATAGGTCAATAAAAAAGAACTAAATAATTATTGTGCTATTGTTCAAAATATTAATTATAGAAATAATATTCTAATTTTATGGAAGAAATAAATAGATTACTTTAAATTCTCTACCATAACATACCAATAAAATGACTTGAATATACAAATTTGTTTTAGTTGGAAAATTTTATATCATCCACAAAAGAGAGATAAACAAATTAAAATATTACATAATTATTTAATTTTGTGAGGTGCATTTCAAGTATAGGAAACCCTAGTGGGTCACCTGTTCAAGTCAAATGTTCCAAACCCTCTTGGTGAAGAAAACATTATCATTAAAGATCCATCGTAGGTTACCAATTTTTATTTTTAAAAAATAAAAAAAATATAAATCAATTTGTAAAATACGCAAGATTTGACCTTTTTATGATAAAAATAGTAAAAAGAAAAAGAAGAGGAAACGCTCGCAGCTGCATGAATCTGGCAGTGAGCATTAAAGAACCACCTCACAGAAACCTAAACATCCCCTTCCATAAAAAGTCAAAAAGTTACGTGTTCGACTCCAATACTCGCACAACAAACCCCGATTGTGCGGAGGCATTTTCCAACGTATTCTGTGATGGTGGAACCCAAATTCGTGCAGAAATTGGCACTCCGGGGGTTAGAGTTGATGCAGACGGTCATGGCTGCATCCTCAAATCCTACATTTAATGGCATCAAGAATATCATGTTCGGCAGAAGTAGTAGTAGTGCGAATGGCCTTAACGTTGTGATTACGGCTGTGGTGGGAGTTGCGCTGGCTGCTGCCCTCGGCGGAGCTGTCATTTACTCCAAAAGGTGAGTGCTTTTTTTCCCTCAATCCCTAAGATCTGGTTATTATGCATAATCATGTGTAGATTGCACATTAGATCACGATATAATGTAGATATTTGCAATCATATCCTAGTACATTAAAATCTGAGATCGAGAATATTGTTCAAACGGTGAAGATTTTGTAGGGAAAATTATATATGAATTTGTGTTCATAACCTAGCAAGTGGAATCCTAGGACATTAGAACAAAGGTTGGGGGATTTCTGGGCCCTGCATTTGTGATTTCAGAAGCAATTATACAGATATTTGTGGTGATAAGTGAGATTGAAAATTGAGGTAATGAAACAAAGCTTGGAGAATTTGTTGGCATCGATAGTTACAATTATCTATATAGAGTTGTATCCTAGGAATGAAATCTTAATTCAAGACATTTGAATAAATGCTGGAGAATTTTTTATAAGTATGGTTGTGGCGGGCCCTACTCTAGGATCGTAATAATTTACTACACTAGTGAAAAATCATAATCTTCAAACTACAGGATCATGATATAAGACATGATTACATGCATATTTGCAGTCAAGAGTCTAGTGCATGAAAGTTCAATTCAAGATAGTTGGAAGAAAGATTGAAGAATTTATTATGATTAATTTAAGATATTGGACACAATCACACAGGTCTATAAAGTCATAACTTGACACATGAAATCTTTAGTTAAGATAATTGAACAAAGTTTTAACAATGTATTTCAACTACTTTTGCGGCAGGCCTTGTGCTTCTTAGCATTGCCGTAGGAGGAGCTCTGTTTTACTTTTAGTATATTTGTAAATGATCAGATCTTTATATTAGGTAAATTACAGAGGTATATTTAGGGATTGTCTACTGCATGTAATATTATATCAGGACTATTGACCAGAGTTTGGAGATTTTTCTCATAACTACAACTGTGTTACATCTTGTGCTTGTCATTGCCATAGGTAGAGTTTCAATCTACTATGTTATGAAGAAACATCACTATCATAATACCAGTCGTAATTGCAAAAATTTGCAATGATAAGGTAGTACATTTGCAATATTAGGCACCATAAATATAATAACAGAAATCAGCAATTAATTGCTGAGCAGACCTGCCGGCAATCCAATCTGAATTGGATCACTGGTTTCTATTCACTTGCTAGCACAATTCCAGAGGGTGATTTTTTTGGGAATGGATTGTGATTTTTTTGTATATTCATAAATAAACCATTTTTTACCAGTTGGCTATGAAATACTTGATTTTTTGGTAAAAGCCTCATTTTTACATTGGAGATTTGAACTTTTTTGGAGCAGATTTGTCATTTCCTAAGTAATGCTTCTATGCATGATTGCACAAATGTTTGCAGTCTTAACCTGGTATCATTAAACAAAAATGTGGAGAATATGTTACAATAACAGCTGTTTTCTTAGTTGCAATTATAGATATCTTTGTTTCCATGACCTAGTTGAATAACTCTTAAATCAAAACAGTTGAATAAGTATGGAGAATTTGTTGTAATTATTGTTGTTGCAGACCTTGTGCTGGGAGCAGCCATAGGTGGAGCCTTACTGGGCACCGTCATAGGTGATATTTATTGTTCACCGCAAGAGGCAAATGCGTTTGTGAAGAAACAAATTTCTTAGTAGATAGGATCATGATATTTGTAAAGAAACGAAATTATTAGTAGATAGGATCATGATATTAGGCTTAATTACACAGTATTCGCAATCATAGTCTGATAAATGAAGTACCCAATCAAGAGAATTGGCTAAGTATGGAAAATTTGTTGCAATTATGGTTGTACTTGTGGTGGTCCTTGCTCTAGGTGGTGCCATGGTTAGAGTTCTGATTTCCTACATTTGTGAAGAAGCAAAGCCCTCAAAAAATAAGATCTTATCATGGATAATTAGATTTTTGCAGTCCAAAACTAGTACTTGAAACCTTAAAACAAGATAATGGAATTATTTAAAAACAGTTTATTGCAAATTACAGTTATGGTTGACTAAACATTGGGAATTGCAATAGATGGAGCTCATTTACTATATATACGAAGAAACAAAACCTGTAGAAGAGTAATATTAGGCATGATTACACAGATATATGCTCCTAAGCTGTAACCTAATGCTTGTGTCAAGTTCGTTGCCGTAGGTGGAGCTTTTATTTACTCTAGAAGGCCTTTACATTTGTAAAGAAATGAAATCCACATAAGGTATGATTACACAGGTATATTGGTACGATTACACGGGCATATGCAGTCATAAGAATCTTGAATCAAGGAAACCAATGGAGAAACATTCCAAGAGGTTATCAAAATTTGCAAAGGAGAAATTCAGAATGTAATGATCCTTTCTACAATCTAAACTAAAATAGACCAATATCTTTACAATACATGTAATTCAAGAAGAATATCATTCATCTAGATCATTATCACTCTGCAAAAATAAAAGAGGAGAACTTTGAAAGAAATAAATCTGTTCTAGACATACTGGAAGTCTGGAACAACCTAAGCTTTGAGGTGAGCCATTCCCAAGTGGTGAATATAAACAATCTTCAGGATAAACTGCTACAGCATTCTGAATATCTGATTTTCCAACTCCTCAAAATGGTTATTCTCCATCTTTTAGGATGAAAGAGGGCTAAAGAGAGAAGATGAGTCTGTTTCTAGATATCTTTCCTAATAATCCAATCACATTCAGTTGACATTTATAACTGAAATTCCAACCACATGTTAACTATTTTAACTAAGTTTCCAACTAAACTCCTAGCATTTAGTTTCTTGTCAAGTCTTTTGTCTGAACTAGACTTATTCCCCTGCTAACTAATCTCTTTCTCAAACTTTGAACTATTTATTTCTATCCTACAATAGAATCGTAATTATTTTATTTATTTATTTTTCTATTTTACTTCCCTAATCCACATGGGCTTATTAGAAATGCATGTGGGCTTATTACAAGTCTACCCTTACTCAATTTATTGGTCCTTAATTGAGTAAATAGTGATGGATCTGAAGTATATCATGTCCCTCCCATGATGTGTTCTTTGTAGGTAGATCCTTAAACTACGCTAGATATTCTGTTAGAACCCTATTCCTTAATATGTGTTCTCTTGTATACTGGATATGCTTTGGTAGCAACATCAATTTTCTTCTTACGCTAAGGGGAGGCAATAATGGTAAAGTTGTCAAATCTTGGCCAATTGCTTTTTTAAATAAATAAGATACTTGGAAGGTATTGTATATCTATGCACTCATAGGTAAATCCAAGAAATAAGTTACTTGCCCAACATGTTTGTTGGTACCCATACGAAGCTTGATGTTTGTAATATTGTATTACTTGGTGCCTCTCTTTTTTCATTAATATATTATTGTTTGCATGTCAAGTCAAGGGAAGTGATGGTGTTCTCTAGGCAGGCTGCAAAGTCATTGTATCATGGTCTTTTCTTCAAATAATGACTCTTGCAAGATACTTGAAGTTGTATTGTTCCAAAGAGAAAATTGGTGATGTCTATGATATTGGAAGGCAAGTATGAAATGGTGAAAGTTATGAAAGCTTCAAAACAGCAAGCTGGCAAAATGGTTGGCAAACTCCTCCCAAATTTCCACCTTTGGCAAAAGATGTAGCAAAATATGTCTCATAAATAAATTGGACAAACATCAAAACCAAGCACACAATTTGGGTGGCTTTGCCACAATGAAATTATGTATACATATGTGGCAAATTGACCTTGAAAGTGTGCTCAGTTGGCAATAGGAATTTCTACCTCATAAGGGGCATACTTTTAGTTGGTAATTGCCAAATGAAACTCTGCCGAAATATCAACAAATAGGATAAATTTATTAGTGATGTGTGCCCAACTCATAACATGGCAAAATGGTTATGAAAGTGCACCTAGCATAAGAGGAGTTGTAGATCAAATTCATGGGCATTTTTTAGTTGGCATTGCCACATGAAAATTTTTGTGAAGTTATTTCAATTTCAATTAAAGAACAAGTTATGAACTATGTATGCTATATATGGATATAAGGAATTATGTCAATGTCTAATAATTCTGATTTTTATCTGCAGGTCTGAAGGAGAGAGATCATTTAATATTTTCTATGTCTTCTCCAAGTGAATTCAATTGGCATATATATCATTTAGGCAACCGGTCAATTGGTGTATTGACCGGTCATGCCTTTTAGGCATGACCGATCAATGCACCCATTGATCGGTGCCTTTACATTTATACCATTAACACAATGCTGATTATCGGTTCAAAAACCCCCGATAGCATATTGTAATATCATAATATAATGACTGATCTATTTAATGAATCGTTTCAGATAAACATCGATGATTCAAAGTGCACAATGAATATAATCCAACCGGTGCATTTGTTAACCAATGTTTAATGCCAAATGAAGCGGTGTATTCATTAAACCCGATAACAAATATGCTCGATATAATTAAGCCCGATAACAGATGTGAATCGGTGCCAATGTTTATGCATCCGGTAGCAAGTATGTATCGGCTAATTTAACCTGATAACTTAATGATAAGCAATGTTTGTACAATCCGATAATCATATGTAATATAAATCAGACATGAGGCATGTAGATGAATAACAGAACAGGAAGGTTAGGAAGATCTTATCTTGCATAAGCTACCATGCATTAACACTCCCTCTTAGCTTTGGAAGATAGATAAGGCAACCTGCATCACATTTCCTTTTCATAACTAAGATAATGTCAGTCAGCAAAAATCATTTATACATGAGAAGTACCATCAAGACATATGATACAAAATAGAAGAACATCACTTGAGCATGTGACATAAAGTATTATTTTAACATGTGATAAAAGTAAGAGAATCATCACCTGATCATGTGAGAAATCACCAAAAACATGTGATCTGTAAGATTCATCAAGATATCACCTAACACATGATATCACGCAATACTTAAGGATAAGTCTATGAGAAAGGTTAGTTTCTCATCATATCCAAGTTGTGATAAGTGCAATAACATTTATAAATGTTTATCACAACATAGTCATGGCACATCCATGACTTACCAGAGATCCAACATGATCAATGGTTGAGATATCACCTACACGTGATATCAGTATTGCCTAACATGCAACACAAGGATAACCATATGAGAAGTGCTAAGTTCTCATCATATCCAAGTTGTGATAATGCAATAACATTTGTACAAATGTTGTATCACAACATAGTCATGGCACATCCATGACTTACCAGTGATCCAACATGATTACTGGTTTGACTATCATAAGATCGTCACCTTATGATGTCTACATACAAGTGTTCAGTATCTGAGAGATCGTCACCTCTTAGATATGAACACAGGTGGCAAGAAGCCAAGAGATAGTCCAAACATGACAAAGAAGTTTACACCTTAAACATCTTAAATATATGTAAGTATAGATTACAAAACAGATTATCTTTCTATCATACCTAAACCTTTTCTGAAGTGATCAACCTTCACTCTGGAAAGTGGTTTGGTTAGAATATCTGTAGTCTGATCTCCTGTACACACATATTCTAACTTTATCACATTCCTGTCAACCATATCTCGTACATAGTGATATGGAATCTCAATATGTTTGGACCTGTCATGAAATACTGGATTTATCATTCTTCATAATGGACTGATATTCTTCAGTCATGGCATCTATCCATACTTGATGTTTGAGTGCATCTGAAACATTGTTAGGTTCAGCTTTAGAGAGATCATTCATAAGTGCAACATAGTCGATGAATTTATTAGGCCTCTTGCTTTCCCTGAAGGTTCCTGAAGGAGCAGCGAACTTCTGAGCTTTTGCTATAGTTTTGGTGGCCCATAGTGGTCTTTTCTTGCGATTATCTATAGGTGGGTCTTGTGTTTCACTTATAGTTTCCTCAAGATACTCCCTCTGAAGCTCAGGAGTAGGTTCTTCTTCTAGGTTAGGAGTAGGATTATGAATTTCAGGTTCTATTGTATTTTGGGCCCTTTTGAAGGCTAAGTCTTCTTCGAAGATTACATCTCTACCGAGTTCAATATTTCTCTGCCCTTGTACATAGATTCTGTAGGCTTTAGAAGTTTCACTGTATCCTACAAGTATTCCCCTTTTTCCAGAGGGTTCTAGTTTTAGTCTTTTCTCTTTAGGTACATGAATATAGACCGGACACCCAAATAACCTAAGATGGCTGATATCTGGTTTTGCCTTGGTAAAGACTTCCTTAGGAGTTTTATCTTCAAGGTGTGAATGAGGACATCTATTTTGTATGTACACAGCAGTGTTAGTTGCTTCTGCCCAAAGGTTCAAGTTTAGATTTTGATCTAGTATCATGGCTTTGGCAGCTTCTACTATGGTCCTATTTTTCCTTTCAGCTACTCCATTTTGTTGTGGATTATAAGGTATTGTCAACTCCCTCTTAATCCCAGAATTTCTACAAAAGTCTTTAAATAGTTCTGATGTGTATTCCCCCCCATTGTCAGTTCTTAAGGTTTTAATTTTGTTTTCAGAGAGATTTTCTGTTAATGTTTTAAACTCTTTGAACCTACTTAGGATCTCTTTTGATTCTTTACATTTCAGAAAGTAGATCCACGTCTTCCTAGAGTAGTCATCAACAAAAATTACATAGTACAAAAATCCCCCTAGCGAGGGTACGGACATAGGTCCACATACATCAAAATGAATTAACTCCAAAACTTTGCTAGTTTTCCTAGTACTATTCTGAAATGCATTTTTTGGTATTTTTACCTAAGGCATACCCTTTGCATGCCTCTGAATGATATTGCTTCAACTTAGGTAGACCTGTGACAAGGTTTCCCATGGTTGACAAAGCTCTATAATTCAGATGGCCTAATCTCCTGTGCCATACTTCATTTGCATTAGTTGCTTCATGGATCAATGCTAGATTGGGCTCTATACATAGCTCATACAAATAGCCTTGTCTTCGACCAATGACCTTAGCGTCTTTGATGGAGGATCTCTTTGGCCAAGCCAACACCTTGTTTTCCATGAAGGTCACTCTGTATCCTTGATCTTCTAGTGCTGATATGGAGATTAGATTTCTTTTGATGCCTGGAACATATAGTACTTCTTCAAGTCGTAGTGACATGCCTGACTTCAGTTTGATGGTGTAGGTTCCAATTCCTCTGACTGGATGTGAAGAATCGTCTCCGATGGTTACTTCCTCATCATCTTTCTCTATCATGGAGTCTAGTATTTCTCTAAAGCCGGTGATGTGTCTGGATGAACCACTGTCGATCACCCATGAGTTAGATTTGTTTGAAGTATGGCTTGTAAGTGTTGAGTAGAGGACATAGTTTTCGGAGTCATTTTCTTTTCTAGATTTTTTCACTTTTGCAAATGTGGCTTGCTTCCCTTTCTCCGGACAGTTTGCAACATAGTGTCCGAATTTGTCACACCTATAACATTGAACATGTGATAGGTCTTTCTTAGAAGTGTTCTTGCCTTGTTTAGCTTTTCTTTTCCTGAATTGCTTCTTTTTGTACTTTTTATTGATGTTTGTATTTAGGACTTGCAAGTCTTCATCTATATTCTTCTGTTTTATTCCTACCTTGTTCAATCGGGATTCTTCTTGTAGACAGTCATCTCTTAGTCTTTCAAACTTAGGATATTTGGACCTTGCACTGATGCCTTGGACGAATGTGCTCCATCCACTAGGCAACCCATCTAAAGCAATGAGTGTTAGTTCTTTGCCTCGGATCTCGTAGTCCAGAGTTGCAAGTTCATCTTTTAGAATTGATATCCGCATGAAGTAGGCGTTGATTGTCTCCCCTTTGTTCATGGTGATATGATTTATTTCTCGTTTTAGTGCTAGAGTACGACTTGCATTTGATATCTCAAATGTCTTTTCAAGTGCCTTGAACATTTTATAAGCCGTCTCCTGCTTTCTAATGATGGGCATTATATTATTTTTTACCCCATCCACTATTATTTTAATAGCCTTATCATTTCCCTCGATCCATGTGGATTTCTCAGTTTCATCTTCTGGTTGTGCACTTTCAGTTTGGACATATGAATCAACTTTGTTTTCTCTTAAAATCATTTTGATTCTAAACTTCCAAGCTGAAAAATCTTCGCTACCTCCGAGTCTATCTTCGAATCTGATAGCGTTGGCCATTATGGAAATGTGATGTAGTTTGTAACTTAGTCCTTGAATTTTATCAAAATTGAATAGCCTAAGGTTCGATTACCTTGGCTCTGATACCATGTGAAGTTATTTCAATTTCAATTAAAGAACAAGTTATGAACTATGTATGCTATATATGGATATAAGGAATTATGTCAATGTCTAATAATTCTGATTTTTATCTGCAGGTCTGAAGGAGAGAGATCATTTAATATTTTCTATGTCTTCTCCAAGTGAATTCAATTGGCATATATATCATTTAGGCAACCGGTCAATTGGTGTATTGACCGGTCATGCCTTTTAGGCATGACCGATCAATGCACCCATTGATCGGTGCCTTTACATTTATACCATTAACACAATGCTGATTATCGGTTCAAAAACCCCCGATAGCATATTGTAATATCATAATATAATGACTGATCTATTTAATGAATCGTTTCAGATAAACATTGATGATTCAAAGTGCACGATGAATATAATCCAACCGGTGCATTTGTTAACCAATGTTTAATGCCAAATGAAGCGGTGTATTCATTAAACCCGATAACAAATATGCTCGATATAATTAAGCCCGATAACAGATGTGAATCGGTGCCAATGTTTATGCATCCGATAGCAAATATGTATCGGCTAATTTAACCCGATAACTTAATGATAAGCAATGTTTGTACAATCCGATAATCATATGTAATATAAATCAGACATGAGGCATGTAGATGAATAACAGAACAGGAAGGTTAGGAAGATCTTATCTTGCATAAGCTACCATGCATTAACAATTTTGCCTAGCAGATTTAAAAAGTGGCAAACCTATTGGTGATCAGCAGCTAACATAAAAAGGGATAATGATCAGCAGCTAACATAAAAAGGGATAATTTCTTAAGATAGTGTAATGTAGTGGAAATGGGGTTCACTAGTCTAAACATGCAAACTAGAAATCAAACCCAATCCCATTACTTACATTGGACAACAACCAATAGGCCCAACTTCAAACTTTTGGGAGAGCCAAGCACTATGATTGTTGGATATGATAAAAAATTGAAAATGCAAGAACTAGTCTAAATGGTGCAAAATTGACAATAATTAGCATAAATAGACAAATGTAGAATGAGAATTCAATTGAGATGTATAGAACTAGAAATGAGATGTAGAGAGGAACCTATGTCTGAAATCTAAGCTCAAAATGGCTGGACACTGTGGATATGCATCATAGTCTTGACATGTGTCCAAGTCCAAACAGGGAGGAGATCTGGGCTCAGAATCCTTCAAATTAACTTCCCTCCAAATTTCATGTCAAACTAGGAGGACTATGGTGCTTAGCGCCATAGTCCATGTGTTTTCTGCTTCTTTTTCTCTAGTAAGCTCTGTCTCAGTTTGCACAATGCTCCTTTACCTTCATAATTTGTGTGGGACCTGTTCTTGACTACAAATGCACAAAAGGAAAGGAAAATGGTGTTGGGCTGTACAGGAGCTTGCCTAAGTCAAACCCTAGGTAGGTGTTAACCTCCATTCCAACAATGATGATTAGAAAGAGAGCTTACCCTTGCAGGGCAAAGGCTAAATCTGAAATGAAATGATTATACCTTTAATTGGTGATGCAATGCTCTTTAGATAAGTCCTCCAAGTGTTGATGCTGTGAGAATTTGACAAGATCTAGAGTCGAATGGAAAGCACATAAACAAGAGAGAACAAAATATTGATAAGAACAAACTGTATTCTCATCAAGATGCAAAAGACTATTAATTGGATTAACTGGATCAACCAATACAATGAAGATGAGCTTCCTTATAAAGGCAAGGCCAAATGGATATGTGAGCACACGATCATGACATGTGGCCCAATGAGAAACAAGGGTAGGCAGAAGAAATGATAGAATATTCCACTAAAGGTGGATCACCCACTGAAGGTGGAATGTGACAACAAGATAAGACCGCAAAAGGTGGAATTTCTTCTACAAGCAACTTCCCTATGTGCACACTTCCTTGAGAGCCGGGTAGGCAGGAGAAATAATAGAATATTCCATAAGGTGGATCACCCACCGAAGGTGGAATGTGACAACAAGATAAGATCACAAAAGGTGGAATTTCTTCTACAAGTAACTTCCCTTTGTGCACACTTCCCTAAGTGTCTCATATCCAAACTACTATGAAATGCATTGCCTTAAGTTAACTTAAGTAAAGTGTAATCATGAGGCATAATTTAGACCAATAGATGCAATAACATGATAAATGATAAATCATAACAACATCCACCATGAAAACATACTTGAAGATTACTTGCTGTAGCTTGATGCTCCTTGTACTCAAATCTGCTCTTGAGGAAGAATATTTCTCAAGGCATATTTGCATTTTTCCTGACTTACAATGGTCATATCCCAATATCGAGACCAAATCTGGTAATGTTAAGGCTAACACATTACTCTCCCAAAATTTTAGCCAAAAAGTGTCGGACTATTGGGCCAAGTGACATAGTCTCAACAAAATAGGCCCCGATTTTTAGGGAGGCAAAATATAAGGGCCCTAATCTTAAATCTGGAATTTATATTAGGATTGTTGACATCTATGTATGGGATAAAGTGCATTGAAATTTGAAATAGGATAGAACCCAAATAAGCTTGAAATGATATAGAAAATAGGGCACACTAAAGTAAGGGCCTTGTGTGCGGGAAAAGTGGGGGGATGAAACAGAAAATGTGATTTCAAACTAGTCCACACACCAATGGGACTCTTGGTGCAAGTTATGGAGTTATATTGAATAACTCAACTTCCCAAGGGATGTTCCATTGTTCTTTATCTCACAAGACCCCTCAAGCCAATGCCTTTGCTCTCAGATCACTGAGCAAAGTGAGTTTTAGGGATGACAATCATGAAAACGAGGGATATTTATCAATCTAGCATGGATGAATTCCTAGCTATGCATGATACTAAGTCTAACATGATTTAAACTAGCATGGATATGATAATAAGATGAAAGGATTAGTAACAAAACTATCCTAGCATGCTATACTAGTCTACCATGATTATTTTGTGATAATACAAATGCCTATTTAAGATGCTATGAAGATTATTTCTATCAAAGAGAGGCTAAATGCTTGATAAAAATGATTTAGATTAGATGCTTAGTAAAATGTCTATAAGTTTGATACTAAAGACTTGGATATGAAAATGGAGGAATGAGGGCTCTATTTATAGGAAAAACAGGGCAATGAAGGGTCAAGACTGGATAATCTTATCAAGGGTCAAGATTGAAAGTTATCAATCCATGTTTACAATTCTCACCAATGAAATGGTGACAATTGTCAACATAAGACTGCTTGAGAGGAGATGTAAGAAGCATTAAATGCTTGAGAAGACCTCATGGTTACCTTAGGAGGTAAGGGTTAAGGTTAGGTTAAGGTTATCCATTGGATAAAGCTTTTACCCAAAGGATAAACTCTTGTGCAAGGGTTAAAGGAATAACCATGGTCAAAGCAATGAATGCTTGATGAGACCCTTGGGTTAGATGAGGGTTGAGTTAGAAAGAAAGTCTCTAATCATGCAAGAAGGTTGAGTTAACCATTAATGGTTTGGAAGACTTTCAAGGTTAACTTGTTGGAGACATAAAGCCTTTAATGTTTTTCAAAGACTTGGAGGGTTTGAGAAGTCACTTCCCTTTGTTTAGGGATGTGACAATATTTAGGAGATGGGTTAGGCTAAATTAGAATTGATTAGAAGAATCTAGAAGGGGGTTTAGAGAGGCAAGTGGGAGATGTAGGATTTTGCAAGTGGATGGAGGGTAATTTTAATTAAAATAAATTACTTTATTTCAACTAAAATAGATGCGACTTGCATAATTACAAGTGGGGGATTTAAATGAATAAATTAGATTTATTTATTTGCAATGAACAATTTAATTAAATGTGAATTTAATAAAAAAGGGAAGAAAGGGGAATTGATTAAATAAAGTGATTTATTTAATTAAAGGGGTAGAAAAAGGCTTAGGTGAATTTAATTAAATAAATTGAATAATTTATTTAATCAAATAGATGAATGTGAATAATTTAATTAAATAGAGGAATGAGATTAAAAATGAATATTAAATATTCACTTAAGAAAGTGGTCATTTTTATACGTCTACAGACCTAAAGAGGAGTGAAATTGTAAGGGGTTACAATTTATGACACTACATATAGGTGCATAGTTTTTGTTGAGACATGGACCAGCTAGGACTTGAACCTAGGACCTTCCATATGCTGCTGGAGTGCTCTACCACTGAGCTACTGGCCCCTCTTGGACCAATCCATCGTTGGTCCGGGTGTGGCTTATTTCCAACACCAACACCCCCCCTTAAGCCACACTTCTCGTGTGCTTGGAGATCCTAGCCTGGACCTAGCTCTGATACCATGTTGAGACATGGACCAGCTAGGACTCGAACCTAGGACCTTCCATATGCTGCTGGAGTGCTCTACCACTGAGCTACTGGCCCCTCTTGGACCAATCCATCGTCGGTCCAGGTGTGGCATATTTCCAACACCAACAGTTTTTGGTGGTAGGAACAAACTAGGCTCCACCATTTCTTCATGAAAAGTAGCTATCCCTCAAGTGAAGTGTGCTAGCATAAGAAGGGACAAAGGGACGTAAAATGAGGCACACGTTTTGAGTGGTTTAGCCACTAACTTTGTCCTCTTAAATGATGGCAAATAGATAAGTTATGTGCACCCAACATGTGAAAAGGTTTCAAGTGGATTTAAGGCACACCTTTGTGATGGCTTGGTCATTCAAAATCTTGTCCAAGTGCACTTCTCAATGGCAAATGTGAAGCAAATCTCCACTTAGTTACAATCATTTTAGACACTTTCCAGTTGGCTTGGCAATGACAACTTATCCAAGCGCACTTTTGATGGTTTAAAGCCAAACAATTCTTGTTCAACACGCATTCCTATTTTCTAGTTTATATGGTATGGAATCTATCTTAACTACTCTAAATCCCTAACTACAGTCCTCAATGCACATGAACTGCATACCCAGGCACAATTTGGGTTATGATTGGCTTAACATAACATTTACATTTCAGTAGGATGTTGAATCAACAAGAATTTGAGGAGATGGGAAAACTGGAATGCCATGGCACAAATTTGCTGTGTGCTGGCAAACTGTTGCTTTCCTCAGTATCAAAGTCACTACTTTTAAATTTTTTTACAGCAATGAATCTGTGATCGCCTTGGTGAATCTTAAACTACCCCAACAAATCTAGAACCACCCTAGTGATTTTGAAATTGCCCACTGTTGTAGACAGATGATTTCGTCAATAGAGAGAAACATATTCAGAGTTCACTGCTTTCTCATTTGCTGAAGCCTGCTTATAGATGCCCCCATACCACTTGAAACACCTTTAGCATCCAAGTGCATGTCACCTATTCTAGACCTCTCGGTCCTCTTTTCAGATCACACCTCCTTGATAGGGAGGCTCTTGGTTCCTAGAAGCTATACATACTCAATGGCAGAGGGAGGATGAACCCCTTAACTAATGACGGTATACCATCTCACCTTGCACTGCAAAGTAAACATCAATCAAACTTTGGAACACATCTGTCTGTAATTGTCCATGTGATACAATGATAAACTGCTTGAACAAGGAGAGAATTGATCGACATTAGTTTTCTCCTAGGGATTGATTCTTGTGTTCTCACTTTACATCTTTCCATGAAGATTTAAAACCTCGTCGAGCTGTTCTTTGCCTCTGTAAGCAAATAACACGAAGCTCACTCTTTCCACCTTTGATGGGATGATACTTATTTGCTCTCTACAAGACATTGCTTTCCACTCATGCATTTAGGGTCTGCTAATCTGTAAAGAGGGTGGTGATATCACTCACTGCTATTAGGAAGTGGATATGCTATACATGGAGAACTAAAAGCAAACATAAACTTGCACTTAAACCACTCAACAATGGAAGTGTCAATACCATTGTTTTGTGCAAATGAAATGAATAGAACAAACTATTTAAATTGACAAACACAATTGGAGTGAAAAACAAGGAGCAACAACTCCTCACTCCACTATGTAAAAGGTAGTACAGATGATTAATGAAGCACTCTCGGCCTCAACAAGCTCCTTTACAGACTTTGGAGCTTTGAGTACACCAACTATACACTCCCCTGCTACATATAGACCGGCTTACACTAGCTTAGTCCCAAAACAATGGCATCACACACCACAAACATGAGAGCCCTCTACCAAACGTGGAGAAGCATCTTATCACCAAAGATGAGAAGACGAAAGATCAAACATCTAAACTGAATATGAAATGCTGAACATTACAATTTCCAACTCACTGCCCACATAGAGATGTGTTCGTCAATTTAATAGTGAGAAAGCTCGGGGGTAAAAATGTATTTGCTGCTTTATATGATGAAGCAATCAATCTGTGTACCCTTATTAATTACTATATCATATAATCGGCATAGAGTTTTTCTTACCCTGCTTATGAGGGCTATTCTCCAGCTGCAACTTCCAACAAGTGAACTCCAAATGACCATCTTTACTGTAATGATTACAATGCACATATTTCTTCCTTGAGCTGTTCCTTATCTTGGCTTTATCTCCAGTTATGTTTGGATAGGATGGAGGGCCATCTATCTCAAGGTAATGAGAATGAGCACATGTCTCATCCATGTCCACTGACTTGGCAAGCAACATAGACCTGTGAAGATGGATATGCCAATAACTGAAGTCTCAAACCATATGGTTGCTACTACAGAACAATAGCCATAGTCCTGTGAAGATGGATATGCTGATAACTCAAGTCTCAAACCATGTGGATGCTACTACAGAACAATAGCCATAGTCCTCTCCTTCTTATCATCAATCTTGACAAGGCGTGGAGATATTCTGTGTTCTTGTGTTACTAGAGAAGAATGTGAAGGTTTTGTTGGTGTTCCTGAATTACCCTTTTCTCCTAGTGAAAAGAATACAAAAAGGGAAGCAAGATATTTTAATGAAGATACAATTGAAGATGGTGGAGAGACTACATGGCCAATGATGAAGATTTCACGCTGAATTATTACTTTCATGCATATCGCAAGATGACAAGAAATACTGAAACTGTGCAAAAGCAAGGAACAATCATACTACAACAAATAATCGTCTTAGAATGCCAAAGGTAGAGACCTCAAATTTGATGGTTCAGAGAAATTGAACCTGTTCATAAGTTGAATGTATATTTTAATATGAATCCAATGATTGATCCAGAAAAGATTGAGTTTTCATGGCTACACTTGGAGGAAACTGCATATGATTGGTGGCACCATCATGATCTGGATGTCCAAGATGGTTTTAGAGATGAGGTCTTAAAGTGGCAGATTCTCCTATTTTTGTTCAAGTTTTTTCCACCATTTGTGCAGATCATATTTGTGTGGCCCCAGCTCTCTTGAGTCAATGTTAATAAAGAAGGGAAGGCCAGTCTATTCACCAACTTCTGAACTGATTAAGCTAGATTGCCATGGCCGTCACTTGTGTCGGTGAGCAAGTCCACCAGCTTATTAGTTTCCCAATAATAGCGGGACAAACTAATATGCTGGAAATGCTGTGATATTATGATATTGCTATCAGGATTCAGCTGTGTAGTTTTCGAGTCAAAGTCATCGACCCATGTTTCATGAGTAGTGGTTCACAAGAACCCCTCTCTCATGAGAATGAATGGTCCACTTAGCACTCCTTGCATCTAGGTGATGCTCACAGAGGTGA
Organism: Cryptomeria japonica; assembly: GCF_030272615.1. Lineage (NCBI taxonomy): Eukaryota > Viridiplantae > Streptophyta > Pinopsida > Cupressales > Cupressaceae > Cryptomeria > Cryptomeria japonica. The sequence continues at coordinate 115,612,139 of NC_081409.1, forward strand.
AGCATTGGGCCTTCCCGGGAGGTCACACATCCCAGTACTTCTCCTACTCAAGCGTGCTTAACCACGAAGTTTCCTTCAAGGTTAAACCCCCAAAGCTTCCAACATGGCATGTGACCTTTTTTCATTGCTAGGATCATGATCTGAGAATCCTTTTTTACTTCAAGAGTTGAAGTTGTAATCGATAAGCCAACCTCATTGGCTTTATTGTGCAATCAATGGGAAGAAATCTAAAAGAGGTCACAATTCGTCAATCTAAGTTATCTCTTATGTTGCAGCCAGCACCAGCATGACCTGGGTTGATTTTTGAGGCCTCATCAAAATGGAGTTTCCAACTTGAGGGGGTTGGAGGGGACTACTTGACAAAGGAAAGAGTAACTCCAATTCTTTTAATCCAATTCATTGGGTATAAATAATACATTATAAGATAAATTCTTGAATTCTGCTTATAGTGGGGAATGAAGGATTAAGACTAAATAATTTATTTTTTTAAAATTTTAGTATTGCTCTTTCATGGACTCCATTGTAGAAGAAACAAATCTTTAACCCTTTTCCTTTTGTTTGCTGTAGAAAAGAACTAAATACTATGTCATATTCTTCCTTCAGTGTTAAGTTAGATTAGGTGTACTTTGATACTGATGATCTTATTCTAGTTACTTCAATGTTAGGTTGATCTTATTACAGTTTGGTACAGTAAGCTTATTATAAATCCTGGCATTAACAAGGTAAGCTGGTAAGTCATAGTTCCAAAACCACCTTCATTCCTTTGTAAAAATTGCAAGTCTGAATCACAAGATGCTAAACCATAGTTCCAGGACTCGCCAGGACTCGCCGAGTCCTGGCAAGTCCCAAGACTCGCCGAGTGACCCTAGCCGAGTCTCAGGGACTCGTGACTCTCCAGGACTCGCTCTAGGCAAAAATCACCAGTTCTGCTGAGTTTTTGCCGAGTCCTGTTGATGTTTTGCCGAGTCCCGAGTTGGGTCAGCCTTTCCGAGTCCGAGTCTCATTTCTTTGTGCTAAACACTAAAAATTGTATTGATAAATTCTTGCCAATCCTCCAAATTGAAGAGGTGCTCTCAAGTCTCAGAATATTTGCCTGTATTATTACCAGGAAGATTGTAAGGTCTAATAGCTGGCTTCTCTTTGATGAAATCATAGGGGGCACGGTATTATAGGCTTCCCTTATATTGTGCTCTACTTCAGGAGAAGTCTGATTGTTTTCTCAGTCATTTTTATTAATAGACTGTTTTTTGTCCATGACAGAGGATAAAAGGCTTGAACATTTCCCTTCTAGAGACTACATGTGATTGGTAGATGATCTTTAATAGAAAACATTCATACGAATCATACCCAGTCCAATTACGTGTCATAGTTTAATATAGTTGAATATCTATCTATAAATGTATGGTAAGGAGCTAACTCGATTTCTCTTGTTTTGTTATGCACCATCCCCCTTATGATTGGTATCTCTACTTTACCCGATACATTTTCAGTGAATATTCTTTATAATCTTGCCAATATAAAATCTCACTGGCATTAATCTTAATTATATCATTAACTCATTGAAAGGAAATGTAATCATAAGTTAGTTTTTTAATATAATTTTGGTGTTCTAGTTATCTTTTTGGATGATTTATTATGCTGATTATCTCGGACTATGTTTTGAGATGTGGGTTCTCTATTTGCCATTGAAACAAAAGAACATTTTTTATTTCTGCAGGCCATTTACTTCATAAATGATGTGACAGGAGACTGAAATGTTTATATCTCAGTGTGGCTGCAAAGCTGGCCATGCTATATCTCTAGTCATGCCTAACAGGTTGCCACAATTCTACAGTCTAAAACACTTGAGTTTTTGTGACTATTCCCTCTGCTGATCAGAAGTGTGGCTAAAATGCTTCACAGGTTGTAGAAGAGGAATATTTTTGTCAGAACGTTGCCAATCATGCACTATTATTCATTGTATGCCCATTTTTACCTTGGGGATTTTATGCATTCTTTTTGGCAAGGTGCTCTCAGCTGATACTGAATCTTGTGCGCAGGGGATCTTTCAGATCACATTGGGCTCATAAAAGAAAGCGGCACCCTCTTTCACGTCAGCAGTGGTCAACTGCCTTTCTACCAGACGGTCGTCTTGCTGATGGGGGACTTAAGGTCTTGAAACAAGTACGCAGTGGGGTATGTATCTTGTTTGCATGGTCTCTTTAGGATTCCTCTTGCCAATTAGTTAGTTATTTACACTTGAACCATGAATGACTTTCTAGGGATATTTCTAAAGGTTCGCATAGGCTATCTAGGATTCCTCTTGCCAAATAGTTCACTATTTACATTTGAATTATGAATGACTTTCCAGAGGCATTTTCAAACCTTTTGACATCAAATATATTTATTTTCATAAATTTCCTCCCAATATACATTTGGCATAATTATAGCATTATTGTTTGGCATCTTCACTTTGACACCCATTTAAAAATTTTTACACTTGCTTGTTTAGATTTTCAAATTTCGTGGTTCTTGATTTTGAATTGCACTTCATAGTATATGCCAAACGAACTTTCTACCATAGTATTTTTTAATGATCCTTACATATGGTAGTTCTTCTTCTATGCTGGCTGGTCAAATTGTTGGAAATTAGCTAATGTGCTCTATTTTTCAGTCCTGAATGTAATGTCCCCTACCTGATTAACATAATTAATCTATTTCAATACACTAAAATTGATTAAGAGACTAATCATGAAGCCAGTCATTGATATTCTTCAATTATTAGTTATTAACAAGTGCTTGTTTATTTTCCTCATTAGATGATTAATTTCACTAGCAGTCGTCGAGTCTCCCAGCATCAGCGGTTCCCACAGGTTATGCCTGTCTAGGAGGAGATCCAATAGTCTTTAGATATCAGACCCTGCTACTACTTCAGTTTTAAGGGAGAAGGGTCTATGTATGTTACCAAAGCGCTTAGAGACCAAATATGATAGGTTCCCTATACAGATCCAAGCCCCTACCTATCTTGGGTCTATACCCTCAAGGCTTATGGGTCGCTGATCCCCACCCTATCTTGGGACTTGACCTATTGCTTGTATTTAGACTGCCCCTCTTTGGAACATCTCATCCCCATCTTCTTAAATACTGACAGTAATAACATGATTTAGGCTATAAGTATACTAACTTCTCGTGTATTATGAATATATATGAAATTAAGTAGGACTCTCATACATATTGCAGTTTATATTAATATTACTACTAAATTCTGCATAACAACATTATCAGGCTTCATATATTAAGCATACATATTAAGCACATCCCCATGCATACCACCAAGAACACACATGTGGCTTCATATATTAAGCATACATATTAAGCACATCCCCATGCATACCACCAAGAACACACATGTTACTGCCTGTAACTTAATAACAGTTCTGATCTGATCTGATCAATGGCGATGTCCCTAGATGCTTTTGATTCCTTCCCTTTATATCTCTCAATGTGAGGGAGAGGTCACACCTCTTCATCATGTATGCCCTTTGGCAAGAGACACACGCTTTCACCATTAGCACCCTTTGAAAAAGTGCAACTCTTCATTATTTCTGCCCTTTGAAAGGGACACAATCTTCCATAATCAGATCTGCACTTCTTATTTAAATCAGATCTGCACATCTCATTTCCAAATTCTCCCCCTCCTCAAATGAGGTTCTCTTCTCCCTTTTATATCTCACATTTGAGGGAGTTGCAACTTATCATTTCATGCCTTTTGACCATTCATTAACTTTAATCAAAATATAATTATATTTAATTATATTCTGTTTAATGTGATTTTTATATTTATTCTTTTGGATTTTAATTTTATTATGATTATTATTATTATTAAATTATATTTCAAAATAGGGACATTACACTGAACATCTCCTGGCCAATCTTATTTCTTCTTCCAACTTTAAGTTTGTAGGATTATTTTCACTGGCAATCTTAGAGAAAGCATTAAACACATTTAAACATCTTGCTTCTGCTCTCGCAGCATAGTATCAAGTTATCAAATTCTTGTACACGGGCTGGTCATTATGTTGGAAATTTACTAATGCACTCCATTTTTCATCTTGAACATCTCTTAGCCCATTTCATTTCTCCCTCAGCTTATATTTGTAGGATTAAGGTCACTATCTCTCTTTGAGAGAACACCAGAAGCCACCATATGCATATTTAAACATCCTTTGTTCACTGTAGCTTAATATTGAGTTATCAAATTCATTGAATTTTTAACAATAGTTTATGCATTGAAGTTTTTCAGGTTTTACTGTCCAGTTATTTGGTCTGGAATCTTTCCATTTTGTTTCTTCTGCTTTTGATTTTCCAATAGAATTTGTACCGAGTTATGATTCTCTATTGCTTGTAAATCACTTTGAAAATGTTATCTGTTTTCTTGCAACTGAAATATTATTATATTTTCAGAAGTTTTCATATCTAGCTGTGTCATTAATGTCTTGATCCTTACACATTATTTGCAGTCTTATTTGCTTTGTTAATTTCAGGGCATTGACTCAAGTATAAGAGCTGAAGTTTGGCCATTCCTTCTTGGAGTGTAAGCATCTCTTTTCACTGTCTTCGTTGATATGTTTGATATTACACTATTAATTATTATTTCGTTCCTTTTGTTTTCTGGCCAAAAATTCTGAAGGCATCGAGGCATCAGTTATGCTTGTCATGCTAATAAGTTCTATTTGTGTTAAATATTAAATACAAAGGAATTGTGTCTACCAATGAATTTGGACTTCACATGTTGTAATTGTGAAGGCTTATTTCTGTACTTAAGGTGACAAGCTTTCATGATGCGAATTTAGTGGTGATGCACTTTGTACAGATATAGCTTGAACAGTTCAAAAGAAGAAAGGGATCTTGAAAGAAATCACAAAAGGTAAGTGTAAGAATTTGGATCGTATCTCAGGCAGAAGGGCATTTGCAAAATATGCATATCATTTGGCAAAATTTGTTAGGTTATTATTTAGCTGTAATACAGCTGATGGATTCAAGGAAGAGTAGCACTAAAATGAATCTATGTTCATACGTTGGAAATGTTCAATTAGATGAATTTACTATTTATGCTTGAATCAGCATATAGGATTCATTCTTTGTGTATAAGGTTTTTTTAAAGCTTTTCCTTTTGAGTAATTGGAAGGCTGTGTTTTGAGCATGTGAGAGCTGTGTGTTCTTAATCAGAGAGGAGTATGAACAGCTGAGAATACAGTGCCAGTGTCTGCCAAATGAAGAAATTAGTGAGATGATCAGCGAGGTAATTAATTGCAGTACAGAAGCACAGGAATTTGGATCACAAGAAGCTGATGCATTTTCTCACTCAGTTAAAGACACAGGAATGACAAGTGAACCTATTTTTAGAGAAGTGGACAGTCAAGATGAAGAGGATTCGAAGTTGTTGGAGTCCTCTCCTGGTAACAGTTTGCAAGTAAAGTATGACACCTCATCAGATAATGAATCCATCACTGAAGATGATCTCAACTCAAACAAATTTTCTGATAGTCATAAGAATGGAAATGGAAAAACTGAGGCCTTCTCAGATATTGAATCTTCAGTTGAAGATAATTCCAATCTGGATGATTTTTCTGCTATGGTAAAGGATAGGCACCAAGAAAAAAACACATCAGCAGATATCGAATACAAGGTTGACAGGATAGAGTGGCTGAAGAAAACCCGTCCTAAGGCATTGGAAGATTTCAGTACATGGCAGAGGATAATTCGTCTTGATGCTGTACGTATGAATGCAGAATGGGTACCTTACTCTTCTTCCCAGGCAAATGTTACAGAAGAAGAAGCATCCAGGTTAGCTTCCCTTGTGGGATTGAAAAATGATGAGCACCTAGAACCATGTCAGAAGCATCATGCAGCAAGATTAGTTGCAATCCTTGAAACTTATGCTCTATATGACCCAGAGATTGGATATTGTCAAGGAATGAGTGATCTTCTCTCTCCTTTTGTGGCATTGACGGATGAGGATTATGAAGCTTTCTGGTGTTTTGTCCACTTTATGCATGTTGCCCGTGACAATTTTAGATTAGATGAAGTGGGTATTCGCAAGCAACTGAATATGGTAGCAAGAATTATCAAAGCTAAAGATCCACACCTGTATAAGCATTTAGAGAAACTTGAAGCTCAAGATTTTTTCTTTGTGTACAGGATGGTGGTAGTGCTTTTTAGAAGAGAGCTGACATTTGAGCAGACACTTTGTTTGTGGGAGGTCATCTGGGCAAATCAAGCAGCTGTTAGAGCAGGAATAAAGAAATCAGCTTGGAGGAAGGGTAAGCGGAGGGCTCCTCCCAGTAATGATTTGTTATTGTATGCAATAGCAGCATCTGTCTTGCAAAAAAGGAATCTCATTATTGAAAAGCATACTGGAATGGATGACATTCTTAGAGAGTGCAACAGCATGGCAGGTCATTTGGATGTTTGGAAACTCCTGGATGAGGCCCATGACTTAGTGGCTGCCCTTCATGATAAAATATAATACAACAATTATTTTGGGTCATTTTTTTTGGTTTATGAAATATAATCTTCGTTGAGTTGTGCCCCTAAACCCTATGCACGGATGGTGCTCCCGTTTAATAGTATTAGTTTTTCTTGAGCTTCTAATTAAAATCTTTAGACTTTAATAACCATTTGACTGGAAAGCTTGAATTATTCTTTGTCAAATTGTTGAATAATTTAGCTTCTAGTTATATAAAATATCATTGTACTATAGCTTCTAGCTTAACCTCTCTATGTGATAAAATGCAGGACTCTCTGAATTTGAAAGGTTGTTATGGTAAGTTTTGTTACATATGATATTAATTGACTGTCATGAATATTAAAAAAAAAAAATATCTTCATTGAATTTATTGTGTTCCTATGAGATTTAAGCCATCAAGCACAATTCAATCAATGATGTTATACTTAGCACCAGCGAGCCCTAATTTAAGTTTCTGTTTTATAGCAACAGCCATGCAAAGCACCACTCATTACACAAAAGAAAAACCAAGATGAAACAATCCAACCAAATGACCAGGGAAGCATCCTAATTTATGTTAATTCTGTAAGATGTAAAATACATAGGTCTCTTTTCTTAGTTTTCCAGCTTTGTAATTTTAGGGAAAAAATTTCAAGTAGTGTTTCTTATAGAATTCCCATTAAAATATGTCGAGTATTATTGGAACTAAAGCTCCAAGCATTCTTCTCAGCTTATACTTTTAACCTGGACAAATATCAATAAGAAATACGAAATTAGAGATGGGAGCATTAGTCAGTGGCATTGGAAGTTTACTGTTAATAATGGATTGCCACACAGGGTATTGGAAAATCTCAAATGTTCTCTCTTGAATATTTCCCAGTCTAAATTTTACTTCAATCAAAGCCTTTATAGGAAAATTTGGCGAGCTTGTTTTGGAAGAATTGTTGGAGATGCTATGGGCCATGATACGAGATTTTTCTAATATATTGATTGCCCAACATAGCCAAGGCTATGTTAATTAAGGAGTACCTTTGGTGTACTTATCATGGAAGCAGGTTCAAAGGAGGAAGCCTATAAATGTTGCTGAGGTTAATGCAATCAATACAGGTTATTGAATATCTTCTTTGCTTTAATTGTCTCTTATTGCTAGCAGCAATTGTCTATTGTCATCACTTGGGTGCTTCCTGTGGTGATGAGCATTTTGTATCATGAATTTTTATGATCCTTTTAAATGTGTCTTTATTTATGGCATTTCATCTCCATATTGAGGATCATGTTGGTTGTATTCAAGGATGTCAAGGGGCTAAGCATATTTAGATTTTGACTCTTAAGTCAATGTAAGGGCCATTGTGGATAATAACTTAAGGAGACTTTTTCTGGCAATTTTAGTACCCTAAAAACTTATGGTTTTTTCCAAAGATGGCTGTAGCTTACTGGGGTTGGCATTGCCTTTACATGGCCAACTGATCTCCTGAAGACTTCTCTAATCTCAACCATAACCTACTCCCATTACATTATGTTGTATATATGTGGTACTTACAACATGGGCATGAGGACAAGTTAAATTCATATGGTACAACATGAACTTGATGCCAAAGTCAACCTTTTAGCTGGACCTCCAAACTTCAATTGTGAAGGTTTGGTTGGGTTCAGGGGTGGGTGGGAGGAGTTAAGAAAAGGCTATGTTGAACCACTCGAGCTGCCCTTCCAAATCTTTCTTGCTCAATTCCTTCCCCTTCCAATTGCATCCGGATCTCCCAACTATGATTCCTCGCGACTATGCCTGCCTCCATCTTTTTCTTTGCAAGTTTTAGGCCAACAACTTACGGTGATTTTTTTAGAAATTTTGGATGCTTGCATTTATTAGTTTTAATCCAATAAAAATTGTAATTCAGCTATCTGGAAATTTCGGGAAAAATATTGTTTAAAAAAACAGGTTCAGAAGCACTAGTTTTATGGGGAGGGGACATTTTCTGACTTTTCAGTGCTGTTGCCAACATTTCTTACGAGTGTTCTTGTTATACTGCAGTGTACTTAAAATCATAATGCAGTTAACTATAATTTTTGTTAAATTTATTGGTTTGCAGAAACCCCATGTTACTCCTGTGAAGAGCATTTTCTAGATTTTCCAGTGTTGCCAACATTTCATTGGAGTGTCATTGTTATACAAAAATGGGTTTAAAATATACTACCTAGCTTGTATTAGAAGGGCTGAAAACTTAGGTTGGAAATGAACGTGTTGTGGATTAGGGTGATCAATGGTTTGATATACGTACGTGATAAAAAATGATGTTTTATGATGGGAAGCAGATTGATGTTGCATAAGTATGAATGAATAAGGCATGCTAGATTATAATCAACGGGTCATTAGGAGATGTACAAATTTAGATTATGGACACAGTCCTTCCCTAGATTCTAATCATTTGTTTGAGAAAAAGAAAACGATTTAATATGAAGAGCAATGTTTCAAACTCCATGATACACGACACTGATCAAGCTTGCTTAAAGATAATTCTTATATACAAATTTTAGGGATCTTTACTCTTGAAGGCATATCTAAATATGTATGGTATTATCCTTTTTTTAAAAAGATGGTTTAAGACGAGCTTGTTCATGGCTATCCCTGTACAAAGAGTGCAAAAATTCTTCTTGCAACCAATAGGTCTAGCATTGGGTTAGCCCAAATTTTCTCTCCACTCAACTATCATATAATGTGTCATAGAGCTCTCTCTCCTCCTAGGCACATGTAATCTTCAATTAAATACAAAAGGGATGCACCCACATAGTAGCAATTTGTTAGATCAATATGATAAGAGTACATTTTTGTGTCATAATCACCATTTTAGGCATCTTATGGGTCCAACTTAATCCACTATCGTTTCCATATAACTTCACACTATGGATGATCAGGATTAAATTGGGAAAATATTGAAATCTAATTTTCAAAATTTTCTATGTTTTAGTAAATTGCAATTTTGAGGGTCTTCGGTGCATTTTTGGACAAATGTTGGGCACATCTTCATGTTTCCGAAATTTGGTTCTAGATTATTTGAATACCTTTCCAACACATCAAACGGTTTGTAATTCGGAGCTAGGATGAGAAAGTTATGCCTTCTCAAAGTGGACTAAAATTTTATATTTAGTTTTTTGATAATTTTGATAGTTTTAGTAGTTTAATTGTAATAAACATTATGGTGACTCTTCGTTTCAATTCCAAGGGATTTGTGTGACCCTTGGGATACATTCGACTTGTATAAACTCCAATTTTGAATAGAATGGAGATAGTTTTTGGTTTGCAATCTTCTTGTTGTCAATTTTTGTGTTGAAATTTACAATACCGCAGGTATCACACCAGGTATTGTAATCTGGTTTTCATAAATCAGATCAATGGACCACCCTCCTCATAATGATGATAGAAGGTGATTATCTGGGAGACCCTCCCCTAGTCTCCCCCCTAGTGGGTTCTTTAAGAAAACTTCCTCCCACATGGCCCTTCCATCTACGTCAACATATGACCTTGATCCAAGATGATTCACCAATAGTGGTACTTTGTGGTAACACCAAGACTATTCTCATGGGTTGCGACAATTGTGGGATTGCCTCATAGGGTTGTGATACACCAGAGAACCTCCTAGGTGTTTTTGATAATACAAAGACTAACTCTCAAGTAAGTGTTGTATATGTTCTAGTAGTGGCATAAAGCACTTGGCACAAAGATAAACATGCCTTGCAACACTCATACTTCATCCAAGCTAGTTTTAGGAGTGTTTAGTACACCTTTATGCCGAATTGGAGAGTTCAATTTAGAAAGCTTTATACTGCATCATCTTCAGTATTACTTTATATTTATCAAACAATATATTCAATGCGATAATCAAGGTGGCACTCATGAGGGTTATACTATGCCAAATCATGTGCCGACTCATTAAAAACATGCCAACATATGGTTTAGATCTACAATCACTAGGAGATGAGATTCAAACATAGGATTCATTTCCACTCCCAAACATGATGGTTTAATTTCCTAGCGACTCTCAGGGTTTTGAACATCAATCTTGTGATCTATATAAAACGTTTCTAATATAGCTTGTAAGCAACAAATCATCAATTAGTTGATAAGAGCTAGAAAATAATTAAAAATATACTTTTCTCAAGGGTATGCCACGTGTAAAATGAATAGTTGAATAAAATTACATAAACAATTTTAATTCCATCTCTCTAATTCTATTTACATATTGGCTATTTAAATAAGATTTCACGTGTGCCATAACTTGACTAGATTCTCCTTTGGGAAGTTGTCCATTGGTATTCAACTTAGGCCATAATTAGTGGCATTAGAGTGGTTTATTTGCATTATGTGCGCTCTTTCAAATGCGATTGGAGTACATAAACTTTGACAAATTACTTGAGAACTTGTTTCAAGATGTGCAAGACAATGTAAGAGGAGATGTGAATGATGATCAAGAGTGAAAGTAAAGAAGCATCCATGGACCAACGGAAATTCATGTTTATATAGTTTGTAGAGGTCCTTGAATGGGCGGTTTCGTTGGTTATGTAGAGCTTCTGGTGTTGAGTGTGCCATAGGTTTTAAGGAAACCTAAATGTTCCTATCTTGAGGGTGACACCAATGCTTATGTTGTAGATTATTGAGTAGATTAGACGAAACCAACCTTTTCTATGAATGATTTTTTTGATGAAAGAAAGATTAAGATTGCTTTCTTAATTTTTGTTTACCTTTTAAGAAGTGATGGCAAGTCCATGTGCTTTGGGAGGAGGAACAAATAAAGGGAAAATTTAGATCAACCTAGGATCACTTCTTAGAAGCATTCAGGGGTGAGTATACCCTAAAGATGTTTAGGATGAACGCTACATGTAATGGTCACTATGGTGGTAGGGACATGGCTAGTCAATTTAGGACTATTGCAATACCTTCCACGAGTTCAATGTGAGGCTAGTAATGCTTGAGTTAGAGCAACATAGGGTCATCAAATATTTTAGTAGCCTTTGTCCAACGATCCAATCCAAACTAAAGCTAACCGATACAAGATGATGGGGGAGGCCTATCTCTATGTGTCAATCATTGAGGAGTTCAAGTAGAAGGTCAAATGGGAGAGAATCAACATTCCAAAGAAGGCATTACCTTCAAACAAGAACAAACCATCCAATATTAGTAAGAGTTTATGATATGCACAAGAATACGAGTTAGTCCATTACTAAGTACCATGCTTCACAAAACCTTCTTACAAAGAAAAAATTGGTTGATGTTGATGCAGAACCGTCAAGTGGAATCATTGAAGTAGAACCCAACATTTTTCAGTTAGCATAGTAAAAGCAACAACTCTCTTAACCAAGGAAGCTAAAGTAGAGTATCTATTTTGGTTATATGTGTGGGTGAAAGGGCAGCCACTAAACTTAATGATTAAGGGTCTTAGTATGGAGAATCTAATCTCTTCAAAACTATTGAGAGACTAAAGTTGCCAAAAATTCCTCACCCAACACCCCACAAACTAGGATGGTTCAATTCCTACAACACCTAAGCTATATGCATCATTCTCTAGTGTTTCATTTTGTATTCTATTCACCCTTTTCAAGAGGAAATAGTTTGTGATGTAGTGTCGAAGAACATCTATTAAATACTCTTAAGGCAACCATACATGCATTCATGACAACTCCAATCATTGTAGTGTAGCTGTGACAATGAGCAATGAAAGATACCGGACTTTTGAAATGAAATAATGCTCAAATCCTATTGCATTAGCTCCAAAAAAGATTACACCATACTACTATGCATACTTAATGTTTAACACTATATCAATTGAAGATTGACATGTTTCAATAGAGACATTAGATTTTGGAAATCGTGCTTACACAATTATTCTGTGCTTATATAGTCATAAGAAAAGGTTCACTCTCATAGCAAGATAGATGGTGAATATTGAAAAATAGCTAGAAGTAAGGCTTTGCACTTAGTCTTAGACTCAATGTAATCAAGAACATTACTCTTCACAAAGGGGGACAATTGATATAGGAGGATTTGCCAATAATGGTATATGTGATGACACCAAAACCTTTCTCATGTCTTACAACAACTATGGGGCTACATTTTTATAGTGCACTAAATCACCTCTTAGGTGTTCACAACACAAAGAGCAACCCTCCATCTCTAGTAGATGCCATACATATTCCAGTAGTGGTGCAAAGCACTTGGCATGGAGATAAATACACTTGTGGTAATCATAATTCATTCAAATATTGTATACTATCTAGCATAACTTTAGTAGTTTCTAGTACACTTCCATGCCAAACTATAAACTACAATTTACAAAATTTTCACTACATCATCCTAACTATCACTCTACAATATTTATATAGTATATTCAACATGACCTCAAAGGTGCTACCATAAGGATCATCTTATGCCAAGTCATCCAGAAGCTCATTAGGACACACCATCATTTATTTAAGATCCACATGCTTCAAAAGATGAGAATAATAATAGGAGCTAGTTCCACTTCTAAGGGAGATGGTTCAGCTATAGAACAATGCTTGACCTCAATGAGGAATCTACTAATTTGTATAAAAATCTATAAAATTCTAAGGCAATTATTGGTGCCGATAAAGAGGTCAACGAAGCTTATAGAAGATAGCTCTAGTAGTACAAATTGTGGCCCCAAATTGTAGAGCTTTCTTAGAGAGTTGATTTTCTTTGTAATAATTTAAGCCCATGTGGCTGTAATTGTAGAGTCAAATTTTTTATCCCTCTACAATTTCATTCATTTTGGGATTACTTTGGTGGTTGTGCCTTATGCCCTAGATTCATGCTTGGTTGTTCTTAGTTCATGGCCAATTCCCAAAACTCAACATAGTCCTCTCAATGACCTTTATTTCAGCCCAAACTACAAGGATTATGGCACCTAGTGCCATAGACCTCCTGGACAATGACACCTAGTGCCTTAGTCTAGCCGTTTTAAACTTATATTTGAAATTCAAATGGTCGGCTTTGCAAGTAGCGAGTGCTCCTCGATGTTGGCCTTCTTTGGAAATTAGACTTGAAAAGGTGAAAGTTGTGTATAAATACAACTCGGTCCCTAATTTGAACTCCTATCTCTCCAATTATCATTCCTCTCAAGTCCAATTGAGAATTCAATCAAGTATCTTTAGGGCAATTGAGAAATTTACAAACAAGCATTCAAGCATTCAAGTTCAACAATCATGATAAAGTTATGTGTTCCTCCATGAATAAAGGCATGCATTAACACCTAGCAAGCAACATCAAACTTTGTGCGAGGCTTCAAGGCAAGGATTTTCACATAAAGATATCATTTGTCAATTCAAGCATTTCCTTTAAGGTTTTCAACATTTGTCCTACTAGGGATAAGCTCTCTTTTTCATCCAACATTGTTGTAGTGGAGGTGGAAACACTGACACAATGTTTGACTTAGGCAAAAGCCCCTATACAACACAATATTTTTCCATCTTTGTGTGCAAGTTACAGATTCAATAACTAAATGTTATAAAATTGCACATAGCGAATTGAGCCGCACAGTTCTAGACTTTGAATAGGTAAAAACCATAGGTGTATGTCAATTTTCACACTTGATTGACACTTTTATGCTAAAATTCAGAGGGAATGATCTACTGAGAATTTTGATCCATAATTTGAAGTTTTAGTTGACAAAAGCACCTCCAGGTCTAGGACACCTATCTCCATAAAGCGTCACTTTCAACTCCAAATCTTAGTGACAAGTTCCTCTTTGCATCTTATTTTTAGATTTGTGCTTCCATGTTTGCTTTATGTTATCTATATGTCTGTTTATTTTGAATATTGTCATTTTTGCATCATTTTACTCAGTTCTTACATCTTTATATCAAATCATATCAAATCAAACAAAAGGGAACAATTAATCATAGTGTTCAATTCTCCTTGAGGACTAAAGTTGGGACTAATTGATTATTCCTCTACTGAAATTGTTAATGTTTGTAGCTTCAGTCGAATGATCATTTAGAATACATATAATATATGTTGATTAATAATAATATATTATTATGTTATATTATTATATTATTATTAATCATATAAAATTTAATATTCAATATTAATCTATTATATTATTCTAAATTAATAATTGATTGATGAAACATTATAATATTGATTAAATTATTATAATTAAAGGAGAGACATGTCCGTTCAAGGACATGCCTCTCCAAAGGAATATATATAGTATAATGTTATTCAATTTGAGACCACATAGAATTCCAAGAATGCAAGTATCAGATTGAATCAGATATATACATTAAAATACATCCAATAAAACCTAGGAAAATCAACATGGTATCAGAGCTCAGGCCTGTGAAGTTTAACTTGGAGGTTGGAGAGGGTTGGAGAATTCAGTTTTTTTTAGAATTTTCAGTCTGAAATATGCCATTGTACGGCCCTTGGTTGGCCTCAAAATGAGGACTATAATATATGGATGGAAAGATCTGTGTTTCTAGTTTTCAAATATGTTTATCTCATCAAATTTGATTCAGTTTTGTGCAAGATATGACGACTTTGGTGCAGGTCGCTTGAAACCCTACCTAGGGTTAGCAGTTTTGGGAAAAATGTCATAACTTTTGTTTTGACCGTTGGATCTCGCTATAACTTGGAGGAAATGTTTTTAATTAGCTTTTCTAACATCTCACTGAAGAGATTGGATAAATTTGGTAAATTGCAAAAGTTATTAACAACTGTGTGTGGCAGATCATAATGAAAGTGTTGATCAAAATTATGAAAATGTTCTACATCATTCAAAGGGAATTATGATGAGAGATGATTCATGCGTGATATTTCTTATATGGGCTCACCTTATGAAAGGAAATGTTTTAAAATTAAGGACGAAAGCACAATAAAATTGAATTAAAGGGAGAAATAAATTGATGCTTTTAAATGGATTGATGATTGAGAACAGATGCAGAGGGAGTCTGACATTTCAAAAGAGGACAAGAGGTTGATACAAGAACTTGAGCTTCAGAGGGAGAAGATGGTTCAGTCAACTTGTGACAATTTAGATCATAATGATTGAGAGGGATTTTCACTATTGAAGGTGAAACACTTATGAGGTAAATAATGCTAAAACACATGTATGCAAGTTAGAGAAAACACTGTATGGATTAAAACAAGCTCCCAGAGCATGGTACGAAAGAATTGACAGTTACTTATTAGAGATAGGTTTCTCTAAGAATATTGTTGATCCAAATCTGTATTTCAAAATAATCAAAGGTGAAATGTTGATACTCATATTATATGTAGATGAATTATTAGTTACAGGTGAAGATCATCTCATTGCAAAATGCAAACAAGAACTAGCTTCAGAGTTTGAGATGAAGGATTTAGGTCTACTCCATTATTTCCTTGGATTAGAAGTATGGCAAAAACCAGATGGTATTTATCTAAATCAAGGTAAATACACCATTGACATTGTGAAGATATTTGGAATGATGAATTGTAAGCCAATGTCATCTCCTATGGAAACAAACCTACATAAACTAAAAGAAGCTATAAAAGATTCCAAATTTGCAGATCCAACATTATATAGACATATTATTGGATCATTAATGTACCTAATCAATACCAGACCTGATATATGTTATGCAGTAAATGCACTCAGCCAACACATGGTTGAACCCAAAGAAATACATTTGGTTGTAGTAAAGCATATATTGAGATATCTTCAAGGTACCTTGGACTATGGACTGCATTATGAACACACTGCATTAAACCTACATGGATACTCTGATTCAGACTGGGCTGGAAGCGTGATAGACAAGAAGAGCACTTCAGGATGCTGTTTCAGCTTGGGATCAGCTATGGTATCTTGGATCTGCAGAAAAAAATCATCTGTAGCTCAGAGCTCCACAGAAGCTGAATATATAGCTGCATCCATGGCAGCTAAGGAAGCCGTATGGTTGAGGAAATTGATAGTAGGACTGTTTGGTGAAAGTCTGAAGCCTACTATCATTCATTGTGACAATTAGAGCTGCATTAAACTTTCAATGAATCCAGTTTTCCATGATAGATCCAAGCACATTGAGATCCCATATCACTATGTAAGAGACATGACAGAGAGAAAGGTAATAAGACTGGAATATGTCAATACAGGAGATCAAACAACTGACATTCTCACCAAACCCCTAGCAAGAGTGAAAATTGATCACTTCAGAAGGTATCTTGGTATGGTTAAAATGTAATTGATGTCTAAAATTATATAAAATTATTGGTCATATACTTGAGTATATGAATTATGTAACCTTTCCCTGTGTTCATTCCTAAAGGATGACGATTCTTTAGTTAATGAACACTTGTATTTTAACATTGTAAGGTGACGATCTTATAAATGTTTGGAATATCATATAAACTGAAATTCAGACAATTTGAATATCAGTAATATGATAAGTTATAGTAGACATTATGTAATTGGATTAATGTCAGTGCACATACTATAACAGGGATATCAAAGTGAGTATATCCTTAGTATCACAGGCTGATACTTATAACAAGGATATCAAAGTGAGTATATCCTTAGTATCATAGGCTGATACTTATAACAGGGATATCAAAGTAAGTATATCCTTAGTATCACAGGCTAATACTTAAAACAGGGATATCAAAGTGAGTATATCGTTAGAATCACAGGCTGATTCTTCACACCTAGGTGATGTAATTATCATGAGATTAGTGTTGAGCTAAATTAAGTTTTAGGTCTATACTCATAAGACTAAGAGGGAGTGTTAAATTTAGTCTTAGTCGTAACTATAAAATCGTAATCTGTTTTAGCGCCCAGAAAATTCAATTTTATACTTGCGATTTAATTTAGTATTAAAATAACATAATAGTTTGTTATTGTTATGTTTGGTTTAAGTAATCCCGCCGGTGTAGAAGGGTTGTGGCTCCACACAGGGGTCATGAACCTATGTGGAACCACATGGTTCCACATAGGATCGCGACCCCCTATGGAGGCATGATCCAATGAAGACAAATGATATATATCCGCCACCCTTGTTGAATAAAATTACATACGATACATGTGGTGAAAGTAGAAGATATAATTGCTTGGTCTTCGCATCTGCAGAGGCAAACTGATAAGAGCTTGTGGATAGAATCGCCGATTGAGGCAATTCACATGAGAGCTCATGGATAGAATCACCAACTGAGGCAATCCACGCAAGAGCTTATGGATAGAATTGCAATCAGAGGCAATCCACGCAAGATCTTGTGAATAGAATCGCCGACGAAGGCAAATTCACACCTTGAGACTATGGTCCCCTGTGATGAGCATCATATGGTTGATGCAAATACTCCCAATATCATGAGATGATATTTTTGAGTTATGGTGAATATCATGTGCCTTGATATTCTTGTTTATACCATACTTCCTGATATCATAGTGAGATAATATTTTCTCTATTCCATAATTAATCTAGACTTAATGCATTTGCATTGATTTTATCTTCCCTAGCTAAGAGGGAGTGTTAATTATGTTTTGTGTAGCTATGGTGAGGGCCATAAGTGTTGACATGGGAGATCACTACACATTATGTCTGATCGTCCTCCCTAGCTAAGAAGGAGTGTTAATGTTTGTAGCTTCAGTCGAATGATCATTTAGAATACATATAATATATGTTGATTAATAATAATATATTATTATGTTATATTATTATATTATTATTAATCATATAAAATTTAATATTCAATATTAATCTATTATATTATTCTAAATTAATAATTGATTGATGAAACATTATAATATTGATTAAATTATTATAATTAAAGGAGAGACATGTCCGTTCAAGGACATGCCTCTCCAAAGGAATATATATAGTATAATGTTATTCAATTTGAGAACACATAGAATTCCAAGAATGCAAGTATCAGATTGAATCAGATATATACATTAAAATACATCCAATAAAACCTGGGAAAATCAACAGAAATGATACCCCAAGAATAGAAACAATGATTTTCTAGGCTAAGGATCCACTTCCACCCCATTTTCATTTTGAACCCAACTCTTTTGGCACCATTTCTGATTTGGATGTTCATATTAGATTTTAATATCATAATTGTTTTTAGATTTAAGGGCATTAATTTCTCAAATTCATCTTTAATGTGTTTACATTCATTTATTAATCATCATTTTGTTAGTTCATATTTCTTAAATAGGTGGTTAATTGATAATATCATTGCTATATCACATAGTTTAATCATTTGCTTAATCAATTGCGTCATTACTATCATTTCATATCATTGGTTGATTGATTGCATTATCATTATCCACATTTGCAATACATTGTGTCAATTATTTAAAGTCATTGCAAGCAAAAATTAATTCCCCTACCTTTGCCTCTAGCTTTCCTTCTTTGGTTCCTAGGAACAACTGTGTGTTGTTGGAGCTTGTACTTGTTTATATGAGTTTCATAACCCATTGTTTAAAACATGATATTCTTGTGAGAAGAAGTTAAAGACTTATAACTTCCTATCATTTAAATGCTAATGATGTTGAGCTTGAGTTGATTGTTAACTTATTCCCACCTAAGAGCTTGGGAGAATAATCTTCTCTTAATCCAACACCTATCCTACCTAATATTACTAAATACCATTCCCCCCATGTTTCTCATGACGAGGTCTCTTCAATACAAGTTTTTAATGAATAATTAATGAGGATTAACAAGGAATTGGAAGTTCTTCAACAACTTGTGAGTCGAGAACATTTGGCTGGAGAGGCCATCCCCTTGATTGATAATCTAAGGAAGTTGATACAAGGTGATGACATTGGTGTAGATGTTCTTTGTAGCATAGCTCACAAAGTGGATAAAAATATTACGAGGATAGCTACTTACATAAGAGTGCTTGGATATTCCCCTCCTAAAACCTAAGTTGAAATTGCAATGCCTATGCCTACAACAATACTCAATGTTCCTACATACACATCTTCTATCATGTTTGATGAGATCCATTCATATTACATTCATACCATATTCATATGCCTTTATATCCATTTTCATATTCTATTTCCATACCATTTTACCACCTTTATGTTACATATGATTAAATATTCATAAGTAATTTTTTTATTTAGCTTTCAAGTAAAACATGAAAATTAATTATAGAATTGTATTTACTAACAATAATTATCATTTCAGCTTGGAAAATGATTTATAGTATTCTCTTGGAGGAGGAAATAAACAATTTCTAGATCATAAATAATTCTTTTATTATCCATCGGCCAAAAATAAATTTGCATATGGTATTTGGTTGCAAGGATAAAACAAATTATTTTTTTGAAACTATTGTATATGCGCATATCCCTATATTTGTGGGAATCCATAAACTATAAATCATATATTAAAAGTATGACATGAAAATAAAACACAACCTTCATTTTATTAATAATGACATGGTAAGGAAGAGAGGCAATGATAAAATGGTGGAGTAAAATAGCAAACAACTTGAAATTTGTTACATGCCAATTTATTATAAATAGGGAGAGCTGGGCATGAGAAAAGATATAGGTGTAACTAAGTTTTTGGAGAAAAAAAAAGACTCTTCTTCTAATCAAACAAGAGTTAAAGAGTGTTATTCATTTCATTACCTTGCAGACTGAGGAGGTAGGGCCCATTTCTTGGTGTTAGACAACTCAGATAACCGGTGAACAACTGAGAAGGGGGGGGGGGGGGGTGAGTTAGTTGTTAACAGATTATATAATTTTAAGTATTAAAACCTTATTACTGGAATACATAAACCAAATGCCAGAATAACAGATATAACAATTAAGCATATGTAAATATAATCCACGGAACATTTACCAACCATCCACAAAAGATACCACCAAGATTTGTATGTGGAAAACCCGGTAAAGGGAAAAACCATGGTGGGAAGCCTACCCACAGTCAAATAATACTTCCGCAATAAGTATGTGATTACATAAAGAGGGGCCTGCACATGCAAGAAGGCCAACAACCTAGAGTGCACTGCAAATCACAAAAGGGGCCTCATTGACTACAAAATAAATCCAGACTACAATCCGGAAAGAAGAATGAACTGCAAGAATAACATCTCCTCTGCCTGAATACAATTCCGGTTAAGCTCAGTAACAGAGGTCTTAAAACTCTTTTACCAACCCAATTCGATCACTTATGATCGACCAAAACCTCTGCATATGATTACAACCTTATTCGCACACAGATAAACCTATATCCCAAAAACCCATATACCATGATCTACAAAGAGATCTTACATCATATTTATACCAACCCGGGACCTAAACAATTAGGTCGGCCACCAAAAAGATAATATAATAAATTCATAACATAAACCCACAATCCAATGATCAACCAAGTCAGCCTAAGACCGAAACAACATAATCCAATCAATAGATCCAACCGGAAACGCATCAAGATCATCCACCAACACGTTACATAAACCGGTCCATAACCTAACCGAATAAGATATCATTAGGTCCGGACCAAAATACAACACCACCGATCAACAAGAACACAAACAAGGTAACCAACAACATCCCGAAAGCCATCTAGAAGCCACACCAACGCCACTTATCACGTGCATCAAAAGATCTTCAACAAAGCTCTGCCAGTAGAACCCTTACTGGTGACCAAAAGGCTTACTAGAACAAATGATAGTTCCCGAGTCATCAAATCCCAAACCAACTGATTGTGATACACATCTGAATAGCAAGAATGACAGATCCAAACCAATTCCACAAGCTGAAGCATACCGGAGCATATCAGATCAATATCATAATCCAACCATTCTACTAGAACCTACCAGAAACCGGTAAACAACCAAAACAACCGGTGTTGCCATAAATGACAAAACATCAATGCAACACATAATCAATTCCTTCAATTGCCAACAATCTCCCCCTTTGGCATTGATGGCAACACTAGATGTGAAAAACATCCAAGTGCTAAGAAATGCCAAACAAGTCTCCCCCAAAGGAAGACAACCAACAATCTCCCATAAGATGATATTTCATTGAAGTTAACAAACTCCCCCTATGAATGATATCCTTGTTAAGATCTATTTTTCACATATATCTCTCCCCCTTTGACATCAATGCCAAAAATATGACATGAACATCAAAGAAAAATCATAAATCCACTAAACCACATAGCTGACTACTCCCCTTGAGTAGTAGCACCAACACATCAATCCATAATGTATAGTAGCTCTGTAAATGCATACTAGACTGATGCCAATCAGCATCACTCAAGTCTCTACCAGAGGGGCATAAACCCCCAATCTGTCTTTGAAGTGCTCAAATGATTCCTTAGGCAAAGGTTTAGTGAAGATATCTACAATTAGCTCTTTAGTGTTCACACAAACCAGTCTGACTTCATTTACTTCCACCTTCTTCAAAAAGTTGTACTTGATAGATATGTGCTTTGTCTTAGAGTGAAATACCAGATTCTTTGATATGTCAATAGCAGTAGAGTTATCACACTGAATAACTACCGGTTCATTACAATCCACCCTTATATCCTTCAACATTTGCTTCATCCATAGAACCTATGTACAGTTAGTAGCAGCAACAACATACTCAGCTTCAACAGAAGATAGAAAGGTACATGACTACTTCTTGTTGATCCATGAAACAAGTTTCTTTCCAAGAAAGAAAGCTCCACCAGATGTTCTCTTCCAATCATCAACATCTCCAGCCTAACTGCATATGCATATGCACATAGTGTAAACTCATCATTTTTAGGATACCACAAACCACATTCAGTTGTTCCTTGCAAATACCTGAAAATCCTTTTCACCGCACTCTCATGATTCTCTCTAGGATCACTCTGATATCTTGATACAATACAAACTACATTCATTATATCTGGTCTAGTCTGAGTCAGATATAACAAACCTCCAATCATAGACTTGTATCTTGTAGGATTTACCGATGGTGATGCATCTATCTTAGTCAATTTATCACTTGTAACCATAGGTGTACCAACCGGTTTAGAATTTTCCATACCAAATTTCTTCAACAACTCCCTAGCATACTTAGTTTGACAGATGAAAATATCTTTATCAGTCTGAGTAATTTGCAAACCTAAGAAAAATTTCATCTCCCCAATCATGGACATCTCAAAATCATTCCTCATATTATCAGAGAATTCCATACATCACTTATCCTCACCTCAAAAAATGATATCATCAACAAAGACTTCAACAATCAATATGTCATCATCAATGATCTTATAATATAAATTATTGTCAGCATTACCTTTAGTGAAACCAAGCTTCAAAATATGTTTATCTAGTCTTGCATACCAAGCTCTAGGGACTTGTTTCAATCCATATAAAGCTTTCCTTAACTTGCAAACCATGTTTTTGTCATCTGAAAGTGAAAATCCATCAGGCTTCTCAATGTAAACTTCCTCTTCAAGATCTTCATTCAGAAATGCACACTTAACGTCCATCTGATAAACCTTGTAGTTCTTATGGGCATCATAAGCAAGAAATAATCTCACAACTTCAATCCTAGCTACTAGAGCAAAAGTCTCATCATAATTAATTCCTTCCTTCTGAGAATATCCTTTAAAAACCAATCTAGTCTTATTCCTCACAATTTGTCCATCTTCATTCAATTTATTCCTAAAATCCCATTTAGTTCCAATAACATTCTTATTTTTAGGCCGGGGAACTAAAGTCCATGTATTATTCTTTTCTATCTGATCTATTTCCTTTTCCATAGCTTTCATCCAACATTCATCTTTACATGCTTCAATTACTGATGCCGGTTCAATTTGAGAAATTAAACATACCTCATCAACTGCCAACCTTCTTCTTGTCACCACTCCTTTATTCTTGTCTCCAATGATCTGATCTTCTAAATGATTTAACCTAACATACTTAGGAGTCTTTTAATTTTCTGTTCCTCTGCTTTGATCTTTAGTTACTATTGAATTTTCTGATACTGTCAGGGTAAATGGTTCAACATTCTGTTCCGGTGTAGGTGCTATCGGTTCAGTTATGATCATTTTCACTGCCGGTTCTCTCTCATAAGTTCTGATTTGACTTCAGTTCAGCTCATCCACCTTGACATGAGTGCTCTCCACAATTCTTTGCAATCTTTTGTTATAACATCTATATGCTTTGCTTTCATTAAAATAACCAAGAAATATCCCTTCATCACATCTAGAATCAAACTTTCCAATGGAATCATCTCTTTTGATATAGCATTTACTACCAAAGATTCTGAAATACTTAATTGTAGGTGTATGACCAAACCATAACTCACAAGGTGTGTTACTGGTGTCTCCTTTGATATGAACTCTGTTGAATGTGTATACCGTCATTTTCATAACTTCTCTCTAGTAGATATGAGGCAGATTAACTTCCATCATCACAGTTCTAGCTGCATCCAAGATAGTTTTGTTCTTCCTTTCCACAACTCCATTCCGCTGAGGTGTCTGGGGTGTAGATAACTGTCTCCTTATCCCATTCTTCTCACAATAACTATTAAATTCACCGGATGTGAATTCTCCTCCATGATCAAACCTTAAGCATTTAATCTTCAATCTTGTCTCTGTCTCAACTTTAGCTTTAAAGATTTTAAACTTTTCGAATGCTTCAGATTTCTCCCTTAGAAAAGTAACCCACATCATTCTAGAATAGTCATCAATGATTAGCATAAAATATCTATCACCCTTAAAAATTTTGATTCTAGTAGGACCACTCAAATCAATATGAATAAGATCAAGAACATCATTAGATTTGTCTTGTATACTCTTAAACGAAGTTCTGTCTTGCTTTGCCATTTGACATTCCTTACATACTGGATTATAAGGCTTCACAATCTTAGGTATATCTCTAACTGCCTTAGTATAATTGATCTTTAAAATGCAATCAAAATTCACATGACACAACCTCTTATGCCATAACCAACTCTCATCAATTTGTGCAATCAAACATGTCTTCTCACTGGAGTTCAAATGAAAGATGTTACCTTTAGTCTGAGTACCGCTTGCAATCTCCAATCCAGATCCGTTGATAATCTTGCGTTTTCCATCCTTGAACTGTAACTGAAATCCCTTATCCACCAATTGTCCTACACTCAAAATATTATGCCTTAAACCTTCAATGTAATTAATATTATCAGTATCATGCTTACCATCCAATGATATAGTTCCTCTACCCTTGATCATGCATGCTTTGTCATCTCCAAATCTAACTAGACCGCCATCAAATTCTTTCAAAGATAGAAACTTGCTTTTTATCTCTAGTCATATGATGTGATCATCCACTGTCTATCACCCATTCATCCTTGTCTTCAACTTTATCAGCAAGGGCCTTTTCTTCAGGTACCAGATCATCTTCCTTGATAGCCAAGAATACCCATTCCTTTCCTTTGCTGGATCCACTAGCTGAATCTTTTGCCAATTCATCATCAGAATCAGTCACACCTTCCTCATCCATATAGTAGCATGATTTGTCTTTGTTCATCTTATACTTATGCTTGTTCTGATGATCATGGTTAGGCCTAAAAGATCTTCTAGCTCTTTCCTCAAATCTTGAATTCCTTTTAGAACATCTAGATGCAAAATGACCTATCTTATTACATGCGAAACATTTAAAAGGCGATTTTCCTTCATACTTACTTCCTGCCAGACCTTTAGGTACTCTTCTAGCAAATAGGGTTTCAAGTTGCTCAACTCTTCATCTTATTTCTTCATTTCCTCCAGTTCCTTAGCATATATGAATTTCCAATCACTCTTGCCGGTAGATGATGTAGATGCATGAAAAGTAGGTTCAAATTTTGCAACTCCAGAAGAACCAAATTCCTCAAGCTCAAAAGCAGATAACTTCCCAACCAAGGTATCTCTATTAACAAAGGTGTTTTCCATTGTTCTCAACTCATTAATTGCAGTAGCCTTCATCTTATAAGCTGGTGGCAAAGCTCTCAATACTTTAGAAACTATAACATCTTCTCTCAAAGATCCACCACAACACTGAATTCCCAGAACAATTTCATTTACTCTCTCCAAAAAAGTATTAATCCTTTCATCTTCTTCCATCTTCAAGTTCTCATATCTCACCTGGTAACCATCAAGTTTATCAATTTTAACAGTAGGGTCACCTTCATTCAAAGTCTCCAATTTATCCCATATAGCCTTTACAGTTGATTTGTCGGTTAGTCCCATAATTTGTCGATCAGAAAGTGCACACAAAAGGGCTTCTCTAGCTCTATACTAATTTTCAATGTCCTTATCCAATCCTATCGGAGGAGGATTGCCAGATGCCAGATTATGAGGTATATATCCTTTCTCAGTGATCTCCCAAATCTCCTTGCCAAGACATCTCAGATGAGTCTCCATCCAAATCTTCTATACTTTGTAATTTGTTCCATCAAGCCTAGGAATTTCTCTCCGGAAAACAACTGCAGATGAACTTGATGAACTTGAACTATTAGATGCCATAGGATCTTCCTCAAGCAGTTAAACTTCTGTAGAGAGGACCAAGCTTTGATACCAATTGTTAGACAACTCAGATAACCGGTGAACAACTGAGGGGGGGGGGGGGTGAATTAGTTGTTAACAAATTATAAAACTTTAAGCATTTAAACCTTATTACCAGAATACATAAACTAAATACCGAAGTAGTAGATGTTAGGTCCCGGAGACAACTGAGAGGGGGGGGGGTGTGAATCAGTTGTCAAATAAATTCAAACCAAAAACAACTTACCCAACTTAATGCTTAATACCGGTAAACCAGTTAAGTATGCCGGTAGACAGTTTTAACAGTCAATTGCTATACCGGTAAAGATTAATGCATGAAACATAAACACAAAGTCATCCACAACACATGACACCAATATTTGTACGTGGAAACCCTGTAAGGGGAAAAACCACAGTGGGAAACCTTACCCACAATCAGATGATACTATTGCAGATAGTAAGTGTACATAAATGGGGTCTGCACATGCAGAAAGGCCAACAGCCTAGAGCTCACTGCTCAATCACAAAATGGGAGTCACACTGACTACAGTTGGATGGTTAAATCCAATAAGAATGTACTGCACAAAATAGCATCTTCATATGCTGGATTCAGTACCGATGTAATGCTGATATGCTTTCACAAAAACCTAGCTTCACCTTCAAATGATGTCTGCATGTATTGCACTGCTTAATCTCGCATATACCTTCACACTATTCTTTTTCGTATTCCACACTTGATCTTACAAATAAGATCTTACATTTATACCATAACCTAAGACCAATTTTAGTAGGTCGGCTCTACAAGATATTACAATAAAAAATATTTTATAAACAATATAATATCTGATGCAATAACTGATTAAACATGTTGGCTTAATGCATTTACAACAATAATTAATCATCTCCATAGCGTGCCATGCTGATCTGGAAAAGATAAACCTGCCCGTGTAACCCTAGATAACCCTGGACTTATTTGTCAGTAAAAGCAAATATGCAAATATGAATATATCAATGATTAATTCATTAAGATAAGATGTCCACACGATGTCTTCGATATTACCAAGTGTCTTCCATATCATTCCAAGTGCCGATGATCATTATATCCTGCCGGTGAACCATATACCAGTAACTGTGCAATAGTTACTTGCTTGCCGGTGAATGTTGTTGGATCTCCAAAGTGCTAGTGTTTTAGTAGGTGTTGACATCAATAACAAACCATACCAAAATACCAACAGTAGATATAACAGTTAAGCATAAATATAATCCACAGAACATTTACCAACCATCCACAAAAGATAACACCAAGATTTATACGTGGAAAACCCGATAAAGGGAAAAACCATGGTGGGAAGCCTACCCACAGTCAGATAATACTTCTACAGTAAGCATGTGTTTACATAAAGAGGGGCCTACACGTGCAGGAAGGCCAACATCCTAGAGCGCATTTCTCATCACAAAAGGAACGTCACTGACTACAAAATAAATTCAAACTACAATCCAGAAATAAGAATGAACTGCAAGAATATCATCTCTTATGCATGAATACAATTCTGGTTGAGCTCAGTACCAGAGGTCTTAAACCTCTTTTACCAACCCAATTCGATCACCTATGATCGACCAAAACCTTTGCATATGATTACAACCTTATTCACACATAGATAAACCTATATCCCAAAAACCCATATACCATGATCTACAAAGAGATATTACATCATATTCTGTACCAACCCGAGACCTAAACAATTAGGTCGGCCACCTAAAAGATAATACAATAAATTCATAACATAAACCCACAATCCAATGATCAACCAAGTCAGACTAAGATCGAAACAACATAATCCAAGCAATAGATCCAACCGAAAACACATCAGGATCATCCATCAACACGTTACATAAACCGATCCATAACCTAGCCGAATAAGATAACATTAGGTCCGGACCCAAATCCAACACCATCGATCAACAAGAACACAAACAATATAACCAACAACATCCCTAAAGCCATCTAGAATCTGCGCCAATACCACTTATCACGTGCATCAAAAGATCTTCAACAAAGCTCTGTCGGTAGAACCCTTACTGGTGACCAAAAGACTTACTAGAACAAATGATAGCTCCTGAGTCATCAAATCTCGAACCAACTGATCGTGATACAAATCTGAATAGCATGAATGACATATCCAAATGAATTCCACAAGTTGAAGCATATCAGATCAATATCATAATCCAACTGCTCTATCGGAACCTATCAAAAACCAATAAACAACCAAAACGACCGGTGTTGCCATCAATGACAAAACATCAATGCAACACATAATCAATTCCTCCAATTGCCAACACTTGGAGTGCTTGGTGATTTGCAGTTTGTTTTTATTCTTTGCGATCTTTGTTATTTTTAGCAATGTGTATTCCTATAGCATCATTAATTGTGTCCTTGTACAATTTCATCCTCGCATAGACCTCACCTTGGCACTCCTGATTTTGATGCTCGATACGTGTTCTAGTTTTTTCTCACACCACATGGAATCCTTGTTTTTCATGACTTTCCTTGACTTTCCTCAAAACATGAATCCTAATTGATAGGTCCAAGGTTCCCAATGGTGTGGTCCTCTCAATTAGAGCCCATTTTGTGTCCTCACAACAATCAGTTCATGTGAGCGGGAAAAATTGACCCCATGTTGGCCTGCTCTAGAAATTTAACTAATTTTCAGACAATCAAGTATAAAAGGAGGTCTACCCCTCTCATTTGAAACCTAATTGAATATAATCCTCTAAGCCATCTAATGATTTGAATTATGCTCTAGCGAATTCAAGTGAGCAAGCAATCAATCATTCATCAAGCATTGGAGCAAAAGTGAAGTCAATTTTATGCATTCAACATGGCATCTATGATTAACCTTCTTTGAAGACATTCTACATGAAACCCTAAAACCCTTGCATGAGGATCAAACACAACTTCATCAAGGTATATTTCATTTAAAAGAATTTTTACTTCAGATCTGGCCTTTCCCTCAAAAGGAAAGTAGTTAGCAGTAATTTCCATTTCAATTCATGTATCAATTTCAAGGTTAATTCCAAAATCGGGGTTTGATATAAGGAAAACCCCTATCCCCAACATCTTTCCTTCTCTTTTTGTGTGTAGGAAACAGGTTCAGGAGATATACTTAGGTATTTCGATGGAGTCAACAATGAAGAATAGGTTCAGTTTTCGATGGAGGAAAATTCAGAGGACCAGGGCGAATTTGTACTACCTAGTCCTAAACAAATTGGTCGAACTTCTCGGAATAGGTTCTAAACATCCTTTTGCCCAAATCTTAATTTGTGGCTCCATGCGATATTTGTAGCTGTCTGTTTTCAACAATTTACCTCAATTATTCATGGTTTTGCCCTAATTTCACAATTACCTTCCAAATTCAATTAAGAAAGAGGATAAATATTCCCAACCAATGAATCTAATGAGAATTTTAGTCCTTCCTTATTTGGATTTTGGCTAGATCTATTGGATTCACCCCTCTTCAATGTATTGGGTTAATTGGGTTAGTTAGTGGTTTTATTATCTTTGAAACCCTAATTCCTAATTTTCACCCATTACATTTTGATGAACCCATCTTCTTTCATGCTTGTTTATAATTTATTGTTTCTTATCTGATTTGTATGCACTTCAACAATAATTTTTACACTCATAAATCTTATTTACAATTGAAAGGGACAGTTGATTTTGGTTTGTTGTATCCTAGAGATGATGATTTCACTTTGAGTGCTTTTATAGATGCAAATTGGGAAGGTGATGTTGATGACAAGAAGAGTACTAATGGTGGTGCATTTTTCTTGGGTAAGAGATTGGTTTCATGGATGAGTAAGAAGCAAAACACTATATATCTTTGTCTACTGCAGAAGCTAAATACATTGTTGCTGCTAGAAATTGTACTCAGGTGATTTGGATGAAGAAAATGTTGAAGGATATTAGAGTTACTTTTGATGAACCTATTGCTATATACTATGACAATTCAAGTGCTATCAATATTTCTAACAATCCACTGTTGCATTCAAAGACCAAGCATATATCAATCAAGTTTCATTTCTTGAGAGAGAAGGTAAATGAGAACTTGAAGTCAGATTGGAGTATGTATCTACAAAGGAACAAATTGCAGATATCTTCACGAAACCTTTGCCTAAGGATACATTTGAGTATCTCAGAGAGAAGATAGGGGTGATTTCCCCTCCTAATGAGAACTAAAATGCATGAAGTTGTATCAGTCTGGTGGACTTCACAGAGATATCTTGTGATCTGGATTGATGAGCGAGGCTACTACTTAGGGGGAGTGTCAGTATGTTGTTCAATTGTTTAGATTTGTGTGTTTATCTAAGGGGGAGAGAATCAAGATTAGTGTTGTATATGCCTTTTTCATTGATGTCAAAGGGGAAGAGATGCATGTGAAAAACTGCTATATCCTATGTTGATCTGAGGGGGATATTGTTGAGAGTTATCAGAGGTTGTTGTTTGTTGAAAAATACTATATCCTGTGCTGATCTCAGGAGGAGATTGCTGAGAGTTATGAGAGGTTGTTGGTTGTCAATTTATTTCTTTGCATTGATTGTTTTTCACATTCATATGTTGTCATCAATGCCAAAGGGGGAGATTGTTGGATATTGCTGAGAAGTTTGGTGGAATGTGTTGTCATTGATGTCAACATATTCTTTTGCGTATTCCAATGTTGCAGTCAGATTGGATGAGTTGTTTTGGCCAGTGTGTTGTTGTTGAGGTATTGCGGTTTAATGGGTTTAGAGATACTTATCTCTATATGATTTAATAGAAGTTTCAGAGGTTCGCATGGTGATTTTATCATGTTGTGTGATCTGGTATTGAGATTGTTCTATAGTTGTTCGTGTTATTTGGTATTCTGGTTTGTGCTCCGCATTGCTCAAAAATTGCTATAACTTGGTTTGCGGATTTGGCAGTGTTTGGGACATTCATATTTGCCCTCAATTCAGATGGTTCATGATTTGGATGTCCGCAAGTGAATCTTTTAGTTTAACAGTCAGTTTGGTTTGTGTTCTTGAGGTTCGGTATAATGATGATGGAGATTCTAGTAAGTGGTGATGTTGTGGTTGTTTCTGATGCGATCCATATTTCTTGTGGATGGTTCTAGATTGTGTCCTATCCATGTTGATGGTCCACATTGATCGTTGTGTGTGTTATTGATAATTTTGTTGATCTGGCGGTGTTCTTCGTGTTATGCGATATTCTTGGTGATTGTAGCGTGTTGTGGATGATTGAGGCATAATTCTTGGTGGTATTTCTTGGTTGCAATATTGATTTGGGTCCAAAATATGTCTTAGCCGACATTGTTTTGGTCTGCGTGTATGGTTGTATCATGCAAGGATATTATTTTATAATTTGTGTTGAGGGTTTAGCCGACCTTGAAATATAGATTGATGATTTGTATAAATATATGTAATATTCATTTGTGAGTTATATCTACGAGTGTGTGATCGAGTAAGTGTGCGAACAAGTGTTATGATCTTTGGGAAGTGTGAAGAGAAGTGTGTGATAGAGAAGATCAAACTGTGCTTAATCAGATCTGTAACCAAGTACCGGGAGATGCTATTTTCACAGTTCATGTAATCCAGATTGTTGTCCAAATCTTGTAAGGCAATGAGCTTTCCCCAAGGTTGTAGCCCTTCTTGTATTTGAGCAGTGAGCTCTAGGCAGTGTGCCTGAATGCATGTGCATTCCCCATTGTAATATTTACATTTACTCCTAATAGGGTATTATCTCATTGTGAGTAGGTTCCACCATGGTTTTTCCCTTAACTGGGTTTTCCACATAAAAAATATTGGTGTTATGTGTGTTATTGATATGATGATGGTTTATGCTTTCATTGCTAATAATCAAATATGAATTTAAGTTTGAGTTGTGTATAGTTTGTGAGCAAACTGATTCACCCCCCCTCTTAGTTTGCTACATTGTTACCAACAAAATTCACCAAAACCCTAATTTATTATTCCAAAATTGACTTGTGGGTTGATAATTTTTTAGTTGTGTTTTCAGATTTGATTATTATGACATGTTATGTTCAGATTTAGGGTATCTAATATTCAAAATTATAATTCAAATTGTTTAATTAATTGGTTAATCAATCATTTTTATAGAAATTTGCATTGTTTAATCATAGTATTTCAATTTTCTCTCCTTTGTGCATGAGTTTTGTTACCATTAGTCTCACATACAATATTATAGTAAGAAGTTGTAGACTTAAGGCTTCTCAAGGTTTGAACACTAAGGATATGGAGCCAGTTGGATAACTTGTTCTATGATAATGTTGGTACTTCCTCTAACCCAACAAATGACATTATTTATCCCCATTATCTTCATACTTGTCATGATGTGGATGGATCACTAACTATGATTACCATTGACCAATTGGAGAACACTGACAATGAATTTGAAAATCTTCAACAATGGATGAGTCAGCAATAATAAAAAAGTGAGGCAATCCCCTTGATTGAAGGATTTTAAAAAAGTGGTGCAAACTGATAAAGTAGGTCTTAATTTGTTGTGTGGCCTTTCTCATATTGTTAACTAATATTATGCCAATCAAAAGTTGTGCCGAAGTCCTTGATTACTTTCAATCCACTTGTCAAGTTAACCATTCCATTCCTTTACCTACATCATTGCCTAGTGTGCTTGCATTTACATCTTCTATCATGACTAATTCCACACAAAATATTAATCCTACACATTTTAGTCATGGGGGAAATCCTATTATTCAATATTCCTACATACCTCCTTCCGCGAGTCTTCCATTTATTTCACAACTGTAGACACCTAAAATTAATTAAATTAATATTTAATTAATTTAAGCCTATCAACATAATTAACCAATTTAATTGTGTTAATTACTTTCTTCTTATGGTTAATTAAATTAGATTTAATCAATCTTATCACTATAGTCCAATAATTAATTTATTAATAAATTAATTATTTCCCCATTCTTCTAAAGTCACCTCAACCATTATTTCTTCTAAATCCCACTTAATTAATTAATTTTAATTAATTAACCCAACTAAAGTGATTCCTACAAATCACTTTCCCTAATCTCCACTTAGCCTAATTAATTATTCCTTAATCATACTTATCATTATTCTCCAATTTCATATTCCTCCACTCATTATCTCTCCTCATGTGACATCCTCATAACTTTCTCTAATCACTCATTAAGCCACCTAATCAATCTCCTTAATCATTTGCACATCCCTAATTATCTTGATCCTTTCAAAGAAATTCAAGTTCTTTGAATCTCCCCATGCATCCTCATCCTAAGGAATTTTTAATTCCTTTATCCATTTATTCTTCCCACATCCTCTTATTTTGGAATTTTTAATTTCTCTCCCCTTTCTCCAAGGAAATTTTAATTCCTTTTTTCTCTTCCCAATGTACTTGGGAGCTCTTCTCCATGAACCTTGAGAGGTGTGGAGACAAGAAATGCCTTTATGGCACATCTCTTGAATCCCACACCTTCTCCTCTCAATCCATGTGCTCCCTCTCAAATCGATCTCAACCCTTCATCCCAAGATGAATCTTGGTCCTTCATTTTGGCCTCCTCCAATCTATAAATTGGGGTCTCTTCCCCTCATCTATATATCAACTTCTATCATATTCTTATGATGTCCAGTTCATCCCTATATCCACTTTTCATCCAATCTTACGCTATCCATTTGAGAATCAAAATCCTTCATCATGCCATCATAATGCCCAAATCTTCTCTCATCTAATCCATATCCATCATCATTCAAATCCAAATCCACTAATCTTGCTGTGTGTGGAGAGCAATCCATATCCCATCTTGGAGCCAATCTAATCAAGTGGAGCATTTGGGCGCATTCCACTTCATCAAAGGTTCAATCGGAGGAAGAGTAGAAGCTAAGGTATAATGGTTTATTTGTGTATTTGAATTCATTATTTTGTGTTTTATTTGGTCTATACACTAACCATTAGGCTTTAGATTTTCTACCTCTTCATCATTATTTTGTGTTTTATTTTGTTTATACACTAACCATTAGGCTTTATATTTTCCATCTCTTCATTTTGGCATGCCCGGTGGGACCCATGTCCCAATTTCTAACATTTGTGTGAGTTTTTAGTATTTTTAGCTCGCAGTTTTCCGCTTCAACGCGTCGGTCTGCACATCAGCACATCTGCCTCACTGGTTTAGCGCGTCCACCATCAAACAATGTGGGAGATTTGAAAATAACCATCTCTCATACGTGACGTACCATATTGTTCCACCTCCACCTACATACAAAGAATGTTACTCCTCCTTCACAATCCAACATGTCTAATTTCAATCCATCCACCAAAGCAACCATAAATAATCTAGCCCAAATTGTTACATCCTTACAACATCAATGGGCTTCCATAACTCAATCCAAGTTTAATGTTCCCACATTTGATGTAGCAAGCCCACTATCTGATGACATTGTCCACACGGTTCCTCCTAAACATATGGAAGTCCCTCAATTGGAGTTGTATAATGGAAAAGGTGACCCTTTGACCCATGTTAAGACATTTCAAATTTTGTGTGGTGATTTAGCTCATTACCAAATAATTATGGCTAAATTGTTTATGAGAACCTTTAGAGATAAAGCTTTGCAATGGTATTGTTGTCTGTCTCCTTATTCTATTACTTATTTTCAACAATTGGCTAATGCTTTCATTCAACAATTTTAAAATAACATTGGTCCTAAGATTACTTTGACTTATTTGAGTCATTGTAAGCAAGCAGTTAAAGAAAAAGTGACTGATTTTATTAGTAGATACAAACATTTGCATTCTCAAATTGCTTATCAAGTTCCTAATCATGATGGTCAATTTTTTTTAATTGCTAATTTACATAAAGATATTAGAGGTAACCTTCTATTTTATGAGTTTGCTTCTTTTACACAATTATGTGCAGTGCTTCATAATTATTTGCTTCAAGTGAGTCAATTTGAATAATCATTTTAAATAGCTCTAGTTGATAAGAATGAGAGTTCTCAACAATCATTTATGAAATTCAAACCCAATGAAGGTTTCATCAATGACAACATCAACACTCAAGTGGCAACCATGACATCAAGTGTGGCCCCTTTATCCAAATACTTTAGAAAATAATTAACTCCTCTTTTCGAGTCTTTGCATAGTATAATGTTGAGGTTAATGAATGCTAATGTATTACAACTTCCTCCCATCAAGCCACTCGACACTTCTAAACCATTGCCACCTTACCATGATCCTAAAGCTTTTTGTCAATATCACCGTAAACTTTGCCATGATACTGAGAAGTGTTACAAGTTGAGAAATAAGATCCAAGAATTCAATGATAACAATGAAAAAAGGGAGTACATCCATAGATCCTCCTAACCAAAACCTCCAAATATTTACCAATCCATTGCCTTCTCATTCGACCAATGTTGTTGAGTTTGAGTCTCTTGCTTTTTCTCTCAATGACCTTGGTCTAGAATCTGATAATGTTGTGAACCTTGTTGACAAAACTACACATTCAAAAGTCTTATGCATTATTTTTGCTCCTATTGCGACTATTGTTGCACCCGATGGCCCATTATATATCACTATGAAGATCAAGGAAAAACTCTCACCAAGGGTGCTCATTGATCCAATGTGTATGATGAATATGATCATTGAAGAATATCTTTACATTTTATAATTGCATCAAGTAACTTATAATAAATCTAATGTTATGGTTAAGGTGTATAATGGTTTCTCTTACCCTACTATTTTTTCTATTACTATTCTCTTTGAGGTTGGTACTAAGTGCTTAGATGTCACCTTTGCTACTATCCCTACATCAAATATTGTTCATGTGAAGTTGGGATATCCTTCGCTCTCTTCCATGAAAGCTATCCCTTCTACAATCCATAAATGTTTAAAGTTCCCTCATAATGGCATTAGCACAACAATTAATCATAGCCTTTACCAACCCACGACAAAGCATGAAAATTTCACTCTTGATTACTTTTTACCTAAACAAATTGAACCTCTTAAGCCTCAGAATGACATCCTTTTCTTATCTTATCAGAAATGAAAAAATGAGATGATCATGCCCTTGAGTAAACCTATAGACCCTAAACCCATGGATCTCACTTCTCCTCATAACAAACCTTTTATTCTTCCTACTCCTATTCCTCCTATATATGCCTCAGTCACACCTCCTCCTTATAAAGGAAAGCATTTGGCATCTAGTCTCTCTCAACCTATTGGGGTTTCTTTTGTTCCTCCTCCTACAAGGGAAGAAAATAAACCTATGTCCATTGATCCTTAACCTTCACAAGTCTCAAATAAAACTAAAAATATATCTTTGTATGAGAGAATGCTGATGAAGATGTTGTGCTAAGGCTCATGAGCTTAGTTCCCAAACAATTTCTCATGAAGACGCCAAATGTTGGCTTGGTCCAATTTGTCCAACCTTCGCCTAACCTTAGGGAGGAAGTTTGCATCAAATCACCTAAATTAAAAATGATGGCTTGATTTATTTTCATGTTAGAGATCCTATTTTTATTAGTCTAGATGATGATAATGTTGTTCATGTTAATGATGTTGATTCTAACGATTTTGATGATATGTATGAACTTGTTGATATTAATCATGAGTTATCTTCACATTTTTCAAAAGCATTAGCCCTAGATCCTAGTGACAAACAAAGTGACTCATCATTAGAACATGTTACTTGTTTGGAACTTGCAATAGCTCTACCTGATGTGCTCGAAGTAACTCCTCTTTCATCTTGTCCACCATCCCTAGATGATGTTCAACAAGATTGGGAGGTGGATGATTTGCTTGACTAGCTGCATTTGTGTTGTGGATTCTCTTTTGTATGTTTTCTTGTTCGTAATGTGCTCCCCCCATTATGTGTTTCTTGATATGTTTTTTTGTGTTATGCTAATCTCTCTTTGGATGAACCTTGTTACTTCATTGGTGCAAGGTAATAAAGAGACCGAATCCGTTGTGACATTCTTCTATTTGTATCTCAATTCTTCTATATGGTGTGCCTTGTGTTGTCTAATTGGGGACGATGCAAAGCGTTGAGATATCTTTTTGGTCTCTTCCATGTTGACTCTAAAAAACACTTGTTCTCTTCTTCCATTGTGTTTTTAGTTCCACTACCTTTTGGGGATGAGGTCAATTCAATATAAATATACTTGATATACACTATTTATTATAAGAGCAATTGAGCATTAATTAGTCTTCCTTCAAGTCTTGGAGCAGCAATAAAGTCAAGAATCAAGCATTGAAGTAGACATATTTCATTCTATTTTGTTAAAGACTTCATCAATCCCTAACTCCATCTGGAGGCAAACAAAACTTCACAAGGAGGTATATCACTTGATTTTTAGTCATTATTCAACATCTCCCTCAAAAGGAGAATCTTCCATTACAACAATTTCAATTATCTTTATCTCAATTTCATGGTTAATTCCAAAATAGGGGTTTGACCTAAGGCAAGCCCCTATTCCCAACCTATTTTCCTTTCTTTATGTGTGTAGGAAATAGGTACAGAGTTGTACTCTTCAAAATAGGCATTATTTGTAGAGACGAATCAACCCTCTTTGGGTGCGAAAAAGTAGGAGGACCAGGGGACAAGCACACTGGTCCCAACATTTTTGGAGGTTTTTCGAGGATTAGATCCAAATCTGCATATTCTGCTAAGATTCAGGTGCACGCGAAAATCTCATGCATGTAGCTCACTGTTTTCTCAGTTTTACCTTCATTTTTCACCACTTTACCTTAATTCAACATTTCAACTCACAAAAGAGGAAACCCCCAAATCAATCCAATCAATATTCAATCTTAATCTTTGTTGATTTTTTACTAATTCTATTGGATTCTCCCTCTTTTGAATGTAGTGGTCAACCCAGACGAAAATTAGTGGTTTTCATACATCTAATGGTGGAAACCCTAATTTTCACCATTACATTTTGGTGAACTCGAATCCTTATTACACTTTTAATTTTGATTTATGTTCTCAAATATGAGTTTTTATCCAATTTAAAATTCAAGTTTTCATTTACAAGTTTGATTTCCTTGCAAATTTTAAAAATTTAGAGGTTAAAATTCACTAAAACCCTCATTTTAAAACTTAAAATTGAGCTTGTGAATTGCTTAATTTGGATTAATTATTTCGGATTTGAGTGTTTTCCAATTTCAAAATTCAAAATTTTCACTTGCAAATTTAATTTCAAATTAAGTTGTTAATTTCAAAAACCCTAATTTTTAAAAATTGAGCTTGTGGGTTGTTTAAAATTTGAATTTATCATCTTAGAGCTACCTCAAATTTAAAATTGCAATCTTGGATCAAATTTCAAATTTAAATTTTAAAATTAAGCGGTTAATTAAATGAATCCTAATTTTTAAATTTAAATTAACCTTGTGGGTTGCTCAATTTTGGACTACTCATTTCAATTTCAACCTTAGATCTATTTTTAAATTTAAATTTTAAAATTAAGAGGTTATTTTCACAAAGCCCAAATTTTAAATCTAAATTTCTATTGGGTAATTTTAAAATTCAAATCTCCTAGTGGGTAATTTTAAATTTAAATTAAGAGGTTATTTTAGCAAAACCCTAATTTTAAATATAAATTTCCTAGGGGGTTGCATAATTTTTCACAATTATTCTTTGTCTTTTAAATCAATTTGCTTATTTAATTGAATAATCATTTTTCTAAAATTTTACATTATTCAATTGTTTTGCAAATTTCAAATTTCAAATCTCAAATTAAAATTTCAAATTTCAAGTTTCAAATTTCAAAATTAAAATTTCCAATTTCCCACTCTTAGTGCATGAGTTTTACTACTATTAGTCCAACCTATAATATCCCTGTGAGAAGAAGTTGTGGAATTAAGGCTTCCCAAGGTTTAATTACCAAGGAGATGGAGCTTAATTTGGATATCTTGTTCCATGAGAATATTGGTGGTTCTTCCAATCCTACAAATGTCCCCGTTTATCCTTATTCTTTACATAATTCTCATGATGTGGATGAATCACTAACTAGGGTTTCCATTGATCAATTGGAGAAGATTGATAATCAATTTAAAAATATTCAACAATGGATGAGTCAACAATACCCGGAAAGTGAAGCTCTCCCATTGATTGAAGGGTTAAAAAGAATGGTTCAAAGTGATAAACTTGATGTTGATGTGTTGCGTGGTATTTCTCATATTGTTGATACTAATATTATGCCTATGAAAAGTTATACTGTGTTGGCATTTTGCATAGAGATTGCATTAATGATATGTTGTCATTGATGTCAATTGAACCAGTAATGGTATTCATGTTATTGTTGTTTTTGATATTGGCTAGTAACTGGTAAGAAAAGCTTTGTGGAAGATGTTGTAAACCGGTATGTAAAGTTTGTGAGTTGAACCGGTGAATCGATGTAAAGGGTTAAAACCTTTCTATGCAATGTAATCGGTAAAACCTATCAGCTGTTAAACCCTAACCGATCAAGTTTGTTGGTTTATTATCTGATAAGCGGTAATGATGGAGACACGTGTGATCATTGTATGAGGATAAGTTCAAATTGTTTTGGCGCATTTGTTTATTGTGTAGGAAAGGAGCAAAGTGGATTGCATCTAATGCACAATGCGTGATGAGTTACAAAGTCCGATGAAGTGCTGATCATGGAGTGGTTGGAATTTTCTTAAAGAATGTGAAGAGATTGTCATGATTTTTAATCGTCAAGATTGTACGGACTTGTTTGTAATGTCGATGATGAGAATTAGGTTTTTGTTGTGCTACCTACCTAATTGATTTGTCTTTAAGGTCGATGAAGTTGTTTGTAAAGGTTGTTGGCAAGATTGATAGAAACCTATTGAGTGTGTAGTTGTCTAACTAATGAATGGATCTACACTTTGAGTGAAGGCAAATTCAAGCTTAGAAGGATCTGATCAAACAAATGTAGTGCTACTCAGACAGATCAAGAAAACATGTTATTTTCTAACAATTACAACAGAAGTGAAATCCCTTAATCGGGTAAGCTCTAACAAGCTTGGTTACTCATTAAATCATCTAAGAAGGTGGTCCATTAGCTTGGATTCTTAAATCCTCCAGCGAGGTTACTCCTAACAGGGTACTGTGCTTTTCATCAAGGCATATTTGTAAATCCGTTAACCGGGTGATTCCTAACTAGAATTAGTTCTTAATAGGACTTATTGTAAATCTTTAACAAGCTTGGCTCGTAACAGGGAAAAATTCAGAAGAGTTCAGATAGCTATCCTTGTGAGTCTCATCTCACC
Organism: Cryptomeria japonica; assembly: GCF_030272615.1. Classification (NCBI taxonomy): domain Eukaryota; kingdom Viridiplantae; phylum Streptophyta; class Pinopsida; order Cupressales; family Cupressaceae; genus Cryptomeria; species Cryptomeria japonica. Next base: position 115,652,410 of record NC_081409.1, read on the forward strand.
GTGGTTTTTACCTATTTGGGTTTTCCACATATAAACATTTGTGTCAAGTGGTGAATGCTTTTGTGGTTATGATCTTATTTGTTGATTTGATTAACTTCTAATAAAGCATGATAAGTAGATGCATTGAGAGATGAATAAGTTGAGTTATGATTAAGCATTGTTGATGTTTACAAGATTGAAGTTGTTTACTATTAAGCTGTCATAACAGTTAAACCGGTTGATGTCAAGTATTCTTATGAATATTGATCTTGACTGAGATATGTTTACTTTGTGTGATTGAATTTGAGTTTGGGAACTTTGTATCAGTTTTTAAATACACTGATTCATCCCCCACCTCTCAGTATTCTACCAGATACTTATTCTTTCATCATACCATCAATTGGTATCGGAGCATCTCAGGTCCTCTTAATCTAAAATCCTAACAACTTGAGGAAAAGATCTTGTAGATCATGATGAAGAAAGAAGGTCTGAAGTTCAACAAAGATAACTATAGAATATGGAGTGATAGAATGAAGATTTACATTAAGAGTCTTGGTAGTCAATATTGGGATCATATAGAAACCAAGTATATTACATCGACTGGAACTCTAACTGATGATTAGAAGAAAGAACAACAAGAAAATCACCAAGCATTATAGGCTATTATCAGTTCTCTGTCTGATGTTGAATATGTAGATGTTCATGGTCTTGAGACTGCACATGAAGTGTGGCAAAAGATTGAAGAGATTTATAGCCGTGATGAACATGTTAAGATTGCCAAAGAGGAGAGTTTAAGAGGGAAGTTTGATGACATGAGAATGTCTGAAGGTGAGAATATCTAGCAGTATGGTCAAAGGATTAAAGAGATAGTTGGAGAGATAAAGAGTGCAGGAGGGAAAGTGGAAGATGCCACAGTAATCAGTAAGGTACTGAGAACCCTGCTACCGGTCTATGCTATCCGAGTTGCAGCTATCCAAGAGCTGAAATCCATTGACAAGAAAAGGTAACTCTTGACTCTATTATTGGCAAACTTACTGCTTTTGAACTAAATGGCTATGATGGTAGTGTACAGAAATCAGAATCTGCATTCAGAGCTTCTGTCTCTAACTCATCTATGAGAAGAAGTAGAGATATCGACCATAGCTATGAATCTAGATCCAACATAGATGCTGATGATGAAGACAACTTAGTGGAACTTGAAGCATTGTTGGCAAAACAACTGCCTAGAGGCACTAGTAAATATAGAGGCAAGCTACCTTTAAAATGTTTTGCATGCAACAAGATTGGTCATATAGCAACTAATTGCCCTAATGGTGAAAATGAATACAAGAGAGACAAATTTAAGAATTATAAGGGTAAAGGCAAGAGAGATTGTCTTGTAGCTATTGATAGTGGTATTATTGATGAAGAATCTGATGATGATGCTAGTGAAGATATTATGTTTGTAGCTATTAAGGAAGAAATATCAGATCAAAAGGCACTAGTATCCAGAATGGATAACTTTGATGATTGGATCATTGATAGTGGTTGTTCACATCACATGACCGGTGATGGGAGAAAATTTGTTTCCTTGAAGGAATTTGATGGCGGTGTTGTCAGATTTGGCAATGACTCACCCTGTATGGTTAAAGGTAAGGGAGTTATTTCTCTTAATGGGAAGAGCAGTGCTGATGATGTCTATTGGGTTGAAGGCCTAAAGCACAATCTTTTAAGTGTGGCACAACTTAATGACAGAGGATACCCACTGGATTTTACAAATGGAATGTGCAAAATCTTTGACAACAAAGGTGAATTGATTGCAACCAAGAAACAAACCAGAGGTAATCTATTTCATCTCAATCCTAAAGTTAGCAACTGTTTGATTGCAAAAATTTTTAATAGATGATAGATGGTTTTCACATAGGAGATTTTGTCATATAAATTTTGATAATATTGTTAAAGTAAGCAAGTCTAAGACAGTAAGAGGTTTGCCTCAACTAGACAAACCAATTAATGCTCTTTGTAAAGAATGTTAGCTAGAAAAGATGTCTTCTTCAACTTTGAAGAGCAAGTCTTTCTCAGCAGAGCACTTGTTAGATTTGGTTCATACAGATCTATGTGGACCAATAAGAACAAGAAGCATTGAAGGTGACATATACTTCATGATCTTCACTGATGATTGTTCAAGGATGATGTGGGTCACATTCTTGAAGGATAAGAATGAAGTTTTTGGTAAATTCAAGGCATTCAGAGCCTTAGCTGAGAAAGAGAGTGGCAAAAAGATAAAATGTCTAAGAATAGATCAAGGCGGTGAATTTACTTCTGTGGAGTTCACTAAGTATTGTGATGATAATGGTATCAAGTGGCAAATTTATGCACCAAGGACACCACAACAGAATGATATAGCAGAGAGAAACAACCGGTCAGTGGTTGAAGCTGCTAGGACTATGTTGATTCAAGGAGGTCTAGAAAAAACATTTTGGAAAGAAGCTGTAAGTATAGTTGTTTACACAATGAACTGAGTTTTGGTGAAAAGAGGTAAGGACAAGACCCCATATGAATACTGGTATGGGAGATCACTTGATGTTAGCTATTTTAAGATATTTGGAAGCAAATGTTTTATTAAAAGAGGTGATTACATAAGCAAGTTTGAAGATAAGAGTGATGAAGGCATATTTCTTGGCAATTCCACCAAGAGTAAGGCCTATAAATGCTTCAAAAATCGGACACAAAAAATTGTTGAGAGTGTTGATGTTTGTGTAGATGAATGTCCTAAAGTTTCAGATGGAACCAGTTCTGAGAAGAAGGATGAATATCCTTGCATTTTTCTTTTGGAACCTGAAACTGTCAAATCAGAAACGGGTAAAGCAAATCCTGATGTACTTGTTCAATCGGAACAAATAAATTTAGAGGAAGATGATAATGAAGAAATTGAACCTAAAGAGAATGATCATGTTATTCCTAGGTATGTGAGACTGAATCACAATCCTAAACAGATAATTGGAGATAAGGATGTCAATGTACTAACTGGAAGGAGAATAAGAGAGAATTCTTGCATGACCTCCACCTTTGAACCTAGAAGTGCTAAGGAGGCATTTGGTGATGGTCATTGGGTAAAAGCTATGGATGAGGAGTTGGATCAAATTGAGAAGAACAACACTTGGACCCTGGTACCCCGACTGGTAAACAAGAATGTTATAGGTACTAAATGGGTGTTCAGAAACAAGTTAAATAAAGATGATGTTTTAGTTCGCAACAAGGCAAGATTAGTATGCAAAGGTTATGCGCAAGAAGAAGGAGAGGATTATGGAGAAACTTTTGCACCAGTAGCAAGACTGGAAGGTGTCAGAATATTGCTTGCATTTGCAGCTCATAAGAAGTTCAAGGTATACTAGATGGATGTTAAGTCCGCATTCTTGAATGGGATACTGGAAGAAGAGGTTTATATAGAGCAACCTGATGGTTATGCATTGACAGAAAAGGAAGACATGGTATGCAAATTTCATAAAGCTTTGTATGGATTAAAGCAGGCACCCAGAGCATGGTATGAATGGCTTCACACTCATCTGATGAAGATAGGCTTTTCTAGAACCAGTGATGGCAACAATATTTATCTCAAGTCTAAAGGAGATGAAATACTGGTCAGTGAAGTATTTGTAGATGACATTATATTTGGAGGTAATGATGACATGAGTAATTGTTTTGCAGATGAAATGAAGAATAAATTTGAGATGTCATTAGTAGGGGAAATAAAAAAATTCAGAGGCTTACAGATCCAACAAATGAAGAATGGTATTTTCATTACTCAATCCAAGTATGTGAAAGAGGTTTTGAAGACTTTTAGTATGAGTGACTGTAAACTAGTTGGAACCCCAATGGTTATAGGTTGTAAATTGTCCAAGGAAGATGCATCTAAGTCTGTAGATGAAAAAGAATATAGGTCACTGATTGGCAAATTACACTATGTTGTTAACAGTCGACCGGATATTGCCCTGTAGTTGGTATTGTTGCCAGATTTCAGAAGAATCCAAAGGAGGCACATCTGATGGAAAACAAAAGAATTTTTAGATATCTGAAAGGTACTGTTGACTATGGGTTATGGTGTCCATATGGTGGAAATTTTGATTTGAAAGAATACACAGATGCTGATTGGGCATGAAATATTGATGATTGGAAGAGTACTATTGATGGAGCATTCTTTCTAGGAGGAAAGCTAGTTTCATGGAGTAGTAAAAAGAAGAGTTCTACTTCACAATCTACTACTGAAGCTGAGTATGTAGCAACTTATATGAATTTCATACAAGCTATGTGGATGAGGCACATTTTGGAAGGTTTGAAGATGGAAATATCAGAACCAATAAAGATTTTGTGTGATAGTACAAGTGCAATAAACATTTCTATCCTGTTTTGCACAGAAGGAATAAGCACATTGAATTGAAATATCACTTCTTGAGGGAAAAATTTCAAAGTAAAGATGTTATCTTGGAGTATGTTTCTACCAAGGAGCAGCTTGCAGATATCTTTACCAAACCTCTACCTAAGACCACTTTCGAGTATCTTAGAAGTCAATTGGGGGTTGTCCCTCTTCATGAAGTTAGTTGAGCATGATGTTGATTACATCAGTCCCTGAACCACTTGCAGAATTTTACATGGATTGATGAAGAAGTGGATGTATTCCATAGGGGAGCATCAAGTTGCAGAATGACGTTGATACACAGTGAGAGCAGAATTACATTTTATTTTTACTTTCACTTTGGCATTGTTGTCAAAGGGGAAGAAGAATTATGTGATTAAGGAGAAGAATTATGTGTCTGATTAGGTGAACCAACAATAGGCTGAAGACAGACAACAATAAGGTAAATACTTGGTAATGTAAACCAAGATTCTTATTCACCAATCTCAACAACAATCAGAGGCGTTGAAATTTGTATTGCCATCAATGCCAAAGGGGGAGATTGTTGGCATTTTGAGTTTGTTGGCATTTTGCAAAGAGATTGCATTAATGATATGTTGTCATTGATGTCAATTGAACCGGTAATGGTATTCATGTTATTGGTGATATTGTTGTTTTTGATATTGGCTAGTAACTGGTAAGAAAAGCTTTGTGGAAGATGTTGTAAACCGGTATGTAAATTTTGTGAGTTGAACCAATGAACCAGTGTAAAGGGTTAAAACCTTTCTATGCAATGTAACCGGCGAACCCTATCAACTGTTAAACCCTAACTAATCAAGTTTGTTGGTTTATTATCTGATAAGCGGTAATGATGGAGACACATGTGATCATTGTATGAGGATAAGTTCAAATTGTTTTGGTGCATTTGTTTATTGTCTAGGGAAGGAGCAAAGTGGATTGCAGCTAATGCACAACACGTGATGAGTTACAAAGTCTGATGAAGCGGTGATCATAGAGCGGTTGGAATTTTCTTGAAGAATGTGAAGAGATTGTCATGATTTCTAACGGTCAAGATTGTACCAACTTGTTTGTAATCTCGATGATGAGAATTATGTTTTTGTTGTGTTACTGACCTAATTGATTTGTATTTTAGGTCAATGAAGTTTTTTGTAAAGGTTGTTGGAAAGATTGATAGAAACTTGTTGAGTGTGTAGTTGCCTAACCAATGAATGGATCTGCACTTTGAGTGAAGGCAAATTGAAGCTTAGAAGGATCTGATCAAGCAAATGTAGTGCTACTAAGACAGATCAAGAAAACCTGTTGTTTTCTAACAATTACAACAGAAGTGAAATCCCTTAACCGGGTAAGCTCTAACAAGCTTGGTTACTCATTAAATCCTCTAACAAGGTGGTCCATTAGCTTGGATTCTTAAATCCTCCAGTGAGGTTACTCCTAACAGGGTATTGTGGTTTTCATCAAGGCATATTTGTAAATCCCTTAACCGGGTGATTCCTAATCAAAATTAGTTCTTAACAGGACTTATTGTAAAGCTTTAACAAGCTTGGCTCCTAACAGGACGAACTTCAGAAGAGTTTAGATAGCTATCCTTGTGAGTCTCATCTCACCGTGGTTTTTACCTATTTGGGTTTTCCATATATAAACATTTGTGTCACGTGGTGAATGCTTTTGTGGTTATGATCTTATTTGTTGATTTGATTAACTTCTGATAAGGCATGATAAGTAGAAGCATTGAGAGATGAATATGTTGAGTTATGATTAAGCATTGTTGATGTTTACAAGATTGAAGTTGTTTACTGTTAAGTTGTCATAACAATTAAACCAGTTGATGTCAAGTATTCTTATGAATATTGATCTTGACTGAGACATGTTTACTTTGTGTGATTGAATTTGAGTTTGGGAACTTTGTATCAGTTTTTCAATATACTGATTCACCCCCCCTACCTTCTCAGTATTCTACTGGATACTTATTCTTTCATCATACCATCATACTAAAGTCCTTGGTTACAACCAACCTCCTAGTCAAGTTAATCATTCCATTCCTTTGACTACCCCTATGGCTAGTGTTCCCACTTTTACATCAAACATCATGGCTACCTCTACACAAAATTTCATACCTACAAATGTTAATCAAGCGACCAACTCCTCTAATCATAATTCCTTCATTCCTCATCCTATGAGTCTTCCATTTGTTACCCAATCTTCTCCAATACCTACCTATCATAGTGTTCCACCTCCTTATTCTCAACCTTCGCTTTCATATAACTCTGCTATGCTCAAATTCATCATTGCCAAATAGGAAATAAGGAAAATCACGAATCTCTTAACTATCTAAGCAATTCAAACACAAACCAATGAAATGGATGCAAAATAGACTAAAATTAAACAATTTAAAATTCCCTATTGTGCATCATGGCTTCCATTGTTCTTCTCCTCTTTGTGGTATGGTGGCTCTCAGATATTGTGTTGGCAACCTGCAAATGACACAAAGATTCAAAGTTCGTGATTATTGAAAATGGAGATTGGATGCCCAATTTATAGATAATTGGAGAGGATTGATTGAAAGGTGGAACATATTGATCAAGAGGTGGAACTCAAGTGAGCTCACATGTTGATTGATAGTTGAACTGCTGATTTGGAGGTGAAACATAATAGATTGAATAGATTATAAGAGTTAACTGATTGAGAAAAAGCTAACTGAAGGAAGAAAAAGAATGATTGGAGGATAATTAATTGATGACAAAGCTAACTAGAAGATGAAAATAGAGATTGGAGAGATAAATGATTTAATTAATTGATTGATTGAATTAATTAATTTAGCATGTACTTGCAATTTGACTTAGATTTTCAATTTAATCTTTGCATGAGATTTATTCAAATAATCAAATTTATTTTAAATTCAATTTAGCATTTGAATATATTTAGAACTTGACTTTGATTTTCAATTTGATTTTTGAAATCATGCACATGTGATTGAATTTAGAAGAAATTAGAAGAATTTGAAATTAAGTGGAATTAGAATTTGGGGATTTGGAAAATGGAATTAGAAGAATTAATTAGCTAATTAAATAATTTAAAGAAACTATTTAATTATTTTAGAAATGGAATTTAATTAAATAATAAAGATTATTTAATTTAAAGGATTAAATCACAATTAATTAAATAATAAATATTTAATTAATATTTAGAAAAGGGTTAATGATTAATTGATTAGAGATAGAAATTGAAAATAGAATTTATTTAAATAATAAAGATTATTTAAATTGGGGAATTAATCAGAATTAATTAAATAATAAATATTTAATTAATATTAGAAAATGGTTAAAATGATTAAATATTGAGAAAATAAGAAATAGAATAATTATTAAGATGATGAGGAAATATGAAATTAGAAGAATAAGATTAATTAACTTAATTAAATAATTATAAAATTATTTAACTAATTAGATGAATAATTAGTACATGATCAATGAGACATTTTTAGGTGTCTACATTTGCCCCTCTTTGAGACAATGTCAGAATGATTTTGTTTCAAAGAAAACGATTTTTTTTTGCCCTAGTATGCCCCAGCGACGCTTAGGGTATAATGCCCCCTCGAGAGATTGTTTGTGCATTAAAGACATGAATGATCTCTCGAAAAAAAGAAGAATGTGAGATGAAAGATAGAAGAATGGTTAGTTGATTAGAGATAGAGATAGGTGACGTGAAAATGATATTGAGATAGAATATGAGAGAGTGAACCTTAGAATGAAATAGAACAATGTTAGATGATAGAAAATGATTTAGAAAGAGATGATGAGAAAAGAATCAACAAACTAGCAATAAGCAAATGAGATGAAATTAGAATGAAATTGAATCATGAACCTGTGTCATTATTTATTACGCAATATATATTCATCACTGAGCCTTATTATGGAACAATGGAGCTTAGCACATCACGGTATAAGGAACCAAAATGTAAAGATATCTCATTGAAGAAACAAACACGTAGCAGACAAGGAGTGAACCCCTCCATTCTGGGAAATACACTAGGGGTCGAGGTATGTGTGGCATTCAATAGCTGAATGCTCCTATCACAGACACCCACTAGAGCAATTTCCCTAGAACTTCATCGGTTCACACCACAAACAACAAACAAAGAAAAAGATAATGCCCATCATGACTCCTCTAGTCACTTGTGGACATCCTTGAGTAGCATAGGAACATAATCTGTCGCCAAATGATAAAAGATAAAGACTGAACCAGACAAAATTCAGCAGCTATACTGACCTTGTGCCTTCATTTTCAGTTGCTTGACGTGATGGTTGATAATGTCTGATCTCAGAAAGTTGTGGGACCCCATTTAAGACAGACCTGTCTGATTTCGAGTGTATCCTCTTCTGTTTAAGACAAGATAATGATCACTTGATATGAATGTGATACGATTGATAAGACAATTTGATTAGTTAATTGCAGATGTTTGACTGGATAGTCATATTTTTTGTTAACTTCGTGCGAAGCGTTTGCTGGATATCTGCTAGGGTATTTGTTTCTTGCGAGACATTTTATTGCAAGTTTTCTGATTGATTGATTTTTTGATTTTTTAGTTCTTTTCCAAGAAATTTTTCGATGTTTTTTGGATTATGTGGATCGATATTTGAATGTTTTTGATTGATTTTTCATGACATTATGCAGATGTTTTTTATTTTTTTGAAGGATTTTTCAATGTTTTTAGGATTATGTTTTTCACTGTTTTTGGATTTTAAGTTTTTCAGGACTTTTTCCGAATGTTTTTGATATTTTTGAAGCATGACTTGCCAATAATTGATAAAGATAAGACTAACTTGGACAAAATCCAGTAGTCATATTGATCTATGTCGTTGTTTTGATTTGTGTGATCATTGATAGGAATGTCTGGTTTGAGAGAGTGAATACCCCATGCAAGACCGATTTGTCTGGTTTTGAGTATACCCTTCCTTGTATAAGACATGTTGATGTTTGATAAAGTTTGATCGATAGATTGATTAACAAGACATGTGATCAGTTTGATTGTAGACTTTGAGAGTTTGTCTGTTATTGATTTGATTTGATGGATGGTCTATGGTTTCTTTGCTTTGATTTTTTAGTTTTTGATTTTTCGATTTTAAGGTTTTTTTAAGGACATTTTATGACTTTTAATATTTTGTGTTTTCCCAATGTTTTTGGTATTTTTTCAGGACTTTACTTGATTTTTAAGATTTTTTCAGTTATGCCCCCAGTGTGCAGACCTGTATGACATGATGATCTGCCAAAAATGCATGTGGAGATAATGAATTTTTGATATGACTTATGTTAATGAAATATGCATGATGAAGATGCATTTCCTATTCGAACAAGGATAACTGTTTTTTGTTTAGCATTTTGTAATACACCCATTGAATTGGAGATACAAAACATTTAGTAGATAAGCGGTAAATTCATCTTTAAGGTCCTTTGGAACATCGGAATTAACACACTTAGTGACTAGGATTTACAAATGGAGACGCGGAAAACTTCCCCATTGGTTCTTGAAATTTTGATCTTGTTTTGCCCATGTGTGTGCAAATGAGTTAATTCCCGCTCTTGTGTTGACTAAAGATCCTTAGCATCCTATATGACTAGCTATGTGGATTATCCTAACTTCAAAAGCATCCCAAATAGAGCCTCGCTGCCAGCAAGCTTTTAGAGCTCCGACGAGGTTATAGATTGTAATTTCTCAAGTATTGCTCCATTGCCAACATGTGTACATAGCCCTGATGGAGTTACTTGCATGTTCCCATAGTCAAGATTTTTGTCGCACTTTGTATGCATGATATTTTAGTTATATATCATTGCTCTTTTGCCTTGAGATGAATATTTGGCATAGCACTTTTTTCCCTTTTTTTAATTTTTATTTTCTTGCCTTGACTTGTAAGTAATGAAACCTACTTGGGTGTGACAATTACAGTGGCGTTGAAGTGGAATTTTAGATTTTTCACTAGTCATATGATCACCTAGGTGTCTAGAATGAATTAGAGATTTTCTTAATATGTTTAAGATATAGAAATTGATAGATTTTGGGTTAAGAAGTCTCAAATAGTGAAATCACTACCCAACCATAATTAAAGCGTCATCACAGGGTAATGTTGAAAATGAATGACCTTAGGACCTCAAAGACTTCATGTCCAAATATCTAAGAAAGGAGATGACCCTTGCTTCTCTTAAATGGAAACAAATGACCAACTTAGACAGTTGCCTTGTTTTATTGATGCCGCTATATGAAAATGCAGAAACTTTGTGAATGTGATTTCTGAATACGATGGTGCTTGGAAAGAAACTATATGCGTTGCAGTGCTTTGAATAAAATGGTATGCAATGCGAAAAGTAAAACCTAAAATAACCCAACCCTTAGGTATAATATCGTTTAAGGTGCATGCTGTTCATAGGATCGAGGAGTTTTGTGTAGGTAGTTCATTGGTCTTTGTTTGAAGAGTTGGATAAAGACATCTTTTCCAATAGGATATAAGGACTCGGCTGGGTGTATTCTATGTATAGTTTTTGCTATAGCCTCCTTATTTTCAAACCAATCCAGTTGTGGTAGATCTTCTTGCCCCTAGTCTTTCAAGTCTGGGTGTATGAGACAAATTGATTTTGGTTTCGAAGTTGTGACATGAGAAGGTGCTATGCCTATTTTTATTGATGCACTTGAAGAGTATGATGAAGCCAACCAGGTGTCGATCTCATTAGCTTGTTTTATGCTTGCGCATGAAGAAGATGATGAAACAATTTGGGTGTTGCTTTCATTAGCTAGTACCATGCTTGTTTCTGTCACCACATTGACATGTGATAATGGCTCACATACAATTGTTGACAAGTTGCTATGTGCAGTATGATCTGGATTGTTGATTTCATTGATAAGGTGTTCATGAACAACTTGTGTAGAAGGATTGGGATCATTAGGAGAAATGGTAAATTCTTTTGAGAGGGAATCTTGTGAGGAACCTAGAGGATTATGACATGGAGATGAAGGAATGGAGGGATCTTGATCATGATTTGGAGAAATAATGGGATCTTTTTTAGGACATGAAGGTAAAGGTATGCTTTGATCCAGACTTGGAATAGGATCATTGGAGTTTTTTTTTGCTCTTGATTTTGAATCGGATCATTGGATTTTGCACTTTGCTCATTATTTTGAATTGGATCATTATGAATGGAAAGGATATCATGATCTTTCTTAGGCACTGGATGTTAAGTGGGACTTGGAAAGACACTTTTCTCTTGAGATGGAAGGGGATCATTGTGAATGGAATATAGAAGGATGAGAGGATCATCCTAAGATTCTTGGTCAGTGGGATCTTGATAAAAAATTGGGTAGGATGGAAGTGGTTGTTCTTGATCTTTATTTGTTTCAGGGTTCATTTCTTCTGATTTTGGATCATCCTCTTGACAAGAGGAAGGAGTTTGGAAATGCATTGGAGATTGTTGGAATGTAACACATTGACCTGATGAGAAAGGATTTTAAAAGAGATCCTTTGAATCATGACTTCAATTAGATTGGATTTGAATGATGGATAGCCCTTAGGAGGTTGTGCTATTAGATGGAGATGGCATGGATTGGTCTTGTGTGAGTTCAGGGGATGATGAAATGGTGGATAAATATGGTTGATTTGAGCTTTGGTTGAAAGGGATTTGATTTTGGTTGAAAGGAGTATGATTTGGACTTTGGTTGAATGGGGTTTGATTTTGGTTGAAAGGGGTTTGATTGTTGGGTTGATATGAATTTTGTTTTGGACTTTGGTTGAATGGGGTTTGATTTTGGTTAAAAGGGGTTTGATTGTTGGGTTGATATGATTGGTATGACTGATATAGTGGGTTGAAAGAAAAAGAAGGTTTACATGACTCTAATGTTGGTTGAACTGAGGTAGGAACGATTTTGTTGAAGAATGAAGTTTGGCATGTTTGAATGGTCTCACCAGAAGAAGAAGGTTGGTTATACTGATTCCCTCATGGTCATCACTTCTCTCATCATGTTTTTAAACCAGCCCCTATGGTTGTTAGGACTAGTCATGTCTATCAATTGTTGTTGCAAAGTATTGATTTGTTGAGCCAAGGTTTCTATGGATGGCGATGGAATAGGAATGGAAGGGATGAATTCTACACCTTCCCTATGAAATGTATAATGCCAATCCATGATGTTTTCTTGATTGGACCTAGAATCACAACATGTAAGATATTTTCTCCATTTCTCTAAATGTGACAATGTTTGATTGAACTTGACCAGCTTGTTTGAGTTGAGGTTGAGTTTGATCGATCCTCTGATTGTGTTTTGGACATTTGGGGTATGACTTTCTAGGATGATTATGCAATTGATGATGAACTAAGACAGACGTATATGAGGTCTAGAGAAGGATGTATATGAGGATGATAATGAGGACGTAAATAGAGATTATGCAACTTTTAAGGATTATAATAAGGATGCAAATGAGGACTATGCAAGGACTATGGATAGTAATAAGGGTACAAAAGAGGACTATGCAAGGACTATGGACGATAATAAGGACATAAATGAGGACTATGCAAGGACTGCCTAATGTCACAAGTGTGTAAAATTTTGAGTTTCGACGTTCCAAAAATGGACTTTATTTTTAGTAATTCCGTGTGTAGGACAAGTTTTGTGGTTTTCCAAGTCTGAGAACAATTGTTTGAAGGTAGGTATAGCTGACTGGACTGTTTTCAAACAAACTCTGAGAATTCAGAGATATGCAGGGTAGGGCTTGAAATAGCCCAAACAACCGACTCAATACTGGTCTGATACAACGATACATAAAAAAGAACAGAATACAATCTTAGGGTGGAAAGTGGACACCATTCAATGAGGCCCCTGCAGCAAAATACCGAAAAAGGATGGACAGATAGAGAGTCTGGCAGCACTGGCTCCACTCCACGACACACACTTTTCGGGCACACACTTCTCAGACACACACTTCTCAGGCACACACTTCTCGGGCATGAATCCTAATTTTTAAATTTAAATTAACCTTGTGGGTTGCCCAATTTTGGATTAATCATTTCAATTTCAACCTTAGATCTAATTTTAAATTTAAATTTTAAAATTAAGAGGTTATTTTCACAAAGCCCTAATTTTAAATCTAAATTTCTATTGGGTAATTTTAAATATAAATTTCCTAGGGGGTTGCATAATTTTTCACAATTATTCTTTATCTTTTAAATCAATTTGCTTATTTAATTGAATAATCATTTTTCTAAAATTTTACATTATTCAATTGTTTTGCAAATTTCAAATTTCAAATCTCAAATTAAAATTTCAAATTTCAAGTTTCAAATTTCAAAATTCAAATTTCCAATTTCCCACTCTTAGTGCATGAGTTTTACTACTATTAGTCCAACCTATAATATCCCTGTGAGAAGAAGTTGTGGAATTAATGCTTCCCAAGGTTTAATTACTAAGGATATGGAGCCTAATTTGGATAACTTGTTCCATGAGGATATTGGTGGTTCTTCTAATCCTACAAATGTCCCCGTTTATCCTCATCCTTTACATAATTCTCATGATATGGATGAATCACTAACTAGGGTTTCCATTGACCAATTGCAGAAGATTGATAATCAATTTAAAAATATTTAATAGATGAGTCAACAATACCCGAAAAGTGAAGCCCTCCAATTGATTGAAGGATTAATAAGAATGGTTCAAAGTGATAAACTTGATATTGATGCGTTGCATGGTATTGCTCATATTGTTGATACTAATATTATGCCTATGAAAAGTTATACTGAATTCCTTGGTTACAACCAACCTCCTAGTCAAGATAATCATTCCATTCCTTTGACTACCCCTATGGCTAGTGTTCCCACTTTTACATCAAACATCATGGCTACCTCTACACAAAATGTCATACCTACAAATGTTATGATAACTCAATGATGAATGAATAGTACCAAACCGGTACTGAGAGGGGGAGGTGAATCAATACAAACAAAATATAGACCTAAACTGGTTCAGCAACAATCACTCCAAATGACTAGCAAACAGTGACACCAGTTTGAAACAGAGTGCAACCGGTAAAACTCAGAACAACTAAAACAATCATAAACCAGTTACTCACTGAGCTTTCCACTCAACTCAGAACTACACTACCATTTCACCCTTATGTATGAACATGTAATCTATCAGCATATCTTCACAAAAACTAGTTCAACATGTTTTATTGATAGGCATAAAACACAGAACCATCATATGCTTAACAGGTAATAAGAAAGCATCACAAGATAAAAGCATCACACATGACACGCATTTTTCACGTGGAAACCCAACTGGGAAAAACCACGGTGGGGATGAATACCCACAAGCTTGTTGTTGAACTCTTTGGAAGTCCGTTCTGTTAGAAGCCTTGTCCGGTTAAAGACATTACAAAAGGTTCTACTAGGAACCGATCCTGTTAGAGATCACCCGGTTAAGGGATGGATACAATACCCGATAAAGGGTTAAAACCTGTTAAGGGTACCTTGATAGAGGATTTCAAGAACTCAATAGCTAAAGGATTTCAAGAGCTCTCTAGCTTTCCAGATCTCAATAAATTTGAGTTACCTTGTTAAGGGATTTACAACAAGCCGGTTAAGGCTACCCTGTTAGGGGATTTTCCAACTGTTGAGGTGGTTAGAGATCAACAGGTATTACAATGATCTGGTAACAACACTCAATGCCAATGCAGATCCGCTTAAGCTCCTCTTCACCTTCTGCACTTACACTCTACAGGTATCACTTCTCTCCTCTGGTCTAGCAAGGATCTCGTATCCCTTCTCTTGGATACTCACACACAACTTTTGCCAACAACCTCTGAAAGAATCACAACATCGACCTTATAGGACAACAGACAGGTTGGTAGCGTAAACCCTAAACCCTAGACCTGTTAGGTTAAGGAATTCAAACAGTTCAATCTTGATCATTGATCATACTGTACTAAATGTAGCAGATCTTGAATAAATCTCAAGACATTCTCCATCGTTCATTATCCACTGATTTCATGGCGGTAGATAATCCATCACGCGTTTTCACCATTTACAAACTTCACACATTCCTGAGGTAGATAGGGATAGTCTTCTTCATGCAAGATCCTTCACGCGCACAAGGCTGATGGGGCAACACAATCTGTTCTTTGATATACTGCTTATTCATTACACAAAGATCACCGGTTGAGCCATACAGGCTTGAAACACTTCAACCGGAAACCTTTAAGTTGAGACTACCAACCGGTAGTCATACAATGCTTCCATGTGTCGGTTCCCATAACCATATGCCGGTTCATCTTGAACAAGCACACCACTTCACTTTGGCACAAATGCCAGTTCACAGTATTATACCGGTTCTCACATATGCCAGTTCATACCTCTTCAACATATTGACATCAATGACAAAATACAATGTCATTATGTCCACATACCGGTTCACATAATGCCAACAATCTCCCCCTTTGGCATTGATGGCAATATACAAAGATATCTCTCCGCTTCACATTTTCTCCCCCAATTTCTGCAGATATCTTCTCCGCTTGATATCTTCTCCCCCTTTGACAACAATGCCAAAATGGAGGCACAAGCTTCTTGGTTCAATTATGTTGCTCCCCCTGAGGAGTAGCATCCTTCAACACATCAATCCTGAAGAAAGATTTGACTAAGCAATACATGACTGATGTGGAGAATATACCTTTAGTTCACCTCTTGAAGGGGCAATACCCCTAATTCACCTCTTAAGTGTGTAAATGTAGTCTTTGGAAGAGGCTTGGTGAATATGTCTGCTAACTGCTCCTTACTGGACACATGCTCCTGTGCAATCTCTTTGTTCGGAACCTTTTCCCTTAAGAAATGATACTTAAGCTCAAAGTGCTTGGTTCTAGAATGTAAAACCGGATTCTTTGAAATATTGATAGCACTTGTGTTATCACAAAATATACTTACCAATTCAGGTACAGGGATTTTGAAGCCTTTCTGTACATGCTTCATCCAAATTGTCTGAGTGCAGTTCATGAAAGCTGCAACATACTCTGCTTTCGCTGTAGACTGCGAGATACAACTCTGCTTTTTACTCATCCATGAGACCAGTCTACCACCAAGGAAGAATGTACTACCGGTTGTGCTCTTCCGGTCATCTACATTACCAACCCAATCAACATCTGTGAACACTTTCAAGTTGAAGTCCTTGCTAGATGGATACCACAATCCATAGTCAACAGTTCCCTTCAGATACCTAAGAATCCGCTTGACTGCAACCAAGTGGGATTCTCTTGGACTTTTCTGGAACCTTGCAGTAATGCCAACTGCATGTGCAATATCTAGTCTACTATGTATTACATAATGCAACTTACCACTCATTGATCGATATTCCTTCTCATCAACCAATGCAGAGTCATCCTCTTTGGATGGTTTACAACCGGTCACCATTGGTGTACCAACAGGTTTGCTATCTTCCATGCCAAAGGTCTTCAACACCTCTTTGACATATTTGGACTGAGTGATAAAGATTCCATCCTTCATCTGTTGAATCTGTAGTCCAATGAAGAACTTAATCTCCCCTATGAGTGACATCTCAAACTCTTCTTTCATCTCATCAACAAACTCATGACTCATCTTGTAATCACCACCAAAGATAATGTCATCAACAAATACCTCACAGATCAGGATCTGATCTCCTTCAAACTTCAAGTAGATATTGCTATCTTCACTTGTTCTCTCAAATCCAATCTTCATAAGATGGGAATGTAGGCGCTCATACCATGCCCTAGGTGCTTTCTTTAGACCATATAAGGCTTTATGTAGCCTACATACCATGTCATTGTCTTTAGATAGGGCAAACCCATCTGGTTGCTCAATATACACCTCCTCTTCAAGTACACCATTTAGGAATGTAGATTTTACATCCATTTGATATACTTTGAAGCCTTTAAAAGCTGCATATGCAAGAAGCATACGAACTCCTTCCAATCTGGCTACAGGAGCAAAGGTTTCTCCATAGTCTTCTCCTTCTTCTTGAGCATATCCTTTGCACACCAATCTGGCTTTATTCCTAATCACTGTGCCATCCTCATTCAACTTGTTTCTGAACACTCATTTGGTGCCAATGACATTTTTATGCTCTGGTCTGGGTACCAAGGACCATGTACCATTTTTCTCTATCTGGTCAAGTTCCTCTTCCATTGCCTTGATCCAGTCGTCATCTTTATGAGCCTCTTTGAATGATTTAGGCTCAAATTCAGAGATCATACATGAGTTTTCTTTGATCTTTCTTCTTGTAAGGATTCATACATCCTTATCTCCTATGATCTGCTAAGGATCATGATTCAACTTGACATACCGAGGAATGGTCTTGACTGGTTCTTCTTGCTTTTCCTCTTCATCCTCATCTTCATCAGTATCAGCATTCACCGATTCAGGAACACTGTTACTAGTACTTGGTTGACTAACAAATGGTTTCCAAAAGGTTGCAACCGGTTCATTTACAATTTGCTCACTGCCAATTTCCTCAGTTTTCTCAGAGGATTCATCAACTCTTACATTGGTACTTTCCATAATTCTCTGAGTCCTATTGTTGTAACACTTGAGAGCTTTACTCATGGTGGAATATCTTAGGAATATTCCCTCATCGCATTTAGCTTCAAATTTGCCCTGATGTTCACTCTTCTTGATGTAACATTTGCTACCAAATACCCTAAAGTAGCTAACCACAGGTGTCTTACCGGTCCAATACTCATAAGGAGTTTTGTCCTTACCTTTCTTGATGAGTACTCGGTTCATTGTGTAGACTGCAGTGCTCACCGCTTCTCTCCAAAAGGTGTGAGCTACCTTTCCTTGAATCAACATGGTTCTAGTTGCTTCAACCACAATCCGGTTATTCCTCTCTGCTAGGCCATTCTACTGTGGAGTCCGGGGGGCAGACAGTTGCCTCTTGATGCCAAATTCTTCACAATACTTTTTGAATTCACCGGAAGTGAATTCCCCTCCTTGATCAATTCTGAGACACTTGATCCTTTTACCGCTTTCCTTCTCCACTAATGCTCTGAAAGCTTCGAACTTCACAAAGGCTTCAGACTTGTCTTTCAAGAATGTGACCCACATCATTCTTGAGTAGTCATCTATGAGAATCATGAAGTACCTATCACCCTGCACACTTCTAGTTTTCATAGGACTACACAAATCAGTATGCACAAGATCAAGCAAGTTGTCAGCAGTGAAAGATTTACCTTTAAAGGTTGAGGAAGACATTTTCCCCAATTGACACTCTCTGCACAAGGTATTATCCGGTTTTCTTAGCACCGGCAACCCTCTAACTGCCTTGATCTTACTAGCCTTCACAATGTTATCAAAGTTTACATGGCAGAGTCTCCTATGCCATATCCAGCTATCATCAAACTTAGCCATAAGACATGTACTTATATTTGCATTCAGATGAAATAGGTTACCTTTGGTCTGCATGTCAGTGACCACCAATTCACCATCTTTTCCTTTGATTCTGAAAACTCCATTCTTGAATTCAAGAGTGAGGCCACTGTCATTCAGCTGGGTAACACTCAGAAGGTTGTGTCTGAGACCATCAACCTAGTACACATTGTCAGTACTACTCTTTCTATTTAGAGAGATGGACCCTCTGCCTTTGACCATGCATTGTGCATCATTGCTAAAGCAAACCACACCTCCATCATACTCCTCCAAGGATAGAAAATTGCTCCAATCACCAGTCATATGGTGAGAACAACCACTGTCAATGATCCACTCATTGGAATTATCAAACCGAGAGACAAGAGCCTTCTTGTCTGACACATCTTCTTTGATAGCAACAAACATAATATCTTCATTTTCTTCATCCTCTGATTCTTCATCTTTGACACCTTCATCAACTGCCACAAAATAGTTTCTCCGGTTTCCTCCTTTGAATTTCCTGAACCTTTTTGGTTTGTCCTTGTTATCACCATTAGGACAGTTTATAGCAATATGTCCTATCCAGTTACAAGAAAAGCATTTCAAAGGTAGCTTACCTTTGTATTTACCGGTTCCTTTAGGAAGCTTCCTGGCAAGGAGAGCTTCAAATTCCATCAGAATCTCCTCATCATCCATTTCTCTGCTCTATCTAGGTTCACCACTAGTGCTAGCTTCTTTTCCTTTTCTAGATGGTATAGCAGAGGCTTTAAAAGTTGATTTAGCCTTTTGAACACTGGCATCAAAACTATTTAGCTCATAGGCTGTCAACTTGGCTATGATGGAGTCCAAGGATACCTTAGTCTTGTCTATTGATCTCAGCTCCTGAATAGCAGCAACCCTTATTGCATAGAACGACAATAGGGATCTCACGACTTTGCTTACCACAGTGGAATCTTCTATTTTACCACTTGCACTCTTGATTTCTCCAACAACTATTTTGATTCTTATTCCATACTGCTGAATGGTCTCACCTTCAACCATCCGCATATCTTCAAACTTTCCTCTCAGGCTTTCTTCCTTAGGCTGTTTTACATGTTCATCACCACCATAGATATTTTTAAGAGCATCACATACCTCTTTGGGATTTACCTTGTCTTGAACATCAATAAACTCAATGTCAGATAGACTACTAATAAGGGCTTCCATGACTTGCCCATTTTCTTGTATCTCTCTCTTTTGGCCATCGGTGAGAGTACCAGTAGGGAAAAAATAGACATTCTCAACATAACTCCAGTGTTGAGCACCCATGCTTTTGATGAATATCGTCATCCTATCTTTACATATACCAAAATTTTCCCTGTGAAACTTTGGACCTTCCCTCTTCATCATTTGACTGGGATCTTTACCTCAAGCGGTTAAGCTTACAACACAGAGGACTTGGAGGATGCTCTGATACCAATTGATAACTCAATGATGAATGAATAGTACCAAACCGGTACTAAGAGGGGGGGTGAATCAATACAAACAAAATATAGACCTAAACTGGTTCAGCAGCAATCACTCCAAATGACTGGCAAACAGGGACACCGGTTTGAAATAGAGTGCAACCGGTAAAACTCAGAACAACTAAAACAATCATAAACTGGTTACTCACTGAGCTTTCCACTCAACTCAGAACTACACTACCATTTCACCCTTATGTATGAACAGGTAATCTATCATCATATCTTCACAACAACTAGTTCAACATGTTTTATTGATAGGCATAAAACAAAAAACCATCATATGCTTAACAGGTAATAACAAAGCATCACAAGATAAAAGCATCACACATGACACACATATTTTTCACATGGAAACCCAACTGGGAAAAACCACGGTGGGGATGAATACCCACAAGCTTGTTGTTGAACTGTTTGGAAGTCCGTTCTGTTAGAAGCCTTGTCCGGTTAAAGACATTACAAAAGGTTCTGCTAGGAACCGATCCTGTTAGAGATCACCCGGTTAAGGGATGGCTACAATACCCGGTTAAGGGTTAAACCTTGTTAAGGGTACCTTGTTAGAGGATTTCAAGAACTCAATAGCTAAAGGATTTCCAGAGCTCTCTAGCTTTCCAGATCTCAATAACTTTGAGTTACCCTGTTAAGGGATTTACAGCAAGCCAGTTAAGGCTACCCTGTTAGGGGATTTTCCAACTGTTGAGGTGGTTAGAGATCAACAGGTATTACAATAATTTGGTAACAACACTCAATGCCCATGTAGATCCGCTTAAGCTCCTCTTCACCTTTTGCACTTACACTCTGCAGGTATCACTTCTCTCCTCTGGTTTGGCAAGGATCTTGTATCCCTTCTCTTGGATACTCACACACAGCTTTTGCCAACAACCTCTGAAAGAATCACAACATCGATCTTATAGGAAAATAGACAGGTCCGTAGCATAAACCCTAAATGCTAGACCTGTTAGGTTAAGGAATTCAAATAGTTCAATCCTGGTCATTGATCATACTGTACTAAATGTAGCAGATCTTGAATAAATCTAAAGACATTCTCCATCGTTCATTATCCACCGATTTCATGGTGGCTAATAATCCATCATGCGTTTTCACCGTTTACAAACTTCGCAGATTCCCGAGGTAGATAGGGATAGTCTTCTTCATGCAAGATCCTTCACGCGCGCAAGGCTGCCATGGCAACACGATCTGTTCTTTGATATACTGCTTACTCATTACACAAAGATCACCGGTTGAGCCATACAAGCTTGAAGCACTTCAACCGGAAACCTTGAAGTTAAGACTACCAACTGGTAGTCATACAACGCTTCCATGTGCCGAGTCATCTTGAACAAGCACACCACTTCACTTTGGCACAAATGCCGGTTCATAGTGTTATACCAGTTCATACCTCTTCAACATATTGACATCAATGACAAAATACAATGTCATTATGTCCACATACCGGTTCACATAATGCCAACATGTTAATCAAGGGGCCAACTCCTCTAATCATAAATCCTTCATTCCTCCTCCTATGAGTCTTCCATTTGTTACCCAATCTTCTCCAATACCTACCTATTGTAATACCCTAAAAATGGTCATCTAAACCATGAGCCCCTAATGTCGACAACATCACCAAGGTCCTAACCAAAGGCAATTAAATCAATCTTGAGCACATTAATTAATTCTTTAATCATCAAATGTCACATGGCAAATCAATAACTCAATATTAATTAAATATTTATTTAATTAATTGATCATTCCAAGTAAATCATTTTTAAACAATTATCCTATTTATTTTATTGAATATCCTAGCATATTTAATTAAATAAATCAATTTGTCATTAAATCATCAAAAAATGAATTAATTAACAAAAAGGAATTAAAAATTGAGAAAAGAAATCAATTAGAGATAATCTTGAAAAACAAATTAAAAATTGATAAATAATCTCAAAGAAAGCAATTAAAACAATTAAATATTAAAATTGAATGAAATAGAGAATAAATCAGTTTTTTCTTGATTTTATCTTAATTTTAGTTCAATTTCCTTTAAAACTGAGAAAAGCATCCAATCACATCAATTCACCTCGATTGTGCTTCCTCTTGGAAAATCTTGACCGCTCATCATCATTTGATCTCATCCGTTGGTTTCTTTATGAATTTTCTATAAATTCAGGCTCTCATCTCTCATTCAAGGATCTTGGAGAATATATTGTTATTATGTTGTTTTTGCTCTAGGTTCATTGAGAATTTGCATTGAGATATTTCATATTAGTTATTTTATATTGCTTAAATCATTTAGCTTAAATATTCATATATTTATTAAATCGTGTTAGATTAATCTTGCATATCTAGCTTAAATATTGCATCCATTTAGCTCATATTCATGCTCATATAGATTTAAAAATCCTTCGTTTAGGTGTTGTCTAGTCACTGGATAGCTTAGCATTCTGAGAGCAATCTAAACTCACATCTACTAGAAGGCAATGGGTCGCTTTGTAATGGTTTACTATTCATTGATTATTGATTTACTAACCATCCATCTAATGACTTAATTGAAGTGTTGTGTATTCCAGATACAGATACAGGTCCACTTTTCACACACATTTTTGGCACCCACCATGGGGCTCGAACCCACAACTACAAGATTCCTAATGTTTCTTGAACAAATTTAATGTTTGGTTTTTATAACTAATAAACATGTGTTAAATTTGCAAATAAAAATCGTTCTTTTTGCTTGTTCTTCCATGACAGTCAAAAATGGTCTCTATTTGGAGGGCCTAACTTTTTATTTAACCATTGGATCTAAACTAATTTTTGATATGTTGGTGAAAACCAAGTTTTCTATATTTTCACTGAAGAGATTTTCCTAAAGATTTCAGGTTTGAAAGTTATGAATGGCAAAGTGCAGTACTATCATTTTACTTATTCTTCTGTGATAATAAAAAATGGTCTCTATTCAAAGGGCATAACTTTTTATTGAACCGTTGGATCTAAACAAAATTTTATATCTTATGTCGAACCAAGTTTTCTAGATTTCCACTGAAGTGATTTGCCAAATTATTTTTGGTTGGAAAGTTATAAACGATAGAGTGAAGTACTATCAAAACTGTCATAATAGTCATAAAAATGGAAATTCTTGTTAGATTAGTTTAATTTACAGTTTGTATGCTAGAATTTTCTTTTGATGATTTTTTTAATGTTATTTTGGCAACTAATTTTGGGATTTTAATGTTTGCAGGTTCGCTTGCCAATTATTATAAACTCGAACCACTGATATCTTTGTTTTGTAGGTTGCCTCCAAAGATACAAACCAAAATTATGTCTTCTTAATCTTTTTAGGAACACTTAAATTTGTATAAGGGAAAGAACATTGTTTTACGTGTTTTTAGGAAAAATCTAGAGTAGGAGAGTATGCTCTTGTCCATTTGGACAATCAGAAATCCAGACCTTGAGGTTTTTTCTATTAGAGTTTGAGATCTGTGGATACCTTTAGAGGGCCTGCCTCCCGAGAAGACCCTAAGGCTCGGTGAGAGGAACGAGTCAAGTGAGTCCGGCCAAAGCCAGGAATCCAACTCACTATAATAAAACGCTTTTGGGGTGAAAGTCCCAGGAGACGGAATAATCGGTGGCACTGCTTCATTTATGAGGAGTGTCTCATATTGAGCATCTTGTAGGGCCTTGCGGTCTAAATCACGTTTGCGTGACTACATGGTTTCAACATCCTGCTGGGTTTGTATCTAAATCATGCTTGCGTGATAGTCAGGTGGTCCTTCTCAATGAAACCCTTACTAAAAAATATAAGATAGAGGCTACCCGATTCACCTCCGAAAGGGGGATAATCTTTGTGCAAGAGAGATAGTAACTCTCCCAAGACACTTGGCATATCGTGCCCCCATTAGCATTTGGAGTCGGCTAATAGGACGTTGAGAATCCATTGCGTGAGACTCAACGATCATATTCTAATTAGCTATTGGGTGTGTACCTAAGTCAGCAAGCAAAGATTTTCTTCTCTAAGCCAACTTCTGTAGGGTTAGCGTGTTGTGATTGAATTATTATATATCTTGCGTGCTTTCTGTATTTTCATCCCTGGAACTGAAACTGAAATACTAAAACTGGAGAAAACAAATCAACAACTTAGTGATAAACTATCCGTGTCCAAAACTGGTCTCTGTCAAATATAAAAAACTTAGTCCTTATCAAAAACTGGTCTTTGTCAGTCATTGAAACTCTATCTGTCAGAATCTCATCTTTGTCAAATCCTCTGTCGTACAAATATACATCACAGTCAGTAGATTATCGTCTAGAGTTTTCCCAACTATTGTATGAAATCAGGCAACAACTCGTATGAAAAACTATCTCTCTCATCTGGGAGCTATTAAATTGTCGTCTAGGTCATAAAACTCTATCGTACGAATTCCTGATTTTATCAGTCCCAAATAGTCAAACTTGCCTAAACCAGTCTACAATGAGCATAAAACTGGTTATCATCCTCTTGAGCATAAACAATCTTGATAGTGTACCCCTGTCATTGCGTTGAACGATTTTGTTGATCATCTCTCAGCTAGTTCAAACAACATCTTATCAAACCTAAGTTAACCTAGATAATGTCTTACACATGATAGATCATTCCTGAAACTAGACCAGATCTTAGTTAATTCTCTGAAATCACTATGTTAAATGAACAACTAGCTCCAATTTGATCTTGACTTCTGCAACACATCTAGCTCTCGGTCTCATCGGTTGTAAATGCCTATTCAAACTATAAGCTCTTCTATAAATTCTGACAAAAGTAAGAAGCCCATGACTACCTTGGCCCAACAAATTCAAGATCTCAATAAAGAAATATATGACATTCAAGCCCAACAAAAATATTCAATGACCCCTCTTGAGATGAAAATTCATGATATTAAGAACACAAGACTTCAAGAAATGCTAAAACAATTACAGAAGATGGAACAAGAAGTAATTGACAATCAAAATCAAAATCTCAAACAAGCTCACAAGACACCTTCACCAAGACATAAAGACATTTCCTCCAAATATCCTCTAGATAGACAGTTTACACCTTTGGGGCAATTTATTGAGTCGACTTTGAAAGAGATTCTTGAGCATAATCTTATCATATTTCCTAAAAAGACAACATGGGGATGTGAAATTCTGAGTAAGTATTGTGCATATCATAGACAAAATGAACATAAGACTTCGAAGTGCATGGAATTAAAACATAAGATTCAAGATCTCATTGATAATGGTGTCATTGAAATTGAAGATCCTAATGACTCACCTAAAGAAAAAGAATGAACCACTTCTAAGCATGATCAAAATCATGAGCCTATGTCTAGCAAGGATCCACATGTAGCCTCCATCCCTTCCATGATGTCTTCATCTCCTTCAAACAATGAAACTTCACATGTTTACCTTCAAGGGCTATCTCCTATGGGAATCCAAGTTAATGCCAATATTGATACAAGTTCCTCTAACGATTAAAAATCCCAGATCCTATGCCATCATGCACTCCAATTCCAAATGTACCCACTTGAGAGAGTCCCACTCAAAATGCTTTCCCATCATGCCAAAATATGAAGACCTTCCAAGAATCCCCTACGCCTATGCACAATCCCACCCTTTCCTTAGAAGTGACTCCATTTCAAGAGGATAATCTAAAAAATGAAGAAACAAGTCCTATCATAAATCAAGATCGAGACACCAAAACTCTCCAATCCCATCTAATGATTGAAAAAGATCCTATTTCACTAGATTCCCATGATGATCCCCTTATACCTTTTCTTTTCTTCCGAGATGACTCACTTCTGTCTCAAGAGCAAAGCATCCTTCTAAATCCCATTCCTAATCCACTTCCTAAGCAAGATCATGATGCCTCTTCCACCTTTTCAAATGATCCTATTCAAAATGAAGAGTCAAACACCCTTCCTACTCTATCCAATGGTCCTCTTCCATGTAAAGATCAAAGTATCCCTTCATCTCCTTGTCATAATCCCACCTCAAAATGGACTTGCCTCTAGCATCAAAAGTAAGAAGAAACCCTTTGTTAAAAAGATCTTTCAAAGCATGCATTATCAAAGAAAAGGGTTAGACATTCATGAATAGGGTATATTAGAACCCCCTGCTATAAAAGAAAATCTTGATTATATTGGCTACATTGCTCACTCTCAAGATGTTGGTATCTCTCATAAATCCTACATTTCTCCAGTTAAATCCAAATATATGCTTTCTCCTTTTCCCCTTCCATCCATTCTAGGTCCCTATATCCCTCCATCCCTTATGTAGGATCAACAAAGGCACACATCTTTGAGTACCTTCCATCCATCTAAAAGACCTCCATATCATTCCTATCTACCCATGCATCTCCCTCCAAGCAATTTGGATGCCAAGCATAAAAGTCATAAATCACATAATCCACATGTATTCAAGGATCAACATGTCCCATCTAATTGACATGTCAAAACAAAGAAAAATATGATCCAAAAAGAAAAATAAAAATGCAAAATTCCACAAAGGCCCACAAAGAAAGAAGAAAAGTCAAAAGTTATATGGGTTCCTAAGGCACTTGCAGAAGCAATGCGCTCTAAGGAACTACAAAAGCATGAAAAATCAAAAACCATGTGGATCCCTAAGCGGTCGCTTGAAGCACAAAAGTATAAAGAAAAGTCAAAATTGGCATCCAAAATTGTTGTTCCTCCATCACCTCCTTCATCCATTTTGGGTTCTTATGCCCCAAAATCTATAACCTTTCCTCCATCCAAATCTCAAAATTTGAGATTCACTTCTCTTCCATGTATCCACCATCCCTCAAGGTGTGTGCCAATCTTTCCAAAATTTCCATCTAGACATACACAATTCTTCCAACATCCCATCCATTATCCAACACCTCTTTTTCACCCTTCCATCCCTCTTATCCAATCCTTTGCATAAATCCTTGCCCTAGTTTCATTTCATTATCTTGCCAACTTTGAGCATACCTTCATAGCCATGGTCTATTGCAACTCATATTCTAAGGGTACCATCCAAAGAAGCGAGACGTTTGGGTCCTTCTTCCATCCCCTATCGTGCCTCCAATATCTTTCAAAAAGAAAAAAAATGATGAAAAGTGAAAAAAATAAATTAAAAAAAAAAAAGAAGTAAAGAGAAATAATTTCGTCCACAAGTGAAAACCACTTCTTGTGGTGCCTTGGAAAAGTACAATGATGAAAAATTGGCAAATGGGCATCATGCGCAATCCATTATCATTTTTCACTTTACCCTGGGGGCAAGTTCCATCCATGTACATCCATCTATTATTCTTCATCCTCCATTATCCCTCATTCACTCTATCTACATTCATATCCCTTTTCCACCTTTGATCTTGACAAGGTTAAGGATCTTTACAAGTTTTGTATGTCATATATATTGCACCTGATGCAGACCCTTTAGCTCCTATCCATTGTTCACTTACATCCTTCATTACCACCTTTGATCTTGATTATCCTATTTGTCCCCTATCCAGATCTATTCCTTGATCTTGATCAACACTATGGACAAAATGCAAAAACATGCTTTCCGCAAACCTCTTGACATGGCCACTTCTTTGGACCATATGATATTCATTACACCATACCCTTGCTTTACATTGCTATATCTGGACCCTGTGCTTGGATTAACATTGTGAGATAGTCCTTGAAAACGTCCACCATCATTCACTTATCCATTCATGTACTCAAAATCCCTTTTGCCCTACTAGACAACAAACATTAAAAAATCATAAAAAGTCCTAGACAAACTCCTAAAAAAATCATAAAATGTCCTGAACAAACTCCTAAAAATCATAAAATGTCCTGAACAAAATCCTTAAAATAAAAAAAAACTCAAAAAAAAAAAACTGACAAAATCAAAGCAAGAAAGCATAAACTATCCTTCAAATCAAATCAACCACAGACAAACTCTCAAGGTCTACAATCAAACTTATCGCATGTCTTGTTAATCAATCTATCAAACTCTATCAAACTCTATCAAACATCAACATGTCTTATACAAGGAAGAGTACACTCGAAACCAGACAAATCGGTCTTATACGTGGTACTTACTCTTTGAAACTAGACATTCCTATCAATGATCAAATCAAAACAATGACATAGATCAGTATGGCTACTCGATGTCATCCAGGTTAGTCTTATCTCTTATACTGAAGTACTGCATCTCTACTTTAGCTTGTGCATATTCTTTTAGTCGCTTTTGTGACATCTTGGTTCTTTTGGAACCCTCATGGCTTGAAACCGATCACTGTCCTAGTCTTAGGGTAATTGACTGAGCAATTTACATGTCCTAAGCAGTATCATCCAAGTCATCTTTCAGTTAGTGGTATCTGGTCCTCCACTCTGAGTCAGTCACCTATCTCCTAACTACTAAAGAGTTTTATCACTGAGTACACAAACAAAACAAGACTACTAAAAACAATCACTAAACTGTTTGAGATATGCATGAAATTTTCTTTGTGTGTTGTCTTTTACATTGACTTTCGCTTATTATTCCCTCTGAGTAACTCGAGGAAGTCTATCTTGACTAAGAGGAGCAAGGATTGGGGGTATAATACTTTTCTTTATTTTCTGCTTGTAGGAATGATTCCAATGATCTGGAAACATCTAATTAGCTGGGTGTCTGTGATAAGTGCCTTCACATCAAGGTGAAATCGCCACACAAACCTCAACTCTGCTTATTTGTATGCTACAGGGAGGTTGGTGTCATTTATTTGACTATTTTGAGGGAATTTCTTTAATGTGAAATCCGGATGCATGCGTAATCTATCCAAGGATATGAAAGAAAAAAGGGTCATTACAGACAAGATAATTAATATTGCATATGAAAAGGAAGGAACTCTATTTTGCCTGCTATGTTTGTAAATGCTCAGTGATGAAAATTAAGCATTCCAAATCCAGTGACTAGGTTTAGGTTGCATTCACTCTAAATTTTATGCATTTCAAGTGATTTCAGCATGATAACAATGATCTCTTTATCTTTTAAATGAGAGTCTGAGACATTCATCATTTCTAAGCTAAATGGTCACTTTTTCATCATTATTTCTTTGATCGAGTACTTGTGTATTGAGATGTTAGCTGCATACATAAGCATCTTATATAAATCCATACATTTCATTATTACTTATTTGCATTCATATTATTGCATGAAGAAAAATAAACATTTGCATTACTAGTTACTCATTCTCCTCATTTATTTGCATCATAATTTATTTACATAAAAAGAAACAAAAATAAACATCCATATTCCATTTGCATTCATTCATCTATACTGAAAAGATATGCATACATATAGAATAAAGCATATAGAACAACATCTCATAATCAATCCACACAAGTATGATGAAATCAAATCAAGGGCTCGTAAATCGGCTGACTTGAGTCCATTTTCGGGATCGAAATCAAAACCTGACGTCAATTCTCTCATCGAAATTTCACGACATTGACCACTTAGAACTTTCATCAACTAATCATTCTCTTCTTCAATTTACGCTCAATTTCTCATTAATCAACGCTAAATCTTAATTTAATTCTCACATTAACTCTGATTTTAATCTTCAGCATTAATCTTTGTGCTCAAATAACTTATAATCGCTCAAAATAAATGCCTAAAATCATTGCGCAACCCTCGCTATCTTTCGATTTCTCTCCCGAGGGGGCATATTCATGACCTCAAAGTCGAGAATTTCTTTCAAAATTATTCGTTACAAGATGAGCAACTAAGCTTCATCAAATCAATCACTAGGGGCATATCGGTTTTATCGCTTCATATCAAGCTGACATTGTCTTTGTTTGAATCAGTCTCTTAATGTTAATCAGTTTCATCAAGTTGATTATTCATTTAAACTCAATCAAGGGTTTAAAGAGTATCTTTGATCACACTCAATCTAAGCAGGTGTTCAGTTTCATCGCATCGAATCAAGCTGTACAGTTTATCTTCGCTCATCGTATCTTGATCAATCAAGTTCAAGATTGGTTTTCTCTTCACTCACTGAGTCTAGTTCAATCAAGTTCTAGATCAGTAAGATCCGCTTCTTGATCAATCAAGTTCAAGTTCAGTATCTTTTCTCTTCATCAGTCCTAGTTCAATCAAGTTCGGGATTGGTTTCACTTTAATCAACTTTGTTAAGTTTTATTGCTTCAAAACAAACTGAATACCTCAGTCTTCATTTGGTTTGTGATCAATCAAGTTCAAAATTGGTATCTCCTAGATATCAAATTTTATTTGAACCAATGCGCTGCTCGCACATTAATTCAAAGAGCCCGGCAAATGTAATATCCTAAAAATGGTCATCTAAACCATGAGCCCCTAATCTCGACAATGTCACCAAGGTCCTAACCAAAGGCAATTAAATAAATCTTGAGCACACAATTAATTTCTAAAATCATCAATGTCACATGGCAAAATTAATCACTCAATATTAATTAAATATTTATTTAATTAATTAAATCATTCCAAGTAAATCATTTTAAATAATTATCTTATTTATTTTAATTAAATATCTTTTGCATATTTAATTAAATAAATCAATTTGCCATTAAATCATCAAAAAGAGTAATTAATTTGAAAAATAAATAAAAATTGCCATAAATCTTCAAAAAAAGGAAACAAATCAAGAAAGAGGAATTGGAAATTATGAGCACAAATCTTCAAAAAAGGAATTAATTGAAAAAAAAATAAATTAAAAATTGAGAAAAGAAATCAATTGGAGATAATCTTGAAAAACAAATTAAAAATTGAGATAATAAATCAATTGGAGATAATTGTTGGTATAAATAAATATTCATTATGGATATTATTACACTTTAATTAAGTTAACTTAGGATAATGCATCTCTTCGTAGTTTGGATTTGAGACACTTAGGGAAGTGTGCACATAGGGATAGAGCTTGTAGGAGAAATTCCACCTTTTGTGGTCTTATTTTGCTATTACACTACACATTTAGTGGGTCATCCACCTCTTGTGGAATATTATATTATTTCTCCTACCTACCCCTAGTATTTCTTACCTACCCTTGTTTCTCATTGAGCCACATGTCATGATTGTGTGTTCATACATCCATATGGCCTTGCCTATATAAGCAGGCCTATATTCATTGTATTGGTTAATCCAGTTGATCATTTTGCATATTGATGAGAATACAGTTTGTTCTTGTCATTCTTTTGTCTCTATTGTATATTTTTCATTGTGCCCTTGATCTTGGCAAAATCTCACAATAATCTTGAAAAACAAATTAAAAATTGATAAATAATCTCAAAGAAAGCAATTAAAACAATTAAATATTAAAATTGAATGAAATAGATAATAAATCAGTTTTTTTGATTTTACCTTAATTTTCGTTCAATTTCCTTTAAAACTGAGAAAAGCATCCAATCACATCAATTCACCTGGATTGTGCTTCCTCTTGGAAAATCTTGACCGCTCATCATCATCTGATCTCAGCCATTGGTTTCTTTCTGAATTTTCTATAAATATAGGTTCTCATCTCTCATTCAAGGATCCTGGAGAATATATTGTTATTATGTTGTTTTTGCTCTAGGTTCATTGAGAATTTGCATTCAGATATTGTATATTAGTTATTTCATATTTCTTAAATCATTTAGCTTAAATATTCATATATTTCTTAAATCATGTTAGATTAATCTTGCATATCTAGCTTAAATCTTGCATCCATTTAGCTCATATTCATGCTCATATAGATTTAAAAATCCTTCGTTTAGGTGTTGTCTAGTTACTGGATAGCTTAGCAATCTGAGAGCAATCTAAACTCACATCTACTAGAAGGCAATGATTTGCTTTGTAATGGTTTATTATTCATTGATTATTGATTTACTAACCATACATCTAATAACTTAATTGAAGTGTTGTGTATTCCAAATGCAAATACAAGTCCACTTTTCACAACACTTCAATTAAGTCATTAGATGCATGGTTAGTAAATCAATAATCAATGAATAATATACATTACAAAGCGACCCATTGCCTTCTAGTAGATGCGAGTTTATATTGCTCTCAGATTGCTAAGCTATCCAGTGACTAGACAACGCCTAAACGAAGGATTTTTAAATCTATATGAGCATGAATATGAGCTAAATGGATGCAAGATTTAAGCTAGATATGCAAGATTAATCTAACATGATTTAATAAATATATGAATATTTAAGCAGAATGATTTAAGCAATATGAAATAACTAATATACAATATCTCAATGCAAATTCTCAATGAACCTAGAGCAAAAACATCATAATAACAATATATTCTCCAGGATCCTTGAATGAGAGATGAGAGCCTGAGTTTATAGAAAATTTAGAAAGAAACCAACAGCTGAGATCAAATGATGATGAGCGGTCAAGATTTTCCAAGAGGAAGCACAATCCAGGTGAATTGACATGAATTGAATGCTTTTCTAAGTTGTAAAGGAAATTGAACTAAAATTAAGATAAAATTAGAAAAAAACTGATTTATTCTCTATGTCATTCAATTTTAATATTTAATTGTTTTAATTATTTTCTTTGAGATTATTTATCAATTTTTAATTTGTTTTTCAAGATTATCTCCAATTGATTTCTTTTCTCAAATTTTAATTCTTTTTTTTTGTCAATTAATTTCTTTTTTGATTTGTTTCCTTTTTTGAAGATTTGTGCTCATAATTTCCAATTCCTCTTTCTTGATTTGTTTCCTTTTTTTGAAGATTTATGGCAATTTTTATTTATTTTTCAAATTAATTACTCTTTTTGATGATGTAATGGCAAAATGACTTATTTAATTAAATATGCAAAAAATATTTAATTAAAATAAATAAGATAATTGTTTAAAATGATTTACTTGGAATGATTTAATTAATTAATTAAATAATTAATTAATATTGAGTGATTAATTTTGCCATGTGACATTGATGATTTTAGAAATTAATTGTGTGCTCAAGATTTATTTAATTGCCTTTGGTTAGGACCTTGGTGACTTTGTCGAGATTAGGGGCTCATGGTTTAGATGACCATTTTTAGGGTATTACACCTATCATAGTGTTTCACCTCTTTATTCTCAACCTCCGCCTTCATATAACTGTGATATGCTCAAATTCATCATTGCCAAATAGGAAATAAGGAAAATCATGAATCCCTTAACTATCTAAGAAATTTAAACACAAACCAATGAAATAGATGCAAAATAGACTAAAATTAAACAATGTAAAATTTCCTATTGTGCATCATGGATTCCATTGTTCTTCTCCTCTTTGTGGTATGGTGGCTCTCAGATATCATGCTGGCAACCTGCAAATGACACAAAGATTCAAAGTTCATGATTGTTGAAAATGGAGATTGGATGCCTAATTTATAGATAATTGGAGAGGATTGATTGAAAGGTGGAACAAATTGATCAAGAGGTGGAACTCAGGTGAGCTCACATATTGATTGATAGTTGAACTATTGATTTGGAGGTGAAACATAATAGATTGAATAGGTTAAACGAGTTAACTGATTGAGAAAAATCTAACTGAAGGAAGAAAAAGAATGATTGGAGGATAATTAATTGATGACAAAGCTAACTAGAAGATGAAAATAGAGATTGGAGAGATAAATGATTTAATTAATTGATTGATTGAATTAATTAATTTAGCATGTGCTTGCACTTTGACTTAGATTTTCAATTTAATCTTTGCATGAGATTTATTCAAATAATTGAATTTATTTTAAATTCAATTTAGTATTTGAATATATTTAGAACTTGACTTTGATTTTCAATTTATTTTTTGAAATCATGCGCATGTGATTGAATTTAGAAGAAATTAGAAGAATTTGAAATTAAATGAAATTAGAATTTGGGGATTTGGAAAATGGAATTAGAAGAATTAATTAGCTAATTAAATAATTTAAAGAAACTATTTAATTATTTTAGAAATGAAATTTAATTAAATAATAAAGATTATTTAATTTAAAGGATTAAATCACAATTAATTAAATAATAAATATTTAATTAATATTTAGAAAAGGGTTAATGATTAATTGATTAGAGATAGAAATTGAAAATAGAATTTATTTAAATAATAAAGATTATTTAAATTGGGGAATTAATCAGAATTAATTAAATAATAAATATTTAATTAATATTAGAAAATGGTTAAAATGATTAAATAATGATAGAATAAGAAATGGAATAATTATTAAGATGATGAGGAAATATGAAATTAGAAGAATAAGATTAATTAACTTAATTAAATAATTAAATAATTATTTAACTAATTAGACAAATAATTAGTACATGATCAATGAGACATTTTTAGGTGTCTACAATAACAATATCCCTCCTTATTCGTAGGCTCTTCCTTCCTTCAACAATGTTGCTCCTCCTCAATCTGACATGTCCAGTTTCAATCTTTCTACCGAAGCTACCATCAACAGTCTAGCCCAAACAGTGTCGTCCTTGCAACAACAAATCGCTTCTATGAATCAATCTAAGTATAATGTGCCCAAATTTGATGTAGTGAGCCCATTATCCAATAACATTTTTTGAGTTCTCCCTCCTAAACATGTGGAAGTCGCTCAATTGGATCTTTATAATGGAAAAGATGATCCCTTAACTCATGTGAAAACATTTCAAACTTTGTGTAGTGACTTTGCTCATGACCAAAGATTGTTGGCTAAATTGTTTACTAGAACAGTAAGGGATAAAGATTTACAATGGTATTATTCTTTTCCTGCTTATTCTATTACTTTATTTCAACAATTTCACAATAATATTGGTCCTAAAATTACTTTGATTGATTTAATGCATTGCAAGCAAGGTGTTAAAGAAAAAGTGACTGATTTTATTGGTATATAAAAGCATTTGTATTATCAAATTTCTTTTTCACGTCTGATCAAGATATTCAAAGAATTTTCATTTCTAATTTGCAAAAAGACATTAGGGATAAACTTCTCTTTTCTAAGATTACTTCCTTTATGCAGTTGTGTGCAGTGAAGACGTGCAAAACATGAGAAGGGATGGAATGGTTAGTTAAAACAAGAAGCAAGCATAAGCAGATAAATTACCAAAACCAAGTATACCTTCCCAAGCTTGAATCCTTCCACGGATTGAGCCTTGGATGAAGTGGAGGCACCCTTGTGCTCCACTTGATTGGATTGGCTCCTTTGATGTGGATGTGGATTGCTCTCCTTTTCTCAACAAGATTGGGTTATTGATTGGATATGGATTTGAGTTTGGGATTATGATGAATTTGGATAGATTTAGATTGGAAAATTGAAGGATTATGAGGACATTATGATGGTATGATAGGAAGAAGATATAAGAGAAATGGGTAGCATAAGATTAGAAGAATGATGTTGTTGTTTGGTGAGGAAATGATCCTCCAATTTATAGATTGGAGGCCAATGGAGGGCCAAGATTGATTTGATCATGAAGGGATAGGATTGGTTTGAGGTAGTGGGCATGGATCAAGGATACCTTGAAGGAATAAAAAGGAATATAAAATTCCTTGGGAAAAGGGGGGGAAAGGAATTTGAATTTTCAAAGTGAGGATGCATAGGGAGATTCAAATAAATTTGAATTTCTTTGAGAGGCTCAATGTTGATGTGACACGAGTGGGGAATTTAAAATTGGAGGATAATTGGGATTATGAGAGATTCTAGAAGAATTAATTAGGCTAAGTGGGATTAGGAAAAGTGATTTGTAGGAATCATATGACTAGATTAATTAATTAAAATTAATTAACTGAGTAGGTTTAGAGGAAATAATTATTGGAGGGACTTTAGAAGAATAGGGAAGTAATTAATTTACTTGATAAATTAATTATTGGACAATAGTGACATGATTAATTAAGTTAGATTTAATTTACACTGAGAAGAATAAGGATAACACAATGAAATCTATTAATTATGTTGACTAGCTTAAATTGATTAAATATTGATTTAATTAATTTTAGGTGTGTACATTTTGTCCTTGTTTGATATAGCGTCACGAAGTGATGTTATATCAAACAAGAATAAAACATAGTGAAAGAAAAGGATAAGGACTAGTAGCATGATGCCCTAGTCATAAGATGAGGAAGAATGATGAGGAGGAAGGATGAAGAAGTAGTTGTATGCCCCCTTGAGAGGACAGGTGGGTTCGAAGAACACGAGTGTGCTCTCGAAATAGATTAGAAGACTAGGTAATGAAAGGATGAAGATGATGAAAGAGGGAATAAATGAATGGATTGAAGTCTTGTGAATGAAATGAGATAAATAAATGATAAATGGATGGGATTTCTTGTTGAGAAAATATAGAGAGAAAACCTAGGTTTGATATTGCCATGGATAGTCTACACCACTAATTATAAGAACTAGGATGATATGAATATCTGAGGCATGTTTTGACACTCAGTCAAACAAGTATGCCTAGCACACAATTATGCAAGTGTTGATGAACACTAATGCAAGGTTGCCAGTTCGTACAAGGAAAACCTTCAAACACACCATACCATGAAAACTATGCCCCATTATACCCAAGCCGAGACACACCAAGATATAGGATGATCAAGGCAGCCATGAGAAAGTATAGTCCTGGGACACAAGATGAAACTCAAAGCGAAAAGCTCAAGCATGCAAACAAAATGTACATGACCAACTAACATCTCTTGCCAAGAGTAGGACATGGATTTGGATAAACTGTCAAACTAGGGAAGGATGCATCCTGATGGGCAGGTGATGGATGTGGATGAACTACCAGACATGGGAAGGATTCATCCCAATGGGTAGGGTGTGGATAGATTGATGGATGACAAAACACAAGTTGGATGTGCAAGGTCTGCAAATGAGAGGATTGTTACTTGGATATTATTAGCACAGTATGGATGGGTCTCTGGATTAGGCACAAGTCTGTGTAAGCTTATGTAGATGGGAAAAGCTTTGTTTGATGGATTGGATAGGATGGAAGAAGGATAAATGATTAGATAGGATGAAAAAAGGGAGATGGATGATTGAGTAGGATTGGATTGGGGATGAGATTAATGATTGAATTGGAAGAGATGGAGAATATGATTGGATTAAAAATATAATTGGATAGGATGGGGTGGATTGGTGGATATAGGATAGATGGATTGGAACCAATGACAAGGGAGGACCAAGGATTGGGTAAAAGGATGGATGAATGGACAGAGATATTGTTTGGATAGGAGGCAGATGGATTGAGTAGATGGGATATGGAGGAATAGAGGATGGAGGGTAGGATGATGGAGACCCAAAGACTATGTTGCAAAGGAGGAAAATGTCCCACTAGGGGTAGTGGAATTAAGGATGTAAGGATGGTGGATAAAGATGAATGAGTTTGAAGGATAATATGTAATGGATATGGATGGATAGAAGTTTTAAGGCTTGTGTGTTCCAAAGCATGCATATACATTATTTTGCCTCTAACATGATCAAGACCAAAGATAAGAATGAATGATTGCATTTGGATAGGATGAGGGATATGAGATGGAGGATATGGATAGGATAGTCAAGACCAAAGATAGGAAAGGAGGATGGACTTAGATAGGATGCAGATAGAAGATAAGGAATGTGGATGGTATGATGGCATGGATGAAGCTTTCCCCCAATTTTAGATTGTAAGAGGGTGAGGGGATTACACATGACACTCTTTTCCAAGTTTTCATCATGGTACTTACCCAAGGTGACACAAGAAGTGGTTTTCATCATTGGATGAAATGATTTTTCTTTACTTTTTCTTCTTTTTTTTTCTTTCTTTTTTTTTTTTTGTTGTACTTTTCTTGATTTTTTGATTTTTTTTAAATTTTTGGAATAGTTTGGATGGATAAGGATGAGGATAAGTGGATATGGATGTTGGCATTTTTGTTGTTTATGTTGTGATTTTTATTGATGGACACACACTTGTATTGAGATCCCCTTTATATGTATGAGCTCATGCTCAACCGGTATTTGTTCCAACCGGTATGTTGTATACTAGTCTTTAGACTAGTGGTGATTTTGCAGAATGTGTTTCCTGGTCTGAAACGGCATGTCGACCCCAAGCGGTTCGTAGATCACAAGTGGTATGAGGGAGCAAAGTGGCACAACACATTCTTACCAGTCTTCATTTTTGTCAAACCGGCAACCGGTATTTTGTATGAACCGGTAACACTTTGTGATGAGTTACCAACCGACATTTTGTGATGAGTTACCAATCCACCGATTGTTTGACGGTACCGACACATTGACGGTGCTTTTTGTGTCGTGTTACTGAGTATGTCTAGATTCATTGAACCTAGGAAATTTTAATGTAATCCTATTGGACCGACATGAAATCAGATTCCTTTAAAAGGACATCATGTCTAGGGTTTTAAGTTGCTGCTGAAAGGGTTAATGTCGAGCTAGGGTTTA
The DNA here is from genome assembly GCF_030272615.1 of Cryptomeria japonica. NCBI lineage: Eukaryota > Viridiplantae > Streptophyta > Pinopsida > Cupressales > Cupressaceae > Cryptomeria > Cryptomeria japonica. The sequence goes on from NC_081409.1 coordinate 115,691,065, forward strand.
AGGTGGAAGTTGAGAACGATCTTATCTGAGAAGATCAAGTTGTAACTGTGAGAGAGAGAGAGAAGACTGAAGTAATGCTGGAATGCATTAGCTAAGAGAAATATTGGATCTAACCAAGCAATTTGTGCTATTAGATAGATCAAACACTTATTGATTACTCACATCTTTGACAAGTCTGTAGCCCTTAATCGGGTAGGCCTCAAAGCCTTTGTAAAATCCTCTAACAAGGTGGTTCACACATGTGAATCTAAAATCCTCTAACAATGTAGTCTTTAATCGAACTTATCTCCTAACAAAGATTGAGATTCCTAACAGGATCTATTCTGGTGAAGAACATTGTAAGACCTTAACCGGTCTGGTTTCTATTCTGCAGATAGTGACTTGTGAGTTCCATCTCACCATGGTTTTTCCCAGTCGGGTTTCCATGTCAAATATCTTGTGTTATAGTTGTATTTCTTTTGTGGGTGAATGCTTTATTCACATTTTGGTTTGCATGTGTGGTAACCGGTCTGACTGTTAGACTGCTTTACCAGTTTACCTTTAGACCGTGTAAGTGTTTTCATGTAGTAATTTTTGGCATACTAATTCACCCCCTCCTCTTAGTATTCATCAATGGAAGATAGTGGATGTGTGAAGGAGGAAGGGAGGACTCAAGCATCTAGATCCATGGATGGTATCCCTTAGTATTTGTTTGAACTGGACGTATGCTCATAGATGTTGGTAACCATAATTGAGGATATGAAATGGATAGGGGATCTAGAAGATGAGAATTTGTACAGGATTGGACATGTTCATCACCACCATAGATATTTTCAAGAGCATCCCATACCTCTTTGGGATTTACCTTGTCTTGAACATCAATAAACTCAATGTCAGATAGACTACTAATAAGGGCTTCCATGACTTGCCTATTTTCTTGTATCTCTCTCTTTTGGTCATCGGTGAGAGTACCGGTAGGGACAACATAGACATTCTCAACATAACTCCAGTGTTGAGCACCCATGCTTCTGATGAATATCTTCATTCTATCTTTCCATATACCAAAATTTTTCCTGTTAAACTTTGGACCTTCCCTCTTCATCATTTGACTGGGATCTTTACCTCAAGTGGTTAAGCTTACAACATAGAGGACCTAGAGTGCTCTGATACCAATTGATAACTCAATGATGAATGAATAGTACCAAACCAGTACTGAGAGGTGGGGGGGTGAATCAGTACAGACAAAATACAATCTAAAACCGATTTGTCAGCAAATACTCCAAGTGACTGGCAAGCAGTGACTCTGGTTAAAACATAGTGCAACCAGTAGGAGCCGGGACAACTAAAACAACCATAAACCAGTTACTCACTAAGCTTTCCTTTCACTCAATACTATAGTACCATTATACCCTCATGCATGAACAGGTAAACTATCATCAGATCTTCACAATAGATAGTTCAATATGTTTTATAGATAGGCATAAAACACAAAACCATCATATGCTCAACAGGTAATAACAAAGCATCACAAGATAAAAGCATCACACATGACACACATATTTTTCACGTGGAAACCCAACTGGGAAAAACCACGGTGGGGATGAATACCCACAAGCTACTTTTTGAACTCTTTAGAAGTCTGCTTTGTTAGGAGCCTTGTTTGGTTAAAGACATTACAATAGGTTCTGCTAAGAACCGATCCTGTTAGGGATCACCCAGTTAAGGGATGGCTATAATACCCGGTTAAGGGTTAAACCCGGTTAGGGTTACCTTGTTAGAGGATTTCAAGAACTCAATAGCTAAAGGATCTCCAGAGCTCTGTAGCTTCCCAAAACTCAATAACTTCAAGTTACCCTGTTAAGGGATTTGTATCAAGCCGATTAAGGCTACCCTGTTAAGGGATTTCACAACTGTTGAAGTGGTTAAAGATCAATAGGAATTACAATGATCTGGTAACAACACTCAATGCTAATGCAGATCCGTTTTGGCTCCTCTTCACCTTCTACACATTCACTTTGCAGATATCTCTTCTCTCGTTTGGTCTGGCAAGAATCACGTATCACTTCCCTTGGATACACACATACAACTTTTGCCAACAACCTTAGAAAGAGACACAACATCGACCTTATAGGAAACAAACATGTTGGTAGCAAAAACCCTAAACCCTAAACCTGTTAGGTTAAGCAATTCAAACAGTTCAATCCTGACTGTTGAATCATACTACATTAAATGCAACACTCTTGAATCGATCTCAAGACATTCTCCATTATCCATCGATTTCATGGCAGCTGATAACCCATCACATGTTATCACCATTTGACAAACTTCGCACATTCCCAAGGTAGATAGGGATAGTCTTCTTCATGCAAGATCCTTTATGCGCACAGGGCTTATGTGGCAACATGATTTGTTCTCCATTATACTGCTAACTCATCACACAAAGATCACTGATTGAGTTACACAGGCTTGAGGTACTCCAATAGAAAATCCTAAAGTGGAAACTACTTACCAACCGGTAGTCATACAATGCTTCCATGTGCCGGTTCCCATAACTGCATGCCAGTTCATCTTGACATGCCGGTTCATCTTGAACAAATATACCATTTCACTTTGGCATACATACCGTTTCATATATATATGCCGGTTCTCTCTTCTCACATGTCACATGTGCCAGTTCACGTCATGTCACATATTGACATCAATGACAACATACAATATCATTATGTCTTCATACCGGTTCACATAATGCCAACAACACACACCTTGAAGGGTGGTGGAGTAGTGGAGGAGAGTGTTTTGAATTAGATGGAGGATAAAGTATGGATTTTGGGACATGAAGACCCAAAATAGAAGAAGGGGATGATGGAGTTGGGATGGTGGATTTTGGGACATAAGGACCCAAAATGGATTTTGAAGATACAGGAGTGTTAGATGGAGGATTGGAGGACTTATGAATGAATGGAGCTTTTGGATTAGAAAGATGGGATGCCAATTTTGATTGTTTTACTTTTAGAAGTATCTTAGGAATCCACATAGTTTTTTATTTGTTCTTTTGGGGCCTTTGCAGCCTTTTGGATTGTCCTTTCTTTCGGATCATATTTTTCTTTTCAGCATGTCGTTTTGAGGGTACACATTGATCCTTTGATTTTTGTGGATTTTGAGCTTTATACTTTTTATATAGAGCATCCAAATTGCTTCCAATAGCAATGGCATGGGTGCATGAGGATGGACGATTTAGGGATTTTATGGATGGTGGGATGATGGAGGGAGAATGTTGGAGGCGATTCAAGGATGTATTCCTTTGTTGATATTTCTTAGGAATTATTTGAGGTGATGGAGTGGTGGATGAAGGGTTGTAAGAACCCAAAATGGATGGAAGGAATGGAGGATTTAACTTTGGAACATAGGGTCCCAAAATGGATGTGGAAGATGAGGGATGGCAGGATTTTGATTTGCATGAAGGACTTTTGGATTTAGGATGAATAGAGGATGTACTGACATCTTGAGCATCAGCTTGAGGACCCTTGTTATTTCGGAAACAAGATGCGAGTCTATTTTGAGGGGGATGGGGGGTGGAAGGAGTTGTAGGAGCTTGAAGACATCTGACTTGGATGGGAGTGATCGGATGTAGAAGATGATTAGGTTCATGTGGGGGATCGATATCATGCGGAGGATCAAGAGTGTGAGATGGATTGGGATCATGACATGGGGATGAAGGGATACTTTGATTTTGAATAGGGAGGGTATCATGAGATGGAGTGGGAGGGGTGATTGGATCATGAGATGGAAGAGGATCTTGTGATGGAGGGAGAGGATTGGATGGAGGAATCATATGATAATGAGAGGAGGTGCAATGGATGAAATCATTAGATGGAGTGGAGGGAGATGCATCATGAGATGGAGAGGATTCTATGCTAGCATGCTTTGGAACAAGTTTTTGGCATGTTGGGAGTTGTAGGGATTGTGTGATGGAGGAGGATACAAAAGCTTCAATGTGAGTAGATGGAGGAATGGGGGTATCATGAAGTGTGGGGGATTGGGATTTATTTTGAGGCAGAGGTGATTGAGGTGGATGGAGGACTTGAGGAGATGAGGCAACTTGATTTAGAGGGGGATTTTGTCTCCTTTGCTAGCATGTCTTGGATAAGATTATGGATGATGGACTTGGAGGATGTGGATGATATGGATTTTGGAGGATTGGGATTGTTAGACAATTCAGATAACCAGAAGACAACTGAGAGGGGGGGGGGGTGAATCAGTTGTTCTAGATTACCAGAAGCATTAGCAATTTAAAATAACAATACCAAAATAGCAGTTAATCCAATTAAGCATAAACAATAATCACAGAATAAAAGCCATCCACACAATACCAAGATTTGTATGTGGAAAAACCGGTAAAGGGAAAAACCATGGCGAGAAGCCTACCCATAGTCAGATAATACTTTTGCAGTAAGTATGTGAATTTATAATGAAGGGGCCTGCACTTGTAGGAAGGCCAACAGCCTAGAGCACACTGCTCATCACAAAAGGAGTCTCACTGACTACATACAAATCCAAACTACAATCCCCAGAAGTGTTGAACTGCAAAAGATAGCATCTCCTATGCCTAAGTACAGTTCCAATTAAGCTCAATACCAGAGGACTAAATCCTCTTACAAACCCAAATCAATCTCCATTGATTGACCAACTCCTCTTCCTGAATGATATTACATTATTCACACATTACATTCCTTGACCACGACCTCTTACAATAACCATGATGATCTACAATGAGATCTTACATCTTATTTATACAAACCCTCAACAATAAACAATCAAGTTGGCTACTAGACAATAAACCAATTACATAATTACAAACCATGTTGGCTTTAGACCAAAACAAATAATATCCAACACATAAGACATCCTAGAAATACAACAATAGATCCTATCCACATGTTACATCAATGTCAGCCCATAACCTAGATCAACCGGGACCAAGTATAGGTCCACACACTTCAGAAATGATCTCCAAATGCCAAGTCTCGAAAATGATCACCAACAACATCCTGAAACTCCATCAGAAGCTGCACCAACACCAATTATGCAATGCATCAAAGATCTCCACCAAAATCTCTATCGGTGAAACCCTCGCCGGAACCAGAAACCAATCTTCATAGCAAGCAGGATAGCATCCAATCACCTGATCAAAACCAATTGACCAAATATGAGTATGAGTATCATGAACAAGACAATTCCATCACCAGATTATACCAGAGTCAACCAGATCATGCCGGATCTAAGTTAACCAAAAACTACTCAACCTACCGGGACCAAAAGGGTGTCGATAAAGCATCCAAACAACTAGTGTTGACATCAATGACAAAACATCAATACAACACACAATCAATTCCACCAAATGGCCAACAATCTCCCCCTTTGGCATTGATGGCAACACTAGATGTGAAAAACATCTAAGTACCAAGGAATGCCAAACAAGTCTCCCCCTGTGGAAGACAACCAACCATCTCCTGCATATAGCTCTGCATATCAATGTCTCTCCCCCTGTGAATAATATCTCTTTAATGTTCTAAATTTCTTTTTCACATCGCTATCTCTCCCCCTTTGACATCAATGCTAGAAGTTTGACGTAAATATCAAAGCAAAAACATAAGCCTCTGAATCTCAAAGCTGGCTACTACCCCTGAGCAGTAGCATCCCATATCAGTGCCCTAATGAATAGTATCTCTAATAATGCATACCAGACTGATGCCAAATTTCATCAATCAAGTCTCTGTCAGAGGGGCCGAAGCCCCCAATCTGTCTCTCAGGTGCTCAAATGATTCCTTGGATAGGGGTTTAGTGAAAATGTCTGCAATCTGTTCTTTAGTGTTCACATAAACCAGTTTAACTTCATTTGCTTCCACCTTCTCCTTCAAAAAGTTATACTTGATAGATATTTGCTTTGTCTTAGAGTGAAATACCAAATTCTTTGATATATCAATATCAGCAGAGTTATCACAGTGAATAACTATCGGTGCATCACAATCCACCTTTATATCCTTCAACATTTGCTTCATCCATAAAAATTGTGTACAATTAGTAGTAGCAACAACATACTCAACTTTAGTAGTAGATAAAGAAGTACATGCCTATTTCTTTCTGATCCATGAAACCAACTTCTTTCCAAGAAAGAAAGCTCCACCGGAAATACTTTTCCGGTCATCAACATCTCCATCCCAATCAGCATCTGTATATGCACATAAAGTGAAGTTATCATCCTTGGGATACCACAAACAATATTCTGATGTACCTTGCAAGTATCTAAAAATCCTTTTCACCGCCATCTCGTGATTTTATCTAGGATCACTCTAAAATCTTGAAACAATACAAACAACATTTATAATGTCAGGTCTACTCTGAGTTAAATAAAGTAGACCTCCAATCATAGATTTGTATCTTGTAGGATTTATTGGTACAGAAACATCTATCCTTGTCAATTTCTCATTTGTAACCATAGGTGTACTTACTGGCTTAGAATCTCCCATACCAAATTTATTCAACAATTCTTTAGCATATTTAGTTTGATAGATAAAAATACCTTTGTCACTCTAAGTAATCTGCAAACCTAAGGAAAATTTCATCTCACCAATCATAGACATCTCAAATTCTTTCTCCATGTTTTTAGAAAATTCTATGCATACTTTATCTTCACCTCCAAAAATAATGTCATCAACAAATACTTCAACAATCAATATATCATCATCAGTGATTTTATAATATAAATTACTGTCAGCATTGCCCTTAGTAAAACCAAGCTTCAAAAGATATTTATCCAACCTTGCATACCAAGCTCTAGGTGCTTGTTTCAATCCATATAAAGCTTTCCTTAACCTCCAAACCATATCAGTATCATCTGATAGTGAAAAACCATCAGGTTGCTCAATATAAACTTCCTCATCAATATCCCCATTAAAGAATGCACATTTAACATCCATCTGATAAACCTTGTAGTTTTTATAAGCAACATAGGCAAGAAATAATCTTACAACTTCAATCCTAGCTATAGGTGCAAAAGTTTCTCCATAATCAATTCCTTCCTTCTGAGAATATCCTTTACAAACCAATCTAGCCCTATTCCTTATAACTTTACCATCCTCATTCAATTTATTCCTAAAAACCCATTTAGTTCCAATAACATTTTTATTTTTAGGCCGGGGAACCAAAGTCCATGTGTTATTTTTCTCAATCTGATCTAATTCTTCTTCCATAGCTTTTAACCAAAATTCCTCTTTACATGCCTCAATTACTGATACCGGTTCAACTTGTGAAATTAAACATACGTCATTAGTTGTTAGTCTTCTTCTTGTCATCACTCCATTGCTCTTATCCCCAATGATTTGATCTTCAATATGATTCAATCTCACATACCTAGGAGTCTTCTGACTCTCTATTCCTCTTCCCTGTTCTTCAGTTACTGTAGAATTATCTGATGTTGCCAAAGTAAATGGTTCAACTCTCTATTTTGATAAAGGTGCTACCAGTTCAGATATAATCATTTCCACTGCCGGTTCCTTCTCATAAATTCTTATTTGACTTTTGCTCAGCTTATCTACTTTGACATTAGCACTCTCCACTATTTTTTGCAATCTCTTGTTATAACATCTATATGCTTTGCTTTCATTAGAATAACCAAGAAATATGCCTTCATCACTTCTAGGATCAAATTTACCAATACTATCATCTCTCCTGATATAACATTTACTACCAAAAATTCTGAAATACTTACTCGTAGGTGTATTGCCAAACCATAATTCATAAGGTGTCTTATCGGTTTCTCCTTTGATATGTACTTTATTGAATGTATAAACCGCTGTACTGACTGCTTCTCTCCAATAGATATGAGGTAGATTACCTTCCATCATCATTGTTCTAGCAACATCCAAGATAGTTATGTTTTTCCTTTCCACAACTCCATTTTGCTGAGGTGTCCGGGGAGCAGAAAATTGTCTTCTGATACCATGCTTGTCACAAAAGTTCTGACCTGTTTACCCATTTGACATTCTTTACATACCGGATTATAGGGCTTCATAATCTTAGGTATATCTCTAATAGCCTTAGTTGAACTGATCTTCACAATGCAATCAAAATTCACATTACACATCCTTTTATGCCATAACCAACTTTCATCAATCTGTGTAATCAAACATGTTTTCTCTCTGGAGTTCAAATGAAATATGTTACCTTTTGTCTACGTACTGGTTGCAATCTCCAAGCTAGATCTGTTAATGATTTTTCATTTTCCATCCTTGAATTCTAATTGAAATCCCTTATCTACCAATTGTCCTACACTCAAAAGATTATGCTTCAAACCTTCAACATAATAAACATTGTCAGTATTGTTCTTACCATCTAATGATATAGTTCCTTTTCCCTTGATCATACATGCCTTGTCATCTCCAAATCTAACTACTCCATCATCAATTTCTTGCAAAGACAAAAACTTCCCTTTATCTCCAGTCATATGATGTGAACAACCACTGTCAATTATCAATTCATCATTATCCTCAATTCTAGCAGCAAGTGCCTTCTCCTCAGGTACATTCTCTTCCAGTTCCAGATCATCTTCCTTGATAGCCAAGAATAGCCATTCTTTCCCATTGCTGGATCCACTAGCAGAGTCTTCTTCTGGTTCATCATCTGAATTAGTAATGCCTTCCTCATCCGCTATGTAGCATGATTTGTCTCTATTTTTCTTGAATCTATACTTGTTCTGATATCTAGGGTTAGGCTTAAATAATCTCTTAGCTCTTTCTTCAAATCTTGAATTCCTTTCAGGACATCTAGATGCAAAATGACCAATCTTATTATATGCAAAACATTTAAAAGGTGCTTTCCCTTCATACTTACTTCCTACCAGTCCTTTCGGTACTCTTCTAGTGAATAGTGTTTAAAATTTCTCAAACTCATCATCTTCTCTCTTCATATCTTCTAATTCTTTTGCATATAAATCTCTCCAATCTTTCTTACCGGTTGTAGATGTAGATGCATGAAAAGAAGGTTCAGTTTTCACAGCTGCAAAAGGTCCATATTCCTCAAGCTCAAAAACAGATAGTTTCCCAACCAAATTATCTTTGTTGACAAATATATTAGCCATTGTTCTCAACTCATTAATAGCAGTAGCCTTCATTTTGTAAGCTGGTGGTAGGGCTCTCAAGACTTTAGAAACAATTTCATCTTCGCTTAGAGTTCCACCACAACATTGAATTCCCATAACAATCTCATTTACTCTTTCCATGAATGTAGTAATCCTTTCATCTTCTTCCATCTTCATATTTTCATATCTCACTCGGTAACCATCAAGTTTAGCAATCTTCACTATAGGGTCACCTTCATTAAGGGTCTGCAATTTATCCCATATAGCCTTTCCAGATGATTTGTCTATTAATCCCATAATTTGCTGATCAGAAAGTGCACACAAGAGGGCTTCTCTTGCTCTACAATCATTCTCAAGCTCCTTGTCCAGGTTTTCTAGAGGAGGATTTCCAAATCCTATATTAAAGGGTGTGACACCATTCTGTGTGATCTCCCAAATCTCCTTGCCAAGACATCTCAGATGAGTCTCCATCTGAATCTTCCATACTATATAGTTTGTTCCTTCAAGCCTCAGTATATCCCTTCGAAAAATAGCTCCAGAAGAATTGGATGAACTTGAACTGTTAGTCGCCATAGGATCTTCCTCAAGCGGTTAAGCTCTCTGCAGATAGGATGAAAGCTCTGATACCGATTGTTAGACAGTTCAGATAACCGAAAGACAACTGAGAGGGGCGGGGGTGAATTAGTTGTCACAGATTACCGAAAGCATTAGCAATTTAAAACAACAATACCATAATAGCAGTTAATCCAATTAAGCATAAACAATAATCACAGAATTAAAGCCATCTACACAACACCAAGATTTGCATGTGGAAAACCCGATAAAGGGAAAAACCACGGTGAAAATCCTACCCACAGTCAGATAATACTTTTGCAGTAAGTATGTGAATTTACAATGAAGGGGCCTGCACTTGCAGGAAGGCCAATATCCTAGAGCACACTGCTCATCACAAAAGGAGTCTCACTGACTACATACAAATCCAAACTACAATCCGCAAAAGTGTTAAACTGCAAAAGATAGCATCTCCTATGCCTGAGTACAATTCTGGTTAAGCTCAATACCGGAGGACTAAATCCTCTTACAAACCCAATTCGATCTCCATTGATTGAAAAAATCCTCTACCTAAATGATATTACATTATTCACACATTACATTCCTTGACCATGACCTCTTACAATAACCATGATGATCTACAATGAGATCTTACATCTTAATTATACAAACCCTCGACAATAAACAATCGGGTCGGCTACCAGACAATAAACCAGTTACATAATTACAAACTATGTCGGCCTTAGACCAAAATAAATAATATCCAACACATAAGACATCCTAGAAATACAACAATAGATCTTATCCACATGTTACATCAATGCCTGTCCATAACCTAGATCAACCGGGACTAAGTATAGGTCCACACGCCAAGTCTCGAACATGATCACCAACATCATTCTGAAACTCCATTAGAAGCTGCACAAACACCAATTATGAAATGCATCAAAGATATCCACCAAAAGCTCTGCCGGTGAAACCCTCGCCGGAACCAGAAACCTATCTTCATAGCAAATAGGATAGTCTCTAATCACCAGACCAAAACCAACTGACCAAATATAAGTATGAGTATCATGAAAAAACCAATTCCATCACCAGATTATACCGGAGTCAACCAGATCATGCCGGATCTAAGTTAACCAAAAACTACTCAACCTACCGGGACCATAAGGGTGTCGGTAAAGCATCCAAACAAATCATGTTGACATCAATGACAAAACATCAATGCAACACATAATCAATTCCATCAAATGGCCAACAAGGATTAGATGGAAGATTGGGATTAGATGGGGCATTGGGATTAGATGAAGGATTGGGATAATGGATTGGGGGATTAGGATTAATGCTTGGAGGATTGTGGAGTAAAGGATTTGGATGGGGAGTAGAGGTAATGATGGTGTCATAAAAGGATGGGGATTGTGATATGGATGGAAGGGGAGATGAAGGTATATATGCGAATGAGGGATAATATGGAGATACAGATAGGGAATAAGATGGATTTCCCTTGTCAAAGGTAGAGAAAGGGTAAGAGATATGATATATATTAGAATTGGATAGAGTGTGTTGAGATGAAATGGATGGGGATATGATAGATGGATGAGAAGTTATAGGATTGACTTGGTAGGCGGGTTGAGGTGGGTCATGAACTTCCATGAGCATCTGCTCATACCAAGCTTTGAAATTCTGGGTAGTCATGTTGAGAATGAGGGACTAGATTGGAAAGATGATGAAGATGAGGATTAGGACTTGACTTTGAATGCTAATGGATTAAAATTGGATTGGATTTGGATTGGATATGATTGGATTATATTGGTTGATGGCTTGATCGAGGATTTATGAAGATAGCACCCTAGTCTTTAAATCAGGATTTCGGGTGGAGGATTGATGATAAAGACCACAAACCTACGTGACAACCAAGGTAGGGTAAAATTTAGACCTTATGAAGATTGATCAAATATCCCTCTACTGAGGATAAACTTATGACCCTAAGCAAAGAGGAGATAAATGGATAGTGGTTTGGATCAACCACAAAAGGATTCAACAAATATGCTTGGGGGAGATGATTTCCTAAGCACACAAGCCAAGATGATTGATTTGATTTAAAATAAAGGTCTAAATAAAAATCTCACAAGGTATTGACCTTGGATTAGGGTTGATGATTTATTAGGGGATGATTGGATGATTGATTAATGGCTGATTGGATTACCAGATTAGAAAAATAGATTGATTGATTGATTGATTGAAATTTTGGAGATTTGATTGGATTAGAAGGAGAATGATTATGGAAGAATGGATAGATAATAGGAAGAAGAAAGTGGAGGGCTACCCAAATTCGGATGAATGATTTGGACAAAAAATGTTGGTTGAGGAAGGATGATTGTTTGGATGGATGAAAGTGGATTGGGGATTGGAGAATTGCTTGGATAGATAGAAATGTATTAGGGATTTGATGATGACAAGATAGAATTTGGAAAGAGGAAGGATTGATTTGTTGGAGGAAGGATAGACTTGGAAAGAGATATCAAGCAATGAATACACGTTGGCCACACAATGTGCTATCCTAGGAAGTTGGCTGAGAAGAAAAACCTTTTCTTGTTGACTTAGGCACACACCCAATAGCTAATCAGAATACGACCGTTATATCTCACATAATAGATTCTCAATGCCACATTAGCCGAATCCAAACGCTATGGGGGCACAAAATGGCAAGTACCTTGGGGAGTTACTATCTCCCTTGCATAAAGATTATCCACCTTTTAGAGGTGAACCAGGTGGCTTCTATTCCTAGGGCTCTTAGTAAGGATTTTTCGTTTGAAGACTACCCCTTGCAGTCGCGCAAGAGTGATTGAGGCCTATAGCCCTATAAAGTACCAAGCAAGATGTAGTCACACAAGTGTGATTGAGACCTAAAGGCCCTACAAAATGCCCAATATGAGAATAACCTCTCAGATAGCTCCGTCCTCCAAAATTTTCATCTCAAAAGGCCTATTTATTATAGTGAGTTGGAATGCTTGGGTTTTAGCTATGCTCACTTGGGTCTGATGAATACTAAGAGGGAGGGGTGAATTAGTATGCCAAAAAATACTGTAAATAAACTTTTAAACAATTTAGCAGATGATCGGTACAACAGATTCACTAATAAACTGGTTAAGATAAATGCAAACCAAATAGAAAACAAAGCATTCACCCATAGGAGCACAATCACCATAACACAAGATATTTGACATGGAAACCCAAATGGGAAAAACCACAGTGAGCAGAAACTCACAAGTAACTATCTACAGAATAGAAACCAGACCGATTAAGGTTAGACTAGTTAAGGTCATACAATGTTCTTCACCGGAACAGATCTTGTTAGGAATCTAGATCTCTGTTAGGAGATAAGTCTTGTTAAAGACTACCTTGTTAAAGGATTTCAACTCCATAGTTGTGAACCACCTTGTTAGAGCATTTATAAAGGCTTTGCTGAGCCTACCTAGTTAAGGGCTCTAGACTTGTCGAAGATGTGAGTAATCAACAAGTGAATGATCTAGCTAATAGCACAGTCTGCTTAATTAGATCCTTGACAACTCCTTGTTAATGCATTTCCGCATTACTTAAGTCTTCAATATCTCCACACTCTATCTCTTCACATAGACCTAATCTTCTCTTCTCTGATTGCACATAACCATTTCAATTCTATATCTCACATATCACACATCTCACATGCAAACCCTAGACATGATGTCCTTATAAAGGAAACTGATTTCATGTCAGTCCAATAGGATTAGACTACAAGTTCCTAGGTTTAGTGTATCTAGACACATTTGGTAACACGACACAAAAATACCGCCAAAGTGTCGGTGGATGATAACTCATCACACATTACAATAATATCGGTTGGTAACTCATCACAGAGTAATACTGGTTAATACAATATACCGATTACCAATTGTCAAAAATGAAGACTGGTAGATTGTAGTGTTCCGATCAAAAGTTAACTACCACTTGGTTCCTTCGTACCGCTTGAGCTCCTCGAACCGCTTGGGATCCTCGTACCACTTGGGGTCTTCATACCGCTTGCGGTCTTCATACAATTTGTGACTAGTAAACCATTTTCTGCAAAACACCAATAGTCTAAAGACTATACATTCAATAATACACAATACCGGTTGGAACAATTACCAGTTGAGCATAACTCATACATCAAGAAAGTGCGTGTCCATCAATGACAATCAAAACATCATCAAAATGCCAACAATCTCCCCCTTTGGCATTGATGGCAACACTTAGGAAAATTTTGACATCTAAGTGTTTTACAACAATAACAAAAAGATGCTACAATCAAAATTACTCCTCCTAAGCATATACACTACCCATTTTGCAAAAAATTACAAGGAAGTGCATGAAATGGTAACATTCACCAAAATTTTAAGTACAAAGTAACCCCTATTTCCTTATACAATAAAAATAGAGTAAATGTTCATGACAATAAGGAATGAAATTTCTCAAAAATAGATTTAAAATTCTACACAAAAGTTTTCATGTCCAATGTCCAAGACTCAAGTAAGGAGGTAGCAACCTCACTTTTGGTCTTCATCTGGAATGCCAGTTTTTCCATTGCATCAATGGTACTCATCTCTTGAGTTACCATGATAGCTTCCAGGTTGAGAAAACATTTCTGAAGAATCTGCAGTCTTGGCAATAGGAGCAGTTGAAGCTCCTGCAAATGTTGAGTCTGGTTCCTGATCTCTAAGTCCATCTTGGTAGTTTGACGCTGATAATGATGAATGGTTTGTCCATAGGTAGTGAATGAATCATATGGCATCTTGAAATTGTTGATTTATGCCTGTAACTCCGATTGGAGTTGAGCTTTTGGTTTAAGCACATCGTCACAAAATAGATGGGGTTGGCAGATTTTACTCAACAGTAATTTATCTTCACCCATAGCAACACTAATATCAGTCTGTTGTTTCAGTAGTTGTGTCCGAAGCTCATTCATTTGCTTGACTAAGGCAGTATTGAGTGCCTTTTCATGGTTCTTTGCAGTTGCTTCAGCAACATCTTCCAAGCATTATACCTAGTCCTCCACTATGGTACATAGAAGTTTGATCTTGGATAGAGAGGAATCGGTACTGGGGAGGTTGGTACCAAGAATTAGACTGGTAAGGGTGTCAACTACAGTTTTTATGACATCTTGTTCTTTCTTCCTTCACAATTCTTCCAGTCTCTCCTGTGCAAGTTTGATGCTTCGTAGTAGCTCAGACTCATCTGCTAATTGAGTCAGACTTGCAAGAGTTAGATCAATAGGACTGGTGGTATCAACCTGTTTGGTTTGATCACCTGTTGCCTTAGGAGTCTGCCCTCCTTCTTTTGTTTTGATCTCCACTTGTTTGTTCTTCTCTGCTTCCTTCTCCTCTTCTACTCTTTTCTTATCCTCTTCTTTCTTCTTTTGCTCCTCTTCTTGTTTTTTCTTCTCTTCCTCCTTCCTTTCTTCTTCCTTCCTCTTGTCTTCTTCTTTCTTCTTCTCTTCTTCTTTTCTCTTATCTTCTTTTCTCTTCTTCTCTTCCTCTTTCTTCTTTTCTTCCTCTTTCTTCTTCTCTACCTCTTTTCTCTTATCTTCCTCTTTCTTTTTCTCTTCCTCTTTTCTCTTATCTTCCTCTTTCTTTTTCTCTTCCTCTTTTCTCTTGTCTTCCTCTTTCTTTTTCTCTGACTCTTTCCTCTTGATTTCTTCTTGCCTTGCTTTTTCCTCTTGCTCTTTCTCCGCTTTCTCTTTCTCTTGTTTCTCTTTCTTAGCTTGTTCTTTATTGGGAGTGACATCCTCAATATCTAATGCATCAACTTCAATAGGATCAATTTGTTTTGTCACTCTTTCTCCTTGACTATCAAATACCTCATCTGGTTTGCCTGATGATAGGTCAGGTTCTTGTTCAGTCTTCTCAGTGGCTTCAACTACCTGGTGTATTTCAACAACAACTTTAACATGTATATGTGTGTCCTTTTCCACTTCAAAAGCTTTACCTTCTAGTAGCCTAAGTCTTCTCTTTCTCATGAAGAAGATGCCTTTGTTCTTATCCATTATTTCAAATAATTCAGAATTTGAAGCATTAGGAAAGTATTGTGCAAACTTTTTTCTCCCTGATCTCCTATTTTGTTTCAATGGCAATGTGCCATTTATTATCTAAAGAATTATACAAAGAATCTGGTGTAACCGATCTAATCTCAGATGGCAACCAATCATTAATACATAAGTATTTAATGACTTCCTGTTCTACCTCTTCTTTCTCATTATCATTAAAATCATCAAAATGTTCTTTTAAATCATCAAGAAATTTCCTCCTAATGTTCTTAATTGTCCTCTGACTATGTGTCATTGGCTTATAAGAAGAAGTGTCTATATTTATTGGTGCAGAAGTTGCCGGTACATTATCGGTAGACTTTGTCTTTTTGCTTGATTGCCTTGTCTTCTTTGTTTGAATCTCTAGTTCAGTGTCTTCTTCCTCTGGTGAGTGATTCATGGATTTTTGCTTCCTCTCAAATACCTTTGCTGGAATAATCTTAGGTTTCTTCTTAGCTAGTGACCGCTTGGTCACTTTCGGACTGGCAAAGGTAACCAGTGCAGATACCGATGGCACTGCTTTGCCCTTTTTTTGTTTTGGTTCTTCAATCGGTGTGACCCTCTCCAAGTAGGTACTGGTTCTCTTTTTCTTTGCATCCAGTGGTGAGGCAAGTAGGGTAGAGGCATACCCGATCAACATGTCATTCACCACTTCATACCCCATAGGCTCAACTACTTCCTTTCTCAGTTCCATAGCTTCCATTATGCAGTCATCTATCCTTATTGTGAAGCAGATGTCATCTTCATACTTCTTCACAATATCATCAGATATCCTCATTCTTTGGTTCATTTTCTGCTTGAATTCATCAAAATACTTATTTAGAACCTTAGGATATCCATTTCCTACTGCTTGTAGACCTTCCTTAATTTGTCTAGAAACCGGTAGGTCAACAGACCATTGAACATCACCTACTCCAGGGAAATAATCTTGAAAGTAGAAGAATAAACCGACCAAAAGTTGGCCAAACCCGAACCTTAGAAAATTGTCCTGTTTGATGGACTTCAGATTCAACAACAATTGCTTCTGTAGACAAGTATATAAGTCAAATGTAGTGTCTTCCTTGATCATCCTGTAAGCAACATTCACTATAGTAGCAGGGACAAAATTCATTCTGCTGGCATAAAATATCCGATAACCAATCACCATGCAAGCATATTTTACCAGATCATCAAAGATGGTGTTGACGGTCATCGCCCATTGGTCACTCACAAAACTGGTGAGCTTTGCCATTTTAGTTTTGGTGACCTTTCGTAGAGCTGGTACCTCTCCAATATTGCAGAAACTGGTGATAGCATAAATTGCTTCCAGTGTGATGTCATGGGTCCGCTCGAGATACATCTTGTCACCATGCACTCTGCTAAGGATGATGTGAATATGTTCTTCTGTGAACTCTTCCAGAAAATATACCACATTGTGCAGTTTCATCTTCTCAAGGACACTATACTCAGGTTTGATCTTCTTGTCATCCCCACAGAACAGACTTAGTTGGGAATGAATCATTAGGGATCCTAGGTCTTCCAATTTACAGTCTATATACCCTGAAATATCTCCCTCAACAATAACTTTGGCGGGTATTTGAGATAGGGCATTGTATTTCATTTTCTTTTGAAGAAATTCGGCTGAATCTTCAGGTGCACTAGAACTAGAGTGCGATGCAGTAGCCATGATCAAATGATAAGTAAGAATTTCGGAAAATACCTTCACAAACTGGAATTTAGGTTATCCAATGTCGCGCACAAAACACCACTTCGGTTGCAAGTTCACCGCTTAGAGTTCTTCACTGGTTGCTTGAAGATGGTTGCAAGATTTTTGCACAAGATTTTGTCAACTGCTAGACAAATCACTCTGGTTGCTCTGCTCTTGAAAAATTCTTCTTTCAAAAATAGATAAGTGATAATGATGATAAAAATCCCTTTTAAACAACTCTTACCAACCGTAATAAATGCATCACCGCTAGGGTTCAAACCCTAATTTTGCCTTTTACTGCTTCAAGTCTTCTACTGACTAACATGTAACATATACCGGTAAGGGTCTTTACCGATATAAACCAGGGGTTTGAAATATTTCACTGATATGTTCCCCCTAAGCTTTTTTGAAGCTTAGTGCCAGTTCAGAGACTTCCACACTAGGTACAGAAGCAAGTTCATCCTGTGACTCTCTTTCTGATTTCTTTTTCCACATTTTGTTCATTTCCACTTGAACAGTTTCAACATCAATCTTCCCTTCTGGAGTGATCGGTATATCATCTGATAGGTTCTTTCTCAGTCTGCAAGTTTTGGCAGTGTGTCCCAGTTTGTTGCAATGATAGCATACCATTCTAGGTGTTCTCTATGGTCCATTATTCATACTACCATTCTTTCTTCTGCATGTTGTAGCAGTGAGACCGCTACCATGACAGATCAAACAGGTTGCTTTCCAACTAGTTGTTGCTTGATAACCAACTGACCGATGGTCATAGGTATTATACCGGTTGGGATTCTGGTTCATAGGAAATTCCAGAATAACTCCTTAAGTCCTTGGAGGATATCTCCTAGTGTTGTGCAAAACCAACCTGCATTCAAATGCTCTATGCCCAAACTTGTTGCATGTATAACAGTTTCCATTGAATCTATTGGATCTAGACATATTGTTTTGAAAATAATGAAAATTGTTGTAGGCCTTGCTTCTACACACATTGGAAGTATGTCCTTCTTTGAGACAATTAAAGAAAACAGGTTTAAATTTTTGCTTACCTTTTCCTTTGGATGTCGGTTGCTTCTTTGATGCTTCAACTTTTGTTCCAGAGGTCTCACCTTCCTCATATCTATAGAAACCAAGTCCAGTGGTATTCTTTACAAGCTTTGCTGATTCTAGCTTTTGCTCTAGCTTAGAAGTACTCTTATTGAATTTGGCAAGTATCTCCTTTGGCTCAGTAAGTTCCTTGGAAATAGCAGCATTAGATTCCATCAAGGTTGCATTCTTAGAAATAGCCATGTTTAGTTCACCTTGCATTTCTTCTTTTTCCACTTTACTCTCCCGGAGATGAGAGGTAAGGGTACTGATTTCTTGCTTCAGCTCTGAGATCTCATGATCTTTGTGTTTTACCAGATCTTTAGCTTTCCTTCTGTTCTCAAGCTCCCGACTCATTCTGATAGTCAGTCCTTCAACTCTTTTCTCAGGTTGTCTTTAGATTCATTCAGTTTTTCAACTTCTTCAACTAGGGCATCCATGTCCGCTTCATCAGAAGAGCTATTTCAGTGAGTTCCATCAGTTTCTTAGCATGCTCTCTTCTTTTGGCCAAGGAGGCTTTATACTTGACTTTGAGTTCATCATAGGCTCTCTCAGTCTGAGTGAGATGATGAGTAAGTTCCCTCACACTGTATTCCCCTATATCTCCTTCCAAGTGGTTAGACTTATAGAAAGGTTGGCCCTGATACCAATTGATGAATACTAAGAGGGGGGTGAATTAGTATGCCAAAAAATACTGTAAACAGTTTAGGAGATATCTAGTACAACAGATTCACTAATAAACTGGTTAAGATAAATGCAAACCAAATAGCAAACAAAGCATTCACCCACAAGAGTACAATCACCATAACACAAGATATTTGACGTGGAAACCCAAATGGGAAAAACCACGGTGAGCATAAACTCACAAGTAACTATCTACAGAATAGAAACCAGACCGGTTAAGGTCATACAATGTTCTTCACCAGAATAGATCCTATTAAGAATCTAGATCTCTGTTAGGAGATAAGTCTTGTTAAAGACTACCTTGTTAAAGGATTTCAGATCCACAGTTGTGAACCACCTTGTTAGAGGATTTGAAAAGGCTTTGCTGAGCCTACCCGATTAAGGGCTCTAGACTCGTCGAAGATGTGAGTAATCAGCAAGTGAATGATCTAGCTAATAGCACAGTCTGCTTAATTAGATCCTTGACAGCTCCTTGTTAATGCATTTCAGCATTACTTCAGTCTTCAATATCTCCACACTCTATCTCTTCACATAGACCTAATCTTCTCTTCTCTGATCGCACATAACCATTTCAATTCTATATCTCACATATCACACATCTCACATGCAAACCCTAGACATGATGTCCTTATAAAGGAAACTGATTTCATGTCGGTCCAATAGGATTAGACTATAAGTTTCTAGGTTCAGTGTATCTAGACACATTTGGTAACACGACACAAAAACACCGCCAAAGTGTCGGTGGATGATAACTCATCACACATTACAGTAATACCGGTTGGTAACTCATCACAGAGTAATATCGGTTAATACAATATACCGATTATTGGTTGTCAAAAATGAAGACTGGTAGATCGTAGTGTTCCGATCAAAAGTTAACTACCGCTTGGTTCCTTGGTACCGCTTAAGCTCCTCGAACTACTTGGGATCCTCGTACCACTTGGGGTCTTCATACCGCTTGCGGTCTTCATACAATTTGTGACTAGTAAACCATTTTTTGCAAAACACTGATAGTTTAAAGACTATACATTCAATAATACACACTACCGGTTGGAATAATTACCGGTTGAGCATAACTCATACATCAAGAAAGTGTGTGTCCATCAATGACAATCAAAACATCATCAAAATGCCAACAGGGTTGTTCCCCTCTCACCAAATCGAGAGGGCAGCCCGCTAAGGGTATACACACAATAAACTAGAAAAGTTTCAAGGGTCTGGATTTCTGATTGTCTATATAGACAAGAGCATACTCTCCTATCTCTACACTTTTCTCAAACACATCAAGCAAGTTGTTTTTTTACCCCTAATTAGATCTAAGTGCCTAAGAAAATGATTAAATAGACACAATGTTTGCTTGTGTCTCCTTAGGCAACCTGCAAGAATGATGGATTAGTAGTTTAAGCACTAGATTATTTGATAAGCGTTGGTTTGACTGATAAATTCCTTGACAAGCAAAATCTGCAAACACTTGTTAGGCTGTCAAAAAGATCAGAAAAACATAGAATAAGGAGAGGTCACCATTAGCATTAGAAAATTGATATTAGAAAACCCCTAAAACTCCCCTTTGTTTTTTTATATGAGTGAGCAAAAACAACAACTCGTACGAGCTTTCCCACCTGCCCATACAATTTTTATTACCTAACCATATGAGCCAGGACATAAACTCGTACTAGGGTAGACAACAACTCGTATGAGATTCCGTAGACAGAAGAGAAAGATATACAAAAAGAAGGAAGAATAGGGTCAAAACAAAAGATTAGGTAGGACCAAAAACTCGTACTTGTATGAACACCTGCTCATATGACAATTCCTAGTAGCCCATACGATATAAGAAACATAATCATTCTGTAGGTAACACAGATTCGTATGAGCTTTCGCGCTGAATCAAAACTTGTGACCAAAACTCATAAAAATTTGCAAGAAAATGTTAGGTTAGGGACGTGGGTCCCACCGAGAGTGCTAGAATGAAGACATGCAAAATGTGAGAAGGGATGGAATGGTTAGTTAAAACAAGAAATAAGCACAAGCACATAAATTAACAAAATCAAGTATACCTTCCCAAGCTTGACTCCTTCCTCAGATTGAGCCTTGGATGAAGTGGAGGCGCCCTTGTGCTCCACTTGATTGGATTGGCTCCTTAGATGTGGATGTGGATTGCTCTCCTTTTCTCAACAAGATTGGATTATTGATTGGATATGGATTTGAGTTTGGGATTATGATGGATTTGGATAGATTTAGATTGGAAAATTGAAGGATTATGAGGGCATTATGATGGTATGATAGGAAGAAGATAGAAGAGAAATGGGCGGCATAAGCTTAGAATAATGATGTTATTGTTTGGTGAGGAAATGATCCTCCAATTTATAGATTGGAGGAGGCCAATGGAGGGCAAAGATTGATTTGATCATGAATGGCTAGGATTGGTTTGAGGTAGTGGGCAGGGATCAAGGATACCTTGAAGGAATAAAAAGGAATATAAAATTCTTTGGGAAAAGGGGGGGAAAGGAATTTGAATTTTCAAATTGAGGATGCGTAGGGGGATTCAAAGAAATTTGAATTTCTTTGAGAGGCTCAATATTGATGTGACATGAGTGGGGAATTTAAAATTGGAGAATAATGATAAGTGGGATTATGAGAGATTCTAGAAGAATTAATTAGGCTAAGTGATTTGTAGGAATCACATAACTAGGTTAATTAATTACAATTAATTAACTGAGTGGGTTTAGAGGAAATAATTATTGGAGGGAATTTAGAAGAATAGGGAAGTTATTATTTTATTTGATAAATTAATTATTAGAAAATAGTGACAGGATTAATTAAGTTAGATTTAATTAACACTGAGAAGAATAAGGATAACACAATTAAATCTATTAATTATGTTGACTAGCTTAAATTGATTAAATATTGATTTAATTAATTTTAGGTGTCTACATGCAGTACTTCACAATTACCACCTTACCGTGAGTCAATTGGAACAATCATCTTCAATGGCTCTGAAAGATAAAAGTGAAAGTTCTCAACAACCTTTTGCGAAGTTCAAATCGGATAAGGGATTCATCAAGTTCAATGACAACAACAACACTCAAGTAGCAACCGCAACAACAAGTGTGCCTCCTTTGTCCAAATACTTTAGAAAAGAATTCACTCCTCTTGATGAATATTTCTATAGTATTATGACACAATTGTTAAAAAGGAATGTGTTGAAACTCCCCCCTATTAAACCAATTGATACAACTAAGCCTTTGTCACCTACCTTTGATTGCAAAGCTTTTTGCCAATACCATCGTCAACCTGGTCATGACACTGAAAAATGTTATTCCTTGAGAAGTAAGATTCAAGACTTGATTGATAACAATACCATATTTGTGGCTAGGGTGAATGACAAAGGAAACAAATCCATAGTGCCTAATCAAAATATTCAAATTTTCAATGATCATTTACCTTCCACTAATGTGATTGAGACCGACCATCTTGCTTTCTCTACCAATGATGTTGGCCTTGAGTCTAATAATGCGGTGAACCTTATTGATAAAAATGAACCTCTGGAGGACTTTTGTGTTGCATTTGATCCTAGTGAGACTATTGAAGCACCCGATGGCCCATTATATATCACTGTGAGAATCAAAGGCATACCCTCTCGAGGGGTTCTAATTGATCCAACTTGTATGGTTAATGTGATAACTGAAGAATTTCTTTATATCTTACAATTGCATCAAGTGACATATGAGAAATCCGATGTGGTGATTAAAATATTTGATGGATTCTCTTGTCGTTCCATTAGTTCTATTTCTCTTCCCGTTGAGGTTAGTACTAAAGCTTTATATGTTAACTTTTTTATAATTCCTACATCGGAATGAATTTTGTGTGAAGTTGGGAGATCCTTGGATCTCTTCCATGAAAGTGATCCCCTCTACTATTCATAAATGCTTGAAATTCCCTCTTGATAACAAGATCATAACTGTTATTCATAGCGTGTACCAACCCATGGTTAGGCAAAGAGATGTTTGTCTTGATTAATTTTTGTCCAAACAATTCCAACCTCTTAAACCTAGAAGTGGTCCTCTTTTTTAATCTTATCAAAAATAGAAGAATGAGATGATCTTATCTTTGAGTAAACCTATAAATCCAATACTTAGTCTTCCTCCAACTTATGATCATATGCCTCTTCTTATGGATAAGTCTATTCTTCCACCTAAGGATAGATATATTCTTTCTCCTAAAGAAGAATCTATTCCTTCTCTTAAGGATGAGTCTATTCTTCCTCCCAAGGATATAAAAGCTCTTCCTCCTAAGGATAGACCTATTCCTCCTCCTCATGATGGACCTGGTCTCCTTCCCACACCTCCTATTCCTACTTTATATGGTGTGGTTTTGCCTCATATGTCTTACAAAGGGAAGCAACCAACCTCTCCTATTGTGCAACCTAAAAAACCTTCTCCCATGCATCCTTCCTTCAAAGAATAAAGTAAGGTTACACCAGATGAACCTAAACCTTCACAACCTTCAACTAAAACTAAAAGAAACCATTGTGCAAGAGAACACCAATGGAGACATCAAGCAAGGGATCGTGAACTTTCTTCTCAAAATATTTCTTCTCCCAGGACATCAATTGTTGATATAATTCCATTTTCTCAATGTTCTCCTAATCAAGAAGCTCAACCTAATTCTCCAAGACATAAAATGATTAAGACAAATGATTTTTCAAGTTCTATTCCTATTAGAGATCCTATTTTTATTAATCTTGATGAAAAAAAGGTGAGAATGTTATTAATGATGAAAATATTGATCCTAATATTTCAGATGATGAATATGAATATGTTGATGTTGACAATGATTTATCTAAACAATTTTTAAAAAAATTAATCCTAGCTCCAAGTAACAAACAAAGTGACTCATCGTTAGAGCATGGTCCTTGTTTGGAACTTGTGATAGCTCCATCTACTGTGCTTGATGTGGCTCCTCTTGCATGTTGTCCACCTTCTCAAAACAATGATGAGCAATTTCGGGGGGCAAATGGTGTACTTGATTAGCTTCATTAGCTTCATTAGCACAATAGATTCTCTCTCTCTCTCTCTCTCTCTCTCTCTCTCTCTCTCTCTCTCTCTCTCTCTCTCTCTCTCTCTCTCTCGTGCTTGTTTGTGATCTTCTTCTATTTGTCTCTCAATTCTTCTATTTGTTGTCCCTAGTGTTGTCTACTTGAGGATGATGCAAAGCATTGAGATCTCTTTTGGTCTCTCCCATGTTGACTCAAAAGACACATGTGCCCTTCTTCCTTAGTGGTTTTTATTTCTTTGGTGGATGGTATATATATATATCATAGAAAGCATACTGGCCCCAGAGTTAAGCAAAACCACCCCATGTTTTGTGTTTTGTGAACATTAATTATCCTTTGATTGGTCCTCTCTTAGGGGCTTATTATTGTGATAACATGATTGTCTTTTTTGGGTGTATCCTACCGTAAAGAAATTTCTCCCGATGAGGTGTATGCAATCTCTTTAACATGGGGGCATACACTTAGCTCAATGATTCTCTCTCTTGCATATCTTGATATTGAAGTTACGTAGCAAACTTTGTCTTTTGCTTTGTAATTTTTAGTATTTTTCTTTTCATGACTCATAGTAAGAGAACCTTACTAGTTCATAGTCATGGTTCTCTCTCTCTCTCTCTCTCTCTCATGATGTCCCTTTTATCTTGTTATCAAAGTTATGAGATCCTAAAGTCTACTGGGGGCTTGGTGTATATGCCTCCTCAATGACTTGGTGAAATGTTTTCAATGTGAACCCTTTGTACTTTACCGAGAGTATGATTGACTTCATAATCCTGCTAAAGTGGGGGCTAAATGTAGCGTCCTAAAATTTCATCCTTGTACAATTTTGACCACATTGTGTCCCTACCTTAGCGTTTGCGCCCCTTGGCCTGCTTCGGACCTAATTATGCTCATGCCTCTCAAGAATGAAATCATTTTTTACCTTTTACATTAGCTAGGCACCTTGTCCTAGCCCCAAAATGGGGAAGGAACAGAGCCCCATGCCATGTTCCTCCCTATTTTGGGCCCCATTTGAACCCTTGGTCCTATTTCAAAATTGAGCGAGATTTCTCTCTCTGTGTCGGCTCATGTTAGGAAATTAGCAATTTATCTAATGGGCAAGTATAAAAGGAGGGTTTCCATTCTCATTTTGACATCCACAAGCATCCACACATGAAATCAAGCACACATGAGATCAAGTATTCAAGCATTCAAGAGCAATTGAGCATTAATCAGTCTTCCTTCAAGCCTTGGAGCAACAATAAAGTCAAGAATCAAACATTGAAGTAGACATCATTCATTATATTTTGTTGAAGACTTTATCAAGCCCTAATTCTGTGTGGAGGCAAACAAACTTCACAAGGAGGTATATCGCTTGATTTTTAATCATTATTCAACATCTCCCTCAAAAGGGGAATCTTCCATTACAACAATTTCAATTATCTTTATCTCAATTTCATGGTTAATTTACAAAACAGGGGCTTGACCTAAGGCAAGCCCCTATTCCCAACCTATTTCCCTTTCTTTTTGTGTGCAGGAAACATGTACAGAGTTGTACTTTTCAGAATAGCCATTATTGGCAGAGACGAATCAACCCTCTTTGGTCTACGAAAAAGTAGGAGGGCCAAGGCAACAGGCACACTGGTCCTAACATTTTTGGAGCTTTTTCAAGGGTCAAATCCAAATATGTATATTCCACTCAGATCCAAGTA
Organism: Cryptomeria japonica; assembly: GCF_030272615.1. Lineage (NCBI taxonomy): Eukaryota > Viridiplantae > Streptophyta > Pinopsida > Cupressales > Cupressaceae > Cryptomeria > Cryptomeria japonica. The sequence continues at coordinate 115,717,024 of NC_081409.1, forward strand.
CATGCAAAAATCTCGCACCTGTAGCTCATCATTTTCTCAGTTTTACCTTCATTTTTCACCAGTTTACCTTAATTCATCATTTCAACTCTCAAAAGAGGAAATCCCCAAATCAATCCAATCAGTATTTAGTCTTAATCTTTGTTGATTTTTGACTGAATCTATTAGGTTCTTCCTCTCTTGAATGTAGTGGTCAAACTAAGAAAAAATTAGTGGTTTTCACACATCTAATGGTGGAAGCCCTAATTTTTCACCATTACATTTTGGTGAACTTGACTCCTTACACATTTAATTCTGATTTATGTTCTCAGATTTGAGTGTTTATGCAATTTAAAATTCAAGTTTTCATTTACAAGTTTGATTTCCTTACAAATTTTAAAATTTGGAGGTTAAATTCACTAAAACCTTAATTTTTAAACTCAAAATTGAGCTTGTGAATTGCATAATTTGAATTTATTATTTCAGATCTAAGTGTTTTCTGATTTCAAAATTCAAAATTACACTTGCAAATTTAATTTCAAATTTAAATTTTAAAATTAAGTGATTAATTTAAAAAACCCTAATTTTTAAAAATTGAGCTTGTGGGTTGTTTAAATTTTGAATTTATCATCCTAGAGCTACCTCAAATTCAAAATTGCAATTTTGGATCAAATTTCAAATTTAAATTTTAAAATTAAGCGGTTATTTAAAAGAACACTAATTTTTAAATTTAAATTAACCTTGTTGGTTGCCCAATTTTAGATTACTCATTTCAATTTCAACCTTAGATCTAATTTTAAATTTTAATTTTAAAATTAAGAGGTTATTTTCACAAATCCCTAATTTTAAATTTAAATTTCTATTAGATAATTTTAAAATTCAAATCTCCTAGTGGGTGATTTTAAATTTAAATTAAGAGGTTGTTTTAGCAAAACCTCCATTTGAATCTCCCAAGAATCCTGTTGTAATTTAAAATTCCAATTAAACATTTTAATTCATTTCAATATCAATCTAAATATGATTAGATCATACAATAAGCAAGTCATAACATATTTTTATAGGAAAACATAAAACTTAAGAAATCAATTATATTAGGCATATATCAGCATTTCACAACATACAAGAGTTATGGAATCATTTGTAACTCATATTTAGGTTAACATTGGTCAATTACATCTTAAATCACACTCAAAATGAGTATGGCGGGGTTTGGGCAAAGATGGACAACCTAGTGTGACATCTTCAAATTAACAACCGTTGAGAAATAACTTAAACTTACCAATTTAAGTGAAAAAATTTCATGCACCTACATCCTCAAAAAAAACATCAAGTATGCTCACTAAAAATATAATAGTCAAAGCAATGTATGACCAACATGACATAATATTACCGCCATCATAAACATAAAACAATACATCCGCATATCATATAATCATGAATTTAAGGTCATCTACTATCTCAATATGCATAAACTACAATGATCAATAAAACATCTTAGGGAAAGGAACTATAAATGTGCTCATTAATCCCCTTACATATAAAAATATTTATAGGCTCATAATCTGTAATGTCATGTTAACTTTTATTCATTAGATAAATGAATAAAAAAGCTTATACGTAGATGAGCATTAGATAAATGACAAAATAATGATCACTATAAAAATCCACCCAATTCTTCCATCTTTTGAAAAGGGTTGTACAAGCTCTCAAATTAATGTCTTGGTAGTTTAATGAAAAAAAAAACTCTACATTAGATTTTTTAAATTGCCTTGAATTTAAGTTCATAAACTACTTTTTGTTTCGAAGAAAAATACAAACAAGCATATCAAATCATCATATGATTTTATAATGATCAATGACCATTATTTAATATCACTTCCTAAAATCTTTAATGTAAAGGGGATAAAAAATCTCAATAGGTCAAGGGAAATCAATGATGAGATGAAACATGCAAGAATAAGATCTTAGAAGGCTCTAAACAATTCCTATCAAACTTTCCATTTTGAGCAAGTTTGGATGATACTACCAAATGTTGTTGATTATGGATTTAAAACTAGTAATGCATTTTTTTATAACATTTATAAGTCATTATCAACACTTAGCCCATTTTATGCATGTCTAATAATCATCTCATTTCATGGAAAAAAAATACATAGGGGCCTTCTTCAAACAACTCGCCTCAACTTTGTTTTGAGTTTTGTATCCATGGTCATTATTGTAAACAAAACCACTACATGTAATAGACCCTTCTATCAATTATAATTTGGCATATCTCTTTATAGAAAGACATTATCATAATCTACCAGGATGCCACAAAAATATGTGTGGACATCTAAAATTGACTAAAATATTTTCATCTTGTCACGTCATCACATCTCATCAATTCTTCTACCCATATTAATTAAATAATCTCTAGTTATTTAATCAAGCTAACATTTCCTCTATATTAATTAAATACTTTTTAATTATTTAATGAGTTTATCATTTTCATTCCAATATCAATTAAAAAAAAAAATTTAGTTAATTCATTTTTCTTCACTATAACTGAATAATTTTAAAAAATTATTTCATTAGTTAAACACTTCTTTCAAAATTAAATAAATTCGAATAATTTATTTCATTTTCTCACCTTGAATAAGCAAAATAACTGTTTTATTTATTTTCTCTATATATTGCCTCTTTATTCTTCCACGTCATCAATCCATGTGATAATCATAGGTCCTACCCTCTCTCAAATTTTCTCATCCGTTGATCTTTTTAAATAATCTTCACCATTGATCAAGTGTAAAGTGAGGCATATAAATAAGAACTTCACTCATTTACTTTCCCGTGTAGCATATCATGATCAATCTATCCCAGAGCTAGCATTATTATCAAAGAGCTTTCATATCTTGGTACTTTCATAATCAAATCACTAGTATCATTATCAAAGGATCACTATCCTAACATCTTCATGAGCATTATTAAGCATCAAGCCTTGATGTTATATGTTAATATCAAGATTATGCTAAAACCGAGAGAGCAATCTACATCAAGAATTCAATTTAATCAAGTAAATAATAGAGCAATCTAAGGCATTTGTTACATATGATACTATTATTTATCGTATGATTTATGCATGGATCTTAGGATTTATTGAGTGACTATGAATATAGATTTTGGATCTTACATTGCATTGTTTCCATTTATTTATATTCACAGTTTCATATACTATCACATTCAGGCATTCTTAGTGGGACTCACACCCTTGATCCTAACAATATTTTGCAAGAAAATTGTGTTTTAAAGAAGTTACGAGTAAAAAAGGTGTAATTGAACCAACTTTCTAGGCTTTTTGGTTGGCATTCGATGCATTTGGTATATATGTTAGAAGTACAATTGTCGTTGCACCAAAATATCGACCTGTTAATGCCCGATACAACCACTAGACTTATAGAATCCATAAGAGACGATTAAGCCATATCAAAAACCTGAGTGTTGTGCTAAACAACACAAGGAGACCAAGGGCACACACCTTGCAATAATCCCCCTAGCGCAAGCGACAGGGCTTGAACCTGTGACCCATGCTCTGATACCACTTGTAGAAGTATGGTTGTCGTTGCACCAAAAGATCGACCTGTTAATGCCTGATACAACTAGTAGACTTATAGAATACATAGGAGGCGATTAAGCCATGTCACAAACTCGAGTGTCGTGCTTCATAGCATAAGGAGACCAAGAGCACACACCTTTCAACAATATAAACATCATTTGAAATTCATTTTCAACATTTAGTTTCTGAAGCCTTTTTTAGATCTATGCAATTATTTCTAATTTTACACTTTTACACTTTATTTATACACATTTGTCTAATTTATGTGCTATTATTCACTGAATTTGTACATCCGCTCTAATTCAATACTTGTGTTTATCTACCTCCATATTTGTTTGATGATTTGACACATCTACATGGTGATTTGATGCTTTTGTTCTATGTTTGCATTTTTGCACTAAGATCCTATGTGTTTGTTCAACATAATTGTTCTTTTTTTACTTATTCTTGTGAATCTACACTCGGATTTTGTGTTTCTATATTCTATTTTGGTTATTTTATCGAGATTCAGTGCTTCTACTTAGAATCTATTTTTTGTTTCTATGATTCAATGTCTTAGCATCTTGAAACAATGATTTTGCACCTCTAAAACAATGCTTTTACACCTCTGTATTGGTGCTTCTATAACCTAAATCAATGCTTTTGCAACCTAAACCAATTCTATTTATAACCCAAAATTGACACTTTTGCATCTTATTTTAGTGCTTCTATAACCTAAATGGATGCTTTTGTACCCCGAATTGGTGCTTTTGCACTCTAAATCAACACTTTTATCTTTTGTTTCAGTACTTTTGCACATTGTTCTTGCACATTTGTTCAATGTTCCTATGCTATTGTGCCTTGTGTTTGCAGTACTACATCTTGTACTTGGATTTTGATTGAAGGACTGTGAAGCATTTAGATCTTACTTGCATCCAATTTTCAATTTGAAATATGAAAAAAATATTTTTATAGATATGAGAATTTTGGAGTTGCATCTAACCCTCTAACATAGATTAGTATTAATTTTTAAGGGTTTTGTTTGTTGCTTTCTTTATTCATTTGCATATATTATACCTTGAGATTTAATCTTAGAACTATTCACATAGGATTGAGGTTTTTTTAAACAAGATTAAAAGTTGTAAATTTGGGTGCACTTGTTCTAAAACCCTCTCTTTTACATTTCAAGTGAATCATAGTATTTATTATCTATTAGAACCATTGTTTGTTTTTGACTATCCTACTTGGTGAGTCTTCCTCATATTGAAATTGAGCTTAAAATTAATTGATCGCATTTGGATCTGGGATCTAAAATAAATTGTTGTCTTTTAATCGTCAAGGTCTACTTACCTATACTCTCCTCTAGCATCCTAGGGTGATCTGGACGATCATAAATGAGTTATCATATATTTCTTAGGAGGTCTGCCTAGAGAAGTGATCAATATAGAGGATGAACTGAAAAACTATGTTTCAAAAAAGTATAAAGAGCAGAGGTGAATTGAAAGGCACACCTGTTGAAAGTTGAACATTATCAATTTGGACTAAGCCTTTAAGAACTTTATACCTTAAAGAAGTGAAGATGGAGAGTGGTTTATCCTTTCCTCCATACTATTTAACAATGTGAAGCCTAATTAAATTTTTTTAGCCACCCTTTCTTATGGTACCTTATACCTACAAGGATTGATACACCCACTTGAGCAGGCTTGTTTATTTGTCTTGCATGTTTTAATGTTTAGATAGTTCATTTGAACCAAAAGGGGACAAAAATCCAAATTGATTCGTTGGGAAATTGTTTCTTCTACTTACATGTTTGTATGTGCTCTCATTTTAATCATAAATTCATAAAAAATAATAAACACATAAAATAAAATAATTTTTTTTGGATCTAAAATTGTTCATGTATTCAATATTTATGTTTATACATGGTAATTTTGGATTGAATCTCTTGAAAAATAAATATCTTTTTTCTAGAATTGAAAACACTGAGTAAAATTGGGCTTCTATAATCTTGTTGTGTATCTGCAACTTCCTCTGCCTTTGTACAATTTTTTTGCAAATCTATAACCTAGAACTATGCTTTTGCACTATCCCTCTGCATTTTGTACAATTCTATTGCACTTTTTTTCAATATCAATATTTCTAAAAAACTCTAAACGAAACACACAATCAGATCTTCACACTTGCAAAATAAGAAAAATTTCTCACAAAAAAGACCTAAAATAATACTTGAAATAAAATTCAAACTTGCAAACTTGAAATTTGTTGCTATTTACTAAGTTGTCATTAGTTTTATGCCCAAAGTCATTTTATATACTCTAGTCGGTTAATACTACTGAAAAGTCCAATTGATAAACACCAAGGTCACCGGTGTTGGTTACAGAAGAAAGACAAGTCACCGAGATGATACACACCGAGCTGTGAACCAAGACATATGCAAAATGTCCATCGAGTAAGGTTTATATGTTTACCGAGCAGCAAAGAAGGTATACCGAGTTAATCTGAACCGAGTGAAAACGTGTTACCAGATTCAATGTGTTAGGTCCTGGAGACAACTGAGAGGGGGGGTGAATCAGTTGTCTACTAAATTCAAACCAAAAACCATTTAACCAACTTAATGCTTAATACCGGTAAACCAGTTAAGTATGTCGATAAATAGTGTTAACAGTGAATTGCTATACTAGTTAAGATTAATGCATGAAACATAAAGTCATCCACAACACATAACACCAATATTTGTACGTGGAAACCCTGTAAACGGAAAAACCACGGTGGGAAACCTTACCCACAATCAGATGATACTACTGCAGATAGTAAGTGTACATAAGTGTATACCTTTGCTTAATCTCGCATATACCTTCTCACAAACCTTTTTCGCATTCCACATTCGATCTTACAAATAAGATCTTACATTTATACCATAACCTAAGACCAATTTTCATAGGTCGGCTCTACAAGATATTACAAAAAACATTTTACAAACAATATAATATCCGATGCAATAACCAATTGAACATGTTGGCTTAATGCATTTACAATAATAATAAATCATCTCCATAGCATGCCATGCTGATCTAGAAAAGATAAACCTGCCGGTGTAACCCTAGGTAACCTTGGACCTATTTGCCAGTAAAAGCAAATGTGCAAACATGAATTTACCAATGATTAATTCTTCAAAACAAAGTCTCCACACGATGTCTTCGACATTACCAAGTGTCTTCCATATCATTCCAAGTGTCGGTGAACATTATATCCTACCGGTGAACCATATACCAGTAACTGTGCAATAGTTACTTGCTTGCCGGTGAATGTTGTTGGATCTCCAAAGTGCTAGTGTTCCAGTAGGTGTTGACATCAATGAAAAAATCATACCTAAATACCAACAATCTCCCCCTTTGGCATTGATGGCAACACAAGATGGAAAAACCATCAAAGTGCCAAAACAAAAATGCCAAATACCAAAAACAAACAATCTCTCCTAAACAACAATCTCTCCCCTTGGGAGCAACATGTGTTTATCCAAAGATCTATTTTCAATACCAATCTTTCTATCAATCTTTCCTCAAAGATAATGTGTTTTTCCATAGATATCTCTCCCCCTTTGACATCAAATGCCAAAGTTCATATACAAAATACCAATCAATTCAATATGCCAACTACTCCCCCTGAGAAGTAGCTTCCTCATCAAAGACCAGAGTAAACGATTTGTCTTTCAATTCTGTCGGTTGATGACAATCATCAACTGTCTAAGTTTCTACCGGTGGTGGTATGACTCCAAGCTGATCTCTGAGATATTCAAAAGTCTCCTTAGGCAAAGGTTTTGTGAAAATATCTGCAAGTTGTTCTTTAGTATTCACATAAACCAGTTTTATCTCCTTTTCTTCAACTTTTTCCCTTAGAAAATTTAGTTTGATAGAAACATGTTTAGTTTTAGAGTGTAATACCGGATTCTTAGATATATCAATTGCTGCAGTGTTATCACAATATATAGTAACAGGTTCCTTGCATTTTACCTTTATGTCTTTCAACATTTGCTTAAGCCATAGTACCTGTGTATAGTTAGTTGCTGCTGCAACATATTCTGATTCTGCTGTTGATAAAGATGTACAACTCTATTTCTTACTCAACCAAGAAACTAATCTCTTTCCAAGAAAGAATGCTCCTCCAGTGGTGCTTTTTCTATCATCCACATCTCCTGCCCAATTTGCATATGTGTATGCACATAGATCAAAAGTTTCATCTCTAGGATACCATAATCCAAGATTTGTAGTGCCTTGTAAGTACCGAAAAATCCTTTTTACTGTTGATTCATGATTTTCCTTAGGATTACTTTGAAATCTAGAAACAATACATACTGCATTCATAATATCAGGCCTGGTTTGTGTCAAATACAGTAAACCTCCTATCATAGATTAGTATCTAGTTGGATTAATAGGTGTAGATTCATCCCTTTGAGATAATTTGTCATTTGTAGTCATAGGTGTGCTTACCGGTTTAGAGTTCTCCATCCCAAATTTCTTTAGTAATTATTTCAAGTACTTGGATTGGCTCAAAAATATACCTTTATCAGTCTGTGAAATCTGCAAACCTAAAAAGAATTTTATTTCTCCAATCATAGACATTTCAAATTCTTGCTGCATTTTAATAGAAAATTCCTTACATAACCCATCTTCTCCTCCAAAGATTATATCGTCAATGAATACTTCTATAATCAAGATGTCATCATTAGTTATTTTGTAATATAAATTGATGTCTGCATTTCATTTAGTAAAACCAATTTTTAAAAGATACTTATCCAACCTTGCATACCAAGCTCTTGGGGCTTGTTTCAATCCATACAGAGCTTTTCTTAACCTGCAAACCATATCATTGTCATCTGTCAAAGAAAATCCATCAGGTTGTTCAATATAGACTTCCTCTTCAAGATCTCCATTCAAGAATGCACATTAAATATCCATTTGATAAACTTTGTAGTTCTTGGGAGCTGCAAAAGCCAAGAATAATCTGACTGCCTCAATTCTAGCTACCGGTGCAAAGGTTTCATTGTAATCAACTCCTTCTTTCTGAGAATATCCCTTACACACTAGTCTTTCTTTATTTCTGACAACCTTACCATCTTCATTAAGTTTGTTTCTAAATACCCATTTGGTTCCAATTACATTTTTATCTTTAGGCCAGGGAACTAATGTCCAAGTATTATTTTTCTCAATTTGTCCTAATTCTTCTTCCATAGCTTTAATCCAAAATTTATCTTCATATGCCTCATTGATAGATGATGGTTCAATTTGAGAAATAAGACATACCTCTTCATTTGCCAATCTTCCTCTTGTAATAACTCCTTTAAATTTGTTTCCAATTATCTAATCTTCAGAATGATTCAATCTTACATACCGAGGTGTCTTAGTTTGCTGTTGTTCTTCAATTACTGTGGAATCCTCTGATGGTACTAAGGTAACTGGATCTTCAGTCTATACCAGTGGATTTAGTGTAGGTTCATTTATCACAATTTCTATTGCTGGTTCAGAGTCTATATACCTTGAAGTTCCTCTGAATTGTTCATCAATCTTTACATTTGTATTCTCAATATTTTTTGCAATCTCTTATTAAAACATCTATATGCCTTGCTCTTAGATGAATAACCAAGAAATATTCCTTCATCACTTCTAGGATCAAATTTGCCAATATACTCATCTTTTCTAATATAACATTTACTTCCAAAAATTCTGAAATACTTAAGAGTAGGAGTATTACCAAACCATAGTTTATGAGGGGTCTTATCGGTTTCACCTTTGATGTGAACTTTGTTGATTGTTTAGACAGCAATGCTAACTGCTTCTCTCCAGTATACATGTGGTAAATTTGCTTCAGATAACATACTTCTTGCTGCATCCAAGATAGTTTTGTTTTTCCTTTCAACAACTCCATTCTGCTGTGGTATCCAAGGTGTTGATAATTGTCTTCTGATTCCATTCACTTCACAGAATGTATTAAAGTCCTTAGATGTGAATTCTCCTCCTTGATCTGATCTTAAACATTTGATTTTCTTACCAGTTTAATTTTCAACCATTGCTTTGAACAGTTTGAACTTTCCAAGTGCTTTTGATTTTTCCTTGAGAAAAGTAACCCAACACATTCTAGAATAATCATCAATAATTAGCATGAAATATCTATCACCTTGTAAGCTTTTAGTTCTAGCTGGACCACATAAATCAATGTGAATTAAATCAAGAGCATTATTGGATTTTTCTGGAATACTTCCAAAAATAGCTCTAACTTATTTTCTAAATTGACATTCCTTACAAATTGTATTATGAGGTTTCACAATTTTAGGTAGATCTCTAACTGCCTTGGAAGTACTGATTTTTACCATGCAATCAAAGTTTACATGACATAGTCTCTTATGCCATAACCAACTTTCATCTATATGTACAATCAAGCATGTCTTTTCACTATTATTCAAATGAAAGATATTACCTCTATTTTGATTACCGGTTGCAATTTCCAAACCAGTTCTATTCATGATTTTGCATTTTCCATTTTTAAATTGTAACTGAAATCCCTTCTCAACTAATTGACCAACACTTAAAAGATTATGCTTTAATCCTTCAACATAGTAGACATTGTCAGTGTTATGCTTACCATCAAGAGATATTGAACCCTTACCTTTGATTGAACAGGCTTTGTCATCTCCAAATCTTACTAAACCTCCATTGTATTCTTGAAAGTTCAAGAATTTGCCTTTGTCTCCTGTCATATGATGTGAGCATCCTGAATCAATGATCCATTCATCCTTTACTTCAACTTTAGCTGCTAGGGCTTGTTCTACCGGTTGAGTAGTAGGTGTCGGTTGTGTAAAGCGGAAAAATCGAACCCTAGTCGTTCTCCCCTCCCCAACTCCAAGGAGAGAGAAAGGGAGAGTCACTAGGGTTGATGGTTTTCACTTAGGAGAGACTTTACATTCAAAAGAGGGGTTGAAACCCACAAGATCCAATCCCACGCAATGCAAGATTGGATTCTATATGAGTTTCAAGGGTTAAGACATCAAGGATACCCTCTTTTGTAAAGAAATGTAGATAGAAAGATTGAACTAGGAATGCATGTAAAGTAGGAAAGATTCACTTATAAACAGAGATAGGGATATGGGATGAAGCTGCGGACCTGGAATTAGCAGTAAAATGTCAAGACGGTGTTGTTCTGCAAATTTGAGCGAAAGTTGACGGGACGATGGCGCCCGGCGTGCACACGGTCCTCCGAAAAATCCGCGAAACGAAGGTGGATCTGTTCGTCTCTGCACAAGGATTCCAGATCTTCAATTACAGTCGTGTACCTGCAACCTACACATAGAAAAGAGAGGACGATTGGGGGGTTAGGGATGAGGGGTTTGCCTTTAGGTCAAACCCCGGTTTTGGAATTAACCAAGAAATGAGAATGTTGTAAATGTAAATGTTTGTAATGTAAACAAGTACTGATACCTTGTTGTAAGAATGTTTGTATTCTTACATGCGAAGGTGTAATGTATGTAGTATGTTGTAGGTTGTATGTGATCTCCTCTTCAATGGTTGAATCCTTGTCTTGAATGCAACACTTAGCCTTGAATGGAGACTTAGAATGATCAATTGCTTGAAGGAATTCTTGAATGCTTGAATGCTTGAATGTTTGAATATTGCTTTCGCCTCCTTTTCCCTCTTCTTTTTCTCTCCCTTTCTAGGAGAGGAAAAGTAGTTTATATACTTGTCAATTAGGGCTGATAGACTGATTTTCCCGACCTTAGGCCGACCAGGAAACAATATTTTCTGAATTGCAAACTTAAAGACCCAATGCCCAAAAGAGACTGGGCCCAAAATAGGGCCAGGGACCAGGGCGCTGGGCGCCATGGTCCCACCTCCAGGGACAGCAGGGTGCAAGGAGGATCAGGCCAGGGTGCTGAAAAATGCAGTTTTTGATGTCATGAACAAGTTTCAGGGTCTCCATTCAGGTTCTGTGTTGCATCGCCATCGTGAAGACCCAAATGCAGTCGAAATTGCAAGTGTCGCAATTTTAGGACGCTACATTTAGCCCCCACTTTAGCGGGAGTATAAGCGTACGCCAATACTTCCGGTAAAGTACAAGGAAACAACATTGAAAAAATTTCACCACGTCAAGGAGGCAAGATACACCAAGCCCCCAGTGGACTAAGGATCTTACGACTTCGATTGACAAAGTAAAAGGGAAGATCACGAGGGAGAACCATGACTGTCAGTAGTAAGGTTCCCTCACTATGAGTCATGCAAGAAAGATATAAAAAATTTTCAAGGCAAAGCTAAATTTGTCAAGAAATTTTCAAGTATCTTGAAAAGATATGAACGGGATGTATGCCCCCCTATGTTAAAGCGATCGCACACGCCTCACCAGGGGTGATTGCTTTAAGGTAGTGATACATATAAGAATGAGAAGGGAAAGGAGCACGTTATCACAAGGATTTAGCCCCCAAGTGTGAGATAAGCCCAAGGATAATAGACACAAAACACAAAGCACAAGGTGACTTCACTTTCCTTGGGGTCAGTATGCTGTATGATAATTCATGTATATCATATGTATGTATGCATAATTGTTCTTCATTCCCCAATCAAGGAAGGTCACCTAGAAGAAGGGAACACATGTGTCTTTTGAGTCAACATGAGAGAGACCAAAAGAGATCTCAATGCTTTGCATCGTCCTCAAGTAGACAACACTAAGGACAACAAATAGAAGAATGAGAATAACACATAGAAGAAGTAACAAAAGAGAGGAGGAGAGAATCTGCTATGCTAATGAAACTAGTCTAGCACGTCATCTACCCCCCGATCTTGCTGATCAATATTTCGGGAAGGTAGGAAACACGCTAGAGGAGGAACATCCAACACAGCAGATGGAGCTATCACAAGATCCAAACAAGGGCTATGTTCATGTTCCGAGCCACGTTGTTCTTGTCTAGGAGCTAGGATAAGTGCTTTAGAAAATTTGTTAGATAAATGGTTATCAACATCAATATATTCACATTCACTATCAGAATGAACAGGAGTAACATTTTCATCTATATCATCATCAAGATTTATAAAAATAGGATCTTTGACTCGCACAGGATCAAGACCATCATACATCTTATGTTTAGGAGATTTCGGCTCAATCGTCGGCTGAGGAGAAAATGGAATAATACTAGCTGAAAGTGATTTTGGGGATTGCAAAGTTTGAGAAGCAGCTGCTTGAGCTCTAAGACGATGCTTTCGTCGGCGTTCACGTGTAGAATGATTTCGTCTAGTCTTAGTAGGAAGTGGAGAAGATTGAGGAGGAGGAATGTTCTCATCCTTATCACTTGGGTGTTTAGGTTGTGGTCTCTTAGGTTGAATAATAGGAGAAGAGGAAGGTCTCTTCTCTCCATAAGAGGAAGGAGGAGGAACTGCTCCATATAATGGAGGAATATTTGGTTTAGGAAGGAGACCAAGCCCATCATGACGAGGAGGTATAGGTCTACTTTTAGGAAGTTTATTAGATATAGGCATAGTCACATTCATAGGAATGGGTAGGGAATCTTCTTGAGGAAAGACATTAGTTTTATCTTTCAAAGGAAGAACTTCCTTCTCAAGAATGATAGGAATGTCAAGTTTGGGTGTTCTAGGTTCACTTAGAGAAAGGATCATATCTTTTTTCCACTTTTGATAAGATTTGAAAAGATGATCACTTCGCGGAGGAAGAGATTGGAATTGTTTAGGCCAAAAGTAATCAATAGGAATGCTAGAAGTTCTTTCAGCTGGTTTAAAGAGGCTATGATTGACAGTAACAACTTCACCATTATGGGGAAATTTCAAGCACTTGTGAATAGGAGAAGCAATAGCTTTCATGGAAGATAGCCAAGGATAGCCTAGCTTCACACGAAATTGTTCAGACGATGGAATAATAGCAAAACTCACATCAAGAGATTTGTTATGGACCTCAATAGGTAATGTAATAGAACCAATTGCAGGAGAAGAAAATGCATCAAATAGTTTCACAACCACATTTGTTTCATCATAGATCACTTGATTCAATTGCAAAGTAAAAAGAAATTCTTCAGTAATGACATTAACCATACAAGAAGGATCAATAAGCACTCCACGGCAAGGTGTATTCTTGACTTTTGCAACTATATATAAAGGACCATCAGGTGCCCTGATAGTTTCACTGGAATCAAATGTGATGGAAGGTTCTTTAGGGATTTTCTGCTGCTCTACAAAGTTAATCACATTCGGAGTCATAGACACGAGATCATCAGGTGAGACAGAGGAATCAGTAGTATCAATCGCATTAGAGGTATGAGAAGGCAATGGATCAGTGAAAATCTTAAGATTTTGGTTAGGAGGAGCTACAGATGTGTTGCCTTTATCATTCACTCTAGAAACAGAAATAGTATTATTATCAATCAAAGCTTGAATTTTCCCCTTTAAAGCAAAACATTTTTCAGTATCATGCCCAGGTTGACGATGAAATTGACAAAAAGATTTGTTATCAAAATAGGGCGAATTAATCTTTGTAGGATCTATTTGCCTTATAGGAGGAAGGGTAAGCACATTTTGTTCTAATAACTTATTCATAATACTATGCAATGATTAATTCAAAGGAGTAAACTTTCTTTATTTCTTGAAAAATTTAGAAATAGGAGGCACACCTGATGCTGCATTCACATTGTTTTTGATAATGTTTTCATTGAATTTAATGGACTCTCTGTTTGGTTTAAACTTACCAAATGGTTGTTGACTACTATCACCCTTATCACTCGGAGCCATAGGATTTGCTTGTTCCATTTGACTCACAGTCAGTTGATAATTGTGAAGAGTTGTGCATAACTGTTGGAAAGAAGTAAACTCAGAAAATAGGAGTTTTTCTCTAATATCTTTATGTAAATTAGAAATAAAGATTCTTTGAATGTCATTGTCAGGTACTGGAAAGGAAATTTGAGCATACAAATGCTTATATCTACCAATGAAATCAGTCACTTTTTCTTTAACACCTTGTTTACAATGCATTAAATCAATCAAAGTAACCTTAGGACTTATATTGTTTTGAAATTGTTGAATGAAAGCATTTGCAAGTTGTTCGAAAGAAGTAATAGAATAAGAAGGCAACGAGCAATACCATTGTAGGGCTTTATCTCTTAATGTTCTAGTGAACAGTTTTGCAAGCAACCTTTGGTCATAAGCAAAATCGGTACATATTGTTTGAAATGTCTTAACATGTGTTAGAGGATCACCCTTACCATTATAAAGCTCCAAATGTGGAATTTCAACATGTTTAGGGGGGATAGCTCGAACAATGTCAAGAGAAAGTGGGCTCGCAACATCAAATGTGGGCACACTAAACTTAGATTGATTCATAGAGGCAATTTGTTGCTGTAAAGAAGAGACAGTTTGTGCAAGATTGTTAATGGTCGCTTCAGTCGAAGAGTTCATATTAGACGTGTTAGATTGTGATGGAGGTGTTATGTTATTGAAAGAAGGTAGAGAGTAAGGTGGTGGGACGCTATGATAGTTAGTCATAGGAGATGATTGGAAAGGAGGAACACTACAAGGAGGAATGGAATGGTTAAATGAATTGCCCCCTTGCATCGTGTTCATTTGTGGAGATGAAATAGGGACACTCATTGAAGGAATAGAAGAAGTCGGATTGAATGAAGGAAGAGGGTTGATTGAAGAAGAAGGATTTCCCCCATGACTAGTAATCATAGGAGGAATGTCTTGTATTGAAGTAGTCATTATGTTTGATGTAAAAGCAGGTATACTAGCAATAGGAGTTGTCAAAGGAATAGAATGATTAACTTGAGTAGGAGGTTGTGTATAACCTAAAGTTTCGGCACAACTCTTCATAGGCATCACATTTGAATCCACAATGTGTGCAATACCACGCAAAATATCAATTCCATTCTTATCAATTTGAACCATACGTTTTAGACCCTCAATTAATGAAAGAGCTTCGCTATCGGGGTATTCTTGAGACATCCATTGTCGAAAATCATCAAATTGGTTATCCAATTTCGAAAGTTGTTCTACAGAAACCTCATGGCGAGCTCCTTCATCATTAAGAGGATTAGAGGAATTACCCATGTCCTCGTTAAAAAGGCCATTCAAATTAGGTTCCATCTCCTCAGTAATTAAACCTTGGAAAGACTTAATTCTAAGGCTTCGTCTAACGGGAATAGTGTAAGTAGGGCTTATTGTTGTAAAACTCATGCACTAAAGAAAGAGAGAAGATTTTGAATTTTAGAGGTAGCAAATTTCAATAAAATCAGCCAATCTCCTAGATTTAAGCTGTTAAATGCAATCAGGACAATCTCCCAAAATTTCGGAAAAAATGTCCGGGACCGTGGCGAACGGAGTGCACACGGTCCTCGCAACTTTTTTTGAAATTTTCAAGGATGAAAGTTATGATGATTTTAAAGCTAATCTGAAAAAATTGAGTGATTTTATGATCTGTAGATAGGCCAAATTAAAGCTACAATCTCAAAATTGAACCCTACCAAGATTGTTGAAAAATGTAAATTTTGAATTTTGAAAAAGAGAGGGAAACTGAAATTTTGAATTTTATGAATTTAGAGGGAATACTGAAAGCAATGCAGGCTTTGAAATTTAAAAATTGACTCAATTTCACACAAAAATTGAATTTTGAAAGTGGAAATCAAGGTTGTTGCAATTAAACACTTAATTTCAAAAGTCACAAACTGTAAAAATTTGAATAAAGCACTGAAATTTTGAATGAATGCTAACACACTTTTCAGATTTAGGACTGTAAGAAACACAATTTTGATATGAATTTCAATTTCAACAATTTTTGAATGATTAGAAGCCTCAATCCAAGCAATCGCTAGACCAACTTTGACTTTAATTTTGAAAGTGTTAAATTTGATAAAATCAGCCAAAATTTTGGATTTTAGCAGAAAAATACAGTAAGATCTAGCTCCCGAAATTTCGGAAAAAATGTCGGGGATGATGGCGCTCAGGGTGCACACGGTCCTCGCAACTTTTTTCCAAATTTTCAGGGATGAGAGATATTGTGATTTTATTGCGGAATCCAAAGTTACAGCCGATTTGGAGGTGTTTTGATCAGTGAAATTATCAGTCAAAGGTTGAATCAAGGAGGTTTTAAAAATTAGGGTTTTGACATTTAACCACTTAATTTTCAGAATTAAAGCACAAATATGAATTAACAATTTTCAATAGAAGGGTAGATCTGAAACAAGCATTAACAATTAAACATTTCACAAGTTTAATTATTTAAAAAGAAAATTTTAGGGTTTTTATAAAATTAGCCTCTAAAATTTGCAAAAGATCAAACATGGAAATGTAATTAAGGAAGCAAATTTTCAGATCTAACCATGAATAATAAGAATGGGGATGTTCACGTCGGGTTCACCAAAATGTAAAGCGGAAAAATCGAACCCTAGTCGTTCTCCCCTCCCCAACTCCAAGGAGAGAGAAAGGGAGAGTCACTAGGATTGATGGTTTTCACTTAGGAGAGACTTTACATTCAAAAGAGGGGTTGAAACCCACAAGATCCAATCCCACGCAATGCAAGATTGGATTCTATATGAGTTTCAAGGGTTAAGACATCAAGGATACCCTCTTTTGTAAAGAAATGTAGATAGAAAGATTGAACTAGGAATGCATGTAAAGTAGGAAAGATTCACTTATAAACAGAGATAGGGATATGGGATGAAGCTGCGGACCTGGAATTAGCAGTAAAATGTCAAGACGGTGCTGTTCTGCAAATTTGAGCGAAAGTTGATGGGACGATGGCGCCCGGCGTGCACACGGTCCTCCGAAAAATCCGCGAAACGAAGGTGGATCTGTTCGTCTCTGCACAAGGATTCCAGATCTTCAATTAGAGCCGTGTACCTGCAACCTACACATAGAAAAGAGAGGACGATTGGGGGGTTAGGGATGAGGGGTTTGCCTTTAGGTCAAACCCCGGTTTTGGAATTAACCAAGAAATGAGAATGTTGTAAATGTAAATGTTTGTAATGTAAACAAGTACTGATACCTTGTTGTAAGAATGTTTGTATTCTTACATGCGAAGGTGTAATGTATGTAGTATGTTGTAGGTTGTATGTGATCTCCTCTTCAATGGTTGAATCCTTGTCTTGAATGCAACACTTAGCCTTGAATGGAGACTTAGAATGATCAATTGCTTGAAGGAATGCTTGAATGCTTGAATGCTTGAATGTTTGAATATTGCTTTCGCCTCCTTTTCCCTCTTCTTTTTCTCTCCCTTTCTAGGAGAGGAAAAGTAGTTTATATACTTGTCAATTAGGGCTGATAGACTGATTTTCCCGACCTTAGGCCGACCAGGAAACAATATTTTCTGAATTGCAAACTTAAAGACCCGATGCCCAAAAGAGACCAGGCCCAAAATAGGGCCAAGGACCAGGGCGCTGGGCGCCATGGTCCCACCTCCAGGGACAGCAGGGTGCAAGGAGGATCAGGCCAGGGTGCTGAAAAATGCAGTTTTTGATGTCATGAACAAGTTTCGAGGTCTCCATTCAGGTTCCATGTTGCATCGCCATCGTGAAGACCCAAATGCAGTCAAAATTGCAAGTGTCACAATTTTAGGACGCTACAAGTTGATCTTCTATTATAGCAACAAAAACCCATCCATTGTCTGTTGGATCCTCATTAGAATCATCGGTCACACCTTCATCAACAATGTAACAAGATTTGTCTTTGTTCTTCTTAAATCTGTATCTCTGATATTCAGGATTAGGCTTGTATGTTCTTCTAGCTTCTTCTCTTAGTCTAGCAGGTCTATCAGGGCATCTCAAAGCCATATGACCAATCTTATTGCAGTTGAAACTTTTAAAGGGTGCTTTACCTTCATACTTACTTCCAACTGGACCGTTTGGCATTTTCCTTGCAAATAGTGCTTCAAGTTCTTCAAGCTCTTCATTCTCCTTCCTAGTTTTTTCAAGTTCTCTTGCATAAAAGGCTTTCCAGTCTGATTTGTCAAATGATGGAGCAGATGATGTTGATGCTTTAAAGGCCAAATCTGTCTTTATAGTAGCAACAGGACCAAATTCCTCAATTTCAAAGGTTGAAAGTTTTCCAATCAATGTATCTCTAGTTACTGATGTATTAGGCATTGTTCTCAACTCATTTATAGCAATAACCTTCATTTTATATGCCAATGGCAATCCTCTTAATAGTTTTGAAACAATTTCATCCTCACTTAAGGTTCCTCCACAACATTTAATACCCAAAACAATTTTATTTACTCTTTCCATAAAAGCAGAAATCCTTTCATCTTCTTCCATTTTCAGATGTTCATACCTGACTCGGAAGCTTTCAAGTTTTGCAATTTTGATTGTGGAATCTCCTTCATTCAGTGTTTCCAAATGATCCCAAATAGCTTTAGCAGTAGACCTATCTGATAATCCTATGATTTGTTGATCTGATAATGCGCTCAGAAGTGCTTCTCTTGCTTTGCAATCATTCTCCTCATCTTTAGCTAAGGTAGTTGGAGCAGTCTGACCAGCTACAACAACAGTATAACCATTCTTTGTAACTTCCCAGATGTCTTTACCAATGCAATTCAGATGTGTCTCCATCCTGATCTTCCATATCCCATAGTTGGTTCCATCAATTTAGGACTATCCTTCCTAAAATAATTAGTAGACATTGGATCTCCTCAAGTTGTTAAACTTCTGCAAAAGAGGACTGAGCTCTAATACCAATTGTTAGGTCCCAAAGACAACTGAGAGGGGGGGTGAATCAGTTGTCTACTAAATTCAAACCAAAAACCATTTAACCAACTTAATGCTTAATACCGGTAAACTAGTTAAGTATGCTGGTAAACAGTGTTAACAGTGAATTGTTATACCGGTAAAGATTAATCCATGAAACATAAACATAAAGTCATCCACAACACATAACACCAATATTTGTACGTGGAAACCCTCTAAGGGGAAAAACCACGGTGGGAAACCTTACCCACAATCGAATGATACTACTACAGATAGTAAGTGTACATAAATGGGGTCTGCACATGCAGAAAGGCCAACAGCCTAGAGCTCACTGCTCAATCACAAAATGGGAGTCACACTGACTACAGTTGGATGGTTAAATCCAATAAGAATGTACTGCACAAAATAACATCTTCATATGCTGGATTCAGTACCAGTGTAATGCTGATATGCTTCTACAAAATCCTAGCTTCACCTTCAAATGATGTCTTCGTGTATACCTCTGCTTAATCTCGCATATACCTTCTCACAAACCTTTTTCGCATTCCACATTCGATCTTACAAATAAGATCTTACATTTATACTATAACCTAAGACCAATTTTAGTAGGTCGACTCTACAAGATATTACAAAAAACATTTTACAAACAATATAATATCTGATGCAATAATCGATTGAACATGTCGGTTTAATGCATTTACAATAATAATAAATCATCTCCATAGCATGCCATGCTGATCTGGAAAAGATATACGTGCCGGTGTAACCCTAGGTAACCCTGGACCTATTTGCCGGTAAAAGCAAATATGAAAATATGAATATACCAATGATTAATTCTTGAAAACAAAGTGTCGACACTATGTCTTCGACATTACCAAGTGTCTTCCATATAATTCCAAGTGCCAGTGAACATTATATCCTATCGGTGAACCATATACCAGTAACTGTGCAATAGTTACTTGCTTGCCGGTGAATGTTGTTGGATCTCCAAAGTGGTAGTGTTCCAGTAGGTATTGACATCAATGACAAAACCATACCAAAATACCAACACAATGAACCTGGACACTCATGTGAAACGTCTTACATAATTTGAGAAGATGAAACCGTTACTACATAGGAAATTGCATTTTAAGATTTTGTATGATCTTGAGGAAGAATATCCAATGAAATAATTTCTACGTTTATTCATTCAATAAAAAATGTTTGTATGATCGAAGAATGAACAGATCATCATCTCAGAGATCTATATAAACAAAATGATTCAAGTACATGATATGATATGAGGTGTAAAGTCAATCAAGAAAAGAGACACAAAGGAATGACATAGTTCAGTATGAAAAAAAAAGAAGATTGACAGAGATAATCACAGGTTTCCAAGAAGATTTCAGAGAACAGTTTAAGAGGATAGAGTATACAGAAGTGGTTACCGAGTTGATTTATCAATTACTGAGGAATGCTATGAGCAAGGTAATTTTATATTGAGCACATAGAGTCTACTATAACATTTCAGATGTAAAGTTGCAGATATTTTGTAAATATTTTTGACTGAAAACCTTTAACAGGGTAAAAGACTCTAATAAAGTCTATAAATTGTAAAGCCTTTAACCAGGTACAACATTTGGTAGAAGTGTTTGTAAAATCCTTTAGCAAGGTAGATCTAAAGATCTTTATACTCCTAACAGGGTAAGCTATCATAAATGGCTAGACATGTAGCTCTAACCGAGCAATCTTGATTACTGCAGTAGTGAAGTTGTGGGTGCCATCCCCACCACAATTTTTCTCTCTAACCAAGAGTTTCTGCGTGACCAAAAATCTTTGTGTTATGGAGTGATGGTTTGCTAAATGTTATTTCTATGATTATGTTTCAGTATTACATATCTTTGAGATCAGCAATACATAGTTTGTGTTTATCAGTAAAATTATTTTTCAAGAAAAGTTTTGAAGTACTGATTCACCCCTCCCCTCTCAGTACATTAGCCTTCCAAGTAAGACCTAACAATTGGTATCAGAGCCATATTCTTGGTAAAGGGTCTAACAGCCTAAAGAGAAATATCCTATCAATGGAAGGCTATAAACAATCTCGCAGGATTGTGAATCTTCAAGAAGAATTGGATCATGCTAATCAAATGATTGTAGATATGCAGAGGCAAATGCAGAGATCACTGAAAGTTAGAAAAAGGTTGTCTGATGATTTACAGGACTCACAAGAGTTGGTGGAACAAATTGAGACATCATTTGAGAACAACATATCAGAAGAATCTGAAGAAATGATTGCAGAACTGAAAGAAAAGAACAAAGCACTTAATGAACAACTAAAAGCAATGAGAAGGGAACATGAGTATTTTAGCACACAGATGACTGAAAATCTTGATGCATTGAGAACAACTGAAGATAATAAGTGAATTATAGAAGGAGAAAAACAACAGCTAGAAGCAATGGTATTTGCAAAGAATGAGGAAATATCAAGGATGATTGTAGTTCAACATAATCTATCTGATCAATTGGACTATGCACATCATGAAGCTACACTAAAAGAAAATGAGAACCAAGCATTGAAACTTGAAATATCAAGATTATTGATGAACTAGAAGTAGAAAAGAAGTCAAAAGAAACATTGAAGAAAAGCCATGAAGCGTCAAGAATGTTGGATAGGCATCTGAATATGAGAAAACCCAACAAAAATGGAGGACTCGGTTACAAAGGAAACAACTCTATCGAGAAAGGGATCAACACTACCAAGAAAGGAGAATCATCCAAGCAAGTTGGAAACAAAGAGAACATCAAGGACAAGAAACCTATTTGCAACTACTGTGGAAAACAAGGACATACTGCCAACGTTTGCTAGATCAAAAAAGGTAAGCAACCGGATGTTACTAGGTTTTATGGTTATTGTTACAATTTCAATAAGTATGGTCACACATCTAAGCAATGTAGAACAAAGTCTGTCAATAATTATCCGAAGGCAAAATACAAAGGGTTTTGAAAAAATTGCAATAGATATGGACACAATACCGAGAAATGTTGGTTTAAGCAGAAAAACTATATGTGGACTCCACACCGAGCAAACACTAGAAGCTACCGAACTGACACAAATCTCAATTGATAATATACTTCAGTACCATGGGATTACAATACAAGAATTTGGTGTGAATGATGTGGAAGATATGGACATATAAGTGCAAACTGTATGATAAGGTTTGGAATGAACAACCAGAGATCATGGAGAAATCTAGGAATGACATGTTTTCATTTTCACAAGGTTAGACACATAGCTAAAGACTCCAAATTCCAACCGAGAGGAGATACTGAGGAGATAAGAAGCAAATTGTAGAAATTTTGGAAAAAGAAGGAAAATGTGTCAACTAATGAAGGAAGCACCTTACCTACCGAGTTAGGTGCATCTACTTCTAATTAGTCAATAAAGGTATGGAGGGACTGCATTCTCAAAGGTTAGATCTTAACAGTTCCTATATATTTATGCACTTAATTCCAAAATCTGCATAGCTAAGATGCAATAGAAAGTTCAAAAAATTATCTAGTCTTTTGATTTACCAAAGAAGTCGGTAAAAGTATTAAACCTGCCTAGTCGGTAAAAGCTTATAAGAAAGTTAGTCGGTAAAGTAAAACCAAGTGCATTTAATGCCTATTTAACCTAACCACATGAATCCCGATAAGGTCAAAAGGAGATATTTAAAGTATTGAGCGCGGTCATTTTTTTACTTACCAGTTTTCAAAGTGTAGAGCAGAGCGAATCAAAAGGTGATCAAACATTTCCAAGAGCGAATTCAAGGTATTTAGCAAATCTAAAGTTGCATTTTTAGCAGCTAACCGATCAAGTCAAGTTGTGAATATTTGTGAAGTATTTACTAAGTTGAAAGCGTTTTCTGGTTATTTGAAACCCTAAGATACTTCGTAAGTAGAATTTTAGTTTGAAATGGCCCCCAAAGTTCAGAAACCCGTTGTTGTAGAAACCATTGAGAAGCCTACACTGAAATACACCTTACCTCCCAAAGTGGCTTCCGAACCCGATGAGAAAACTGCATTTTCTCTCTTATTCCGGATAGGGTTCTGTTGATCGAAGATGTTAGATTTTATACCAAGTGCAGAGTTGATGAGCTAGGTCATATTGAGATTAAGGATATGTATGATAAATTGTGCACCGATGGAAATCTGGATAGCAAGTTTGAGCATATCAAAGTCAAGGGATTAACCGAAGCCCTAACTTATCCTTGAGTCTTCAAACCCCAATGGGTCAAATTTGTCTTGAGCCGAGTACATGACGATTTTATGTGGCTAGAGGGTCAACCTTTCAAGATCACCAAGGAGATTATTCACATAATAACTGGATACCCTATATTTGACCATGCCCGAGCACAGAAGATGATTTCACAGAAGGAATTGATAACATTAACAGGTGTTGAGTCTGATAGCAGAGGTCCTAAGTTGAACAATGTGATAGATGCAAAACTTAATTTTGCTATTAGAGTTATTGGTTATTGTTTCTTCTAGTCGGCAAGAGAAAACAGTGTACCGTGTGCAGCTGTAGATTTGGCCTATAAAATTGTTAAAAAAGGGTATGCAAATTGATTTATGTGAAGTGTTGTTGAAGAATCTTTTTGAAAATCTAAATACAATAAGGAAACAGAAGAATAATAATACTGCTAACTCACTAAAGTTTGGGTCACTCCTAGTGTGTATGTTCTTCTATTTTCAGAAATTCTTTCCATCAGTCGGTAACGGTGTTTGGGAATTACACTGACCTATCACCCATCAAATAACTGATTTCATCAATCAGCTAGGTGATAATTTCAATATGATAATGGATGACTACTTCAACAAATTCCAAGAAAAGATGCATAGCAAGTACAGGATTCCACCTCAGCTAGTGGAAAAATACAAGGATACTATATGTTTTGAATTGGATACAGACTATTGTTATGTCAATGCAGTAGAACCCAGGACTCAATCATTACCGCCTATGGGTTATGAGATAGATTTCGACATTTCTCAACAACAGATAGATGCCTTTTTAGCACTTCCAAGGCATGCTACCGAGAAAAGATATGGCACCTATGAAGAGGTGAAAGAGAAAGTAAAAATGAGCATTGTTGTTCTGAATGCTGCAAGAAAAGCCACCAGAATGATCAAGGATTTAACTGAAAATTTTGGAGAAGGTTCTACCTCCACTCCTACTAAGAGTGATCAACTTTCAATCGAGGAAGAATCTGAAGCTCAAGAAGCAGCAATTACACTGAGCACCGAGTTGCCAAAGGGCAAAATTTTGAAAAGAAAGAAACAGGATGCAACCAAGGTATCACCGACCCCACCAGTAAAGCGGCCGAACACTAGATCATCTGTTGTGTCACCCGGTAAGAAGAAAAATAATGTAGAAATACCTAAGGTTACAAAAAATTATAGAAATAAGAACTAAAAACTAATTTTGGAAAGTGACACAGAGTTAGAAAATGTAAATAAACTTCAGATTGTAAAAAGCACAAAGGAAGATGTACATAGTGTCGACATTTTTTGTGCAAAATTGAAGGAATATGGTGGATTTGGATCATTTAGATATGTAAAATATGATACTAGAATAGATGAAGAAAAGAGGCAAATAGAAGAGACTTTAATTAGTACACTTCTCAAGTTCTGAGTAGTTCCACTGGAAGTGACTGGTTTTCTTCCAAAAGCATTATACTCACATATTGATAATAGATGGAAATATGTTATGGACTCAGAGAAGCAAATAAGAGAAAGAGTTTTGGTACATCTCTTTCCAGATATGTCGGTAGATGAAATAAGAGATCACTTGAAAAACTACCAGACAAATTTTCAAGTAAAACAAAGGGCCTTAAAAATGATGAATGAACTATATCTTGAAGTTGAAAATGAAACCAAAGAGAAATGGAAGAAGATATTTAGGATTCAGACTAAAGAGCCAAAAGGTGAAGAAGAAATAGTTGACATCACTGAGCCAAATCCTGCTTCCACTATTCAGATAGATGAGAATGTCATAGACACTGAAGCACAGGAAGGAGAGATGATAGAAGGAAGCACCTATGCTAAACTGGTGTCTAGTGAATCAGTTTTGGAACAGGTTAAGCCTTATCCTTCGATCACCCAACAAGTCTCAGCCAAGAAACCTCAGGACACAGATGAAGGCACAGAGGCTCCAAAGGATAAACAAGATGAACCTACCTCTCAGGCCACCGACGAGCAAACTTCACAAGTTCCTTTAAGCACCGAGACAATTGCCACTGAAATTCCAAGCAAGGAAACATCGAAGGATACAATAGAGGCTACAGGAACTGACAAAAGTGTTGCCTCTACCGAGCAACATACCGAGGAAGGACAAGCCTCCAAATCCATTGTACCCATTCAATCAACAAAGGCATCATCAAAGGAGAAGAAATAAAAACAACACAGTTTTAAGGTAGATCTATCAAAGCCTATTGTGCTACTGAATGTTGACCTAATAAAATTGAAGGGGCAAGCACTGATAGAATTCAGTGAGCTTTGTAAAGCCAAAGCATAGCAGGAAAGACAGATATCTATTCAACAGAAGAACCAAGTACTTCAAAAGGTCAAAACATTATTGACAGAAATGATACCTGAAGCTACCATCAATAAAGATGTTGTCATCCATGTGCAACTAGATGAACTACTCACTCAATTGGAGGAATTTGGAGTAGAAGCATCATAATACCTTAGCAAATTGAAGGAAAAAGAGCTAAATGCCAAGATGATTGAAGAAGTGCAGAAAGCAATTGCTATAGGTAAAATAAAGCTTATTGAATTCATTGCTGAGTTGTCCCCTCAACTCAAGCATATTATTTATTTATTCCAGAAGTTATGTACATTTTCATTCTTCATCAAAGCTATTAAGAAGTAAGACTAAAGTCATTGAAAAGGAGATCACCGATCTCTCAAATAAATTGACTACTGAGCCAAATTCTCTTCAAAATTTTTATTCAAGGCTACAAACACTTATGGCTCAATAGTTAGAACTTTGGAATGAAGAGCATAAAATAAGGATGGATATCATGACTCTTCAAACATTATTTATTCCCCATTTGTCATCAGTTCAAGAGCAGATCAACCGAGCTACCCAATAGTCAACTCAAGTTGAGGGAAGCACTTTAGATGGTTTGATCACACAGTCAGCTGATATTACAACTCAGATTACAATACTGGAAAGTGTCAAGGATGCACTTAAGAACACTCTTACAGAAGCTCGTACAAAGTATAAATCTATTTTTGATCAGTTGCCCCCACCAAATGGTAACTAGTTTTGATGTTTGTCAAAGAGGGGGAGTGTACTGAACACTTGACTGAGCATGAATATCTGAGTCTACAGAGTATCCGAGTGTATAGTTGAAATTGTCAGGGGGAGTATGGAACATCAGGAGCATGTAACATCAAGAGCATGGAACATCAAGTTATGTACAAAATATTGATAAGGGGAGTATCTATTTGAGTATGTATTTGAACATTATATATACTGACATTTCAGTTTATTTTGCAAGTATATAGATTTTGTATTATGACTTTGAAAGGAGTTTTGTCAAACATACCAAACTAATGTCAAAAGGGGAGATTATTGCTATTTACTAAGTTGTCATTAGTTTTATGCCCAAAGTCATTCTATATACTCTAGTCGGTTAATACTACCGAAAAGTCCAGTCGGTAAACACCAAGGTCACCGGTGTCGGTTACAGAAGAAAGACAAGTCACCGAGATGATACACACCGAGCTATGAACCGAGACATATGCAGAATGTCCACCAAGTAAGGTTTATATGTTTACCGAGTAGCAAAGAAGGTATATCGAGTTAATCTGAACCAAGTGAAAACGTGTTACCAGATTCAATGAACTTGGACACTCATGTGAAACGTCTTACATAATTTGAGAAGATGAAACTGTTACTACATAGGAATTTGCATTTTAAGATTTTGTATGATTTTGAGGAAGAATATCCAATGAAATAATTTCTACGTTTATTCATTCAATAAAACATGTTTGTATGATCCAAGCATGAACAAATCATCATCTCAGAGATCTATATAAACATAATGATTTGAGTACATGATATGATATGAGGTGTAAAGTCAATCAAGAAAAGAGACACAAAGGAATTACATAGTTCAGTATGAAAAAAAAAAGAAGATTGAAAGAGATAATCACAGGTTACCGAGAAGATTTCAGAGAACAGTTTAAGAGGACAGAGTATACAGAAGTGGTTACCGAGTTGATTTATCAATTACCGAGGAATGCTATGAGAAAGGTAATTTTATATTGAGAACATAGAGTCTGCTATAACATTTCAGATGTGAAGTTGCAGACATTTTGTAAAGATTTTTGACTGAAATTTAAAGTTGTAATAGAAACCTTTAACAGGGTAAAAGACTCTAATAAAGTCTATAAATTGTAAAGCCTTTAACCAGGTACAACATTTTGTAGAAGTGTTTCTAAAATCCTTTAGAAAGGTAGATCTAAAGATCTTTATACTCCTAACAGGGTAAGCTATCAGAAATGGCTATACATGTAGCTCTAACCGAGCAATCTTGATTACTGCAGTAGTGAAGTTGTGGGTGCCATCCCCACTGCAGTTTTTCTCTCTAACCAAGAGTTTCTGCGTGACCAAAAATCTTTGTGTTATGGAGTGATATTTTTGCTGAATTTTATTTCTATGATTATGTTTCAGTATTACATATCTTTGAGATCAACAATACATAGCTTGTGTTTATTAGTAAAATTGTTTTTCAAGAAAAGTTTTGAAGTATTGATTCACCCCTCCCCTCTTAGTACATTAGCCTTCCAAGTAAGACCTAACAAAAATTCACACATGAAAACCACAAGATCAAAGCATAAGAGAAACTTGGAGGAAATTCAAGAGGATTTAAGTATGGAATGCCCACACATTTACCCCCTTTAGAAGAATCTCAAAACATTCCACATTCATCTTTAGAGGTGTTGATAGAAGATCTTCATCAAGCTCCTACATGGGAAGACATATAATAATAATAATTTGAACAAGTTCTTAAAGAGATGCAAGTAATAGAAATGGTCCTTAATTTAAATTATGATTACTATCTTAAAATGCTACTTGCTAAGGGTGCCAAGTTACCTCCTAGTTTTACTATCCCTATCCATAAGGAACAAGATCTCATATATTTTACTCCATCTAGGCAATAAATTTATTTAGTGTGTCCATGCTAGGCATACCACTATCGAACATATTGACTCCACCATACAACACCTCCATAATTTAATGTTGTTCATATAGAGAAGCCCATGACCAATTCACACCCAATCTATCTCTTCCCATTGCACCTTCTATCCATACCACTAATGTGCCAAATATGTCCCTTCCATTAAATCCATCCCAAGTAGGTCATGTAGCATCATTGCTCAGTCATTATAGACAACACAATAAATAACATCTTAAATCATTTCACTCACCAATAAACCCAACTAATGACATCCCATGTTGACACTAACCAACAAACCCAACCGATGGTATCCCAAGCCCATACATACCAACAAACTTGACTAATGTCCTCTCATGCACACATATCTAACCAAAACTAAATTCCACCTGTAGACATCTAAAATTAATTAAATTGATATTTAATTAATTTAAGCCTTTCCATATAATTAATTAATTTAATTGTGTTGATCTGTTTCCTCTTAAGATTAATTAAGTCAAATTTAATTAATCTTATCACTATAGTCCTATAACTAATTTATCAAAATTAATAATTCCCTATTCTTCTAAAATCATTTCATCCTTTCATCAACTATTTTCACGAGGGGATTCTAGATAATTTATCTATAATTTGCAAATACTTATAACTTTGGAGCATTTATCATGAATTATATCTCTCTAAACAATTAAAATGAAAGGAAAATAAACTGCGAACTGAAATAAATTCCTATCTATGGTGAGTTTCACAATAAATTTCCTTTTGAAACAATATGAAACAATAAAGAACAATCTTGTGA
This sequence comes from Cryptomeria japonica, assembly GCF_030272615.1. NCBI lineage: Eukaryota > Viridiplantae > Streptophyta > Pinopsida > Cupressales > Cupressaceae > Cryptomeria > Cryptomeria japonica. The sequence continues at coordinate 115,746,291 of NC_081409.1, forward strand.
ATAACTAGAAATCTTCTCTCAATTATCCACAAAATTGTGCAATCTATGAATGAAATATTGTATTCAGCAAAGAAAGTGATAAGACACACCAGAAAAGCTCTGCAGAGTCATATATATCTTTACCAAAACAATGAATTGCAGCCAAATTTCCACCATGAATTGACTCCAAAACTTCATCATATCAATCATTTGCAAAGAAAGGACACCACTGGGATAACTACTAATGCAAGAGAATCAAGAACAGAGACTTAGAAACATCAGAGCTCTTTCAAGTCTACAACTCTCGAACATGTGAAAATGAAGAGTACTTTATGCTTTTATAGTAGTATTACATGAAAAAGACAAAAATTGCCAACTTGACATCAATTCTGGACTTGGTCAACGTTGGGCCTTTCAACGTCCGGTTCTTGAGCACCTTATTTTTGTGTTAAGTAATGCTGAATATTTATTGATGCTTGGCTTGCTCCTTCACTTTCTGACTCTTCTTCTGTGGACAAATTATGTTCTTGTACTCGACATGCAATCCACAAAGGTTTTGCATTTTTCTCCTCTAAAGTGACCCTTTCGTCATAATCTCTTACTATATTTTGAACCTATCCAATGTTTCTTAGGATTCGCAGACTATCATACTTATTAGGATCTGATAACCTTTGATCCCATATATCTTCAAACTCCACTAGCACTCCTTCTTCATCTAAATTGACTGCATCCTCAATTAACCTTTCCATTAGTATTTGTATAAGCATTGTATTTTGATCTTGAATATCCACTACTTCATTTCTTAGTTTTTTCAATTTGTTTATACCCTCCCACAATCTATCTACTTGTCATGTATTAATTGTGATCCACATTATTATTTCTGATAATTTCTCTGTGGTTATTAATCCCCACTCTACTACTTCATCTGCAGTCATGTCTCCTATTGTCTGTAAGTTAATCTTTTCTATTTTCATTTGTTCAAACAACTCTTCATGTTTATCTTGAGCCCAAGTCATCCTCTTAATCAACTTGCTCCATGTAAGGTACCTAGCCATCTAGCCACTTCTAATGAAGATTTGGCATGAGCTAATACTTCCCCAATCCATTTGTCCACCATTTCTTCTTTGTGCTTCAAAATGTTCACGACCTCTTCTTCTTCTTGTGACATCAATACTGGATGAGTTGGAATCTTTTGTAGAGTATCTCCCTTTTGAGTAATTCATTTTTTGAACTGGACCAACTGCTCTATTTGCACCTTTTTCTCTTTCAACTTTTTTTGGTCTTTCTGCAACCTATCTTCCATAATTGTGATGCCTTCTCATCTAATCCTTGGACCTTCAAATCTTGAGGGTTTTCCCAAGTGCCCCATAGTTATTTGATAATCCCACATAGTCAAATCTTCTTCACCTTTATCGGCTATAGGCTCAACTATATCTAACTCTTGTTCCCCTTTTGGGTTCAAGCTAGTGACGTACTTTACCTTAGCTATCTTCTTTTTCTTAGCATTGGGTGCCTTAGTTAACAAACTGTCAAAATCTAGTGGAACCACCTCGATTTTCTCTCTGGGAAAATTATGTTGTTTCAACCAATCAGGAATATTCCCACTTTTTGTGCTTGCTATAAATTTCCTTTTATGCGGGGTTTCATTTCTAATGTCATTTTCCTACAAAGTTACCTCGGGTTTTCTTTGAGTTGTGTTCTATTCCTCATTAACTCTAGGGTGTTCTATTCCTCATTAACTCTACTTCAAAATTCTATTTTCCGCATTCCTAATTTGATCCACCGCCTACTACACTTGGTGGATTTTCCTGTATTACCATTTCATCATCGTTGTCTTTCCTTGTTTGGAAATTTTGTGGCAATCCCTATATTTCTTGCTGCAACATTTCTATCACTTCTGTATTTTGATCTTTATTCATTTCTTTTTCATTTTTAATCCACTTCCCTTTTTCTTCTGAGGCTCGTACTTCTTCATTTCTTCAAGCTTTCCCACCCTGCTAACTTTGACTAAGTGTTATGTTCTCACTGATCACCTCTTGTTCCTTTGCGAGTGGATCACTATTTAGGGGCAGTGTATTTTGTTCCTTAGATTTTTCACCTTCTGACTCAAAAGAATCTCCATCCAAGTTTACCAAATTTTCTACCATACTTTGGTTTATAGTTGCCTTTGTCCCAACAGGTATTTTAGATGACTATTTTTGCAGAACATTTTCTTGCTCCATCTTTTTCTGCAATTCTTCCAAGTTGCCTTTGTGATATTTATCAAGCACCTAATTTAGGTCATTGTAAAATCTTAGATCTTCTTCTTCTCCACCTATACATGTTGTTATATGGAGCCTAATCATACTTGGAGGTTAAATTTTCCCTTCTTCTATCGGCGTGGTTTCCCCCCATATTTTTCGACGAGGGTTTGGGGGCAGTGCCCCCAAGATGGGGTCAAGGGGCAGCACCCCTTGCAAGGTCTAGGGGTCTATTGGATGACAAGTTGTAACACTAATTTTGTAACCAACATAAGTCTTGATAAAAAGGCTAAGGGTTAGGGTTTTTTTGTAGAGAATTTTGTAGCATTTTTGCAGCAGTATTGAGTTGCAAGGGGATTGTTGGTTGTAATCAGTTTTGATTTACTGAATAATAATATTGGACTCTCTATTTGGTGGATGTAGTCCAAGATTGGGTGAACCATGTTAAATATTGTCTCTTCACTATTATTATTTCCGTGTTTTTCATTCCTGTGTTTAATCTTTATCTACATATAGTTGATATTTTTTGCATGCAACTCCTAACAAGTGGTATTAGAGCTAGTTGTGTTCGATTATCATTTGTAGGAAGATCTCATAGTTGAGTGGGAGTCTCATGGTTAAGTGGAAGAAATGGCGAATGAGGTTAAATTGAAGGTAAAAAACAATGGGCAGAACTATCAATTATGGAAGATGCAGATGGAGGATTATCTCTATCAGAAGGATTTATGGAGGCCGTTGGAAGGAACAACTAAGAAAGGCATAATGAGTGATGAGGATTGGAATATTTTGGACTAGAAAGACATTGGGAACCACTTGGCTATGCCTGGCATTGTGTGTAGAATTCAATATAACAAAAGCAACAATGACTACATAACTGATGTCGTCGTTGGCTAAATTATATGAAAAACCCTCAACCTTAAATAAGGTATTTCTCATGAAGCATCTATTTAATCTAAAAATGATTGAAGGTGGATCTGTGACAGGTCATTTGAATGAGTTTAATACTATTAATAGTCAATTTTCTTCTCTAAAGGTAAATTTTGATGAAGAAGTTAGGGCTCTCTTGATATTATCTTCTTTGCCTGAAAGCTAGAATGGTTTGGTAATGGTGGTTAGTGTGAGATTTTGCCAAGATCAAGAGGCAATGGAAAGCACAAATAAGAGAGAACAAAATAGATGATAGAAATAAACTGTATTCTATCAAGATGAAAAATATGATCAACTGGATCATTAAGCAAGATATAGATTGATTGCCCGTACAAACAATGTAGATGAGCCTGCTTATATAGGCAAGGCTAGGGATATGTGAGCATACAAACATGACATGTGGCTCAATAAGAAACAAGGGTAGGTGGGAAATAGGTGTAGGTAGGTAGGAGAAATAATATAATATTCCACATGAGGTGGAATGTAACAACAAGATAAGATCAACACCATAAAAGATGGAAATTCTCCTACACACACTATCCCAATGTGGCACAAACACCCAAGTGTCTCATACCCAAACTACTATGAAATGTATTTCCTAAGTAAACTTAAGTAAGGTATAATAATATCCAAGAAGAATAATTATTTACACCAACACCCCCCCTTAAGTGCAACTGAGGGGAATGCACTAAAGTCTACAATGCAACTAAGCAATGCAAGATGGGTCCCAGCTACGAGGCCATGTTAGGTACACATGTACAAATGCAAATGCAATCTCCCATAAAGTGAGGAAAGAGAGAAAAACCCAATGGGAAAAAACCCTCCCCCAAAAGAGAGATGATGAAAGCACACAGTTCTCTCAATGATGAATGAGAAGAACAAAACTATGTCCCCCCCCATAAGAGAGAAGAAGAGACCATGAAGCCCCCCCTCAATGTCGAATCTCCTGCAAAGATGGTCCAATGATGATGACCAAAATACCTCCCCATAAGGAAGAAAGAGAGCCAATGTTGCATCAATAATGTCAAAGTGTGACAGAAACAGGTACCAAGTCGATGACGATGAATCACTCGCTGCAACAAAATGAAGATCAAGCATGGAGACAACTTGCTGTGAGCATCACCCAGATACTCAGAAATAGTAGAAATACTGGTACAATCTAAGTCTCATGGGAGCCATGCACAAATGTGTACAATCTAAGTCTCAATTGGAGCCATGCACCAAGTCTCACAAGATATTCCTAATCTACATGTCAACAATGACAAGATACAAAGAGGTGTGAGACTTTATGATAGTGCGAGTACAACATTGCTCAAGCAAGAGCATACATCATGATAAAATATTCAAATGTGGAAACATGAAAATGATGCCACCAACAAAGAAGCCCTGTAGAATACTGCAGATGAAGATGCCTCCGAATGGAATTTCACCAAGAGATATAAATGAACAATTGACCCCCCATAAAAAGATCATGTTGGCACTTGCAAATAATGGCAAAGTGGAATTTTAATTTCAATGATTACAACTTCTCAAAATGAGATATAAGAGACTTCAACAAATACTGCTAGTGATCTAAACTAAGATCCAAGCAAAATACAAGTACCAAATATGCCAAAAATGGCTAAATACTGAAAGTACAATTTCTACTCAAAATCACTGCAAACAAATGGCAGATTATGAAAATAGACAAAAAATTATGTACTTTAAAAAAAACGGCACCTGAAAAGGAGTCCATATGAGCCCAAATGAAGCCTCCAAAGTTATAAAAATTGGGATTTCATGATTTCCGAAAACCCTGTATCCGAAAATTAGACAAATCCTGCACCATTGTACAGATCATGAAATTATACCCCAAAACAAAAAAAATTGCTCGAAAAAACGAGTCCAAATGAGTGAGATATCGCTATTTGACAATTGTCTGCAAAATTATAATTTCTGGAAAATTTCCGTCACAGCTTCAAACTTCAAATGCCTCTAGATTTGGCCTCCGAAGTCCGATTTGGATGAAACAAAAAGCAAAACTGACTTTCTTGGACCTCCTCAATCCAATGGTGTCCTCAGATTTGACCCATCAAGCTTCAATAATAACCTGCAATAGAAAGCTCCAAAATGCAAACCTTAATTAACATCAAATTTCTCTGAATTGGCAAACCAATGACACTCTAATGGCTCTGATACCATGTGATATTTTGCCAAGATCAAGAGGCAATGAAAAGCACAAATAAGAGAGAACAAAATAGATGATAGAAATAAACTGTATTGTATCAAGATGAAAAATATGATCAACTGGATCATTAAGCAAGATATAGATTGATTGCTCGTACAAACAATGTAGATGAGCCTGCTTATATAGGCAAGGCTAGGGATATGTGAGCACACAAACATGACATGTGGCTCAATAAGAAACAAGGGTAGGTGGGAAATAGGTGTGGGTAGGTAGGAGAAATAATATAATATTCCACATGAGGTGGAATGTAACAACAAGATAAGATCAACACCATAAAAGATGGAAATTCTCCTACACACACTATCCTAATGTGGCACAAACACCCAAGTGTCTCATACCCAAACTACTATGAAATGTATTTCCTAAGTAAACTTAAGTAAGGTGTAATAATATCCAAGAAGAATAATTATTTACACCAACAATTAGGAACTTTGTTTCTGGTTCAAATACCTTAAAATTTGATGATGTTGTTGGTGTTCTTGTGAGTGATAAAATTTGTAGGAAAATATCAGGTGGATCCAAATCAGGTAGTGTTTTGAAAGCAAAAAGAAGGGGTAGGCCAAAGGAGAGAGGAAAAGGTTATGGAGGTCGTGGGAAGTCATGAGGAAAACCAAAGGACGAGAGTTGGACCAATCCAGAGGACTAAAAGATTGTTGGTACTATGGGAAACTAGGTCATCTGAAGAAAGATTGCTGGTTTTGAAAGAATAAAGGAGACAAACAAAAGGGTAATAAGGAGGTAAATGTGGTAAGTAATAAATCTGAAGAAGATGCTTTGATTCTTTCCCTAAATAATGTTGATGATTCATGGGTTTTAGATTCAAGGCCCTCATTTCATGCTACGCCCCATAGAAGTTATTTTCTCTATTATGTCCAAGGGGATTTTGGGTTGGTTTATTTGGGAGATAATGAACCCTGTCAGATTGTTGGAAAGGGAAGAATTAAGATTAAGTTGCAGAATGGGAATCATTGACTACTACAAGAGGTAATACATGTTCCAAGGCTATGTAGGAATTTAATTTTAGTAGAGCAGCTAGGTGATGAAGGTTGCACAATTACTTTTAATGATAAAAATTGGAAAGTTTCAAGAGGTACCTTGATAGAAGTAAAAAGTGTGAAAGTAGACACCTTATATCTTTGTACAGGTCATACCATTCCTTCTACTTTAGTTCTTGTAGAGAAAACCCAAACACATTCAGGAACAGTTGTTGCAAGTTCGTAGGAAGAAACTTAAATAGTTGTTGCATGTTCTAAGACAACACTTGTGGCACAACAGACTTGGGCATATGAGTGAAAAATGTATGAAGTTACTTCATTCTAAAAAGGTTCTACTAGGTTTGAAATGCATTAATATGGATTTCAATGAAATTTGTGTGTATGGAAAACAAAAGAGAGTTAGTTTTCTCAAGGATGGGAAGCAAAAGAAAGATGAAAAGTTGTAGCTTGTGCATACAGATGTATGGGGATTGGCTCATGTATCTTCTCTCAGCGGCTCTCGATAATATGTTACATTTATAGATGATGCAACTAGGAAGGTTTGGATTTATTTCCTTAGAGAGAAATCTGATGTCTTTGAAACATTTAAGAAATGGAGAAGCTTGGTTGAGAATGAGACGGGTAAAAGACTAAAATATCTCAAGTCTGATAATGGTGGTGAGTATTGCAGCAAATAATTTGAGAATTATTGTTCCTTTAATGGAATTCGTAGGTGGAAAATGGATCCAAGGACTCCACAAGAAAATGGAGTGGTTGAGCACATGAATAGGAAAATAATGGAGCATGCAAGGAGCATGAGATTGCATGATGGGCTCCCTTTAAACATGTGGGCAGAGGCTGTCAATACTATTATATATTTAATTAATAGAGGTCCTTCAACACTTTTGGGTTGTGGTATTCTAGAGGAAGCATGGACATGTAAGAAGGTGAGTTATTCTTTTCTCAAAACCTTCAGATGTGAAACATTTGCACATGTAGATTCTGGAAACAGAACCAAGCTGGATGCAAAATCAAAAAAATGTATTTCTGTTGGATATGGCATTGATGAATCTGGTTATAGGCTTTGGGATGTTGAAAATCTAAAAAATGTAAGAAGCAGGGATGTTGTATTCAATGAGAAGGTGTTGTACAAAGATCAGTTGCAACAACGTCAGAAGAAAGAAAAGGATTTTGTTATGCTGGATGATATTCCAAATAGTGATGTTCTAGTGGTTCCTCATGCTCCACAATGACAACAACCAAAAATACCACAAACTCCAGTGAATGTTAGACAGTCAACAAGGCTAAGTAGACCTCCTGACAGGTTCTCTCCCTCTTTGTATTCTATTTTGTTAATAGATGTTGGTGAACCAAAAGGATATGATGAATCTATGTAGGTGGATACAAAGGTTCAGTGGGAGCTTTCCATGAAAGAAGAAATGGACTCCTTGCATAAAAATCAAACTTAGGAATTATGTACAAGTTTCGTGCAGGTAAAAAGGCTTTAAAAAATAAATGGGTTTATAGGTTGAAAGAGGAAGATGGAGGTAAGCACAGATTTAAAGCCAGGTTAGTTGTTAAAGGATTTACAAAGAAAAAGGGCATTGATTTTGTTGAAATTTTTTCTCCAATTGTTAAGATGACTTCCATTCGTATTGTTTTAAGTATTGTGGCTACTGAAGATTTGCATTTGGAACAGTTAGATGTGAAAACCGCCTTTATCCATGGTGATTTGGAGGAGGAGATATATATGGAACAACCCCAAGGATTTGAGGTCAAAGGTAAGGAGAAATTGGTGTGCAGTTGAAACAAGAACCTAGACAATGGTACTTAAAATTTGATAGTTTTATAGCTGAGCAAGGCTACAATAGGTGTAATTCTGACCATTATGTTTATTTTAAGAGGTTGGATAATGACAACTACATTATTTTATGTTTATATGTTGATGACATGCGTGTAGCGAGGTCTAACATGGATCACATTTGAGAGTTAAAGCAACATTTAGCAAAATTATTTACTATGAAGGATTTGGGGGCAGAAAAACAAACCCTTGGTATGAAAATTTGCAGAGATAGGTAGCACAAACAATTGGCTCTATTTTAGGCTGATTATGTTGAAAAGGTGTTGCAGAGATTCTATATGGAAAATGCAAAATTTGTTAGCGCACCTTTGCCTAATCATTTGAAATTGACTAAGGAGATGTGTCCAAAGACACAAGAGGAGAAAGACAAAATGTCCAAGGTACCATATGCTTTAGTTGTATGAATTTTAATGTATGCCATGGTATGCATGAGGTCGGATATTGCAGATGATGTTGGAGTCGTAAATAGGTATATGAGTAATCTTGGATTGGAACATTGGAATGTAGTAAAATGGGTTCTCAAGTATTTGAGAGGTACATCCAATAAACATTTATGTTTTGGAGGCTCTAATACTGATTTAGTAGGTTATGTAGACTCAAATTTGGTAGGGGATATTGATACCAGATGAAGTACTACAGGTTATGTCTTTATTGTTGGTGGGACAGTGATGATTTGGCTCTCCAGGTTGCAAAAGGTGGTTGCTTTATCTACCACAGAGGCAGAGTATGTAGCTGCAACAGAGGCGAGCAAAGAGATGATATGGTTGCAATCTTTCATGGAAGAATTGGGCAAAAGACAAGCTAACAATTATTTGTTTACAAATAGCTAGAGTGCCATCCATCTTGCAAAGAAATTTGCCTTGAATTCAACAACAAAACACATACAGTTGTGGTATCACTTCATCCGTTCATTGTTGGATGATGGACAATTAAGGATGGAAAAGATACATATAGCTGAAAATCCAATGGATATGTTTACAAAGGTAGTGACAAGGGAGATGTTGAGCTCCTCTTCAACTTTGATTGGTCTTCAAGACTGAAAACAATAAAATAGAACAGTAGATTCTAGGGTGTTTCATTCCAGTGGGAGATATAGGGTCATCGCTGTTATGGTCAGTCTCCAAGTGGGAGATGATATGTTGTGGAGTCTGATCAGTCTCCAAGTGGGAGATTGTTGTTATTTGAAGCCTAATCTAACTCGGAGGTTAAATTTTCCCCACTTCTATCGATGCAATTTCCCCCCCATATTTTTCAATGGGGATTTGCGGGCAGCACCCCCAAGATGGGGTCCAGGGGCAGTGCCCCTAGCACACTCCATGTCGCTATACAGGGCGGGGTCGAGGGGCAACACCCTGCAAGGCCAAAAAAACTTTATTATTTAATAAAGGCGTCGGGTGTTATTTTTCTATTGGCTGACATGTTGTAACCCTAATTTTGTAACTGACATAAGTCTTGATAAAAATACTAAGGGTTAGGCTTTTTTTGTAGAGAATTTTGTAGCATTTTTGCAGCGGTATTAGGTTGCAAGGGGAGTGTTGATTGTAATAAGTTTTCATTTACTAAATAATAATATTGGACTCTTTGTTTGGTGGATGTAGCCCGAGATTGAGTGAACCACGTTAAATATTGTCTCTTTGTTGTTATTATTTATGTGTTTTTCATTCTTGTGTTTAATATTTTATAGTGTCGTAAATTGTACACCCTTGCTAGGGTGGTACAATTTCACACTTAGGTTAGCACCCGCCTTAGTGTGTCTTGCATCTTGCATTTCTCATTCCTCCTTAAGCATTTAATTAATTAGTTTAATTAAATCTAAGGTCATGTCTCATCACTTTAAACATTACAAAGTTGGGCCCTTTACCCTAAGTGTGCCCCTTTTCATCTTATTCCTCCAATGAATCATTTAATCATAAACCCTAATTATATCTTATTTTGACCGTTTGGGCCCAATTTTGCATATCAAAACATCTCAAAATCAGCTGTAACTTTGGGTTGCGCTCTAATATCATCATATCTAATGGCCCCAAAAATTTGGTGAAAAGTTGGTCAGACCGTGGTGGGAATGCACATGGTCCGCGACTTTTTTCCCGAAATTTCAAGAGCACAATCCTATGATATGATAATGCTTAACCCCAAAATATCAGCAGGAAATTCAAATCCTAGGTCGGCCTAAACATGAAATTAAGATCTAGGGTTTCATACTTAAGAGCTCTCTTTCTTCATTTGAAGAGGTCTTCTTCTAAGACTCTAAGACCAGGTTTTTGGAGTATTAGAGCCTTCTTTGCAGCGAAAGAGTAGATCTTTGAAGTCTTCAAAAAAATTCAACATTCATCCATCAAACATTCATCAAGCATCATTTTATCAGTTGGGGGATTTTGAAGAAGTAGAAGAACAATATGAGATCATCGACCAATGATTGGCTTGTACCTCTCCCTTGGGGTTGGGTATGGTTTTATGTTGTTTTCATGTCTTTACATAAGCTTCATTTTGATTCATATTCATGCTTTAGATCAATTTGCATTGTGGATTTAGAGCATTTACTTTATCAATTATAAGCAATTAGGGTTTACTCTTTAGGGTTACTCTAGGTTGTTTACTTTCATTCTTAGGATCTTGCATATACACAAGGTTCTTGCACACACATTTCCAGTACATTATCAGATATTTGTGGAGGTGAAAATCACCAACATGGGGGTTTGACTAAGGAAAACCCCTATAAAGCCACCCAAACCTTCCCTTTTCAGTTGCAGGTGCAGAAATAGGAATCCGGAAGCAATTACAGATCTGGAACAGGCATCAACACCACCCAGAAGTCTCAGAAGTGCAGAAATTTGTCAAGGATAGGGTGTGGCACCCTGGTCCTACCCAGGATAGTGGCATGACACCATAGTCCTACCCTCTGTCAGCAGGACTTGGCAGAATAACACCTTGCAGATCTCAGAATCCCTCTTGTCAGTTGCAGCTCCAGAATTGTAGAATCAGGATAGTGGCATGGCACCCTGGTCCCGAATATTTCTACTCAGATTTCAAACATAGGTACACCTATGATTTTTCCTTCCGATCTATTCTTTTTAGCAGTGTATCAATTGTTCTTTGATCTGCATTCTCGGATTAGGATTGGTTTGCTTACTTGCTTTCTAGGTTAGATTACATTTTGAATCATTCCTCTCTCTCATTTACAACAAAGGAAGAGAAAACCTAAAGAGGTAATCCATGACTCTCTCTTTCTCATAAGAAGTAGCTGACGTGTGTTACCTCCCTAAGCTCTTTCGTATTCCATGAGTGTGTATGAGAGTGGGATTGGGGTTTCCATACTTAGTCTCACTTTTTCTCCTACATATATTTATTTGTATATAATTGATATTTTTTGCATGCAACTCCCAACAATACCAAGAATTCCTACTATAGCACCCAAGCTATTATTCATAGATGGTGGGGAGACAAATAAGTGAGCAGTGGACTGGTATCTTCTCCTGTGATGCTTTCCTCTACACCTCCCTGGCTTCTCTAGACATGGATGCTTGTACATTTCTACTACTCTGGTCCTAAGGTTCCGCCACTCTACTTCTTGATACTTGATTCAAATCTACGTCAGTAGTGACCACTTCAACCCCATCTTGGTTTATATCTTCCTCCATCAAAGTACTAGGTTCTATTATTTTAGTCATGTTTATGCTCCTTTTATGCATCAAGACGTTCGCATTTTCTTCTGTATCTTTTCTTTTTCTCCTTCTCCTTATAGCGAGCTTATGTCCCCTTTTAATCATATCTATCGTATACCCTTCTAACCATCTCCTGGTTGCTTCCAAAATTGGTTGATTCACTTGCTCCAAATATACTAACTCAGATTCATTAGGCATGGGTTCACTTAAAGTGCTTTGTTCCACTTTATCTGATACATAATCTAGCCTCAAAATCTCCTCCTCATCATCAACTAACTCAGTGGATACTTCAATCCTTGTTTTAACTGCACCCAGTCTCCTTAGCTGACTCAATGTTAATCTTTAATAATATTTTTTCTTCCTTCTCTTTCATGTTTACAGTCAATATAATAATCTTCCATATCTGGAATATGCTTTACCTTCCTGGCAATGTAAGCTCCTATCTTACCAATGTTAGATACTTGATCAGTCCCAAAGACACTGAGAGGAGGGGGGTGTAAGGAAGTTAAGTAGCGGAAACAACTTTGGACCCGGTTTACCGCAATTCTAGCAAATGACTTTGGACTTTCCAGGAGATTTTGATCTCCCTTTGGATTTGGACTTGTCGCGCTTCTCATTCTTCTTGCCTTTCTCCTTAGGTCTTCCACGAACGGTTAGGGCTTCCTTTGAACTGATGGATACCTTCCTTCGCATCTCTTCACCGAGTAGGGCACCCACCACGTCTTCAGATTTCAAAACAACAGAAGTACTACCGATAGCCATAACAAGAGAATCCCACGAATCAAGCAAAGAACAAAGCAAGATCTGACATTTCTCCTCCTCGTCCATCTTAACACCGACGGATACTAATTGAGCCACCAACATATTGAATGCTTCAAGGTGGTCTGCAATTCGTCCACCTTCTTCCATCTTCAAGGAATACAATTTCTTTCTTAATAAAATTTGATTTAATAAAGATTTCACTTGATACATCTCACCAAGCTTAGTCCATAGCTTCTTTGCAGAGTTCTCTTCATGGACATTGATTAGAATAGAGTCTGTCAGGCACAGTCTGATTAGACCCTTGGCTTTTCGGTCCATAACATCATACTGAGCTGCCGCAATAGGATCTGAGGGCCTTTGGACATTCGCATCAACAGCATCCCAAAGATCTCGATCTATTAGCAGATCTTCCATCTTCAGCTTCCACATCTCAAAATTACTTCCATTAAATTTCTCCACCTCTATTCTCCCTGACGAACTCGCCATCTGAATATTCCTGCAACAAGATCAAAAAGTGTCTTCTGCACAAGCTCCCACTCAAATCTGGATTAGTTCAAAAAACCCAACTACCCACAATTGAAACCAAAGGTGATCATGCTCTGATACCACTTGTAAGGAAGTTAAGTAGCAGAAACAACTTCCTACACTAACCTTGAGAGGAGGGTAATGCAAAACTTTTTCAGATCATTACAACAGTTACAGAAAATAGAAATAGATATAATAGCAATCATACCACAACACAATGATTTACGTGGGGAAAACCCTTTCGGGAGAAAAACCCCACCCTCCAAAAGCAGCTCAATATTTTATTCAGCAATCAAAACAGATTACAACATACTTGTAGAGCAAGCTCTTCATAGGAGTACCACTAATCAGAGATTCAGAGGCAACTCAATAGCCATAAGACTCTTACACACAACCTCTATCTCACACACCTCATAAATAGGAGATACAATACAAGAAACCGTCAAACGGTATTACAAAACCATGGGCTAAAACCACCCAATAAGGTGTAGCCGACCTTATCTCCCTTCTAGACGCCCTATGACATGTTAAAGCACACATCAACATGTGTCGCTCCCCTTTACAGCTCATTTATGTATCCGATACAAATTATTTTTTCCTATTTCAGGAGTACAAACTTCCGGAGGCCATAACTTGAGAACCGGGTGTCCGATTGACGAACCGTTTGAAGCGTCGGAAAGCTCGTGAAGTTCTCTATCACCTCGTAACCCACTTCACTGGTTACGGCCACTTTTTAGGGCGTTTCGGAGCCTCTAAAGTCCCCAAAATTAAGTTTAAATATTTTATTGCACCCCTCCAAGACGAAAACATTAATATCTTCAAAACTAGCTGTGACCTTGCGACGCAACTTTACCAGAATGCTTATCTAACCAACCAGAAGCTTTAGGGAGAGTTTCGCACCATTTCATGCTCAAATGAAAACTTACTATAAATAGTAACCTCGCATAAATGCAAGGTTGAGACACCATTTTTCCCAACAGGGGGGGGGGGGGGGTGAATTAGTGTCTAACCGGTAAACAAAAGATTTAAACTTGTTTGCAACTTTATAACCCAAATTAATATATCATTTTAATTCATTACCTAATTACATTTTCTTACCTACAAAATGACCTACAAGATCTCATACATATATGAGTCTTTACAATACATCATGTCAGCTATACAATATAATTACAATAAAAAACAATATAATTTCCATGTCGGCTAGGAGTGTCGGTAAGATCTTCTGTCGGTGTAGACTGGATGCCGCTGTGAATAACCTTGTAGTGCCTATCGGTGCCGGTAGATGATGTTCATTGCCGGTGTAACCTATGAACCATGTTACCAGTTCGTTGTCATCAATGACAACATCAACTATTCTCATCTGAGTGTATAATGCCAACAACCCAGGGGATCATAATCTTTCCTTGTATGTTGAAAATATTGCAAGTGTCTGGCTAATAAATCTTCTTTACTTGTTGATCTTTATCAATTTTAACAAGTACTTCATCAAGAAGTAAAGTGTACTTTATCAATTTTAACACTCTGTAAGGTCAAACACAAATTCAAAATTCATTAAATTCAAATCTTAAAATTGATTTTCATAGAAAGGTTCTAATTTTAGATCTTTTCCAGCAAATTCAGATTTTAATTAAGAAACTTTCAATGGAAATTAATAAATTGGATTTACTTTCTCTTTTGCATATGATTACATTGCTTTTTGCATATATTTACTATAATCATGTGTCGGATAAGAGTTTCTGTCATTTCCTGTTGCTTCTCTTTTTTCATAGCACTTGGTCATATTGTGCTGTAAGGATTTCCAAATTATTTTCTTTTCAATTAGATCTCAAAGATTTCATGTATCATTTATGTTTCTTTATGGTGATGTTGTTAACAAAATGCATTTCCTATGTTAATCACCTTAAAGCTTTTGTAGATACTAAACCTAGAGATCCTAACATTTGTACCTCTCCTATGGTATCTTGTGTGTATGAGATGAGACCTAATGCTTTAACCAATGATCTCTCTAAAAAAGAGAAAACATTGGAAAGTAACACGGATCCATCTTCTTCTTCTACAAGTACCCTTGAGCAAGGGGGGCAAAATCAAAAAATCCACATTCTTACATCTTTTGATCCTCCTTATTCTCCCAAGACCTATCTTCAAGATCAAAGTATATGTAGGGAGGATGATGTCATGCATTTTATTCATGACCTTTCCCCTCGCATATAAATAACTAAAAATAAGCTTTTAGATGATGATGATGTTCTTCCCCAATCCCCCAAAAAGGATAAGCTTGATAAAGGAAAAGAGATTGTCATTTCACATGATACTCCTCCTTCATCTACAAATCCTTTTCTTCCTCCTTACACATCAAATTTCAAATAAATTCATGATCATGTTCCTTCATCTAGTCAATTGCAACATTCTTATAGTTGTGGCTTTCATATAATTACAAAACAAGGTTTTAAAGGACAAGGAATTGGGAAATTTGAGCATGGAATTCATGTCCCTATAAATCCTCCTACACAAACTACTACCA
Source organism: Cryptomeria japonica (assembly GCF_030272615.1). Classification (NCBI taxonomy): domain Eukaryota; kingdom Viridiplantae; phylum Streptophyta; class Pinopsida; order Cupressales; family Cupressaceae; genus Cryptomeria; species Cryptomeria japonica. The sequence continues at coordinate 115,761,972 of NC_081409.1, forward strand.
GAGGCCTAGGAAATGGTACCCCTCTTTCTATGGACAAACTCCTTAGGCTTCAAAACTTTAAATATTATCTTCAAAAACAACAAATAAAAAGAGCCCGCAAGAATACTTCTTCTTCAAAGCGTCCTTTTTATTCATTTCTTTAAACCCATGACCATAATGCTGATGATTGCCCTGATTTTCAAAAATCTATTCAAGATGGAATAGATAGTGGTAAAATTAGAATTATGGATAATGAAACTTCTTCTTCTAACAAACCCTCTCCTTTATGTCAAGATGATATTCATCATCCTGACAGATTAGCCACAAGAATCTATTGGAGATTGAAATATGACAAGAACATTTCCTTTCCTCCTCAAAATAAAAACAAAAATCTTAATCAAGTGAAAGGTATTGAATATTGCATTTTTCATGATTCATATTCACATTCTCTTGGAAAATGTTATGCATTTAAGAAATTTGTTCAACTGCAATATGATCTTTCACAAATTTGTCTCACAACAGATCTAGCTGTATTTCTTGGTAAAAAAATAGTGCCTTAGCACTTCTTTTCCCTCCATGTTTTTTATTAAGGTAAAAGAAGGTTTTGAAGGGTCCCTGAAACCATTTACAAAAGATCCTTAAGATATAAAATCATTAAGCAACAAGATGGAACAAATAGCTAAAAAATCAGTAGAGAAATGATCAAAATCCAGCAAAAAACCCCACAGAACTAGCAACAACCAGCAAAAATAGACAAAATCCAGAAAAGGAGCAACTAGATGTTTTTCAAGGCATTAGACAAATTTTCACTAATCCCATACAATTATTTAATATTATCCCTAAGTTTAGGGATTTCCTTTGGAGAAGCCACAACAACTTTCTTCATGCTCACCCTCGTTCTCTTTGTAGCTCCACCAGGAGCACTTTCCGCAGTCCCAATTTCAATGGCATCTTCATCCATATCAAGGTCCACAACTGGCTTAGGAGTGTTGGATCCCTCAAGGACCTTAGAGATTTCCTCTAAGTTCTTTGTAACAGTAGTCAAGATATCCAAGATAATAACTAACAGGTTTTTCATTGCATTTTTTCCTTCCTTCAGCTTCTCAATCTGAGCTTCCATCTTCTTAGCTTTTTCCTCCAAATCCTTCATCCTCTGCTTCTGATCCCTTTCATCTTTTCTTCCTCTCCTCTTCCCAGTGCTTCCCACTTTTTTCAAGGTTCTTGATACCTTCATAAGTCCACCTGTCAAAGCCCATTATAGCATCAGAGAGATTTTTGAGATTATCCAGAATTAACCCTTCTCCAGCAAACTCCTTATCCTTGCTCGGGTTCTCCTTGTCCTTCTCCTGCTTGAGCTCATTCTTCTCCTGCTCAAAATCCATATATTTTTCCTCATTAATTTTATCATCCTCCTTCTCCCTTGACTGGCTATCGACATTGACTAAACCAACACTGCGGGTAGGACTATCTTGGTTGGAAGAATCCTCAGCTTCTCCTTCCTCTTCCCCCACATCTTCTTCTTTCCAACTTTTCTCCCCTTCGGACTCCTCCGTTTCCATCTCACTGTCATCTTTTCCAATATCCTCTAAAACATTCTCCTTCTCCATTTGAGTATCCTTGTCCTCTTGAATTTTCAACCCAGTAGCACTTTTGCTCTTTTTGATCTGAATCGACTCTTCCTTGCTTGGCCCGCCTTCCTCCATCTTTATCTTACCCTTTCTCGGAGAGGCAGAGAACCTCTTATTTTCCTAGATAGCAAGAATTTTGCAGTGCTCATAAATGAGCAAAATGAGGCCACAATGAAGCACTGGAGTCGAAGGGTTCTTACTGTGCTTATTAAGAGATCTCGACAATGACCTGAAGAGGTAGTAGGGCAGGGAAATCCTTTTCTCATGCCTGAAATGATTTAACAACACGAAATGGTATGTGTGGACCCTGGTAAACCGGCCATCCATAGTAATGTATTCCATGATAGCATTCAACACACAACCCCAAATTTTCTTTATGTTGGACGCATCATAATACCCTCCCGTAGCTTTACCAATTTTTGCCCTTTCCTTCTCCTTACACGAAAAAATCTTTACTGCGTTATTAGAAACTTTCAAATCTCTAAAAAAATTAAGACCTGAGTGGGGCATACCAGTTACTGTTTCTACGAGGTCCACATCCAACTTAAACCTCACCCCATGAATTTTGAAAGAACAGTTGCTCTAGTTTTCAGTGATTTTGGTGACTGCAAGATTAACCCTGCCTTTGTTATAATCAACCAGCTTCTCCATGAAATTCGTCATAAACCCTTTTTCCAGCTTAGTCCAAAACTTTGGAATTTCCTTCCATCTGGAACTGTTATCTGGTTCTTCTCTCCTTAGATCCCCTCCCATTTTCAAATTCGCGATACCAACTCTGTTCTTCTGCAAATTCGGAGCTTCCTTCCACTCGCCTCTCAAAATTATGAAAATGTTAACCCACAAAGTGTGATGAATATTAATAAAGATTACTCATTGCAACTAGCATGATTGATTGTGCGATTCATCTTTTCTCATGAATCTGTCCTTGCTTAGAAGATTTGTAATATCAAAATTAATATTACCTTCCCCGTGCCAAATACTTTGAGCCTCGGAAATAACACCTAGGTTTGCCAAACCATCCACAACCAAATTTTTTTCTCTAAAGGCATGTGTAATTATAATACTTTTAAATCTAGCTATAATTTCTTTAGCTTTAACAATTATATTTTCAATAGACCAAGATGGCTCAATTTCTCCCTTCAAGCACTTGATAATATTTAGAGAGTCTCCCTCCAGTCGTAAGTTATCATGATTCAGATTTTTAACAATAATCAAAGTATTCAAAGCTGCAAATGCTTCAGCATAATGACTTGTTTGATTACCCAGAGGCCCAACAGCTGCCACCAAGCAACTTCCAGCAAAATTCCTGACAATGCCCCCATAACCAGCTTTACCCAGATTCCCCTTAGAAGCCCCATCAAAGTTTGCCTTAATCCATCCCTGAGACAGAAAGCACCATACAAGACCTTCCCTTCCCTTATCCTTACAAGATTTGATATTAGAAAGGTTCCACCTTTCATTAAAGTCCTCTTTAGCAGCTAATCTGTGATCAGTTCCATTTAAACATTCAAATATCACCCTATGGCATAATTATCATATTTAACGGGGGCTCTTTATCATTAGTGGTGGTATTGTTTCACTTTAACCTACTTTGGGGCAGCGACATGAAGTCCATTTTTATTCTTCTTTCTATACATTTATCTCTATCTTTGTGCATTATTCATTATTATATGTCTTTTCTTGCATAGGGTTATTCTTATGTGAGTATATAATTGTTCTTTGGTTTCCCTCTTTTCTTAGAGAGGGGCATCTTTAATGAGTACTTCACTTCTCCTATTTCCTTCATTCTCTTGACAATCTTACCTCTTCTATGGTTTCTATTATTCACAAGTATGATATACACCTTAGCAGGAAATGATCTCTTGAGAAGTATGTATCCCTTCCTTGAAAGGATTTGTTCCACTAGGATGACATATCACTTGAAACTAATCACTATCAGAAAATGTGTAATGTTTCTCCTTGTTCTCCTCACTTAAGGGGAAAGGATTTTCACTCCTTTCCCATTCTTTCTTTCTCATTTATCATTATTTCTTTTAGGGGCTGCATTTTTCACATGTGATTATCATTTCTTACAATGGTATGCTTTTATGATTAATCCCCCTTAGGGAATATATGATTCTTTTTCTCTCTTCCTTTCGAAGATTACCACTTCTTGAGACATGTATTTTACATTTACTAATGTCTTTTCTTGTATATGTTCATGTAAGTTTAGTGCACATGTGCTTATGTTTAATCTCTCTCTAGTAGATTATGTAAGCTCTTCTCATTGTCCCTTAGCTTGTGGGTAAATGATCCCTCTCTCTCTTTTTCTAGGGATCCACTTTGCCCTATTAAGTGGATGGTGTGAGTTATATTACTTGATGTCATTCCTTGTGCACAATTGTTGGTTATTGGCTCAAGGATTCTCTCTTACACAAGAGGTGTTAGTCCTTAACTACGACCTCTTTTACACTTGGTAATGCACATCTATGATAAATTCACCCATCCCTCTGGGGGCTAAAAGTGAGTCATCCCTCATTGAGAATCCCTTTCACTAGCTAGGAATAGGAGGAAGGGTTGTATTCTTGTTCTCTCCTTTGCTTTGTTCTAGAATATGTTATATTTGTCTAAGACAACTCCTCTTGGGGGTAGATGTCTTTTGAACAAGGATCTCTTCTCCTCCAAGGATCTCCTCTATGCTTACAACAAGATATCTCTTTTAAACTATCTTATCCTGGCTTGAAGAAGTATTTCCTCTCTTGCCTGGATTTATGACATTGTTGCATAATGGATATCTTCTTTGTGATGAAGGTAGGTATCCTTGTTCTAGTCTCCTTAAGATATCAACATCAACCTATGTTGACATCTTAAGGGGGGGACCCCACACTGCTCCTTTGTACCATACTTATCTCATGCATTGTACAGTGGGACATTCTTCAAACCAGAGGGCGGCTTCTTAGAGCAAGATGTCATCACTTTTCTTGTATAGTGGGACATTCTTCGAACCAGAGGGAAGCCTCTAGAGAAAGATGTCATCACTTTTCTCTTGTACAGTGGGTCATTCTCATAACCAGAGCACAAACTCTTAGAGAGAGATGACACCACTTTTTCTCCTATACAGGGTGATTATTCTCGGAACTAGAGCATAGACTCTTAGAGAGAGATATCACACCTTTCTTGACACTTGTACTATACATTCTATATAGGTTGTAGCATACTAGGGCATAGACTCCTATGAGGTGCTTCAAACCTCACTTGTACACATGCACTTGAGGTTGGGTGGAACTAACGATGTTCTTACTCTCCTCCCTTACATGGATCACCTAGACAGGCTCTAGGGGCTAGATTTACATGTCCTTCTCTCCATGGATCACCTAGTTTTAGGGGTGAGATGTCCATGGTTTCTCTCTTGTTCGCCTTTCTTCTCATGGATCACCAAAGCGTGTATTCATTTTCTCTCTCTTCTTCCTCTCATGAACTCATAGTTTTACTATTGATGGTTCATGGATGATGTCAGCTTTTCTCTTTTATGGTATTTCTCATATTATGTGATGGAATTGGTCTTTGTGTCCTGATTAGTTGTTGAGACATCTGAGTATCAAGGTCTCTTCGGCTAGTTGGTTTTTCATCTTGTGTCTTTTGTTTGTCGTGTGTCTTTTGTGCTTTGTTTTTGTTTTATGCATCTTGTTCCTTTTTGTTTTGTGCACTCTTCCATATGTTTCAGTGAGTTAAGATCCTAAGATTGGGGGCTTGGTTCCTCGAGATTAGTGACATCTTATACTCCTTGTGGTATTGCTTTGCATCTCTCATCTTCATCTCTCTTTTCTTCTACTTTACCGACAGTAGTGGAATAAGTCATAGTCCCGCTAAAGTGGGGGCTAAATGTAGTGTCATAAAATTGTGCCTCCTGCAATTTTAACCACATTCGAAGTCCTCACTTTGGCGATGACACCCTCCTTTCTGACTAGGACCTCTTTCTGCATGTTCACCCCATTGACCCCTTCCTGTTTGAGCCCTGAGATAGCATCATGATCCTATTCGGGCACCAAGATAGGGTAGGATAGGGGCATTGCACCCCTATCCCCCCTAGGACAAGGGTGTGGCACCCCTATCCCCCTTGGACAAGGGTGTGGGGCCCCTGTCCCACCCTCTTAGGGTGGCCCCAAGATAGGTCCCCCAAACCCAATCTACACTTCGGGATCCCAAATCTTCGCGATGTCAGTCTTTGGTGAGATGAATTAATCTTCTAAGGCATGTATAAAAGGGAGTTGGTTTTCTCATTTTGGGGGAGGCAAAATTCAAGTGAAGGGATGATAAGAAAGCATAGGCAGAAATATACATTATCAACCATTCAAGCATTCAAGTCTTCTTCATTCATCCATGGGAGCAATATTACAACATTCATTTGCAAGCATATGTGCATGTTAGGGTTTTGTCATGTTACATTCCATTTCATGCAAAACTTGTGATTACATTGAAGAAGCAAAGCAATCATCATCAACAAGTTGCAGATTTACAAGGTATACATTTCCATTGTTTACATTCCAACATTTGCAATTAATTTCTTTCAAGGTTGATTCCTCAACCAGGGTTCAACTGAGGCAAACCCCTATCCACAACCATTCTCCCTCTCTTTTTTGTGTGTAGGTTGCAAGTGTGCAGCTATAATTGCAGGTTTGGGCTTCATTTGCAAAGATGAAATAACCCTTTTCGTTTCACAAATTTTGTGGAGGACCATGTACATTGTCACCACGGTCCTAATGACTTTTCTCCAAATTTGCAGGGAAAATCTCTATCAGTCTAATTAAATCAAATCCAAAGTTACATCATGATCCCAAACTGGTAGCTCCTCATTTCACTCAATCTCTCTCTTTGTTCTGCATAGTCAACAAGTTAACTTTCTCATTTACAAAAGAGGGTAAATCACACTTCAACCCTTGCAATCCACTTCGAATTCACATCCTTGTTTCCCTTGGATTTGGATCTAATGGATTCAAGCCCCTCTTTTGAATTTAAAGTTCCTCCAAGTGAAAATTATCCTAGTGGCTTTCTTTCTCTCTCTTAGGTGGGGAGTCACTAGGATCCAATTTTCCACTTTATAGTAGTTTAGCCAAAATTTTCCCTTGCTTTATGATATACCATTCTTCTCTCATTGTTCTTTCACAGGTTGTTCTTGACTCACTGAATTCCCTTTCTGTCTATGCTTTGGTTCTATCTATCCACATTGTAGGTGTGGGAATCCCCAATAACTCCTTTAATCCTCCAGGTGTCAAATCTGTGTAAAACCTCTAATTATAAACCACCTGCCTTTGCCTAGCATCATAGTGTTGAATGTATTGCTTCACCAGGTCGTGAGTATTAGTGGCAACAGGGAATCCAGTGGCCTATATTAAACCACTTTTCTCCATATTCTGCATTTACTCTGTTGCAATTGGCTCCCTTTTTCTGTCAATAATGTCTCTGAGATTGCAATCGGCTAAATGCATATCCAGGTAAAATCTTGTATTAGGCACCACTTGCGGAAATTCCCATTCAAATTCCATCTTTAGCTACATTTTTTGTGTACCCATGTCCTTGGTATTTATGCTACCTAATAATATTCTTCAATTACTACCATGTATATCATCATTTCATTCTAATAATTCATATGAGTATTTGAATTAATATTTTTTACAATTGATTACAACTCTCGGTACCTGAATTATCCAACTGGGTATTTGAGTAAAGGGGTACTTAACTGTTTCTCTATTTGAATCACCTTCAGATGTGGATTATGGTAGCAGTTGGGGAGTTTCATGTACCTTGATGTAATCACTTGCATGAATTCTTTTTTATCGTACCGTTTCATATTTTCCACCCAAAAGCCCTAGACACGTTAGTAACAGCATAAACAAAGATTTTTACTATAACTCTTTAATGGAAACAACCTTGAGTTACATACAATGGTTTAAACAATAGATCTAACGATCCTCTCTCACTCATTTGTATGACATTAGTATGTAACTTACTTAAGGATGTAAACATGTGTCCTTTCTTAGTCTCAAAATTCTCATTTCTACTCATCACTCTCTTCAGCGAATCTCGGGTGAACTTATCGATTGTTGCTCCAATTATTTATTTATTTCACTTTACCTTTTCCTCCTGATGTCCGCTAAGATGGGCCTTGGTAAAATTTTAACCTTACCCTTATCACTTTCTTTAATGCTCTATATGCCTTTAGACATTAGATGGTGGGCCAATTGAGACTTTTGTTTCCTTACTTCCTTGCCTCTCAACACTTACTTCATTTTGTAGGGATCGGGCTGCTTTGTAACTTTAGAATATCATAACCTTTAAAAGCTTCATTGCACCAAGTCTTATTTCTTTCTATTTCCCATGATAATTTTCGTTAAGTGTTAATCTACCTCTCGAGTCCTTAGGCTTTATTTTGTAGAAAATTAAGTGAGTCCCCATTTCCAATAAAAATGGGGCATTTTGTGTAAACACACAATAACTTGCTACCCTATAATACCAATTGAAACCCCAGTTTTAATCATAAAGGGATTTTATGCCTGCTATACTCTTGATGAATTTAGAGAAAGTACTTGTGCACCTCCACTAATATCAAGACGCCTGCAATGAAAATACTTGGTTCCTCAATTGTGTGCAAGTGGTTCATTCCTTTCCCTAAAGGATTGTCGATAAGACAATAATTTACCCAGCTATTTTATTTATCAATCCTTTCATCAAACCTTGGATAGAGCCTTACAGCCAGTCGAACATCTATAGCCTCAGTAAGGTTATCTCTGCCATTATTCAATATTTTTCTTTTTTCTTTTTTATTGCTCCAATTGCTTTGATATAACATTTTAGTCCATTTGGAAGCAATTTTTTTTTCGCTCGACATTTTTCTCTGATATTATTTGATATCTTTGATACTCCAATCATGTTGATATATCTTTTTATCACATTTGGAAGTATCATAATTTTAGATCAAATCTTTGAAGGTTGATTAGGGCAGTGGTAGCAAGGATGATTTCTGATTTTTCACTTGATAAGTTACTAACATTGCCTATAATAGCTTCAAGAAACACTTAAGATGTTTTAAAATGCTTAAAGTCGCCAATTATTTCATGCAGTACGATCCTTAACAAAATGTTGTTTATAGAATACCCCTCAATTAGCCTTCTAAATATCCAGACAAAAATTCCCTTTATGAAGAAAACCATGGATTTGCAAATTGACCGTAAAAGGTACCAACCATTGCTCCATTTATTATCTTTAACAAGTAACTTGACACTTAATTAATGCTAATTAAACCTTTCTACTCTAGAGGTTGACATACTCATGTGGAATCATGTGACATCTTTTGCATGAATCCCTTACTTATGATTTTTCTCACTCATCACGTCAGCTTCTTTCACTCAGCTTTTATCCACCTGTAATTCTTTCTTCGTTGGCTTTCAGACCATAATCATTAATATCATTAAGTAGGTTTCATCGAGATTTGGCAACACTCAATTAGGCAAATTTCCTTTGACTTGACATGACTTGCATTAATAACCTCATATTCACTATTGTATCTCCAGTTCACTCACTTTCTCAGACTATCTAGAGTGTAGGATGCCTGCCACCATGGCTAGAGAACTTACTCCCATGGTAGACTGTGCACTTTGTCTTACCAGCAACGCCCATCAAGTACCTTTCTTAGGGGCCATAACTAGTCAGCGTCTGCATCACATTTTCATATTGTGTGACATTCAAGATGCAGATTTAATAGAAAAAGCAATCAAATGGCTCTTGGGTTCTGAATTCCTCTCCTCAACCACTAGGTGTCGTGTTAATAGTAGCATTGCTTCTCGCTTTGTAGCATCTCTTTTGGATTTAGGAGAAGATGAGGACACAATCTCTAGTCTGTTTGATCACTTGCTTAATAATGACTTCATGGGAGGGTTGGATGAATCCTTGAGGTGGCTCTGCCTAGTTATGGCATTCCATTGCCACAAGACATTGGGGATTTTTGGATTTCACCCACCCTTGTGCCTATCTATCAATTCCTTGGTGGTTTTTGTACCAACACCATCCAAGAACATCAAGAACACTCACAACAAGCCTTCCACTTTCTAAAATAACATTTGGGCTCATATCGAATGCCAGAGCCATGGGCAAAATAGACTTCATCATGTGGACTCTCCTCCTGGATCATGAAAACAACTGAAGATTGCCTATGCTAGTCTCTCTTTTGAACTTCTTTCCTCTAGTATTCAAACTCTCCCAATTTTGCTCACTCGAAGTACTTGCTCTGCGTATGTATATATGCTTAATAGTTGACAACAAATTTTGTCTTTTTCTTGTACATTTTGGCTTATAAATGAAAATCTCGATATTATAGTGTTTTAGACGTCTCAACGTTCCCAAATTGTGATATGATTCAATCTGAATTTAGTTAATTAGCTTAAATAATGATGTTTTTATCATCCTTTTCACTCTAAAACACTCCGCAAAGTGCTCCAAAACTAACTCCTACTGCCTCACGACTATCTACGTGACTCCTAACTAAACTAACCTACTAACACTATATATATAATATTTACAATATTGCACGGATTTAACTTTCAAAATCAGTGCTTCAAAAATTTCCCATTGACTGGAAATGGCAGCGCGTCCCCTCCAAGGTTTTTTAATCTAAATGCATTATCCCCCAATATCGCAGAGATTTGATATGGGCCAAACCAAGTAGGCACAAATTTTCCAAAGTTTACTTTCCCTTCTTGGGATTTTTCCCGATATAAGATCAAGTATGCAATATGAAACATCATTATTTTTGCTTGTTTGTCAAACCATCTTTTTACTATAGCTTGGTGTTTGTTCATGGACTCAGTAGCCTTGTCTCTTTTCTCATCTAAGTTTAACAGTTGTACTAACCTTGCTTCTTCCTTATTTTCAAACTCTATAAATTGTTGAATGAATTTCAGCGTTGGTATCTTTAAATTTATGGGTAATACTAGGTCAATACCGTACAACAGATGGTATGGGGAATTTCCTATATTTCTCTTTATCCTAGTTCTATCGGCCCATAAAGCATATTTGAGAAGCAATTGGTGCCCTCTAGGATTATTATCTAGCAACTTTCTAGTGATATCTATCAAGTTTTTATTCGTCGAATCAACCAAACCATTCCCTTGGGTATAATAATTAGAATAAAACTTTAAAACAATTCCCAAATCGAATGCCTAATTAGCAAATTTTAAAGATGAAAAGGCACGACCATTGTTACATACCAAAAAATATGGAGTACCGAACCTTGTGATGACATTCTCTTCCAAGGATTGGATGACGATCTCCATATTACAAGATTTGAATGCTCTTGCTTCGAACCATCTTGTACAATAATTTTTCAGGGTTAGAATATACTTGTGACCTACTGCTGATGATAGATTTATCATTCTGATAAAATCCATCCCCATTATGCGAAGGGCCACAGATCTCTACTACTGGTTGTAAAGGTTGCGCCAAATATCTCCCTTTGTTCACATGAATTTGACATGTATGATAGTACTGGATATGTTGGTATACATCTCTAAATATGGTAGGCCAATAATACCCCACTCTGAGTATTGCATGTGTAGTGGCTAAGTGTCCTCCATGTCTCGTGCCAAACTTATCGTGAAACTCATAGAGAATTTTTTGAGATTCTTCTTTCATCACATATCTTAAGTAAACCCCGACATGGTCTCTACGGAACAAATTACCCTTCTTGAGCATGTAATTTGTGACTTAACTTTCAAAACCCTGCATTGGGATCTGTTCATATAATCTGAGCAATGACCTGTCACTAGAAAATGTGTGACATCTTTATACCAATCTTCTTGATCTTCCTCATTTAATACATATTGTTGACTAACCAAATGTGGGCCAGTCTCCGCGATGGCCTTAACCAATGCTTGCCCTCTAACTAGCCTCATGGGCGTAAAATCAATGTCAAACTCTTGCAAAATTGTTATCCCTTTTTTTCTTCTGTCGCCTATCTCATTTTGCATCAAAAGGGTTTTTACGAAAGCATCTGGCACAATTTCTACAACCTTACTTCTCATAATGTAATGTTTGAATTTCCGTATGACTTTAACCAATGCATATGCATCTTTCTCTACATTAATGTATCTTAATTCCAAATCCTTAAACTAACAACTCATAAAAGCAATTGGTTTTTCTTCCTTTAATTCCATTTTTTGGGTTAGCACCATAGCACAGGTATGCTCTAAGGTGAATGAATAAATGTAGAATGGCTTATTATAGTCAGGACTGGATAACACAGGAGCATTTTCTTTTTGGGATCCAAGAACACTGAGAGGGGGGGGGGGGGGGGGGGTGAATCAGTGTTCTGCTGGTAACATAAGATTTTATCCTTTTATACCATACACATATAAACAGGTAAACAAATAAACATATAACATGAAGAAAATAAACAATCCACATAAATAAACACCATAACACACAAAATTTATATGTGGAAAACCTCAAAGAGGAAAAACCACGGTGGGATTTGTGACCCACAATATCAACTCACTGGCCATATGAAAGGATATTACATATAATGGGGGCCTGCACATGTAGGAAGGCACATTGCCTAGAGAACACTGCTCATCACTAAAGAGTCTCATTGACTACAATCTTTTGCTGAAGTAAAACACTGAAAATGAACTCACAAAATGCATCTACTATGCCAAATAGAGTTCTAGTTCTAGCTATGCTCTGTACCGGTTCATAAACCCTGAACACTACTACCGGTATCTCTTCCCCTCCAAGAATGCTTTCCAAACTATCTACAGAACATTGCATGATATAATATTCACATACAAATGATCTACATACTTATACTTCACATTATTACGGTTCTGCTATAATCTCCTATGTCACACACTACTACAAAATGACCTAGCAGACTGACCTATATACCCATTACAAACAATATGCCTTATGTTGGCTTAAATGCATTACAAAAGATATTTAATGTCGGCCTTGACAATAATTACAAAATGATTTTCTAAATAAATCTTCCTTGATGTCGTCTTCCTTGAAGTACTTGATGTCGGTGTCGGTGCCGGTATAATCCTGGATACTCCAATGTCGGTGTCTGTCGGTATATGCCTCCTAATGCCGGTATATGACTTCCATCTGATCTCGTTGCCATCAATGACAACAAAATGAATCCGATGAGTGTCAATTGCCAACAATCTCCCCCTTTGGCATTGATGGCAACACTCATGTGAAAAATGGATTCTCTGTCAGTTCAACTGAAATATGCTTCCCCTGAGCAATACACTCCTTCTGATATTCTGATGTCCTTCCCATATGTTCTTGTCTGATATTTTTCACATATATACACGCTCCCCCTTCGGCATCAATGCCAAAGACTGGTGAAAGAATTGAAAGAATTCAAAACAAAAGAATGAATGAATATGGTTTGTTTTACCAGAGCTTAACTAACTTCAAAATTTTTGGGTAAGCCTTATCCAGCAACTGTAGGTATGTGTCCCAGCCGGTTTTGAAAGTATCATATATGGATGCTAGTCCACTTAGTAAGTGTGCCAGCAATTCCTTCTCTTTGACTTCTGTCGGTGTGGGTTTAGAAATCATGTCCATACACTCTCTTTTATGTACACCCAGTGAATCCAATCTAGGACTCACCAATCCTCTAAGACTCCTTGCTCTCCAAATGATTTTATCTCTCTCCTTCTCAAAAGAAAAAATTTGGTTCTCTAAGGTCAAAATTTGTCCATCAATAGATGTTGTCAGTGCAGTTAATCCATCAAAAGAATTTGCAATATTTGCAACCTTAACATGTAATTCCTTTAATCTGCTATCTACATTTGCTGTAAGAGTTTCTATGTTACAACAAACCCTGTAGATATTTGTACATTATTTCAAATAGTTCTCAATAAGAATGAGTTTAGCTTCAATTTTCTTTTTCTCTATTTCAATGATCTTGTCAAATGCGGCTTTCTTAGCCACAGTAAACCTTTCTAATGCCTATCGGTCTGATATCTGCTGCAGTGATTGAAAATTGTTAGATATGTACTCTGTCAATGCCTTAAGCTTGTCGGGAGGGCTTGCTTCATTCTCAATCTAACAATCAGGGATTAATTTGTGCAAAATTGTAACTGATTGATCTATTATTCCCTTATCTATAGATCCCTCTTTTAATAGTTTCTGAGTAGCCATCATCATCAACTCAGTTGGACTCATCTCAATGAGTGGTTTCTTCTCAACTTGAAAAGTGTCAATTGCCAAAACCTTTGTCAGGGAATCAGTATGAACTGCCGGTGTAGACTCAATTCCCTTTAACTTATCTTATTTAGCACCAGTGGCTTCGCCACTTAGTGCAGTGTCAATTACTGTCAGTGGAGTATTATCCACAATATTCATAGTGTCTTGTACATTACCTTGCTCAAGAATAGTTTGTGCCGGTATGGACTGTACACTCTCCTTTACTGCCAGTTGTGTATGTAATTCTATAGTTTTTACCGGTTTAGTCAAAATTGGAGTTGAACTTCCCAAAATACCTTTCCCTTTTGTTTTATCTGGAATGGTGAAAGTTGTTGCCTTAACAAACTCTTCATGAGATGTAAGAAAATTTGGATTCTTCTGGAAGAATTTGGTCCAACCATCTTTGGTTTCATTTACTACCTCATTTACCCTGCCCATCATTAGGCTTATTTGTCGAGGTTTTCTACTGAATATTGTTATGTTTACAACATCTATGCATCTTTTCATTTCCTCATTGTTTATAGCACCACACATTTCCAAAAGTTCTACTTCCTTAATTTCTCTATCCCTCTTGATTGCATCAAGTCTTCTAGCATCTAATTTATTGTACAATGATAGAGGAATTTCCTTCAAAAATTTTACTAAGGCTTTCTTATATATATCCATGTACAACAAAATTGCCTCTTAAATCTCATTTTTCTCATCATCCTGTAAATCTTCATAATAAGTGGATACATTTTTTATCATTCCATCCTTTGTAATTTCATCAATTAATTCAACACAAGTCATTTTTGTCTTACCGGGCTCAGTATCATCACTCTTGTTCTTTTTGTTTGTGGTTGTCGGAGTAGATGTAATTGATTTTCTCTTTTGTATAGGCTTCATTGCCAGAGGTGGCAACATAGTAGGTTTAGTTGCCTTTCTAACAAGCCTCCACCTAGGATCCACCTTCTTCTTCTCTATCGGTGACTGGTCTACTTTCTTCCTTTGTACCCTTTTGAAAGATAGAGGTTCATTGTCCTCGGGGTCAGAATCAGAAGTGATGGTAGAAATGTAAGCTTCAAGCTTCTTCACTTCTGCAGTCCTAGCCACTGTCGGTTCTGCTATCGGTTAGGATCCAGAACCTAGTTGAGTGTCTATCTTATTAGTTGCATTCTGTATATATGCAAACATCTTGTCTATATTATTCTCTCTTCTCTTCTTGTTGAAGCCAGTTTTGAATTCAAGGGCCTTCTCTTCTGTCGTGCCAAAATGCTCTGTTTTGTCATCTAATGGGGCATCTAGCAACATTTTTGCATAGAGTTCAAAAATGCTATCATCCACTTCATATCCAAGCTCTGTAACCCATATGGTCGTTGGTTCAACTGCTTCCATAAGAGTTTCATCAATTTTCACACTGAAATAGATATCAGTGGAGTACTTCTCCACAATGTTCTTTGATATTCTCTCCCTCTGCCTCATGTTTTCTTGAAATATTCTTAAATAACACCAAAGTTTCCCATCTCTTCCGGTACCAAGACCGATGATTGCTTCCTTTATTTGCATACCTACTGATATGTCATGAGCCCAACTTTTCTTCCCTAGACCAGGTAGCTCATTCAGAAAGTAAAGCATTAAACAAATAATCAAGTTTCCGTATCTAAAAGTTCATTTCTTAACTCCCTTGATCTTTCCAAGGTTCAACATTAGTTCACTCCTCAACCATTCACATAAATCATATTTTGCATTATTCCTTTACATCTGATATGCAACATGAATGCAAGAACTAGCAATAGAATTCAATTGGTTAGATTGAGTTACCTTATAACCTATTATCATGCTTGCAAATTTCTCATCAATGTCAGTAATTGTGTTGATCCTCATTGATCTACTATTAGGAGTTGCACCAGTGAGTTTCTCAATTTCAGTGTTGGAATTTTTCTTTCTAGGTTCTTGTCCGACTTTGGGTAAGCCGGTGACTACTTGAATAGCCTCCTTGGTGATCATGTAAGACCGATCCAGCTAGATGTACTCATTGTGAACCCTACTTAGAATGTATCTGATGACCTCATCTTTGAATTCCGATATGTATAGAATACCGGTTAACCCTAGATCCTCAATTGCTTTGTATTCTGGCTTGATGGTTTCAGAGCTGCCCAGTATCACAGACTGATACATGCTTTTAATTTCCTTTGTGCCTAAATCCTCCAGGGTGTAGTGAATGTATGTCCTCACATATTCAACATACATCATGAAGTTGGGAACCCTAGAAAATGCTCCCACAAAGTCTTCTTTCTTAGCAATCAGGGGAACCTCCTTGAATATAGGCCCCAGTCTATCCTTAACATCAACAATGGTGGGATTTGAAATGAATGTAGGAGTTGAAGATCCAGATGCCATTTTTGAAGAATACATGAAAGTGAACGTTGGTGGAAGATTTAGTGCTTCTTAGATAACTATTTGGAATCCTTTCAGAATGCCTTTGCTCTCTCTTAATTCACCTAAAATTCGCCTTTACTTTGCTCTAAATACTTTGATGTGGGGTGAGTGAAAATGAATTCACTTTCCCTTTTTATCAGTGAATAAAACCCTAATCTTCCTCTATCATAAATGCTTCATGATGTACCTACCGGATGTCAGTTTCACAGTCTTATGTCGGGTGAGCCTTCAACAACGATGAACTCAACTCTCTAGATCTCTTCCAATCTCCTCTAGGGGAATAAGTAATATTTGTAATGAATTTTCCAACCCCTAAGGCCTATGCCTCAGTTACCGATGGAATTTCCAGCCGGTGTAGGAATGCTCTGTTCTACCGGTGGAGTTACCGGTGTTGCATTTCCACTTGGTTCTTTAGACTTTTTAACCCATCTCTTGGTGTGATCTTGTTGTATTTCATCTACCTTCTTCTTTCCTTTCTCATTATCTTTATCATTGCTAATCAGTTGAGTCTTGCTTCTGCAGTACTTAGCAATATGACTTATATTGTTGCATGCATAACTGTTAGAATTTGGCATTATAACAGACAATGGAAGATTGTTGGCATTTCAATAAGGATATTGAGAAGGTTGTTGATGATTATAGATATAACTGATTAAGGATGTTTACTATCTTGATATTATTATTTTGTCATTGATGTCAAGAAATTGATTTTCTAATTCAGTATGACGTTGCCATATCTTGAGAAGTATGATTTGAAGAGCATAAAGATGTCGGTAAAAGACACAGGAAAGAATATGATGAATAAGGGGATGAATAAGGTATTCAATGGGCAACTATTACCGAGTCAGACAATGATGAGATCATGATGTTTAGATAGTTTTAACATCACACATATGTTATAAATTGTAAGGTTAATACTATACTGTGTTACCAAGCAAAGAACCTAGTCGGTAAACCCTAAGGTTATCGCTATCCGTTAATGAAGGCGGAATGTCTACCAAGTGAATTTTAGTATTTACTGAGTTGTTACCGAGTTGTAACCGAGCTATAACAGAATACATTAAATGGTTACATGCATTATTTAATGACGAAAGCTGATGAGATGGAACTGATTAAATGATTAGTGTGCCGTAAATAAAGTTTGTTAATGAATCTATGGCAAAGGAAAATCGACAGGAAGATCTACAGCTCAGATTGAACCGCAATACCCTAGCACAAGTTCCAAGAAATGTATGCAAGTTCCAAGGCAGGGTAAAACATTTTTCAGATCGAAGGATACATTGAACCTGGTCAAAGTTTGAAGATCCAATGGCTATGATTGATCATGGGAAATGTGATCAAGGAGATTAAGCGGTTAGCTAATTGTTTATAAATAGGGAACTATTGATAAACAGTGTATGCGGGCAAATGTATGCACATGGATGCTACATAGTGATTACCAAGCACAGAAGCTTGAAGACCTATTTGAATAACAGAGTATAGAAGCCTAGCAGATGGACAAGATTAGTTCTATGTCTAGATTGTATTGAACAAATAAGAATCTGCTTTAGCATTTTAGATGTGAAGTTGCAGATAGATTTTTATTACTGTTATTTTGTGAAAGTGACAGAAAATCTCTTAACCGAGTGGACTTAACAGTCTTATTTGTAAAACCCTCTAGCAAGGTGACATTCTAATTGAGTGTTTGAAATCCTTTAACAAGGTCACTTCTAACAAGGTGAAGATCCTAACAGATCTGAGGGAAATCCCTTAACCGGGTCACATCTAGCAATGTGTTTGTAATCTTTAACAGAATTTGCTTTCAATCGAGCATACTCTAGAAGAGTATATTTCTTAGTGGGTCCGAAATCCCATAGTGGTTTTTCCCTATTTGGGTTTCCACGTTAAATCTGGTGTTATGAGGTTTATGATGTTTATATGCTTTTGAGTTTGCATGTTTAGCAGTTTTGGTTATATTACTGAAATATATGTTACCGAGGTTGAATCTGATGTTTTTATGGAAGATTGAGTTTGTATGATTCACCCCCCCTCTCATCTTGTTGGCTATTGGATCTATACTTATATTAAGTATCAGAACTATCAATTGGTATCAGAGCTTTGGACTCCGGAAGAAAAGTTTAAAGGTACTTGAGGCAAAGATCCGAAGATGTATAAGAGGGATGCACCAAAGCTGAACAAGTCAAGTTTCTCTACATGGCAGAAAAGGATGAAGTTGCACCTATCAAGAGTTGGAGAATATGTTGTATATTATCTGGAGAATGATTTCATCACACCGAGCACCTATCAACTGACAATGGAAGAGATAAAGGCAAAGCAAGAACATATCCAAGCAATGATTGAAATAACATCTGCATTGATCGATTCAGAGTTTAATGATCTAGAAGGCTGCAATGATGCAAAGTCTATGTGGAATAAGCTCATATCAGTATATGGAGGAGATGAACATGTTCAAAGAGAAAAAGTAGATAGTCTAAGAGGACAACTTGAATCTATGAGGATGAATGAAGGTGAGAACATAACTCAGTACAGTACAAGACTAAAGGAGATTGTCAATCAAATCAAAGGAGCAGGTGGAACTATTGAAGAAAAGGATACAACAAGTAAGTTGTTAAGAACCCTTCTACCAGCTTATACAATCCGAGTCTCTGCAATCAATGAATTGAGGTATGTACCTAATATGCCAGTTTCTTTAGATGCTACTATTGGTAAGCTACATGCATTTGAGTTAAGTAACTTTGATAACAGTGGAACTTCGGTAAATAAAATTGAATCTGCATTTAGTTCTTTTCATCTTGATGAATCTAATGATTACAATGAAAGAAAGTATAAGTACTCTGAAGGAGATCATAGTGGAGCAAGTGAAAGATTTCATAAGAACATGGAAGAAGTACACAAACTGTATGAGGAAATTAGAAAGCAGGAAGAGTTTGAAGCACTATGAGCCAGAAGGTTACCGAGAGGCAAAGGTAAGTATAAAGGAAAACTACCTTTGCAATGTTTCAATTGTGATAAGATAGGACATATGGCTTCTAACTATCCTGACAAAGATTCTACTAAAAAGAGAGATTATCAAGATGACAGACAGAAAGACAATCATTACAGAGGACACTGAGACTTCAGAAGAAGAGATAGAAATACATGCTTAATAGCTGATGAGGAATCCAATGATGATAAATCAGATGAAACTTATACAGAGGAAGTAGTTTATGTGGCTATCAAAGATGGATTAGATGAAGAAAGGTATGAAGAAAAAGCCCTAATATCTCACATAAATACTAATGATTCTTGGATCATAGATAGTGGATGCTCACATCATATGACAGGTGATAAACACAAGTTTGTTATGTTAGAAGATTATGATGGAGGCTATGTTAGATTTGGTAATGATGCACCATGTCCGGTGAAAGGTAAAGGATCTATAACACTTCTTGACAATGCAAGATGCAATGATGTTTATTGGGTTGAAGGTTTGAAATACAATTTGTTGAGTGTAGCACAGCTAAACAATACAGGTTACCGAATAGAATTTCAGAAAGGAATTGTCAAAGTTCATGACAAGAATGGAAAGTTAGCTACTACCGGGACACAAACAAAAGGTAACATGTTTCACCTTGACTCAACTCATAACAAGTGTTTATATGCAAAGATAGATGATACCTGGTTATGACATAAAAGGTTTTGTCATGTAAATTTTGATAATCTGATCAAAATAAGTAAGAAGCACTGAGCAAGAGGTCTACCGAGTCTTGAAAAACCTGAGAATGCTATGTGTCGAGGATGCCAAATGGGTAAGATGACAAGATCAATATTTACAAGTAAGTCTTACACTTCTAAGGGAATTTTAGATCTTGTGCACACTGATCTTTGTGGTCCTATGAAAGTTCAAAGTTATTATGGTGATAAATATTTCATATTATTTGTGGATGACTATTCAAGGATGATGTCGGTAATGTTTTTAAAAGATAAATCAGAAGCTTTTCAAATGTTTAAATGGTACAAGGCAAGAGTTGAAAATGAAACAGGAAGACAACTGAAATGTCTTAGATCAGATAGAGGAGGAGAATTCACATCTGATGAGTTCAACTTATTCTGCAATGATCATGGTATTAAAAGACAAGTCTCTACACCGAGAACTCCACAGCAAAATGGAATAGCTGAGAGAAGAAATAGATCTATTGTGCATTGTGCTAGAACCCTGATGATTGAAAAGAAAGTGCCACAAACATTTTGGAGAGAAGCAATAAGCACAGCTATTTACACCCTGAACCGAGTACAACTGAAGAAAGGTACTTTGAACACACCATATGAAATCTAGTATGATAAGAAACCTAATGTAAGTTATTTTAAAATCTTTGGAAGTAGATGCTATGTACACAAAGATGATAGAAATGGCAAGTTTGATCAGAAGAGTGAAGAAGGAACATTTCTAGGCTATTCTTCTAGAAGCAAAGCATTTAAATGTCTGATCAAATCATCTAAAAAAATAGTAGAAAGTGCAAATGTGAAAATTGATGAATTTGTAGGAAGAAATGATGAAGGAAATCCCAAGGAACTAGAAGATTATGATGAATTTGTCTATGTTCAACTGACAAGTCCTACCGAGAAGACTGTTGAAGAAAATGAAGAGAATATCCAATTAATGAGTGATGAAGAAGATCATACAGAGCCTCCCGAGCCTGTATTAGCCAAGTATGTCAGAAGACATCATGCACCAAGTCAAATTATAGGAGATAAGGATGATCCAGTGATGACAAGGAACAAACTGAGATAGAACACATGTTTGATATCTGAATTTGAACCGAGAATAGTGAAAGAGGCATTTAACAGTGAAGATTGGATAAATGATATGACAGAGGAGATTGATCAAATCAAGAAGAATGACACATGGACACTAATCCCAAGACCAAAGGACAAAAATCTAATCGGTACAAAGTGGATTTTCAGAAACAAGCTAAATGAAAAAGAAGAGGTCATTCAAAATAAAGCAAGACTAGTTTGCAAAGGTTATGCTCAAGAAGAAGGAATTGATTATGGTGAAAATTTTGCACCTGTGGCTAGACTTGAAGGAGTAAGAACATTGTTGGCATATGTTGCTTTCAAAAACTTCAAGGTATATCAAATGGATGTCAAATCTGCATTTTTGAATGGAACATTAGAAGAAGAAGTTTTTATTGAACAACCTGAAGGATTTGTTGAACACAACAATAAAGATCAGGTATGTAAATTGAATAAAGCATTATATGGTCTGAAACAAGCACCTAGAGCATGGTATGAAAGATTGCACTCTTATTTGATTAAGATTGGTTTTATAAGGACAAGTGAGAACATCAATATATACATGAAGAATGATGAAAATGGAATATTGATCTCAGCCATATTTGTTGATGATATTATATTTTGTGGAAATGACTCTCTATGTAAGAACTTTGGAAATGAAATGAGCAAAGAATTTGAGATGTCATTAATCGGTGAGATAAAGTATTTTATAGGTTTACAGATACTGCAAATGAAAAATGAGATTTTCATTACTCAATCCAAGTACATAAAAGAAATCTTGAAGAAATTTGGAATGGAGGATTCAAAACCAGTAAGTACTCCTATGACTATCAACTGTAAATTATCAAAGAATGATGAATCTGCATCTATTAATGAGACACTTTACCGATCCATGATTGGAAAGCTACAATATGTTGTTCACAGCAGACCAGACATAGCACATGTAGTAGGTATAGTTGCAAGATTCTCTGCAGATCCTAAGGAAACACACATGACAACAATCAAAAGAATTTTTAGATAATTGAAAGGCACAGAGGATTATGGCTTAGTATATCAGAAAGGAAATGATTTTGATTTAAAAGTTTATACTGATGCTGATTAGGCAGGCAACACTGATGATAGGAAAAGCACAAGTGGAGGAGCTTTCTTTTTAGGAGAAAGACTAGTGAGTTGGCTTAGCAAGAAACAAGGATGTGTTTCACAGTCAACAGCAGAAGCTGAATACATTGCTGCAGCATTGAATTGTACCAACATTGCATGGATCAAACAACTGTTGGAAGGTATAAATGAGAAAGTTACCGAGCCAGTAACTATATTCTATGACAATACTAGTGCCATTAACATTTCAAAGAATCATGTTATGCACTCTAAGACAAAGCACATCTCTATCAAATATCATTATCTTAGAGAAGAAGCTCAAGAGAAGAAAGTGGTGTTGGAGTATGTTAGCACAAAGGAACAAATAGCAGATATCTTCACCAAGCCACTACCAAGGGACACTTTTGAATATCTCAGAAGTAAGTTAGGGGTCCTACCCCTATCTTCTATTCACTGACCGAGTTTGGTGAAAGCATCAATTCAATGACTCTATTGAATATCTTTTTAGAGTTGATGCTGATTTACACACTTTAGGATATTTTCTAAAGGTGTACAGGAAATAATACAGGAAACAATATAGGGAACAGGAATTGAAGACAAAATGCTCTGACCGAGACTGAATTGACACATTACAGCAGGAAATCACTTCATATAGGAAGCAATTATGTTTTAGTTCTTTACTTTTTGGCATTGTTGTCAATGGGGGAGAAAACTAAGAAAGGGGAGAAGACTGAAGAATGGAAAGAAGACTGAAAAAAGAGGAGAAGTCTAAAGTTTGGGGGAGAATTCTGATGACAGAAAGAGAGCATTTCAGCATTTCAGAATCACAACAATCTAAATCTTTTTAAAGTCAAATCAATTGGTTTTTCCATCAATGCCAAAGGGGGAGATTGTTAGCATTTGGCATTATAATAGACAATGGAAGATTGTTGGCATTTCAATAAGGATATTGAGAAGGTTGTTGATGATTATAGATATAACTGATTAAGGATGTTTACTGTCTTGATATTATTATTTTGTCATTGATGTCAAGAAATTGATTTTCTAATTCAGTATGATGTTGCCATATCTTGAGAAGTATGATTTGAAGAGCATAAAGATGTTGGTAAAAGACACAGGAAAGAATATGATGAATAAGGGGATGAATAAGGTATTCACTGGGCAACTATTACTGAGTCAGACAATGATGAGATCATGATATTTAGATTGTTTTAACATCATACATATGTTATAAATTGTAAGGTTAATACTATACTATGTTACCAAGCAAAGAACCTAGTCGGTAAACCCTAAGGTTATCGCTATCGGTTAATGAAGGCAGAATGTCTACCGAGTGAAGTTTAGTATTTATCGAGTTGTTACCGAGTTGTAACCGAGCTATAACATAATACATTAAATTTTTACATGCGTTATTTAATGAAGGAAGTTGATGAGTTGGAACTGATTAAATGATTGGTATGCCGTAAATAAAGTTTGTTAATGAATCTATGGCAAAGGAAAATCGGCAGGAAGATCTACAGCTCAGATTGAACCACAATACCCTAGCACAAGTTCCAAGAAATGTATGCAAGTTCCAAGGCAGGGTAAAACATTTTTCAAATCGAAGGATACATTGAACCTGGTCAAAGTTTGAAGATCTGATGGCTATGATTGATCATGGGAAATGTGATCAAGGAGATTAAGCAGTTAGCTAATTGTTTATAAATAGGGAACTATTGATAAATAGTGTATGCGGGCAAATGTATGCACAGGGATGCTACATAGTGATTACCGAGCACATAAGCTTGAAGACCTGTTTGAATAACAGAGTATAGAAGCCCAGCAGATGGACAAGATTAGTTCTATGTCTAGATTGTATTGAACAAATAAGAATCTGCTTTAGCATTTTAGATGTGAAGTTGCAGATAGATTTTTATTACTGTTATTTTGTGAAAGTGACAGAAAATCTCTTAACCGAGTGGACTTAACAGTCTTATTTGTAAAACCCTCTAGCAAGGTGACATTCTGATCGAGTGTTTGAAATCCTTTAACAAGGTCACTTCTAACAAGGTGAAGATCCTAACAGATCTGAGGGAAATCCCTTAACTGGGTCACATCTAGCAATGTGTTTGTAATCTTTAACAGGATTTGCTTTTAACCGAGCATACTCTAGAAGAGCATATTTCTTAGTGGGTCCAAAATCCCACAGTGGTTTTTCCCTATTTAGGTTTCCACGTTAAATCTGGTGTTATGAGGTTTATGATGTTTATATGCTTTTGAGTTTGCATGTTTAGCAGTTTTGGTTATATTACTGAAATATATGTTACCGAGGTTGAATCTGATGTTTTTATGGAAGATTGAGTTTGTATGATTCACCCCCCCTCTCATCTTGTTGGCTATTGGATCTGTACTTACATTAAGTATCAAAACTATCAATAACATGTAATATTGTTCTTTTGAATTGCTTTAACATATCCAGTGTCATTCGTTGACCTATAATGATTAGCAAAATGTCCAAACTTTCCACATGCATGGCATTTAACATTCATTCTACAATCTTTTGATCTATGACCATATTTCTTGCAATTTGTGCATTGACGGGGAATAGAATTGTAGTTTTGATTTGCTTTATTTCTACATTGTTTAGTCATATGCCCAAATTTATTGCAAACAAAACATCTGAAATTGAATTTATAAGCATTAGATTGCCTTATCAGTTTCCTTTGTTCTGATGAGTTGAACCGGTGAACCGGTGTAAAGGGTTAAACCTTTCTATGTAATGTAACCGGTAAACCCTATCAGTTGTTAAACCCTAACCGATCAAGTTTAAGGCACAACTTAATGAAAATCTTTTAAGTGTGGCACAACTTAATGACAGAGGATACTTGCTAGAGTTTAGAAATGGAATGTGCAAAATCTTTGACAACAAAGGTGAATTTATTGCAACCGGGAAACAGACCAAAGGTAATCTATTTCATCTCAATCCTAAAGTTAGCAACTGTTTGATTGCAAAAATAGATGATAGTTGGCTTTGGCATAGGAGTAAATTGTCATATAAATTTTGACAATATTGTTAAAGTAAGCAAGTCTAAGATAGTAAGAGGTCTGGCTTAGCTAGACAAACCGATTAATGCTCTTTGTAAAGAATGTCAGCTAGGAAAGATGACTTCTTCAACTTTCAAGAGCAAGTCCTTCTCAGCAGAGCACTTGTTAGATTTGGTTCATACAGATCTATGTGGACCAATAAGAACAAGAAGCATTCAAGGTGACAGACATTTCATGATCTTCACTGATGATTGTTCAAGGATGATGTGGGTCACATTCTTGAAGGATAAGAATGAATCTTTTGGTAAATTCAAGGCATTTAGAGCCTTAGCTCAGAAAGAGAGTGGCAAAAAGATAAGATATCTAAGAATAGATCAAGGCGGTGAATTCACTTTTGTGGAGTTCACTAAGTATTGTGATGATAATGGCATCAAGCGACAACTTTCTGCACCAAGGACACCACAGTAGAATCATATAGCAGAGAGAAATGACCAGTCAGTGGTTGAAGCTGCTAGGACTGTGTTGATTCAAGGAGGTGTAGCAAAAACATTTTGGAAAGAAGCTGTAAGTACAGTTGTTTACACAATGAACTGATTTCTGGTAAAAAGAGGTAAGGACAAGACCCCATATGCATACTGGTATGGGAGATCACCTGAAGTTAGCTATTTTAAGATATTTGGAAGCAAATGTTTTATTAAAAGAGGTGATTACATAAGCAAGTTTGAAGCTAAGAGTGATGAAGGCATATTTCTTGGCTATTCCACCAAGAGTAAGGCCTATAAATGCTTCAACAACCGGACACAAAAAACTGTTGAGAGTGTTGATGTTTGTGTAGATGAATATCCTGAAGTTTCAGAAGGAACCAGTTCTGAGAAGAAGGATGAAGATCCTTGCATTTTTCTTTTGGAACCTGAAACTGTCAAATTAGAAACCGGTAAAGCAAATCCTGATGTACTTGTTCAATCGAAATAAATGAATTTAGAGGAAGATGATAATGAAGAAGCTGAACCTAAAGAGAATGATCATGTTATTCCTAGGTATGTGAGACTGAATCATAGTCCTGAATAGATAATCGGAGATAAGGATGTCGGTGTAATAACTAGAAGGAGAATAAGAGAGAACTCTTGCATGATCTCCACCTTTGAACCTAGAAGTGCTAAAGAGGCATTTGGTGATGATCATTGGGTGAAAGCTATGGAGGAGGAGTTGGATCGAATTGAGAGGAACAACACTTGGACCCTAGTACCCCGACCGGTAAACAAGAATGTTATAGGTACTAAATGGGTGTTCAGAAACAAGTTAAATGAAGATGGTGTTGTAGTTCACAACAAGGAAAGATTAGTATGCAAAGGTTATGCGCAAGAAGAAGGAGAGGATTATGTGGAAAATTTTGCACCAGTATCAAGACTAGAAGGTGTCAGAACATTGCTTGCATTTGCAGCTCATAAGAAGTTCAAGGTATACCAGATGGATGTTAAGTCCGCATTCTTGAATGGGATACTAGAAGAAGAGGTTTATATAGAGCGGCCTAATGGTTATGCATTGACAAAAAAGGAAGACATGGTATGCAAATTGCATAAAGCTTTGTATGGATTAACGTAGGCACCCAGAGCATGGTATGAATGGCTTCATACTCATCTAATGAAGATAGGCTTTGCTAGAACCAGTGATGATAGCAACATTTATCTCAATTCTGAAGGAGATGAAATACTAGTCAGTGAAGTATTTATAGATGATATCATATTTGGAGATAATGATGACATGAATTATTATTTTGCAGATGAAATGAAGAATGAATTTGAGATGTCATTAGTAGGGGAAATAAAAAAATTCATAGGCTTACGAATACAGTAGATGAAGAATGGTATTTTCATTACTCAATCCAAGTATGTTAAAGAGGTTTTGAAGACTTTCGGTATGAGTGACTATAAACCAGTTGGAACCCCAATGGTTACAGGTTGTAAATTGTCCAAGGAAGATGCATCTAAGTCTGTAGATGAAAAATAATACAGGTCAATGATTGGTAAATTACACTATGATGTTCACAGTCGACCGAATATTGCCCATGCAGTTGGTATTGTTGCTAGATTTCAGAAGAATATAAAGGAGGCATTTCTGATGGCAACCAAAAGAATTTTTAGATATCTGAAAGGTACTGTTGACTATGGGTTATAGTATCCATATGGTGGAAATTTTGATTTGAAAGCATACGCAGATGCTTATTGGGTAGGAAATATTGATGACCGGAAGAGTACTACCAGTGGAGACATCTTTCTAGGAGGAAGGCTAGATTCATGGAGTAGTAAAAAGAAGAGTTGTACTTCACAATCTAAAGTTGGAGCTGAGTATTTAACAACTTATATGAATTGCACACAAGCTATGTGGATGAGGCACATTTTGGAAGGTTTAAAGATGGAAATCTCAAAACCAATAAAGATTTTGTGTGATAATACAAGTGCAATAAACATTTCTAAAAATCTTGTTTTGCACGCAAGGACTAAGCACATTGAATTGAAATATCACTTCTTGAGGGAAAAAGTTCAATGTAAAGATGTTATCTTGGAGCATTTCTACCAAGGAGTAGCTTGTCGATATCTTTACTAAACCTCTGCCTACGACCACTTTCAAGCATCTTAGAAGTCAATTGGGGGTTGTCCCTCTTCATGAAGTTAGTTGACCATGATGTTGATTGCATTAGTCCCTGAAGCACTTGCAGAATTTTACATGGATTGATGAAGAAGTGGATGTATTCCACAGGGGGAGCATCAAGTTGCATAATGATGTTGATGTACAGTGAGAGCAGAATTACATTTTCTTTTTACTTTCACTTTGGTATTGTTGTCAAAGGGGGAGAAGAATTATGTAATTAAGGAGAAGAATTGTGTGTTTGATTAGGTGAACCAGCGGCAGGTTGAAGACAGACAAAGCAAGGTGAATGCTTGGTAATGTAAACCAGGATTCCTATTCACCAATCTCAGTAGCAATCAGAGGCATTTATATTTGTATTGCCATCAATGCCAAAGGGGGAGATTGTTGGCATTTTGATTTTATTGGCATTTTGCATAGAGATTACATTAATGATATGTTGTCATTGATGTCAATTGAACCAGTAATGGTATTCATGTTATTGTTGATATTGTTGTTTTTTATATTGGCTAGTAACCGGTAAGAAGAGATTTGTGGAAGATATTGTAAACTAGTATGTTAAGTTTGTGAGTTGAACCGGTGTAAAGGGTTAAAACTTTCTATGCAATGTAACTGGTAAACCCTATCAGTTATTAAACCCTAATCGATTAAGTTTGTTGGTTTATTATTTGATGAGTGGTAATGATGGAGACACTTGTGATCATTGTATGAGGATAAGTTCAAATTGTTTTGGCGCATTTGTTTATTGTCTAGTGAAGGAGAAAAGTGGATTGCATCTAATGCACAACGCGTGATGAGTTACAAAGTCCAATGAAGCGGTGATCATGAGGCAGTTGGAATTCTCTTGAAGAATGTGAAGAGATTGTCATGATTTCTAACGGTCAAGATTGTACCAACTTGTTTATAATCTTGATGATGAGAATTAGGTTTTTGTTGTGTTACCGACCTAATTGATTTGTATTTAAGGTCGATGAATTTGTTTGTAAAGGTTGTTGGAAATATTGATAGAAACCTATTGAGTGTGTAGTTGCCTAACCAGTGAATGGATTTGCACTTTGAGTGAAGGTAGATTGAAGCTTAGAAGGATCTGATCAAGCAAATGTAGTGCTACTCAGACAAATCAAGAAAAACTATTGTTTTCTAACAATTACAACAAAAGTGAAATCCTTTTTTTTGTTTGGAATCTATAATTTTATCAAAGCACTAACTCTATCGGGATCAATAGAAATCCCTACTTTTGAAATGATGTGCCCCAACATTTTTCCCTCAATTACCCCAAACATACATTTTTTGGGGTTCAATGACATCCCATATTGTTCACACTCTTTAATACTTTCCTCAAATCTTGTACATGAGTGGATCTATCTTTTGAAAAGATAGTGAGATCGTCCATGTAAATTATAATATATTTTATAATCAGATCTCTGAACACAATATACATAACCCTTTGGAATGTAGCTTTGACGTTTATTAATCCAAATAGCATCCTTCTATATGCAAAAGTTCCCTATTTTGTAGTGAATGTGGTCTTTAGCTTGTCTTGTCTCTCAACCATAACTTGATTGTAACCCGAGAATCCATCTAGTAATGACATCATCTGAGACCCATTAACTATTTGTAACACTTCATCCAAGGGCAGCAATGGATAGTTATCTTTCTCCAAAGCCCTGTTAAGATTCCTAAAATATACACATAATCATATGTCTCCATTCTTTTTGTGGACTAGAACAAGATTCACAACCCATGTTGAATGTCGCACCAGAAATATAATCCTCGTAGATAATAACTTTTGCACTTCCTTCTGAATCAAAGGTTTGATAAGGGCATTCATTGATCTTTTCTTCTACTAGAAACGTTTGGCATCTGGTTTCAAAGGGATTGTATGGGTTATGATAGATATATCATATGTTTTCAAATCTTCATATGTCCATGCAATAACATGCGTATAATCCTTCAATGCTTGTATTATATCTTCCCTTTCCTTTTTAGTACACACTTTCCCTATCAACACATTTTGCATATCCTCAACAGTCCCTAAATTGTACAGTTTACACTTGTCTCCTTCAATTTTAGGAAAGTCTTTCTGCTTCAGTACTTTATCTACATCAAACAATATTTCTCGTTCTATTATACCCTTGGTAATATTGTTACCTTTTAAAATTTCAGGCAATTCTTCTGTTTCTTCTTCTTTTGGATCAACCTCATCAATGATCTATGCTTCAAAAATCCCTGAATTTGTAATAAATTCTCTGATATGATGATCATCTTCAAAAACTTGTATATTTTGCACATTATCAGGCAGTGAAGGTACTGGCACCAATTCTACTATAAATTTCTTCAGTCTAGAGGATTCCAAAGGTTCGAGAGAGCTAGCTACTACAGCTAAGGCCTCTTCTCTTCGATTGAACTTCATGGAAACATGTTCAATGTTGAACGCATCGAAATCTTCTATCAAATCCCATACCTGATGTCAATAGCTAGCTAGTCTTTTGTAATGGCAAATATATTGTTTCCGCACTTGATTAAAACCACTAACTCAGAGTCCCCCATTACTTTTAGTATTCAAACTTCTTTCCTCAAGGATAAAAAAAGACCATTTATCAAGGCTTCATACTTGGTGATGTTGTGAGTACATTGAAATTGTAACTTGTAAGATTCCATAAATGACTTTCCTCTTGGGTTGATCAATTCCAATCCAATCTCGATACCTTGCTTAGACTTTGATCTGTCAGATTTCAACGTCCAAATTCCACCTTCTCTTTTTGCAGGACATTTCTAAATTTGGCTATTCGTCTCACATTTTTCAACTTTAGAAGCTTCTTTGTAATCCTCAAGCATCTCTTTTTTTTTCCTGCTCTTGGAATCACCTCAGGTATGGGAATCATTAGTTTGAGGGGAATTTGCTTCTTTGGACAATAGCCTGTTTCTACTTTTTTTTCATTGTTTAGAATAGTTAAACACAAGAAACACTGACTTTCTAGATGTTTAACATTGTGTACCCTATACCAATCAGTCAACAATATAGACTCTAATGATATCCCCCATTGTCTACAATTGTTCGATTTCTGGGATACCAATTTGGTGAACATACTTAATACATCATTTTCCTCATCAAAATAATCCTTGTCTGATTCAATCAATACATCAGTATAAGGATAAGCTTTTATAGCAAGCTCTGAGTCAAAAGTACATATTTCATCTATTTGGACTGGTAATTGTCTCATACTATAAAGTCCAGGCTCAACTTCAAGGTGTAATATTTCATTTTCTTGGTTATAATCCGTAACCATTAATTTCATCCTGGGTTCAGTCTCTATTCTTATTTGATTAGGAACTCCTTTCCATGGTAACCACATGTGATAAAAATCCATGTGTATATATCCATTTAACATCCTCAGCCAATCTCTACTCAGTACTACACCATAATGGTCTGGTATATCCACTACTTGGATGTCCATAAAACCTTGTATTCTTGGGTTTGATGTCAATTGCATATGTATGTTTGTTAATTCACCAACCACATTTACTTCGGTATGATGTAATTGAGTTGCTTTATGATTAGATCTTGTTGGGTTCAATCGTAACTCATGACAAACAGCTAAAGGCATGACATTTGTGGACACTCCGGAATCAATCAAACAATTGTGTAAGTTATTTCCAAACACTTTCAAGGTCAGAAAGAATGGTAAAACTTTGGTTTTGCCTTTTTCTATAGCCACATGTGCTTCAACGGTGGGCATAATTTCCTTTTCTTTTACCTTGTGTGTCTTATCTTTATGCTCACCCTTTTCCTTTTCTATTTGATCTTCCAATCCCTTAAGAATTTAGCATTCTTAATAATAGGTGTCTTCAATAATTATGTCTATGATAAACTCACTTTCACTTTTTTAATTTTCTTTGCAAGGTAACTCATCAGCTGCTCAACATTGGGATCATTAACTTTAGCCTTTGTTTTAACACTTTTAACTACTCTAGGGGTTTTGTAAACTTTATTATCCTTAAGAGGCTTAGGTACATCACTCGCTTGGGGATCGGGAGGTGTCTAGTAATTGTTTGGAGGCACTGAGGTAGTCAGTGGTTCTTTAAACTTATTGTAGGTTTTGCTCCACAAATTATAGGTATTCCCTTTCTTATACTATTGTGTTGTATATACTTCTTCAACTTATGACTCGGAAGAATCTTCCTATTGAAAAGGAAACACATAAGATTCTACTATGAATGCAGAATATTCCCCACTATTTTCGGTACCTTCCACCACTGTATTATTTTTTACTAACACCTCTGTTGGTTTTCTGAAACTTTATAAGAATAAAGCATTATCATAATTAGTCAGAACAATTTCCCTACATGCATTTTTCTTATAAGATTCTTCTGTGTGGGACAAAGCCATTACTTTAGATTGGAAAATATTTGTTGCAATCTTGAATTGTGGACAATCTTTCTCTGCATGGTTTCTAGTTTTATGGATTCTACACCAGTCACTCAGTGTGAATTGTACCAAATTTATCCTCGTAGGCTGATTATTCTCTCTTTTGGGGGGGTTATCTAAAGGTGATATTGTCCCTCAATTATTTGGTTGGGTATTCTAGGGTCTCAAAGGTCGATTCGAGTTAAACCTTTGTTGTGGATTGAATTTCCCTTGTTCGTTATTTATATTGTTGTAACTCTGATTCCTCAAATAAGAGACTTCAATAGTTAACTTCCTCAACATATCAGTCATTTCTTTTATTTCTTCCTTATTTCTATTAGTGTCCTGGTTACTAGGCTGGGGAGTTTGCGAAAAGAACGATCCTCCATTTGTGGGGACTTCAGTAATAGCTGGTCTAGGATGTAAAACTATAGCTTTATTGCTATCTGAGACTATTTGATTTTGGATTGTGCTTTGAGGAAATTCAACAAGCCTCATACCCTGTATTGGCATGACTAGGGTCACATTATTTTCCATAGGTATCATCATATTATATTATTAAATCCAGTGGCTAGACCATATCCAACTTGTCTAATTTCTTTGTTTACGCTTATAGCTTCTCCATATGCTTTAGACAAATTTGCTACCATAGGAACCTTCCTTATCACAAAGATTGAATTTAATGAATCTAAAGTTGCATAGTACATAGATAACATAGCAGGCTCCACTAAGGTGTATGGGGCTTCAAGTTTTGAATAAGCTCAATGAAATATATCATTAAAACCGCTAATAAGCTCATGTTGTTCTCGATGAATTAAAGTGAACTGATGGTATAAGGTCACAAGATCTATTGGAGCTTTGAATCTTGAGAGGAATGCACTCTTTAACAGGTCCCAGGACATTATTGAACCAGTAGGCAAATTAACATACCAGACATGCACATCTTCACTTAAGGTATACACAAACAATCTACAAACTACATCTTCATGCTAGATTCTTGCCCTTCCACACATATCATTAAATTTCCTAAGATGTTCTTCAACATCACTGTGAATTTGAAATCCTGGACACAACTTGTCGGGATTCTTAGGCAAGTCATGGTAAACAAAAAAATCTAATAGGTGAATTAGCGTTAAAGAAAGCCATTAGGGAAGGTGGAGGGGGTACTTGAAACTGATTTACAAGATTATTATGATTTTGAGGCAAGGCTTTGTGATTTAACTCTGGGACTGGTCTAGCTGAATTAGCTCTAGGCCTCCTATAATTCCTCCTATCAAGTAATTCTGCGAATTGAAAACCAGGATCACAAGACCTAGACCTTGTTACTCTTCTATACTCTAGTTTAAGTCGATTGAACTACTTAGAGACACTAAATTTCATGTCCTCCTTCTAGCGCCAGAGTTTGTTGATGTGGATTTTGAGTTCACTCAGCACTAATAAACTTTCACCCTCAAGCAAATTTTATTTACTTGAAAGATAGAGGAAACCTCAATCTCAAGGCTTGGAATATCTTTACTAGACCTTGTGGTTTCACTCAGTAACATGCATCAACTATTTTCACGAGGGGATTCCAACTAATTTCTATAGAATCTGCAGATACTTATAACTTTGGAGCATTTATCATGAATTATATCTCTCTAAACAATTAAATTGAATGGAAAATAAACTGTGAATTGAAATAAATTCCTATCTACGACAAGTTTCACAATAAATAACCTAAAAATATTTGAAACGATAAAGAACAATCTTGCGAATAACTAGAAATCTTCTCTCAATTATCTACAAAATTGTACAATCTATAAAAGAAATATCGTATTCAGCAAAGAAAGTGATAAGACACACCAGAAAAGTTGCGCAGAGTCATATATATCTTTACCAAAACAATGAATTACAGCCAGATTTCCACCATGACTCTACTCCAAATCTTCATCATATCAATCATTTGCAAAGAAAGGACACCACTGAGATAACTACTAATGTAAGAGAATCAAGAATAAAGGCCCATAAACATCAAATCTCTTTCAAGTCTACAACTCTCGAACATGTGAAAATGAAGAGTACTTTCTGCTTTTATAGTAGTATTATAAGGAAAAAGACAAAAATTACCAACTCCGCATCAATTTTGGATTTGATCAACGTTGGGCCTTTCAAAGTCTAGTTCTTGAGCACCTTGTTTCTGTGTTAAGTACTTCTGAATATTTA
The DNA here is from genome assembly GCF_030272615.1 of Cryptomeria japonica. Taxonomy (NCBI): domain Eukaryota; kingdom Viridiplantae; phylum Streptophyta; class Pinopsida; order Cupressales; family Cupressaceae; genus Cryptomeria; species Cryptomeria japonica. The sequence goes on from NC_081409.1 coordinate 115,796,376, forward strand.
TTAATGCTTGGGTTTCTCCTTCACTTTCTGACTCTTCTACTGTGGACAAATTATGTTCTTGTACTCGACATCCAATCTACAAAGGTTCCATATTTTTCTCCTCTGAAGTGACGCTCTTGTCATAATCTCTAACTAGATTTTGAACCTATATGATGTTTCTTAGGATTCACAGATTATCATACTTATTAGGATTTGATAACCTTTGATCCCATATATCTTCAAACTCCACTAACACTCCACCTAAATTGACCACATCCTCAATTAACCTTTCCATTAGTATCTATATAAGCGTTGTATTCTAATCTTGAATATCTACTGCTTCATTTCTTAGTTTTTTCAATTTGTTTATACCCTCCCGCAATTTGCATACTTGCCATGTATTAATTGCGATCCACATTCTTATTTCGGACAATTTCTTCGTGGTCATTATTCCCCGCTCTACTACTTCATCTGCAGTCATGTCTCCTATTGTATATAAGTTAATATTTTCTATTTCCATTCATTCCAACAACTCTTCGTGTTTACCTTGAGCCTGAGTCATCCTCTTAATCAACTTGCTCTATGTAAGGTATCTAGCCATAGCCACTTCTAACGAAGATTTGGCATGAGCTAATACTTCCCCAATCCATTCATCCACCATTTTTGTTTTGCACTTCAAAATGTTCATGACCTCTACTTCTTCTTGTGACATCAATACTGGATGAGTTGGAATCTTTTGCGGAGTATCTTCCTTTTAAGTAATTCCATTTATGAACTGCACCAACTTCTCTATTTGCACCTTTTGCTCTTTCAACTTTTTTTGGTCTCTCTACAACTTATCTTCCATGATTGTGATGCTTCTCAACTAATCCTTGGACCTTCAAATCTTGAGGGTTTGCCCAAGTTCATCGTAGTTATTTAATAATCCTATGTTGTCAACTCTTTTTCACCTTTATCGGTTATAGGCTCAGCAATATCTAACTCTTGTTCCCCTTCCACATTCAAGCCAATGGCGTACCTTACCTTTGTTGTCTTCTTTTTCTTAGCATTGGGTGCCTTGGTTAATAAACTATTGAAATCTAGTGGAACCACCTCTATTTTCTCTCTGGGCAAATTATGTTGTTTCAGTGAATCAGGAATATTCCTACTTTATGTGCTTGCTATAAATTTCCTTTAATGCGGGGTTTCATTTCTGCTATAATTTTCTCGCAAAGTTACCTCGGGTTTCCTTTGAGTTGTATTTTCTTCCTCATTAACTTTGGAGTTTTCCATCAGGTTATTTTGAGATGACTCTACTTTGAAATTCTCTTTTCCACATTCTTGATTT